>NC_058082.1:523203425-524403425 GCF_014858855.1 Bufo gargarizans | reverse complement strand
TTAATGACATACATTTAGCATACCGTGACATACCTTGCTCAATACAGTATACCGTATTTTTTGCCATATAAGACGCACTGGCCCATAAGATGCACCTAGGTTTTAGAGGAGGAAAATAAGACAAAAATATTTTTCATTAGACCTCAGATCAGATCAGCAATCAGACCCCCAATATTATTCAGACAGCTCACGGCCCCAGTCAGATCCCCAATGTTAATAAGACCCTCAATCAGACCTCAGATCAGACTCCAATGTTAATAAGACCCCGATCAGACCCCAGATCAGAGCCCAATATAAATAAGACCCCCCATTCAGACTTCAGATGAGACCCCATGCCTCATATAAGCCCCCTGCTATATCTCATAACCCCCAGCCATATTTATTTGCCCCAGCCATGTTTAATAAGCCCCCAGACTTGTTTGATCAGCCCCCCACCATGTTTCAGCACCCCCTAGCCATTTTTCAGCAGCCCCCAACCATATTTAATCAGCCCCAGTCATGTTTCAGCAGCCCCCAGCCATGTTTCAGCAGCCCCAACCATGTTTCAGCAGCCCTCAACCATGTTTGATCAGCCCCAACCATGTTTGATCAGCCCCAGCCATGTTTCAGCAGCCCCCAACCATGTTTCAGCAGCCCCCAACCATGTTTGATCAGCCCCAGACATGTTTCAGCAGCACCCAACCATGTTTCAACAGCCCCCAGCTTTAGATTACAAAATAGATAAACCACTTACTTCTCCTGCTCCTGGACCCGGCCGCTCCTCACTGCCTGCACTCTTTCTTCCTTCTCCATGGGCTGTGCTATGAACCAGCACGCACAGCGAAAGGTCACAGAGCGGCCTCATGCTGTGTGCAGCCACTGCACAGCAGACAGCCGAGGACCAGGAAGCAATGAGTACAGATCCTTCATCGCTTCCTGGCCCTTCGGTACTAATGAGAACTTCCATAATGGAAGCGCTAATTAGTATTCACCCCATAAGACGTAGCAGCATCCCCCCCCCCCTTGGGGGGAAAAAAGTGTGTCTTATGGGGCCAAAAATATGGTATGTCATTCATATAGTTTATATACCAATAAAGTACTGATCTTCAATATTAGTCTGGAGGTTGCAGCGCATGGCTACATTGAAATACTTTGTTACTGTTGAATGAGCAGGAAAACTGGAATCCAACGTGTAAGGTATATAAGTTACGGAGAAGTCTGGGAGTTTACAACATAGTAAATATTGCTCAATGTGTTTATTTAAAAATGTCCCAGACAGAAATATTCACAGCACAAACTCTGCAATAAATCTCTGCTTGAGGAATATATATTTGAAGAGTCTGTGCTGTGGATCCTGAATTTGGAGAATAAGCCATCTTACTATGACTACAGTAAATTAAATTACTTCTGGTGAGTCAAGCAGCTCCTGTCAACGCTTTGCTCTGAGAAATATGCCACAAAATGAAAGTATAATATGTAACACTTAGACTGATGATAATGAGCAATGCATTCCAAGAGATCCAGCAAAGTTTTAAACTATTTCTTTCACAGTATCCAAATGAGAAACTATGACTAGGACCCAACTTAAATACCTAAAAGTCTTCTTAATTTTCTTTGTGTTTAAGGCCTTATTGAATTGCTATTTAATGAGTTGCACTCAGTTCTGTGCAACCACTTTTCTGTCTATCTCATCATTAGTGTTGAGCGCGAATATTCAAATTACTAATATTTATTGCGAATATCACAACTTTAAGAATTTGCAAATATTTTGACTATATCAGTTTTTTTATATTCATCATTTTTGTTTTTACAAAAAAAATTGGCAATGTCATGATTGTGTAATATGCAAATAGTATGTGATTAATACAGGCGTGGGTCAAAAAGGAATATATAGCACTATAGAGTATAGTGCTATATGTTTGCTTTTTAGGATATTTGTCATTTTTTTCCATCTGAAGTTATGATTCCTCCCTGCTTAAGTTGCTTGTCAAGCAATTTAAGCAGGGAGGAATCATGACTTCAGATGGAAAAAAAATTACGAATATTCTAAAAAAAAACTAATATATAGCACTATATTCAATATAGTGTTATATATTCCTTTCTGACCCATGCCTGTATTGATCGCGTAATATTCGCATATTACGCGATTGCACCGCAGATTCTTCAAGTAAATTTTATTTTTGAATATAACGAATATTCTAATTTGCAAATATTTGCCGAATAGTCTACAAAATATTTGTGAAATATTGCAAATTCAAATATGACCCCGCCGCTCATCACTACTCATCATAAATTCAGCTACCTGTTGCAAAAAACTGTTTTGATTGAGATTAGGGATCCATATAATCCTATTTATAGGATAGCCAAAAGTATGGTAGGTACTATTTAATGTTTTCTTAAATGGACTTATGGAAGGAGTCTTATAATCCCGCATTATACTGGTGATATGCTGGGCACTTAGGGAACACATGGTGGTAATAGTGTGGTTACAGTAAGGCATACATTTGTGACCTTTACTTCCACGTTTCAATGATAAATTGTTATTTGGATGACTCCTAAAAAGCAATTTGCTACCGCTGAACAGATATACTCTTGTATAACTATATCTAGAAAATCACCAATATTGGTGGCTATGGAATACGTTGACATACTAGCTCATTTTATATGTATCATTGAAATAAGAGATTAGTTTAAAAGTAAAATGTAATTTAAATAATATTAAGAGTAAATACTTTTTCATAAAACTTTTGACATGTCATAGCGACAAATCAGAAGTTTTGATCCGTGAGACTGCAGCAAACTTTAAATTGACACAAAAACCATCGAAGGTCAACTTATGGTTTGCTAAAATTGTTTAATTAATGCATTATGAGTGTCAAGTTTATGAAGGTCACATCTGTAGACCATTGATCTAATCTACTTCTTTATACAACTTTGAACACAAATGAACTACATCTTTCCATTCTTTCAACCATGTTATCGTTATCATTTGTTATAATGAATGCTGCAGTGTTTTGTTGTTACTTGTAAAAAGAGTGTACAGTCTTAAAAAAGTACCAGAAGTAACCCAAAGATTCATAAGAATACAACCCCATGGCTTCTGAGTTAATCATTTGTTACTAGGGTCTATACATTATAGGTTGGTTCACAGAAAATGTATATAACCTTATAGATGACATGTCCTGGGTATGCAATTTTAACAAGAAAGACAATGAAATTATAATTAGTCAAGCATAGGTTCTTCATAAATGAAAGGTGGGCACCCAAAGGACTTAAAGGGGTTGTCCCACAAAAAATATTCTACAGTTTTCAAACCAGCACCTGGATCTGAATACTTTTGTAATTGCATATAATTAAAACATTTGCATAGCCACTGAGTTATTCAATAAAATGTATCTGTATAGCGCCACCTTCTGTTTATTTTTTTCTTACTTCTTTTACCTACTCACTGAAATGGCTGCACATGCTCAGTTTCAGCCTTCAACTGCCTTCTGAGCTATGATAGGGACAGCCGAGACATGCCCACTTGCCTGCAGCATAAAATGCACTCCTTTTGAACTTTAAGCTTGATATTAATCTAGCAGAGTAATGAATGAGGAGATCTCTGGATCCATGTGAGGTACAGGGCTGGTTCTAGCTTTTTTAGAAAGAGGTTGTCATTTACTATGTGATCTCTGATTTTCATTTTTTATGTACCTTACTCTACTGGTTTCCCATAAAAATATTATGAGGGAAATTTATCAAGACCGGTGCTTTCTGCGCTGATCTTGATATCACCTGCGCTGTCAAAAGGATGTGCCTGATTTATGGTTAAGCACACTCTACATCATAAATTTTGTGCAACTTCCAGCAGTCCATGCACCTACACAAAACCCTATGACAGCTCAGAGCTGCTGTAGATTTCTGACTTCATTTACATCAGAAAACTGGTGGACATGAAGATAAATTTGTCTTGGTTGTTGGCTGTGCTCCTTTGCCGTCCTTGCCATCCTCCCTTTTGAAAAAGGGGCGAGGGTGGTGTGAGAAGAGGTACTTGAGACTTTTTTTCTTCAAAAAGTCTCATTTAAAAAGTCATAAACACAACTTGCAACTTTTTAAAGTCAATTTTCTGGCACAAGAGAGTTGATTAATCTCCCCTTATGTATTTAGATGTACAATAAGGCATTACCCATTTTTATGTAATTGTGAAAATGTATGTATAGTTCTCCTTGTTGGCTGAATAAGTACATTTATATATAAATATATCAGGGGTCAGTACAGAGATCTATCCCATCATCTATTTATCCCCAGGACTGTGACTGTGAGGAGGGGACATCCTCTGCGTCTGGAGGAAAGAAGGTTTGTACACAAACATAGAAGAGGATTCTTTACGGTAAGAGCAGTGAGACTATGGAACTCTCTGCCTGAGGAGGTGGTGATGGTGAGTACAATAAAGGAATTCAAGAGGGGCCTGGATGTATTTCTGGAGTGTAATAATATTACAGGCTATAGCTACTAGAGATGGGTCGTTGATCCAGGGAGTTATTCAGATTGCCTGATTGGAGTCGGGAAGGAATTTTGTATTCCCCTAAAGTGGGGGAAATTGGCTTCTACCTCACAGGGGTTTGTTTTTTTTGCCTTCCTCTGGATCAACTTGCAGGATGACAGGACGAACTGGATGGACAAATGTACAAATGTCATTTTTCGGCCTTATGTACTATGTTACTATGTTACGTCTATGCCCAATATTTGCCATTACAGAATGTGTTCATTACACTAATCATATATATATATATATATATATATATATATATATATATATATGTATTGCAAAGTCTCATCCTCTGCTTATGAAATAAGTGCTAAGAAAACATAAAATGACTATATTGTTCCAAACAGCTTCCTTCCATTTCCTGCTGTTGAAAAACCCAGGAGAATGAGCAAATACTCACATATTCCTATTATTGTTCAGAAGAAAACACTTTGTTCTTTACAGTTTATATTTAATATGTGAATATTAAAAGTGCCCCACAGTCTTCATAGCATTTCATAACAAAGCATAATACTTTGGCACAGGCACCATGAAAGAACAGTACAAAGCTAATGGTACATTAACCAGTTAGACAAAATAAGTAAAGGTAAATTATGGCTGCTTTTTATGTAAACTGGATTATATTAACTTTCTGCAAAGTATCTAAAACATTACATTAGTTTGTGGGCATACACAGCCTAATGGCTTGATTCTCTCTTACACTACCTGGCCAGCAGCTGCAGGTGCCATCCTGATTTCAACAGTATAGACGTCTTCAGGACAGCGATACAGTTGAATACTGTGACACAGGTGGCAGTATTTTGTGCTGCACTGTGGTATTTGGTTCAGCTGAAGCGGCAAATTGCTCTGCACTATGGTATTGCTGGTTCTAACTACTTCTGTTGTCCCTGCCTAATTATGTTGCCCTGCCTTCTGTCAATTTTGACCTGCTTGCAACATGAGGCTACTTTAACTTTTTTTTCCCAGTGCCACTTTTAGTTCCCAGTCTGCCCCTGAAGATATGAATAGGTCCTGCTGGACAGATTAAAGGTTTTGTGATGACATTGTTTAAACCATTTTGTGTTGCTTTCTTTTTACATTTTTACAGGTATGGCATTCTTCTGTTGTTCTGTTAATGTTGTTCTGTTAATGTAACATTTCTATTGCCTTCTATTGTCTTACATTGATTGTAAACCTTTGTCAATGGGTATTCCCACCCCATACACAATGTTAAAATGTCTTCAAGCTAGGAAATCCCTGTTTGGCAATTTCCAATGTCTGATGGCTGTTTAATTAATTTTACACTGAAAAAAAATCAAATAATATTGACCTTTAGCTGTTCTAGTCTAATAGGATTTTACCATGCACATCATGGGAATAAGGGAAAACACATTAAAGTAATAGTGTAGGTGTGTTGGTGTGGCAATTATCTAGTCTGAAGCAATAGCTATGGCATCCATTGTGTATGGGGTCTATTAGACACCCTTGAACAGGTGTTGTCAAAGCAATAGATTTGGTCAAGTAGAGGTTTGCCATTGATCCCTTATTAAATGATTGAGAAAGCTCGTTGGAAGAACGAGTGAAATGTTTTCAAGAAATCTACAGTACGTTCAGTTGCCTTGATTTATTCTTTACAAGATAAATGAGAACCTTCACAGACTTATTAAATGATTTGTTTTCTGAAAGACTGAATTATTCCACCTTCATAGAACAGCCTACTTTATAAATTAGTCATCATGGATATCAAATAAAGAGAGTTTTAGCTTTTAGTTGTATAAACTAAAACTAGGCTTTATTTCAGCTAAAGCAAATATTCAGTTAGGCAATCTCAACCCTAAAGCCTTCTCTACATGGGTTATTTCTTGTCCAGATAATCATTAATAAGTGTTCATAGGAATGTTCATTAAGGATTATCTGGCAGTGTAAATGTGCCACCAATTACCCAATGAATGAGTGAAACGCTTGTTCATTGGGTAATAACATCTTTCATGATCACATTTAAATTGTTGGTTCCTGGCAGAAAATTGTGCTGTCTAAACATCACTCTACTGACAGAAAACAATGAATATGTATGGGAACAAGTGATGGCATTAGCGATCGCTCTTCCCCATATTGGGAGGAGATCGCTGCATGTAAATGCAGCAGTCACCTCCACTGACGAGTAGGCACTTGCCGGAAAGGAACACTTCCTTACCGACAATCGCCTGCTGAATTGTCACATGTAATGAATGGGTTCTGCCATCACTAGAGATTAAAAAAATATAATTTTAAGTAAACCAAGTTCCTTACGAATTTCCCCAAAACCTCAGATTTCAGTGAACCCAATTAGATTTGCCTAAATCACTCAAAATGACATGTGCCATTTCACAGATTAGAAGTCAACATAGAAGGTCAGGAAATATGAATAAGGAGGGTTACATGGACCCTGGCTGGTGAGCTTGCCTATAGTGTCTTGCAGTCAGCCTTAGCCAATCAGGAGGGACTGTACTCATATATGTCATAGGCACTATATAAGATCCCAACCAGGAATTGCATGTGTTTTCTGCGGTTATAAATTGCTGTAATAACTTAAGACATTTGACAAAGAGAGAGAGAATATCTTAAGGGTGTATTAGACACCCTAATGCTCCAAGCGAATGTCAGGAGGGAAAAACTTCCTCCTGGCAGCCGCCAGAGAGCTAGCCGAGAACACTGCTGACATTACATGCAGTGATGTCCTCCAATACACGCGGAGGAACAATCACTATGCCATCGCTCATCCCCATGCAGGATAGCAGTGTGCATGCGGCAGGTCTTGATTACACAGCATGATCTGCTGCAGGCAAATCCAGATCTTTCTTTGGGCAATCAGAGGCAGTATTAGACTGCTATATGATTTCTAACTAGCATTCATAGGAATGCTCATTAGTAATTATCTGGCAGATAATCTGCCCATCTAATGTACCCTTAAAATAGGTGATACAGCTAGTTTAGTGTTAGGTAGAGTTTAATGATATAAAAGCTATAGTAAGTAGTTAGATTTAATTAATAGACATAAAGGCAGGTTTTTGCTAGGGACACGATCAAAGTCAGTGTAGCGTGCCGCTAATTAACTCACTGTGTAATGGCTGCCAACTATTGTCAAAGAGTGTACGAGGTAGGTGACACTTGCCCTGCTGTGCTATTCTCTCTGCAGCCGGTGTTTCCACCAGAAATGCTGCTGCCTGGTATTGTGGGTGAGTGTCCAGCCTGATCGCACCGATTGTGGATATCTACACGTTACACATTCTAGTTGAATACCGGCACTGGCACAGAGAGGGATAAAGAATCATAAATATATACAGGACCCTTACTAACAATCCCCCAATGTATAATTACAAGGTCTCTACTAGGGATGAGCGAACTCGAACTGTATAGTTCGGGTTCGTACCGAATTTTGGGGTGTCCGTGACACGGACCCGAACCCGGACATTTTCGTAAAAGTCCGGGTTCGGGTTCGGTGTTCGTCGCTTTCTTGGCGCATTTGTGACGCTTTCTTGGCGCTTTTTGAAAGGCTGCAAAGCAGCCAATCAACAAGCGTCATACTACTTGCCCCAAGAGGCCGTCACAGCCATGCCTACTATTGGCATGGCTGTGATTGGCCAGAGCACCATGTGACCCAGCCTCTATTTAAGCTGGAGTCACATAGCGCCGCCCGTCACTCTGCTCTGATTAGCGTAGGGAGAGGTTGCGGATGCGACAGTAGGGCGAGATTAGGCAGATTAACTCCTCCAAAGGACTTCACTTGATTAATCGATCGATCTGCAGCTGTGCATCATTGAGCTGCTGAAATTCAAATGCTCACTCACTGTTTTTAGGCTGCCCAGACCGTTTGTCAGTCACTTTTTTCTGGGGTGATCGGCGGCCATTTTGTGTCTTGTGCGGTGCTGCGACCAAGTGCATCCAAGCTGCGACCAAGTGCATTTAACCCTCAATGGTGTGGTTGTTTTTTGGCTAAAGCCTACATCAGGGTGAAGCTGTCACACCAAGTGCATTTAACCAGCAATAGTCTGTTCATTTTTTTGGCCATATACTAAATCAGGGGCAAGCTGCGCCTGTCACCAAGTGTATTTAACCCTCAATGGTGTGGTTGTTTTTTGGCTAAAGCCTACATCAGGGTGAAGCTGTCACACCAAGTGCATTTAACCAGCAATAGTCTGTTCATTTTTTGGCCATATACTACATCAGGGGCAAGCTGCGCCCGTCACCAAGTGAATTTAACCCTCAGTAGTGTGGTGCGTCAAGCTGTGACACCAAGTGCATTTAACCAGCAATAGTCTGTTCATTTTTTGGCCATATACTAAATCAGGGGCAAGCTGCGCCCGTCACCAAGTGCATTTAACCAGCAATAGTGTGGTTATTTTTTGGCCATATCCCAGTCTAATTCTGTCACTAAATCCATACCGGTCACCCAGCGCCTAAATACTAGGCCTCAAATTTATATCCCGCTAAATCTCTCGTTACCGCTGTCCTGTTGTGGCTGGGAAAGTTATTTAGTGTCCGTCAAAGCACATTTTTTGTTCTGGGTTGAAGTACAATTCCCAATTTAGCAATTTCATAATTTAGTGGTTCCTGCTATATCAGAGCTATTTGAAATCTATCCCTAAAAGGGTATATAATATTCAAGGTGCACATTGGGTCATTCAGAATAACTTCACACACACCCGCTACTGTGTATTTCCAAGTCTAATTCTGTCACTAAACCCATACCTGTCACCCAGCGCCTAAATACTAGGCCTCAAATTTATATCCTGCTAAATCTCTCGTTACCGCTGTCCTGTTGTGGCTGGGAAAGTTATTTAGTGTCCGTCAAAGCACATTTTTTGTTCTGGGTTGAAATACAATTCCCAATTTAGCAATTTCATAATTTAGTGGTTCCTGCTATATAAGAGCTATTTGAAATCTATCCCTAAAAGGGTATATAATATTCAAGGTGCACATTGGGTCATTCAGAATAACTTCACACACACCCGCTACTGTGTATTTCCAAGTCTAATTCTGTCACTAAACCCATACCTGTCACCCAGCGCCTAAATACTAGGCCTCAAATTTATATCCTGCTAAATCTCTCGTTACCGCTGTCCTGTTGTGGCTGGGAAAGTTATTTAGTGTCCGTCAAAGCACATTTTTTGTTCTGGGTTGAAATACAATTCCCAATTTAGCAATTTCATAATTTAGTGGTTTCTGCTATATCAGAGCTATTTGAAATCTATCCCTAAAAGGGTATATAATATTCAAGGTGCACATTGGGTCATTCAGAATAACTTCACACACACCCGCTACTGTGTATTTCTAAGTCTAATTCTGTCACTAAACCCATACCTGTCACCCAGCGCCTAAATACTAGGCCTCAAATTTATATCCTGCTAAATCTCTCGTTAACGCTGTCCTGTTGTGGCTGGGAAAGTTATTTAGTGTCCGTCAAAGCACATTTTTTGTTCTGGGTTTAAATACAATTCCCAATTTAACAATTTCATAATTTAGTGGTTTCTGCTATATCAGAGCTATTTGAAATCTATCCCTAAAAGGGTATATAATATTCAAGGTGCACATTGGGTCATTCAGAATAACTTCACACACACACGCTTCTGTGCATTTCCAAGTCTAATTCTGTCACTAAATCCATACCGGTCACCCAGCGCCTAAATACTAGGCCTCAAATTTATATCCCGCTGAATTTGAATACAATACATTGGGCCAAATAATATATTTGTTGTTGTGGTGAACCATAACAATGAGAAAAACATCTAGTAAGGGACGCGGACGTGGACATGGTCGTGGTGGTGTTAGTGGACCGTCTGGTGCTGGGAGAGGACGTGGCCGTTCTGCCACATCCACACGTCCTAGTGTACCAACTACCTCAGGTCCCAGTAGCCGCCAGAATTTACAGCGATATATGGTGGGGCCCAATGCCGTTCTAAGGATGGTAAGGCCTGAGCAGGTACAGGCATTAGTCAATTGGGTGGCCGACAGTGGATCCAGCACGTTCACATTATCTCCCACCCAGTCTTCTGCAGAAAGCGCACAGATGGCGCCTGAAAACCAACCCCATCAGTCTGTCACATCACCCCCATGCATACCAGGGAAACTGTCTCAGCCTCAAGTTATGCAGCAGTCTCTTATGCTGTTTGAAGACTCCGCTGGCAGGGTTTCCCAAGGGCATCCACCTAGCCCTTCCCCAGCGGTAAAAGACATAGAATGCACTGACGCACAACCACTTATGTTTCCTGATGATGAGGACATGGGAATACCACCTCAGCATGTCTCTGATGATGACGAAACACAGGTGCCAACTGCTGCGTCTTTCTGCAGTGTGCAGACTGAACAGGAGGTCAGGGATCAAGACTGGGTGGAAGACGATGCAGGGGACGATGAGGTCCTAGACCCCACATGGAATGAAGGTCGTGCCACTGACTTTCACAGTTCGGAGGAAGAGGCAGTGGTGAGACCGAGCCAACAGCGTAGCAAAAGAGGGAGCAGTGGGCAAAAGCAGAACACCCGCCGCCAAGAGACTCCGCCTGCTACTGACCGCCGCCATCTGGGACCGAGCACCCCAAAGGCAGCTTCAAGGAGTTCCCTGGCATGGCACTTCTTCAAACAATGTGCTGACGACAAGACCCGAGTGGTTTGCACGCTGTGCCATCAGAGCCTGAAGCGAGGCATTAACGTTCTGAACCTGAGCACAACCTGCATGACCAGGCACCTGCATGCAAAGCATGAACTGCAGTGGAGTAAACACCTTAAAACCAAGGAAGTCACTCAGGCTCCCCCTGCTACCTCTTCTGCTGCTGCCGCCTCGGCCTCTTCTGCTGCTGCCGCCTCGGCCTCTTCCTCCGCCTCTGGAGGAACGTTGGCACCTGCCGCCCAGCAAACAGGGGATGTACCACCAACACCACCACCACCACCTCCGTCACCAAGCGTCTCAACCATGTCACACGCCAGCGTTCAGCTCTCCATCTCACAAACATTTGATAGAAAGCGTAAATTCCCACCTAGCCACCCTCGATCCCTGGCCCTGAATGCCAGCATTTCTAAACTACTGGCCTATGAAATGCTGTCATTTAGGCTGGTGGACACAGACAGCTTCAAACAGCTCATGTCGCTTGCTGTCCCACAGTATGTTGTTCCCAGCCGGCACTACTTCTCCAAGAGAGCCGTGCCTTCCCTGCACAACCAAGTATCCGATAAAATCAAGTGTGCACTGCGCAACGCCATCTGTGGCAAGGTCCACCTAACCACAGATACGTGGACCAGTAAGCACGGCCAGGGACGCTATATCTCCCTAACTGCACACTGGGTAAATGTAGTGGCAGCTGGGCCCCAGGCGGAGAGCTGTTTGGCGCACGTCCTTCCGCCGCCAAGGATCGCAGGGCAACATTCTTTGCCTCCTGTTGCCACCTCCTCCTTCTCGGCTTCCTCCTCCTCTTCTTCCACCTGCTCATCCAGTCAGCCACACACCTTCACCACCAACTTCAGCACAGCCCGGGGTAAACGTCAGCAGGCCATTCTGAAACTCATATGTTTGGGGGACAGGCCCCACACCGCACAGGAGTTGTGGCGGGGTATAGAACAACAGACCGACGAGTGGTTGCTGCCGGTGAGCCTCAAGCCCGGCCTGGTGGTGTGTGATAATGGGCGAAATCTCGTTGCAGCTCTGGGACTAGCCAATTTGACGCACATCCCTTGCTTGGCGCATGTGCTGAATTTGGTGGTGCAGAAGTTCATTCACAACTACCCCGACATGTCAGAGCTGCTGCATAAAGTGCGGGCCGTCTGTTCGCGCTTCCGGCGTTCACATCCTGCTGCTGCTCGCCTGTCTGCGCTACAGCGTAACTTCGGCCTTCCCGCTCACCGCCTCATATGCGACGTGCCCACCAGGTGGAACTCCACCTTGCACATGCTGGACAGACTGTGCGAGCAGCAGCAGGCCATAGTGGAGTTTCAGCTGCAGCACGCACGGGTCAGTCGCACTACAGAACAGCACCACTTCACCACCAATGACTGGGCCTCCATGCGAGACCTGTGTGCCCTGTTGCGCTGTTTCGAGTACTCCACCAACATGGCCAGTGGCGATGACACCGTTATCAGCGTTACAATACCACTTCTATGTCTCCTTGAGAAAACACTTAGGGCGATGATGGAAGAGGAGGTGGCCCAGGAGGAGGAGGAGGAGGAGGAGGAAGAGGGGTCATTTTTAGCACTTTCAGGCCAGTCTCTTCGAAGTGACTCAGAGGGAGGTTTTTGGCAACAGCAGAGGCCAGGTACAAATGTGGCCAGCCAGGGCCCACTACTGGAGGACGAGGAGGACGAGGATGAGGAGGAGGTGGAGGAGGATGAGGATGAAGCATGGTCACAGCGGGGTGGCACCCAACGCAGCTCGGGTCCATCACTGGTGCGTGGCTGGGGGGAAAGGCAGGACGATGACGATACGCCTCCCACAGAGGACAGCTTGTCCTTACCCCTGGGCAGCCTGGCACACATGAGCGACTACATGCTGCAGTGCCTGCGCAACGACAGCAGAGTTGCCCACATTTTAACCTGTGCGGACTACTGGGTTGCCACCCTGCTGGATCCACGCTACAAAGACAATGTGCCCACCTTACTTCCTGCACTGGAGCGTGATAGGAAGATGCGCGAGTACAAGCGCACGTTGGTAGACGCGCTACTGAGAGCATTCCCAAATGTCACAGGGGAACAAGTGGAAGCCCAAGGCCAAGGCAGAGGAGGAGCAAGAGGTCGCCAAGGCAGCTGTGTCACGGCCAGCTCCTCTGAGGGCAGGGTTAGCATGGCAGAGATGTGGAAAACTTTTGTCAACACGCCACAGCTAACTGCACCACCACCTGATACGCAACGTGTTAGCAGGAGGCAACATTTCACTAACATGGTGGAACAGTACGTGTGCACACCCCTCCACGTACTGACTGATGGTTCGGCCCCATTCAACTTCTGGGTCTCTAAATTGTCCACGTGGCCAGAGCTAGCCTTTTATGCCTTGGAGGTGCTGGCCTGCCCGGCAGCCAGCGTTTTGTCTGAACGTGTATTCAGCACGGCAGGGGGCGTCGTTACAGACAAACGCAGCCGCCTGTCTACAGCCAATGTGGACAAGCTGACGTTCATAAAAATGAACCAGGCATGGATCCCACAGGACCTGTCCGTCCCTTGTCCAGATTAGACATTAACTACCTCCCCATAACCATATATTATTGGACTCCAGGGCACTTCCTCATTCAATCCTATTTTTATTTTCATTTTACCATTATATTGCGAGGCTACCCAAAGTTGAATGAACCTCTCCTCTGCCTGTGTGCTAGGCCTAAATATATGCCAATGGACTGTTGCAGTGGTGGCTGACATGAAGCCTGATTCTCTGCTATGACATGCAGACTAATTCTCTGCTGACATGAAGCCAGATTGTCTGTTACGGGACCTCTCTCCTCTGCCTGGGTGCTGGGCCTAAATTTATGACAATGGACTGTTGCAGTGGTGGCTGACGTGAAGCCTGATTCTCTGCTATGACATGCAGACTGATTCTCTGCTGACATGAAGCCAGATCCCCTGTTACGGGACCTCTCTCCTCTGCCTGGGTGCTGGGCCTAAATTTATGAAAATGGACTCTTACAGTGGTGGGTGACGTGAAGCCTGATTCTCTGCTATGACATGAAGACTGATTCTCTGCTGACATGAAGCCAGATTGTCTGTTACGGGACCTCTCTCCTCTGCCTGGGTGCCGGGGCCTAAATATCTGAGAATGGACTGTTCCAGTGGTGGGTGACGGGAAGCCAGATTCTCTGCTATGGAACCTCTCTCCAATTGATTTTGGTTAATTTTTATTTATTTAATTTTTATTTTAATTAATTTCCCTATCCACATTTGTTTGCAGGGGATTTACCTACATGTTGCTGCCTTTTGCAGCCCTCTAGCCCTTTCCTGGGCTGTTTTACAGCCGTTTTAGTGCCGAAAAGTTCGGGTCCCCATTGACTTCAATGGGGTTCGGGACGAAGTTCGGATCGGGTTCGGATCCCGAACCCGAACATTTCCGGGATGTTCGGCCGAACTTCTCGAACCCGAACATCCAGGTGTTCGCTCAACTCTAGTCTCTACCTGTGTACATGGACGATCGTTCAGTGGTTTAGTCCTAATGTTCCAAGTAGCACTAACAGTTCGTCCGGTGCGCTTCTGGCTCTACTCACACTTCCCAGTCTGCTCCGGTCGGCAGCTAGCGCACGCATGGAGAAGCCTGCAGGGATGAGTCCAGGAGTGTGTGACATCACAGCTTTACTCTTGGTGCCTCCAAAGGACAATTTTCCAACCAACCCGTTTCTGAACCTCCCTGACAAAGGAACCTGTAGGTTCATAAACGCATTGGATGGAAAATTGTCCTTTGGAGGCACTCAGAGTGAAGCTGTGACATCACACGAAGACGCTCCTGGACTCATCCCTGAAGGCTCCTCCACGCGTGCGCTAGCTGCCGGCCGGAGCAGCGCGCGAAGTGTGAGTAGAGAGTAAAGTTCATTGCAGTTATGAAAGAGACAGCAGTGTTATTGCTGTGCTCTGTGCTTTGTGTTATTATATTAGACAGTATATATATATATATATATATATATATATATATATATATATAATACAGATAGTTAGGGGGAGGTTAGATTGATCTATAGCAGTGATGGCAAACCTTTTACAGACTGAGTGCCCAAACTGTAACCCAAAACCCACTTATTTATTGCAAAGTGCCAACACGGCAATTTACCCTGAATAATACAGTCCAATATACAGTAGTAAATTTTCCATGTAGTTTATCATTCAGCTATAATAGCCTGCCTACATTCAGTGCACTGCCTGTGCTGTTCATAGTGCACCCAGCGCTGATGAATGGCAGGAAAAGTCTAAGGCATATTGGTACACCTTAGACTTTTCCCAGGGTGTGGGTGCCCACAGAGAGGGCTCTGAGTGCGAATATATTGGAGCATATAAAGCTTTTTTAAAGTTCTGCCATGCAAATCATGTTCTCCAGTCTCAGGAAACTTATACTAGCTTTAAAAATGCAGCATAAGGGACCCACGTCTATATTTTGCGTGCATTACGCAAATATTACATTGCCGATTTTCGCAATCAAGAATATAATAGCGAATTTGAGAATATATGACGAATATTCTACAAAATATTTGCAAAATATAGCAAATTCGAATGTTGCCCCTGCTGCTCATCACTATTCAGTACATACTGTATGCTCATATGTAAGCAAATAAAGAATACTGAATAGTGCCAGTGAAATAAAATCTACATATGGGCTTATTGATGAAGGAGGTTTTTCCATATTTCATAATAATATGACATTCATTCATTAGATCTTTAGATTTAGGCATTTTCAGTATTTATTATACTTCTACTATCAAATTAAGCATCCACTATTCAGCTGAATGTCCTGTATACAGCCCTATAAATAAACCCTGATGTTTGGCAACATTATGCAATGTTAAAAATTGATGTCTACCAAGAAGATAAACTTCTCTCCTCTCTATTTTTTATGTTGTTAAAAATATGAAGATACAGTCTGTCTGCTTCTTTTCATCAACAGATGCATAAAACAGTCACTTTGGAAAATGAACGCTTTGTAAAATTTATAGCCATTGTGTTCTCATTTAGTATAATCTTTGCTGGCTCAGCTTAACTATCCTTTCATTTGTACTGTGCTTGGCGCTCAGCATACCCAGCAAATTTTCGGATACATGAGACAAGGAGCCGACAAAGATTCCTAATTTATTTTTGTGTAAATTACATAACATTGAAATAGCATATTCATTTCAGTGAAGACCATGATAAGACAATTTCCTTAGATACCATTCTGAAGATTTAATGACACTTGAGTAATATGCTGTTTTCATTTTTATTATTTTGCTACACATACAATAGACATTCGCTTTAACTGTATTTTCAGTTGTGTGTCCTAATTAATTGGTCACATAATTAAAAAGTAATCATCAAAGGAAATACACATGTTGTATGTACAGCCTATGCAAATGCATGTGTGTACATGTTAATGAGAATTACCTTTGTTATGCTAGGATGCTAATTTGTTACTTACAATGCTTGTGGTACTAACATATATATATATATATATATATATATATATATAATTTCAAATTTTGGAGAGATTTAATTGTATATTATTTATATATGATACATGACTCCTGATCTTGCTAGACTCAATGAGATCTAGTAATGCCAGCAAAGAGAAAGAGTTTATGAAAAAAAAAGTAAGAGAGAAAAATAAAAATAAATCCTATGAGACCTCAGAGTCCTAGGAGACATCAGAGTGTCATACACAAAGGTTCAGATCAATTGGAACATTTTTGATTCAGGTAATAACGATTTGGACCGAAATCAAATTGGTCGACCAATTCAGCTGAATGGAACCTGAATCAAATTTTACTCAACTCTACTCATGATGCCTTTTATCTCAGGTTAAAGTCTATGTTAAAGCCTGTTCTCCACCAACTACCCATAATAAACCATTAGATACATATCTAAGGTTCTGTAATCACTCCCTCTAGTACCCTAGGTTGGGTATTTTTGAAGCAGGGTCTAGCACAACCATAGAATGATCAAGCAACCAAATAACCTTAATCAAACCAACACATTGCCCAGTCTGGTGACTAACTGATATTGTTCATCAATGTGAGTATTTAAGTCATCCTGAGCTTGTTGCATCTTTGGAAAGATATGGTTCAATAAAACGAAGGACCTTTGAGTTATTTCTATTACTGTGGTCCATTAATTCATATATTGTCTCTAAATAGATTTTTAGAACTATAGGTTCTTTCAAATATATTACTTTGAAGAAGGAAAACACCACATATGCTCATTGACATAGGTGGAACCAATCATTTATAGTACTTTGCAATATTAATTGGACATCCTAGAATGGGTTGTGCAGGATTTTACCAGTAATAACCTATCCTCAGGATAGGCTACCAATGTCTGATTTGTGATATTTGAAAGAAATGCTTGTACATTCCAATATTGAATCAAATATTGATGTAGACACATTCAGCTATGCTGTAAAATAGATGAGGTATACTTATTCTTTTGCTATACACTTCATTTTCTTTAGCATGGATACATTTATTTTCCATACGTTGACATAAGGAACCGTCATCTTCCATCGGTAGGAGACATATGGTGTGTTTGTGCTCAGATAAGAAGGGGTTTCCCTTCATACTGCATATGATATCATTTGTGTTCATTGTTACTGATGTTGGAAACACATTTGTGCATTCTGCTCAAACTTCTCATGCAATTAGTCACGTCTCAATTACTTTGTGCTTGTTCTACTATAACAACCCACTCCACTTTATGCCTGCCTCAGTAAATGTGGAATGAACCATCAGTAAAAGTCAACTGATTTCACAAAATCTGTCTCTACTGCTTTCATTCAATTACACTCATCAGTTCTTTACAGGTGATGACTCTACTTACAACCCCACAAAAAGACTGTTTGTGCAATAAAACTACATGAGAAAAGTTACCGTGATTTGATCTGTAACATAGTATTAAACCGCTGAATATGAAATTATAAGAAGGCAATGAATATTGATTATGTATTACCTACTTTTAAATAGATCAACTAACAACATATGTGCTCATAGTCGGAGATTATACTAACACAAAAGGAACCCTTAGATACTATAACCTTGTTTCAGACGGCCATACTCTGGTGGCATTGACACAGTATAATTTCGAGTACCGTACTTCTTAATTGTGAATAATGGGCTGTTGATTCTTGTTTTACAGCGCCCCTCTAGCATATTTTGTTGTAAAACTTCATTTACCAAGAAACTACATAAAATTATGCCTTCCAACAAAGAACTGGTTTCTGAAATGATCCCCAAAAGGAGCATATTTATTCAGATTTCATATAAAAATTTAGTTTCTATTAGGGACATTGAAAGGTTGAGCAGGGATAATATTAGAAAGTCCAGATTCAAATATTTGGTGGCATGCACTATTTAAAAGGGTTGTCCAAAATTTTGATATTGATGGTTTAAGGCTACTTCATCATTATCTGATCAGTGGGGGTCCCACTCCTGGGATCCCCACCAATCAGCTGTTTGAAGAGGTTTTGATGCCCCCGTAAAGGCTGCTGACTCCTATCGGCATACCAAGCACAGCTCTGTACATTGTATAGCGGTTGCACTTGGAATTGCAGCATAGACCCTTTGACTTGAGTGGGACTAAAGTGTGCTTAGACCATGTGACCAATGACTGTGACATCACTGGCCTAGGAAGAGGCCTAAGACATGTGCCTTATTTCTTGCTTTAAGACCTTCTCAATCAAAACGAAGAAAGCGCATAACTAAGCATTCAGGTCCCAATTTTTTTTTTTTTGCATGGGGTCACATCCTAACCTCCCAGACATACTGAATGGGTGCTGTCCTTTTTGAATAGAATGCTACAGCATGTTCATTTATAAGTTCACCGTAAGTTTTAATTTTGTTTTAAAAAGAAGTCAAACAGTAAAAAAATACATGGATTTTTTTAGACAAAATCTAACTACAAACAAAATCACATCATCATATTTTTGGAAACATTAATTTCAGACTACACATTAACGCACAAGTCAAATCCTTTGGCATGTAAAACACACAATTAATAAATGTTAACATGCATTTTCTCAACAGCACTAATTAACAGATATTATTTGGCCTTTTGTTATTGACTGTAGAGAGCAATAAGTCACCGTGTGCTGCTCTAGTGGAAAGCAAAATTAAACATAGATATGATTTTTTCCTATTGAGAATGGTGTGTATTTTTATGTATTTTTATTATTGCATGGGACTGAAATAGTACTTTACATTGCTTGATGCTGCTTTTATGAAACAGCATGAAATCTACCGTGGATCTGAATGGCCTCTATGAATAGGAATGCGTCTACTTTTCTTTTTTTCATGTGCTTAGAGAGCACACTCACATAGCAAAATATTTCCAGCTCACCTGCTCTACTTCATAGGCGTGCAAGGGACCCCGGATCAGGGAGACATTTTCTTGAAAAAACTGAAAAATCCAGCACATGCACTATGGATACAATCCAATCTCTTTATTATAATCCTTTAAAATTCCATGAGCTGATCAAAAAGCTTTACGGTTTACGCGTTTCAATAATCTGTCTTCTTCGTGACCATACTGTGTAGCCAAATTTTCTGGTTTAAAAAACCCTTCATCTACCTCAAACACTCCTCCATTACCATGTGTAAATAATCACCAAATTGGAATCGGGGGGGGGGGGGGGGGCTGTCTGGTGACATTATAAAATACAGAGAGCACACTGTTACAAAGGGGAATATAAACCATTCAAATGTGACACTATAAAATGAGTGAAAAACAAAACTGTCTCTTTGGGTTTTTTCACATAACCATCATTTGCTTGCATTTTAGCATCCATATAACAGTTGCACCACACAGATCTACTGATGATTTACCGAACCAGACTACAATTACTACAGTGTTCTGTAGGGGTCTGGGCATTGCATCGTTAACATAGACCCAAAAACAGATGCATAATTTCCAAATGCGCGGAATCAGATTTCCATATCAAATGGTTTATACTGTTATACTGCAGTTGTATCATTTAGATGCCAGAGTACGTACGGCCCCACACAGCCCCAAGAGGAAGCGATGGCGAAAAGTATGTTGGGGTGGTGTGTCTCCTGATTGCTGGTTGGTATCCCCACAGTTGTGTCCATGTATGTGTATGCTATTAGGCTGTTCAAGAGTAATAGTGTGTTAGGGCCTTGTTAGCATTCCCGGCTGGGGGTGCAGGTACTTGTCTCTATTACACAGCTAGGCACTGTGCCCTCTGAGTTTGAGTGTTATTTATGGATGCGGGGTGGGTGTAGGATTTGGGCAGTGTTTGTTACTTAACCATGATGGTTATAGTTGGATGTTATTGCCTTTATGTCCTCACCAGTTCAGTCTAATCGGGACACACACATTGTTTCCATATTCTCTCCCGCATATTCTGTCCCTTATCGGTTTTATTGTTTCTATAATGTAATTATGGAATATAATAAAATATGATATTTTTAATATGTGTGCTCTTGAATTTGTGTTTGCTTTTAAAGGTAGAATAAAGTTGGAACCCCATTTCAGGCAAACCTGGTGGTGTACTTTAATATATTGTAAGGGATCGTCTCTTTTCAGAGGGTCACACTCACAGATATCTCACCAGACAACAGATTTTCATGTTCAAACCTTGCATTTATTTTGACAGTCTTCTTATAAAGAATAGTCCAGTTATACATCACTGGGTGGGGTGAGGTTCCCGCACCGCCAAAACTTAAAACACAAATAAACTCCTGCCTGTCTAGGCGCTACCTAAACACAATACGTCCCTACCTCACTCATAGAGCTCAGTTCACACATGGACAACATATGCGGCTTTCCTCAGCCAACATCAATGCAGCAGCCTCCAGGCTGTGGCAACTCCAGTACCATTTGGGGGAGTGTGGCCCAGTAGTCCTCCAGACGCTGGGCGTGCAACCCTCATTCTCTAGGTGTCGCTAGGTCCTCCAAACCTCAGGCTATTCAAAGCCTTGTGGCCCCCCCCAGTCCTCCTAACTGAGACCACACACAGAGCCTCTGCTTCACAAAATAGTCTCGCTCTCCCTCCTCAGACTGACCTACTCTGAGGCGCTTTATGCAAACCTGATTACAGCAGGGCCCACCTGTGATCACCTCAGGTAGAAAGGAAAACCCGTACTAGAAGGGTGTGGACTGGGAACCCCCTCTACCAAGCCTAGCCACAAGTCCAAGTAAAATCCAGCCCAGAAAATGTATACTGAAATGTCTCAGCTTTGCTGAGACTACTGCCACTCTCTGAATTTTACCCGTCTCACCCATCTGAGGTACCTGAAGTGGGACAACACACCTTCCAGCACTGTTTACATTACCACAATATGTAGGTGTAAACCGTATTGCCCTCATGCTAAATATGTTATTAAGGTGCACCATTTTATAAATCTGATACAGACACACAAAGCATAAACATGTGCAAAAATTATGAAAAAAATCAACCAAAAATGATAAATATCTTCCTTTGTTTCCAGTCCTTGCACTAATTCAAAGACCCCAAGTGTTTAGAAAATAACCTAAATTTGCTACTATAAATTACTTTTCATTGTGCATAATTTGTTATTTGGTCAGAGGAAGGTAGTAGTCTATAACCGCATGGTATAAACTACTGTTTATTTCAGTAATGGAGGACCTTTAAGGTCAATGGGCACTGCAATATTCTGAGATCCATACAATGTCCAAGTAACAGGTATGGAGGCTCTACTGTGCCTTTTTAAACACATTAAGTTTGGCTTGGACATCTCCACTAAATGTTTCACCCTAAGCCATCTTCTTACATGTTGGCAACTTAAAGTGTATGCATAGTGAACTTGTGTATATATGTACTTGTATCAACTTCTTCAGTGTGCTGCACATGTGCTGGAAGTTACCATCCTGTCAGGAGAGGGTTGCAAATTATGTGTCCCGTGCCCAGGTATGCAAGACTGGCTTTACTGACATCTTCATCCATAGTATAGACCCCCTTCTGATAGCTTGATAGTTTCTGGTGTATGGACAGTGAATCTTACTTCTATCAGCTTTAGTGACATAGTATGAATGCACTTGTAGCCACCAACATGTTACTGGAGGGATTGAGATAACATATCTAGTGCTCAGGGATGCCAATATAGTCAAAGTGGCACTTTTACAACCTGGCGGCTATGATTCTTGTACCAAGCACCTCAATGATTTCTACACAGTAACTTGCATACAACACACTTTCATATTTGCAAGACTTAAAAGGTTTCTGTCACCAGAATTAACCCTATTAAACTGGCTGACTTTAGCAATGTGCTAATGTCAGCAGACCCTAACTCTCCTAATCTTATGCTTATGGATGCCCCGTTACTGCACAACTTTAACTTTGGTGATATGCTAATTAGCCTCTAGGAGCAGGGTGGGCATTGCTCCTGCTCCTAGAGGCTCCGTTTGCCCACCTCAAGTCACGCCCTGCCGTCCTTGATTGACAGAGCCAGGCAGCGTTCGTCTCCTACTGCCGTCTCTGTGTGCTGGCACTGCGCAGGCACATGATTTACCCAGCACACAGGGCTGGCAGGATAAGACGGATGCTGGCCGCGTCAATCAAGGACGGCAGGATGTGACTTGAGGTGGGCGAATAGAGCCCCTAGGAGCAGGAGCAATGCCCCCCCTGCTCCTAGAGGCTAATTAGCATATCATCAAAGTTAAAATAGTGCAGTAACGGGGGCATCCATAAGCATAAGATTAGGAGAGTTAGGGTCTGCTGGCATTAGCACATCGCTAATGTCAGACAGTTTAATAGGGTTAATTCTGGTGACAGAAACCCTTTAAGCTTCTTCTTTTACATAAACTTCAACTAATATTACATAAAGGCAGTGTCGGAATAATATACCCAGGGCCCAACAGTAAAATTTATTCTGGAGGCCCACTGTAAAGCTGCATGCAAATAATACCTGCCCACATGACCGAGTTTTTTATATGGACAGAGGCAATATATTCTATAGCATCTCAGCCAGCCTATCTATATGTCAGTCTACTGTGCCATGTGCCACTTGAGTAGGGGGTAGGGGACTAAGGGCTCACTTTGCACAGGGGCCCACCGGGCGATTCACCTTTTCCCCTCTGGGCCAGTCCAAGCATGCATATAAGGGTTCCTTTATTAAACTAAAACCCAATAGTGAAGAGTTGTGGTGATTTAGTAACATATATATATATATATATATATATATATATATATATATATATAAACATGATAATTGAGCTTATTTTCAAATACACCATACTGTATATATATTTTGTACTGTATGTGCTAGCATCAATATGATCTATTCTATTGTATCCTATTGATACACTGGCATATTAAAGAAGAGATGTGACACTGAGGTCATTACAAAGTAAATGGTTTGGTCTACAATTATATTGCAAGAGCTTTGAAAATGTCACAAGCTCTAAGGTTCATTCAGCTCTATGCTTGATAAATCTATTTCTTGTCATAAACATGCAACTAGTGGAAGTTTTTACATGCAAGTAACATCTACAGGATATTGGCATTTGGTTTGATCTGATTTAATCTTCTTTATTCAATATGTAAAGTAATAATTGTTCAGACACATCAACAGTTCCTGTAATTGACAAGAAGATATAAAAATAGGATTCCTTAGTTGACACCTTTCAATGCCTAACTGAAAAAAGATTACAGGGAGTGCAGAATTATTAGGCAAGTTGCATTTTTGAGGATTAATTTTATTATTGAACAACAACCATGTTCTCAATGAACCCAAAAAAACTCATTAATATCAAAGCTGAATATTTTTGGAAGTAGTTTTTAGTTTGTTTTTAGTTTTAGCTATTTTAGGGGGATATCTGTGTGTGCAGGTGACTATTACTGTGCATAATTATTAGGCAACTTAACAAAAAACAAATATATACCCATTTCAATTATTTATTTTTACCAGTGAAACCAATATAACATCTCAACATTCACAAATATACATTTCTGACATTCAAAAACAAAACAAAAACAAATCAGTGACCAATATAGCCACCTTTCTTTGCAAGGACACTCAAAAGCCTGCCATCCATGGATTCTGTCAGTGTTTTGATCTGTTCACCATCAACATTGCGTGCAGCAGCAACCACAGCCTCCCAGACACTGTTCAGAGAGGTGTACTGTTTTCCCTCCTTGTAAATCTCACATTTGATGATGGACCACAGGTTCTCAATGGGGTTCAGATCAGGTGAACAAGGAGGCCATGTCATTAGTTTTTCTTCTTTTATACCCTTTATTGCCAGCCACGCTGTGGAGTACTTGGACGCGTGTGATGGAGCATTGTCCTGCATGAAAATCATGTTTTTCTTGAAGGATGCAGACTTCTTCCTGTACCACTGCTTGAAGAAGGTGTCTTCCAGAAACTGGCAGTAGGACTGGGAGTTGAGCTTGACTCCATCCTCAACCCAAAAAGGCCCCACAAGCTCATCTTTGATGATACCAGCCCAAACCAGTACTCCACCTACACCTTGCTGGCGTCTGAATAGGACTGGAGCTCTCTGCCCTTTACCAATCCAGCCACGGGCCCATCCATCTGGCCCATCAAGACTCACTCTCATTTCATCAGGTCCATAAAACCTTAGAAAAATCAGTCTTGAGATATTTCTTGGCCCAGTCTTGAGGTTTCAGCTTGTGTGTCTTGTTCAGTGGTGGTCGTCTTTCAGCCTTTCTTACCTTGGCCATGTCTCTGAGTATTGCACACCTTGTGCTTTTGGGCACTCCAGTGATGTTGCAGCTATGAAATATGGCCAAACTGGTGGCAAGTGGCATCTTGGCAGCTGCACGCTTGACTTTTCTCAGTTCATGGGCAGTTATTTTGCGCCTTGGTTTTTCCACGCGCTTCTTGCGACCCTGTTGACTATTTTGAATGAAACGCTTGATTGTTCGATGATCACGCTTCAGAAGCTTTGCAATTTTAAGAGTGCTGCATCCCTCTGCAAGATATCTCACTATTTTTGACTTTTCTGAGCCTGTCAAGTCCTTCTTTTGACCCATTTTGCCAAAGGAAAGGAAGTTGCCTAATAATTATGCACACCTGATATAGGGTGTTGATGTCATTAGACCACACCCCTTCTCATTACAGAGATGCACATCACCTAATATGCTTAATTGGTAGTAGGCTTTCGAGCCTATACAGCTTGGAGTAAGACAACATGCATAAAGAGGATGATGTGGTCAAAATACTCATTTGCCTAATAATTCTGCACTCCCTGTATAACAAAATTGTAAGCTTCGAAGACTACTCAGGTCTCTTCCGCAGACATGTTATAGCACAGTATCTTCAATATTCAATATGTTCAACAGAACATAGAAATAGTGAGTTATACAGATGTAGAAACAAAAGCCATTGAAAAGCAATTGAAGGTGTTTGCTTAATGCTTTTAGTTTAGATAACATGTCTTAAAAGGCATGCATGTTAACTTTACTACATCTGTATAAGACAAGTTATGTAAAGAGCAATAAGTGCAGAGGAGTAAACAGATACTTGTAGCTAGGCTTGAGCAAATATAACTTCTGATCATAGATCCAAAGTTGATGAATTAGGAATCTGAAGTTGGCTTTGGTACTGGTTGGTACCTCGGTACCAAAACCAACTTCGGATTCCTATTTTAAAATGTTTTTAAATACGCATATAGCAATACCAAAGTCATTCATTGAAGTCTCGTGCGACTTTGGCCGAGACAAAGTTTTGCTACACAAAGCCTATATATTTTAATCCTGAATGGAAACAGCATAACAAAAAATGTGTCTTAACTAATCAACTTTGGATCTATGATCCGAAGTGCGATTCACTCAAGCTTAGTTGTAGCAGTAAATTGTTGTAGCAGTTTTAGATAAAAAGTATGACAGTTGTAGTGTTCCCTGATATATATCCAGTCCATTAATTTAAAGAATCCAGAAGGTCTGAAACTCAAATTCCTTAAGAGATCCAGAATGACATAAATCCATGCTACACATTAATTCCTAATATGAGTGTGTCAAACATCATTTGCTTGTACTTTCCTTTCTGTCCTTAGATCTGAAATTCCCTTTTGATATCAAAACTTTCATGTCTGTGATGTTGTCGTCCCAGCTGCAAAAGTCGTACAGTACAAGCAGATTTTTCCTTTCTTCTTTAATTCCTTGGCGATGAGAGTCCATTCTTGTTCTAATCTTTTGATCAGTTTCCCTGACCCCTAGTAGGACATCTGGTACATACAGTATGTATAATCAAGTAGACTACATTTGGTGTGGTACTGGTGAAGGTACCCGGGATCTTGTAGTCTTGATGTGTATTGGCAATCTCTATCTTGTCAGTGGGTATTATGTATGGGCAGGTCTGGTTGCACAAAGATGTTCTGTTGTTGAAGAGGACAGGGATCTTCTGAAAATAATGTTTCTGAGATTAGGTGGCTGCCTATAGCATACGAGTGGTAGGTATGGAGATAATTATTTCAAATGGTCATCTTTTTTGTAGTAGTGGATGTAGTCTCCAAGCAACTCTTCTCAGAACCTCCAGATTTGGGATGATGGTGACTACCAGAGATACCTGATGGTTTTAATGTTTTGTTTCATATCATTTTTCCACTGTAGTTAGATGGTCTCCCTGATTCAAAAAAATATTTTTGAGGCTTTCAAGGTATTAATACGTCTGTAGGGTTCAAACATATGTAGTTTTATCTAATAGCTTATATGTTGATCGTCTTTTTAATGGCTTTGAGGTGTAAACTATACCATTTGAGCCAGTGGTGTAGCTATAAGGGGTGCAGAGGTAGCAGTCGCTCCTGAGCCCAGGAGCCTGTGGAAGCCCAAAGACCCTTGTGCCACATACAGAAATGCACAAAGCACTGATGGAAGATGGGACCAATATAAACTTTTGCACCAGGGCCCATGATTCTTTAGCTATGTCCCTGATTTGAGGTATGTTGCATGACCAGTTTAACTATACTGTAGCTTGATGATGGGGTCTAAATAGTTTATTTTAGTATGGGAGTAGTTGTGTGTTATAGTGATGGTGGGATTCAATTTAGTGTTCATGGACTGTTTTCTCATTTGTTCAGGTTCAGTCCAGATGATTATGATCTCATCATAATATTCATGTAAACGACAAAGCATTTCCTGTGTTCTGATCAGCATTGAATAAAGACTTTATAAGACAGTTCTGGAAGATTGGTTAGTGGGTTGGATATAATAGACACACTGTGTTGAGAGGGATATGGTAGACTGGGTTTTCACAGAATGTTTCTTTTAGCCAATTGTGAGGTCATCATTAGGGATGAGCGAACTCGAACTGTATAGTTCGGGTTCGTACCGAATTTTGGGGTGTCCGTGACACGGACCCGAACCCGGACATTTTCGTAAAAGTCCGGGTTCGGGTTCGGTGTTCGTCGCTTTCTTCGCGCTTTTGTGACGCTTTCTTGGCGCTTTTTGAAAGGCTGCAAAGCAGCCAATCAACAAGCGTCATACTACTTGCCCCAAGAGGCCATCACAGCCATGCCTACTATTGGCATGGCTGTGATTGGCCAGAGCACCATGTGACCCAGCCTCTATTTAAGCTGGAGTCACATAGCGCCGCCCGTCACTCTGCTCTGATTAGCGTAGGGAGAGGTTGCGGCTGCGACAGTAGGGCGAGATTAGGCAGATTAACTCCTCCAAAGGACTTGATTAACTGATCGATCTGCAGCTGTGGATCATTGAGCTGCTGATCCTCAATTGCTCACTGTTTTTAGGCTGCACAGACCGTTTGTCAGTCACATTTTTCTGGGGTGATCGGCGGCCATTTTGTGTCTTGTGGTGCGCCAGCACAAGCTGCGACCAAGTGCATTTAACCCTCAATGGTGTGGTTGTTTTTTGGCTAAAGCCTACATCAGGGTGAAGCTGTCACACCAAGTGCATTTAACCAGCAATAGTCTGTTCATTTTTTGGCCATATACAAAATCAGGGGCAAGCTGCGCCTGTCACCAAGTGCATTTAACCCTCAATGGTGTGGTTGTTTTTTGGCTAAAGCCTACATCAGGGTGAAGCTGTCACACCAAGTGCATTTAACCAGCAATAGTCTGTTCATTTTTTGGCCATATACTAAATCAGGGGCAAGCTGCGCCTGTCACCAAGTGCATTTAACCCTCAATGGTGTGGTTGTTTTTTGGCTAAAGCCTACATCAGGGTGAAGCTGTCACACCAAGTGCATTTAACCAGCAATAGTCTGTTTATGTTTTGGCCATATCCCAGTCTAATTCTGTCACTAAATCCATACCGGTCACCCAGCGCCTAAATACTAGGCCTCAAATTTATATCCCGCTAAATCTGTCCCTAGTGCTGTAGCTGGGCGAGTTATTTAGTGTCCGTTCAAGCACATTTCTTGTTCTGGGTTGAAATACAATTCCCAATTTAGCAATTTCATAATTTAGTGGTTTCTGCTATATCAGAGCTATTTGAAATCTATCCCTAAAAGGGTATATAATATTCAAGGTGCACATTGGGTCATTCAGAATAACTTCACACACACCCGCTACTGTGTATTTCCAAGTCTAATTCTGTCACTAAACCCATACCTGTCACGCAGCGCCTAAATACTAGGCCTCAAATTTATATCCAGCTAAATCTGTCCCTAGTGCTGTAGCTGGGCGAGTTATTTAGTGTCCGTTCAAGCACATTTCTTGTTCTGGGTTGAAATACAATTCCCAATTTAGCAATTTCATAATTTAGTGGTTTCTGCTATATCAGAGCTATTTGAAATCTATCCCTAAAAGGGTATATAATATTCAAGGTGCACATTGGGTCATTCAGAATAACTTCACACACACCCGCTACTGTGTATTTCCAAGTCTAATTCTGGCACTAAACCCATACCTGTCACCCAGCGCCTAAATACTAGGCCTCAAATTTATATCCCGCTAAATCTGTCCTTAGTGCTGTAGCTGGGCGAGTTATTTAGTGTCCGTTCAAGCACATTTCTTGTTCTGGGTTGAAATACAATTCCCAATTTAGCAATTTCATAATTTAGTGGTTTCTGCTATATCAGAGCTATTTGAAATCTATCCCTAAAAGGGTATATAATATTCAAGGTGCACATTGGGTCATTCAGAATAACTTCACACACACCCGCTACTGTGTATTTCCAAGTCTAATTCTGGCACTAAACCCATACCTGTCACCCAGCGCCTAAATACTAGGCCTCAAATTTATATCCCGCTAAATCTGTCCTTAGTGCTGTAGCTGGGCGAGTTATTTAGTGTCCGTTCAAGCACATTTCTTGTTCTGGGTTGAAATACAATTCCCAATTTAGCAATTTCATAATTTAGTGGTTTCTGCTATATCAGAGCTATTTGAAATCTATCCCTAAAAGGGTATATAATATTCAAGGTGCACATTGGGTCATTCAGAATAACTTCACACACACCCGCTACTGTGTATTTCCAAGTCTAATTCTGGCACTAAACCCATACCTGTCACCCAGCGCCTAAATACTAGGCCTCAAATTTATATCCCGCTAAATCTGTCCTTAGTGCTGTAGCTGGGCGAGTTATTTAGTGTCCGTTCAAGCACATTTCTTGTTCTGGGTTGAAATACAATTCCCAATTTAGCAATTTCATAATTTAGTGGTTTCTGCTATATCAGAGCTATTTGAAATCTATCCCTAAAAGGGTATATAATATTCAAGGTGCACATAGGGTCATTCAGAATAACTTCACACACACGCTTCTGTGCATTTCCAAGTCTAATTCTGTCACTAAATCCATACCGGTCACCCAGCGCCTAAATACTAGGCCTCAAATTTATATCCAGCTAAATCTGTCCCTAGTGCTGTAGCTGGGCGAGTTATTTAGTGTCCGTTCAAGCACATTTCTTGTTCTGGGTTGAAATACAATTCCCAATTTAGCAATTTCATAATTTAGTGGTTTCTGCTATATCAGAGCTATTTGAAATCTATCCCTAAAAGGGTATATAATATTCAAGGTGCACATAGGGTCATTCAGAATAACTTCACACACCCGCTACTGTGCATTTCCAAATCTAATTCTGTCACTAAACCCATACCTGTCACCCAGCGCCTAAATACTAGGCCTCAAATTTATATCCCGCTAAATCTCTCGTTACCGCTGTCCTGTTGTGGCTGGGAAAGTTATTTAGTGTCCGTCAAAGCACATTTTTTGTTCTGGGTTGAAATACAATTCCCAATTTAGCAATTTCATAATTTAGTCGTTTCTGCTATATCAGAGCTATTTGAAATCTATCCCTAAAAGGGTAGATCATATTGAAGGTGCACATAGGGTCATTCAGAATAACTTCACACACACGCTTCTGTGCATTTCCAAGTCTAATTCTGTCACTAAATCCATACCGGTCACCCAGCGCCTAAATACTAGGCCTCAAATTTATATCCCGCTGAATTTGAATACAATACATTGGGCCAAATAATATATTTGTTGTTGTGGTGAACCATAACAATGAGAAAAACATCTAGTAAGGGACGCGGACGTGGACATGGTCGTGGTGGTGTTAGTGGACCCTCTGGTGCTGGGAGAGGACGTGGCCGTTCTGCCACATCCACACGTCCTAGTGTACCAACTACCTCAGGTCCCAGTAGCCGCCAGAATTTACAGCGATATATGGTGGGGCCCAATGCCGTTCTAAGGATGGTAAGGCCTGAGCAGGTACAGGCATTAGTCAATTGGGTGGCCGACAGTGGATCCAGCACGTTCACATTATCTCCCACCCAGTCTTCTGCAGAAAGCGCACAGATGGCGCCTGAAAACCAACCCCATTAGTCTGTCACATCACCCCCATGCATACCAGGGAAACTGTCTCAGCCTCAAGTTATGCAGCAGTCTCTTATGCTGTTTGAAGACTCCGCTGGCAGGGTTTCCCAAGGGCATCCACCTAGCCCTTCCCCAGCGGTGAAAGACATAGAATGCACTGACGCACAACCACTTATGTTTCCTGATGATGAGGACATGGGAATACCACCTCAGCATGTCTCTGATGATGACGAAACACAGGTGCCAACTGCTGCGTCTTTCTGCAGTGTGCAGACTGAACAGGAGGTCAGGGATCAAGACTGGGTGGAAGACGATGCAGGGGACGATGAGGTCCTAGACCCCACATGGAATGAAGGTCGTGCCACTGACTTTCACAGTTCGGAGGAAGAGGCAGTGGTGAGACCGAGCCAACAGCGTAGCAAAAGAGGGAGCAGTGGGCAAAAGCAGAACACCCGCCGCCAAGAGACTCCGCCTGCTACTGACCGCCGCCATCTGGGACCGAGCACCCCAAAGGCAGCTTCAAGGAGTTCCCTGGCATGGCACTTCTTCAAACAATGTGCTGACGACAAGACCCGAGTGGTTTGCACGCTGTGCCATCAGAGCCTGAAGCGAGGCATTAACGTTCTGAACCTGAGCACAACCTGCATGACCAGGCACCTGCATGCAAAGCATGAACTGCAGTGGAGTAAACACCTTAAAACCAAGGAAGTCACTCAGGCTCCCCCTGCTACCTCTTCTGCTGCTGCCGCCTCGGCCTATTCTGCTGCTGCCGCCTCGGCCTCTTCCTCCGCCTCTGGAGGAACGTTGGCACCTGCCGCCCAGCAAACAGGGGATGTACCACCAACACCACCACCACCACCTCCGTCACCAAGCGTCTCAACCATGTCACACGCCAGCGTTCAGCTCTCCATCTCACAAACATTTGATAGAAAGCGTAAATTCCCACCTAGCCACCCTCGATCCCTGGCCCTGAATGCCAGCATTTCTAAACTACTGGCCTATGAAATGCTGTCATTTAGGCTGGTGGACACAGACAGCTTCAAACAGCTCATGTCGCTTGCTGTCCCACAGTATGTTGTTCCCAGCCGGCACTACTTCTCCAAGAGAGCCGTGCCTTCCCTGCACAACCAAGTATCCGATAAAATGAAGTGTGCACTGCGCAACGCCATCTGTGGCAAGGTCCACCTAACCACAGATACGTGGACCAGTAAGCACGGCCAGGGACGCTATATCTCCCTAACTGCACACTGGGTAAATGTAGTGGCAGCTGGGCCCCAGGCGGAGAGCTGTTTGGCGCACGTCCTTCCGCCGCCAAGGATCGCAGGGCAACATTCTTTGCCTCCTGTTGCCACCTCCTCCTTCTCGGCTTCCTCCTCCTCTTCTTCCACCTGCTCATCCAGTCAGCCACACACCTTCACCACCAACTTCAGCACAGCCCGGGGTAAACGTCAGCAGGCCATTCTGAAACTCATATGTTTGGGGGACAGGCCCCACACCGCACAGGAGTTGTGGCGGGGTATAGAACAACAGACCGACGAGTGGTTGCTGCCGGTGAGCCTCAAGCCCGGCCTGGTGGTGTGTGATAATGGGCGAAATCTCGTTGCAGCTCTGGGACTAGCCAATTTGACGCACATCCCTTGCTTGGCGCATGTGCTGAATTTGGTGGTGCAGAAGTTCATTCACAACTACCCCGACATGTCAGAGCTGCTGCATAAAGTGCGGGCCGTCTGTTCGCGCTTCCGGCGTTCACATCCTGCTGCTGCTCGCCTGTCTGCGCTACAGCGTAACTTCGGCCTTCCCGCTCACCGCCTCATATGCGACGTGCCCACCAGGTGGAACTCCACCTTGCACATGCTGGACAGACTGTGCGAGCAGCAGCAGGCCATAGTGGAGTTTCAGCTGCAGCACGCACGGGTCAGTCGCACTACAGAACAGCACCACTTCACCACCAATGACTGGGCCTCCATGCGAGACCTGTGTGCCCTGTTGCGCTGTTTCGAGTACTCCACCAACATGGCCAGTGGCGATGACACCGTTATCAGCGTTACAATACCACTTCTATGTCTCCTTGAGAAAACACTTAGGGCGATGATGGAAGAGGAGGTGGCCCAGGAGGAGGAGGAGGAGGAGGAGGAAGAGGGGTCATTTTTAGCACTTTCAGGCCAGTCTCTTCGAAGTGACTCAGAGGGAGGTTTTTGGCAACAGCAGAGGCCAGGTACAAATGTGGCCAGCCAGGGCCCACTACTGGAGGACGAGGAGGACGAGGATGAGGAGGAGGTGGAGGAGGATGAGGATGAAGCATGGTCACAGCGGGGTGGCACCCAACGCAGCTCGGGTCCATCACTGGTGCGTGGCTGGGGGGAAAGGCAGGACGATGACGATACGCCTCCCACAGAGGACAGCTTGTCCTTATCCCTGGGCAGCCTGGCACACATGAGCGACTACATGCTGCAGTGCCTGCGCAACGACAGCAGAGTTGCCCACATTTTAACCTGTGCGGACTACTGGGTTGCCACCCTGCTGGATCCACGCTACAAAGACAATGTGCCCACCTTACTTCCTGCACTGGAGCGTGATAGGAAGATGCGCGAGTACAAGCGCACGTTGGTAGACGCGCTACTGAGAGCATTCCCAAATGTCACAGGGGAACAAGTGGAAGCCCAAGGCCAAGGCAGAGGAGGAGCAAGAGGTCGCCAAGGCAGCTGTGTCACGGCCAGCTCCTCTGAGGGCAGGGTTAGCATGGCAGAGATGTGGAAAACTTTTGTCAACACGCCACAGCTAACTGCACCACCACCTGATACGCAACGTGTTAGCAGGAGGCAACATTTCACTAACATGGTGGAACAGTACGTGTGCACACCCCTCCACGTACTGACTGATGGTTCGGCCCCATTCAACTTCTGGGTCTCTAAATTGTCCACGTGGCCAGAGCTAGCCTTTTATGCCTTGGAGGTGCTGGCCTGCCCGGCAGCCAGCGTTTTGTCTGAACGTGTATTCAGCACGGCAGGGGGCGTCATTACAGACAAACGCAGCCGCCTGTCTACAGCCAATGTGGACAAGCTGACGTTCATAAAAATGAACCAGGCATGGATCCCACAGGACCTGTCCGTCCCTTGTCCAGATTAGACATTAACTACCTCCCCATAACCATATATTATTGGACTCCAGGGCACTTCCTCATTCAATCCTATTTTTATTTTCATTTTACCATTATATTGCGATGCTACCCAAAGTTGAATGAACCTCTCCTCTGCCTGTGTGCTAGGCCTAAATATATGCCAATGGACTGTTGCAGTGGTGGCTGACATGAAGCCTGATTCTCTGCTATGACATGCAGACTAATTCTCTGCTGACATGAAGCCAGATTGTCTGTTACGGGACCTCCCTCCTCTGCCTGGGTGCTGGGCCTAAATTTATGACAATGGACTGTTGCAGTGGTGGCTGACGTGAAGCCTCATTCTCTGCTATGACATGCAGACTGATTCTCTGCTGACATGAAGCCAGATTGTCTGTTACGGGACCTCTCTCCTCTGCCTGTGTGCTAGGCCTAAATATATGCCAATGGACTGTTGCAGTGGTGGCTGACGTGAAGCCTGATTCTCTGCTATGACATGCAGACTGATTCTCTGCTGACATGAAGCCAGATCCTCTGTTACGGGACCTCTCTCCTCTGCCTGTGTGTGTGCTGGGCCTAAATATATGCCAATGGACTGTTGCAGTGGTGGCTGACGTGAAGCCTCATTCTCTGCTATGACATGCAGACTAATTCTCTGCTGACATGAAGACAGATTCTCTGTTACGGGACCTCCCTCCTCTGCCTGGGTGCTGGGCCTAAATATATGCCAATGGACTGTTGCAGTGGTGGGTGACGTGAAGCCTCATTCTCTGCTATGACATGCAGACTAATTCTCTGCTGACATGAAGCCAGATTGTCTGTTACGGGACCTCTCTCCTCTGCCTGTGTGTGTGCTGGGCCTAAATATATGCCAATGGACTGTTGCAGTGGTGGCTGACGTGAAGCCTCATTCTCTGCTATGACATGCAGACTAATTCTCTGCTGACATGAAGACAGATTCTCTGTTACGGGACCTCTCTCCTCTGCCTGTGTGTGTGCTGGGCCTAAATATATGCCAATGGACTGTTGCAGTGGTGGCTGACGTGAAGCCTCATTCTCTGCTATGACATGCAGACTAATTCTCTGCTGACATGAAGACAGATTCTCTGTTACGGGACCTCCCTCCTCTGCCTGGGTGCTGGGCCTAAATATATGCCAATGGACTGTTGCAGTGGTGGGTGACGTGAAGCCTGATTCTCTGCTATGACATGCAGACTAATTCTCTGCTGACATGAAGACAGATTCTCTGTTACGGGACCTCTCTCCTCTGCCTGTGTGTGTGCTGGGCCTAAATATATGCCAATGGACTGTTGCAGTGGTGGCTGACGTGAAGCCTCATTCTCTGCTATGACATGCAGACTAATTCTCTGCTGACATGAAGACAGATTCTCTGTTACGGGACCTCCCTCCTCTGCCTGGGTGCTGGGCCTAAATATATGCCAATGGACTGTTGCAGTGGTGGCTGACGTGAAGCCTCATTCTCTGCTATGACATGCAGACTGATTCTCTGCTGACATGAAGCCAGATCGTCTGTTACGGGACCTCTCTGCTCTGCCTGTGTGCTAGGCCTAAATATATGCCTATGGACTGTTGCAGTGGTGGGTGACGTGAAGCCTCATTCTCTGCTATGACATGCAGACTGATTCTCTGCTGTCATGAAGCCAGATTGTCTGTTACGGGACCTCTCTGCTCTGCCTGTGTGCTAGGCCTAAATATATGCCAATGGACTGTTGCAGTGGTGGGTGACGTGAAGCCTCATTCTCTGCTATGACATGCAGACTGATTCTCTGCTGTCATGAAGCCAGATTGTCTGTTACGGGACCTCTCTGCTCTGCCTGTGTGCTAGGCCTAAATATATGCCAATGGACTGTTGCAGTGGTGGGTGACGTGAAGCCTCATTCTCTGCTATGACATGCAGACTGATTCTCTGCTGACATGAAGCCAGATTGTCTGTTACGGGACCTCTCTCCTCTGCCTGTGTGCTAGGCCTAAATATATGCCAATGGACTGTTGCAGTGGTGGCTGACGTGAAGCCTCATTCTCTGCTATGACATGCAGACTAATTCTCTGCTGACATGAAGCCAGATTGTCTGTTTCGGGACCTCTCTCCTCTGCCTGGGTGCTGGGCCTAAATTTATGACAATGGACTGTTGCAGTGGTGGCTGACGTGAAGCCTGATTCTCTGCTATGACATGCAGACTGATTCTCTGCTGACATGAAGCCAGATCCTCTGTTACGGGACCTCTCTCCTCTGCCTGTGTGTGTGCTGGGCCTAAATCTATGCCAATGGACTGTTGCAGTGGTGGCTGACGTGAAGCCTCATTCTCTGCTATGACATGCAGACTGATTCTCTGCTGACATGAAGCCAGATTCTCTGTTACGGGACCTCTCTCCTCTGCCTGTGTGTGTGCTGGGCCTAAATATATGCCAATGGACTGTTGCAGTGGTGGCTGACGTGAAGCCTCATTCTCTGCTATGACATGCAGACTAATTCTCTGCTGACATGAAGACAGATTCTCTGTTACGGGACCTCCCTCCTCTGCCTGGGTGCTGGGCCTAAATATATGCCAATGGACTGTTGCAGTGGTGGCTGACGTGAAGCCTCATTCTCTGCTATGACATGCAGACTAATTCTCTGCTGACATGAAGACAGATTCTCTGTTACGGGACCTCTCTCCTCTGCCTGGGTGCCGGGGCCTAAATATCTGAGAATGGACTGTTCCAGTGGTGGGTGACGGGAAGCCAGATTCTCTGCTATGGAACCTCTCTCCAATTGATTTTGGTTAATTTTTATTTATTTAATTTTTAATTTAATTCATTTCCCTATCCACATTTGTTTGCAGGGGATTTACCTACATGTTGCTGCCTTTTGCAGCCCTCTAGCTCTTTCCTGGGCTGTTTTACAGCCTTTTTAGTGCCGAAAAGTTCGGGTCCCCATTGACTTCAATGGGGTTCGGGTTCGGGACGAAGTTCGGATCGGGTTCGGATCCCGAACCCGAACATTTCCGGGATGTTCGGCCGAACTTCTCGAACCCGAACATCCAGGTGTTCGCTCAACTCTAGTCATCATGTCATCGGGTCATTATAAGACCTGCATATGCTCTATTTGGTATGTTCCTAAATGACCTTTTATGCAAAATCTTGCAAATTTTTGTTTGCAATGCCACCCACTCCACTTTGAAAAATAGCATGAAAAGTAAGTCTGTTTCTACAACTAGATCATTATTGTAGTGCCTCTACAGCATAATGTCCAACATTTTTATATGTTACACAAAATGTTGCAGCAAGTCACTCAGGACTCCAGGTAAACTCATGATGCACCGATTTTAAGACCAGATTCATAACTGGCACAATGCCAGAAAGAACTTAAAATGACATTAAAAGGGCCACAAATGATGCATTCTGCCTACATTACATTATTATTATTATCATTATTATTTATTATTTGAAAGCACCACATCTCAGGCTACTTTCACATCAGTCATGGATCTGCAAAAACTATTCCGTCATGAACGGATATGGTTGTATTAAGTCTTCTATAGCAATGATGGATCTATTGTGCCAAAGGAAATGTATCTGTCCCCATTGACTTACATTGTGTGTGAGGACGGATCCGTTTGGCTCCGCTTCGTCAGGCAGGCAGCTTTTTGGTATCCGCCACCACCTCCAGGGTGGAATGGTGACTGAACGAAGGCAAACTGATGCATTCTGAGTGGATCATTTTCCATTCAGAATGCATTAGGGCAAAACTGATCCATTTTGGACCGCTTGTGAGAGCCCATGACGGATCTCAGAAACGGAAAGCCAAAATGCCAGTGTGAAAGTAGCCTAAGACGGTGCATACATTACATAATCTAAAACAGCACAAGTTCCATGAGCAATAACTTAATAACAGACTGGTACAGAGGAGGAGAGGACTCTGCCCACAATAGCTTACAATCTACAAGGGAAAAGGAAAGACACAGTAGGTGAGGGTAAAAGATGCTCATCTGGCAGCACGGTGGCGGCATACTTATTGTAGGTGGTAGGCTTTCCTGAAGCAGTGAGTTTTCAGGTTGCTTTTGAAGGTTTGGATGTCTGATGTACTAGTGTAGAGTTACAGATTATGGGGATGCACTTGAGAAATATTGTAGATGATTGATTGTGTGAGAGTCAGACAAGAGAAGACTAAAGAGAAAATCTCTCAAAATGATGTTTTTTTCAGAGCTAATCATCTTGTGGCACACATCTATTTATATCAGGCTAAGATAAAGAATAAGGAAGGCAGTATCTGTATTTGAATATATAAAATAGCATAGAGGAAAGTTATGTTGCATGGTTTGAATTCCACAATACATTCTTAGGATAATCCCTTTAAAAACATATTGTATGAAATCCTGTATTAAATCACTTACAATATATGTTTGGATTTATACCATATGGTATGCTTCAGAATGTAATGCCAGATAGGTCATATAGTAAATACTGGTTTGTTGGAAATACGGCTTTTTTACCATACAAAATTGGATATAACTACATATTATATCCAATTATCAGTAAAAAACGATTTTCTGTACATCAAATAGCTATATTGTTAGAATGCAGCACAGAGAGACAATACACAGAATTTTAGAAGCTGGTGATTTAAATAAAAAGAAATCTCAGGTTGTAATGACTAGCTTCATGCTGAATTGTATTCATTGTGTACTGTTACTGCTCAGCCAGTAATGGAACTGAACAAGAAAATTACAAAATTACCTTTCATCTTCAGATTTAGTCTGTGCAAATTTCGTGTTGTAAACAAATTTTCCTCTAGCTCGGCATAGTAATACAAACATGACTTTTAAACATATTTTGCTTGACAGTAAAACAAACAGCAAATTAATGTGATGTGTAACTTATCCATTTACCCAATGGTAGGTGTGCAACACTCCATCCTACAATGTGAACTTCCTTACTTTTCGCTTGAAGGGGTTGTCCAGGTTCAGAGCTGTAACCGGGACATATCCCTGTTTTCACCCAGGAAGGCCCTCTGATATGAATATCGGAACATTTCATGCTCTGATGCACTCCCTTGCCCTTCGCTATATTGCTTTTTTCTCCCCAAAAAATTATTGGAAGTGTATTTTCACTTTAGGGCCCCTATCCTTTGTGTACAGCATGCTCAATTGTTTTTATTATGTGTTAAGCAATGGTAATCACTGTACTTGCCTCCAAAGAGGTTTGACAACTTCCATATGCATAAAGAGGGGATACAGATGTAGCCACCATTTTTATGACTGGCTTAACACATAGAGATAATAAAAACACATTACAATAATACAACCTGTGTTAAGTGACCATCCTGCAACTGGTGTCAAAAGAACACTGGCTGCATCTGTATATTAAGATCCCGAAGGAACCTCATCGGCATGGCTTGAGTGGTTTTCCTTTTAGCATTATTAATATATTCAATTTGCTAAGCTGTGGATCTGGATGTTGGGATCCCCAATATTTAAATTAGGACTGGTACTATGTAGAATTTTTTATTTTTATTGACTACTCTGCTTTTAGGAGGATCGAGACATTGGCAATATTAGAAATATTCCACATAAAATAATTTGCCCTTCTTGTCCAAAAGAGTTTACCATCAGGTTTATGCTGCCCTATCTGAGGGAAGCATACAGTGGTGACATAGACCCTGATTCACACACTAAGGCCTCATGTACACGACCGTTGTGTCTACCCGTGGCCATTGTAACGTTTTGTGCCCGTTGTGACTTTCAATGGGTCCGTGGAAAAATCGGAAAATGCACCGTTTTGCAGCCGAGACCGTGATCCGTGTATCCTGTCCGTCAAAAAAATAGGACCTGTCCTATTTTTTGGACGGACAACGGTTCACGGACCCATTCAAGTCAATGGGTCCGTGACAGAACACGGATGCACACAAGATTGGCATCCGTGTCCGTGATCCGTGGCCGTAGGTTACTTTCATACAGATGGATCCGAAGATCCGTCTGCATAAAAGATTTTTCATAGCTGAGTTTTCACTTTGTGAAAACTCAGATCCGACAGTATATTCTAACACAGAGGCGTTCCCATGGTGATGGGGACGCTTCTAGTTAGAATATACAACGAACTGTGTACATGACTGCCCCCTGCTGCCTGGCAGCACCCGATCTCTTACAGGGGGCCGTGATCCGTACAATTAACCCCTCAGGTGCTGCACCTGAAGGGGTTAATTGTGCTATCATAGCCCCCTGTAAGAGATCCAGGGCTGCCAGGCAGCAGGGGGCAGACCCCCCTCCCTCCCCAGTTTAAATTTCATTGGTGGCCAGTGCGCCCCCCCCTCCCTCCCTCTATTGTAATGATAACATTGGTGGCACAGTGTGCGCCCCCCCCGCCCCCTCGTCCCCTTCTCTATTGTAATAATAGCATTGGTGGCACAGTGTGCGGCCCCCCCCCCCCTCTATTGCATTAACATTGGTAGTAGTGTGCGCCCCCCCCCTTCCTCCCTCTATTGTTTTAATACATTGGTGGCAGTGTGCGCCCCCCCCTTCCTCCCTCTATTCCTTTAATACATTGGTGGCAGTGTGCCACCAATGCTATTATTACAATAGAGGGAGGGAGGGGGGGCCCACTGGCCACCAATGAGTTAAAAACAGGGGGGGGGCAGTCATGTACACCATTTTTTTGTATATTCTAACCTGAAGCGTCCCCATCACCATGGGAACGCCTCTGTGTTAGAATATACTGTCGGATCTGAGTTTCACGATGTAGCTCATATCTGACAGTATATTCTAACATAGAGGCGTTCCCATGGGGATGGGGACGCTTCAAGTTAAAATATACCATCGGATTGGAGAAAACTCCAATCTGATGGTATAAAAGAACTCCAGACTTTACATTGAAAGTCAATAGGGACGGATCCGTTTGAAATGCCACCATATTGTGTCAACGCCAAACGGATCCGTCCCCATTGACTTGCATTGTAATTCAGGACGGATCCGTTTGGCTCCGCACGGCCAGGCGGACACCAAAACGTCCGTGGATCCTCCAAAAATCAAGGAAGACCCACGGACGAAAAAACGGTCACGGATCACGGACCTACGGACCCCGTTTTTGCAGACCGTGAAAAAATACTTTCGTGTGCATGAGGCCTAAGTCACTTACATTCTTTACCCAAGTTCTTCTCTTAAAATCCCTGGTAAGACGCTTAAACCAAAGGCTGAAGTCCCAATATTCATGAACTGCAGAGAAAGCCAGTAAGCTCATAAATATGAGTAGAGATGAGCGAAAATTTAAAATAATAGATTTTTGCTGCTTTGCCAAACTTTGTCACAAATCACATTCCATTCTATGTAGTGGGCACAATGACGGGGAACGACCATTGCGCTGTCCCCCATCATTGAGCCCCTCAGATGCCACGTTCAACGCTGATTGTGGAATCTGAGAGTCATATTGAGGCCATTCAGCCTGTCATCATGCTGGGGGGATGCTGCGATATCACATGGCACGTTTTATTCAATTAAGATGGCGCAATGGCCTCTCCACGATCAAATGGATGAAGTGAGTATGTCTTTTTTTACCGCCATTTTAGACAAAAATGATTCATTCCCACAAAGCGCAAAGAAATTTGGGTTCATGATGAATCAACTTTTTCCTGAAACTGAGATCGGAGACCACTTTGGATAATTTGGTTTGCTCAACACTAAGGCCTCTTTCATATGAACTATACGGATTGGCTCATGATACGTTCAGGGTGCGTTCATTGAAACTCGCACTATTTTGCAAGCAAGTTCAATTAGTTTTTGTCTGCGATTGTGTTAGTTTTTTTCAGCGTGGGTGCAATGCGTTTTGATGCATTTTTCACGAGCGTGATAAAAAACTGAAGGTTTACAAACAACATCTCCTAGCAACCATCAGTGAAAAATGCATTGCACGCGGACTGCATCCAGATTACATCCGGACGCAATGCATTTTTCGCTGAAGCCCCATTCACTTCTATGGAACCAGGGCTGCATGAAAAACGCTGAATATAGAACATGCTGCGATTCTCAAGTAATGCAGAACGGATACTTAAAAAAAATGCTAATGTACACAGACCCATTGAAATAAATGGGTCAGGATTCAGTGCGGGTGCTATGTGTTCAAGTCACGCAATTTGCTTGTGTGAAAGGGGCCTAAATATGACGACTCCTGAACTTATGCATTGTATTGAGGAAACTATGGTGCTCTCTCTGGAGCCGAGTCTTTTTATGTCTATGGGAAATTTCTGAAAAAACACCACACCCAGAGCACTTTGAACTTTAAAAAAACAAAAAAAACAAAGGAGCAAAAATAGCTTGTAGAGCATTATATAATTTCTATTGGACTACATGTATTATCTGACTGCTGTGGCTTTTTGTTAAAAAAAAAAGAAGCCATTTTGAAGCTAGATTTTAAGAAGAAAACTGTGTCAAAAAAATCAAGTCACCCGGCATTTCAATCAGGATCTGTGACACTAGTTTATGGTGCCCTGGGATAGGCAGCATAAAGCTGATGACATATTATCTTGAAGATTCGTTTTTATTCACCTACTAGTACACTTCATTTGCTATTTCCGAAATGCAACACTGAATAGTAAAATGGTATGAACAAACTTCAAGTATTTATGAAAGTAGAAATCAATAAACCTTGTAACCTGACGTAACTTGCTGTGGGGCTCTCTATAAATGCGGAGGCAGTAAACTTGTGTCATTTCTGTTCACCCTTGGAGGTAACTGTGATTTGTAAATGTAGACTTTTCTGTATCTTGTGCTGTAAACGTTGTAAGCACAGAGGTTGCAGGTATTACAAGTTTTCAGACTGATTTGATTTACTGCACTTTAAAACCAGGTTTGCATTTAAAGAGGGTCTCCTCTCTGCTCGCCGCGTGTTATAAATAAATGTATATGACGCCAACACAGGAAAGGTTTTTTCGTGTTGCGCTGTAAATCTTAATATCACTGAAAAGTCCATGTTTCAAGTTTTGCATAAAAGATGCATCATCGCCATTAACCTTCCCCTTGGTTGCTGATAAAGTACATTGTGTCCATTATTTACTGTACCAGCATTGCATCTGTTCAGGAAAATATTCCTTTAGCTGCAGTAAAGCTCGGTATTTTACAACTACATAATATCTTCTCTAACTATAAAGAGGCAATTAAAACAGCACATGATCTGAATGCTAAGCACTTTCACAGAATTTAAAATGATGAAACAGATTTTAAAAGCTGGGTTAAGCAAAACTTGGCTAATGAAATAAGCCCCCAACCCGCCATTCTCTGGTAATGATTATAGATTGCAACAGTCTCATATGTATCTCTCTATAATGTAACTAAGGTCATACAAATACAAAGTTTGCATTTTGCAAATTCATGCCAACACACCTTCATCCCTACCTTATGACAGGACTTATCAGTATTTATCATATTCCTTTATATGTCATGTAATGAAGATGGGGAGCCTTTCCTTCATCTTGGTTTCCCACACTTGTTTGTTACTAGAGATGAGTAAATTTCTTGAAAGTTTGATTCGGCTGATTTACCGAATTTCACAAAAAAAATAGCTTTGTGATGAATTAGCGGGTAGCACCGTGATAGCACCGCCCCGTCATTGTACCCCTCAGATGCCATGTTCATATATGATCGCTGCATCTAATTGTAAAATTAACAATAAAAAAAGACAAAAAAAAACTTAACGCATCAATTTGCTGGAGATGGGTCGGCCGCCGCCATCTTGCTTGAAGATCTCGGCCGAAATCCTGTGCGGCGCGGGATTACGTCATTGTAATCTCGCGCCACACAGGATTTCGGCCGAGGTCTTAAAGCAAGAGGGAGGCTGGCGGCCTGCCAATTTAGGAGGTAAGTTTGAATAATTTATTTTTTAATACTATTTCAGGTTAAATCGATTTTCTGACACGAAGCACGAGGAAATTCGGTTTCTAGGCGAATCAAATTTATCCTGAAATCCTGATCAAATTCCACTTTGTGGGATTCGATTCGCTCATCTCTATTTGCTATCATTTGGGTATTTAAAAAAAATAAAAATAAGATCTCTATGAAGGATTACATTGAATGAGGATAGTGCCAACCTAATCCATAGTCTCTTCGGAACCTGTCACTACGTTATGCTCATTCATGACATTGATTATTTCAAATAACAAGTATAAGTAAGTATACAAGTAACAAGCATAAGATGACTAGTACCTTGTTCATTATAATATCAAGTACATTTGTGTGATATTCAGCTCTTGAAAATTAGGCAAATATTGCTTGATCAAATATAAAGCATTGTGCTAGAGTAGCTCTTCACATGGGCTAGCCTTCACATTGCTGTTTCAATGAGCCTAGGCTGTTGATGACCCAATCACTGGTTGACTGGTTGTATCTCCTTGAACCACTTTCGGTAGGTACTTACTACTTCAAACTAGGAAAACCTCACAATACCTGTCTTTTTGGAAGCTCTGACCGAGCCTTCAAGCCATAATAACTGTATAATGGTGCATTCACATCTGTGCCAGTATTTTTTCATTTTTCCATTGCTGAATACATCATATGACAGAAGAAAACTGTCCCTAACTGACTACAATGGGGTCCATTGGCTCTCCATTGGGGAACACAACATTTTACCAGACAAAACAGCAACGTGTTTTTGGTTCTTTTGTCTGGATTTTTTAAAGGAAAGTGTATCAAAGGCCCCCAAATGAGCATATGATGCAGATGTGAACCTGACTGTATTGGTATACAGCATGTGACTGCTACAGTCAGTTACTGGACGCTACATAGCACATAACAGCATATTCCTCTATCTAAATGAAGTATGTCTACAACAAACCTAGCATACATACAGTATGGCAACTGAATAAGGCACATACCTAGATCCCTTGAAAGTATTTAAACCCAAAAGATACTTATGTAAATGGTACTCCAGGGGTTCTACTCATATTTGTATTTGACTTATTTGCTTTATGGACGTTAGGGTTGCTTTATGCATGGTAATCTTGTCCTAGGTACAATCATTTTTCACTTTGCATGTACTGTGTAGTAGAGAGGGATGGTTACTGCATCGCTCCTTCCATCTCCTTGATTCGAAGCAGCGCTGCGCTAACTACTGTAGCTCTGTACATATCTCCACTGATATGATATTGATGAGATAAAGATAAGCCATCAATATAAAAACTTTCTGAGAACCCCTTTAAAAAGGTTTTTACACCATGCAGCTATTTGTGTTGTGGAGTTTGTGACCACAGCCTTTTTTACTCTATGAGTTAAACTGAATCATATTCAGATATATCCCTGTATAGCTATATGTAATACTGTATTTTACATAGCTATGTCATTTAGTTTTTAAACAATACATTATTGTCAATGCAGATTTCTCAGAGAGGCAATTCAGATTAAAAGAAAGTTATTAAATTTCTCTGTAGAGCTCTATCTGAATGTAATTACATCTTGAAATTATGAGAGCAGTCATGCTAATTGCACTGGTCTTTTATAGTTTGCAGGTGATGCATTCAGTAGAAAGAATTCCAGGAAATGGTACGTTGGCTTTTCCCTTGTCCTTCCTCCAGCTCCCTTTATATCACTTGTTATGGCTGTATCCTTCTAGTTATGTTACCTCTCTTCAAAGAACCAAATATTGCTGCCCAGTTCAATAAATCCATGCAGAATGCAGTTTTTAATTGAATCTATTGTACTTTTATCCTGTTGAATTTAAAGTTTAATTTTCCTTCCTTTGTACTTCTGTCCTCCTCTGCTGCTTTCAGGCATGCACCCGAACTTGAATTTCTTTTCATCTGCCACCACAAATCTTTCTTTCTGCTAAAATGTAAGGATTAAATATTTATGACTTTTTTTATTCTTACATAGCAAAATTTCACAGACGTAAAAATGTTGAATACTATCAAGAGAGCATGAAGAATTGATTCAAAATGGTCCTCCTAGAATCCTACAGTAAAAATAACAATAATAAGAGAGCTAATAATACAGTAGATGCCTGAATAAAATATTTACAAAATCATCACATTTACATATATATGGGTTTGATTTTTGCTTCTTTTATGCAATATATAGAACATAAATATAACTAGTGAATTTAGGAAATCTTGTCATTTTTATTAATCAACTTTACCTTTCATCTTTCTATGATTTACAGAAATTAACAAAGATTTCCCTTTTGCATATTTATTAATGGTGCGTGACTGTTCCAATCCTTTATAGACACAACCTTACATATTTATGATTGCTAAAGCTGGATGATACATAGATTTCTCAGGTACAAACTTGTAAAATTGCATAGACAACATATACACAGACAAAATGGAGTTATAAAATACAAATAGATGTTGTGTGAGTCCGAAAGTCATTAGCGTTTGTGTTTTAGAAGTCAGTTTTGCCTGTGGATATTTTTTTGGATCATTATATAAATATATGTTTTACAAATGTATTTGCTGGTATTGGACATGATTGGATAGTTGGATAGATTGGATATATGTATTTTCTTGACTGGAGAAATGTGCACATGACCATAGTTGACTGTAGCATTGATAAAATTGGTTCTATTATCTACCACACCCCTAAAGGCTACATAGAAGAATACTTAATCTAGATTCCCTAATATTTTATAAGTGGCACATGGTACCTAGTTGCAAATTAAGTATCAAGTTACACCCTATTTTTAATTTTTTTTGGTTAGTCATTCCAGTACTGTTCATAGCCATATTAACATGTCAAAGGAAGCCTGATAGGTTCAACATAGTTGTGTGGTTCTGTTATTAATGGACGAGCCACTGGTATGTAGAGAACCTAATACTACCATTGGCTCACCTAAAATGACCAAGTATTGATGGGGTAAGTATCTTACCAAGCTTGTGCCAACTTATCTCAAGAAGAAGAGACAACTGATTTTAATAAAAACCCTAAAAAATGTACAAATCTTTGGCCAATACTAGGATCAGTTTTTCTTTTTTTTCTTTTGATGATTGAAGTTGAGTGCTAGGAATATTCAAATAATGTTATATGTCACCAAGAAAATGCAGTAATATCTGCCAAAAGCATGTTGTATAAGCACAAAACTATATCAAGCTCCACAGCTACTCCCGATCTATACCATACTGCCTGCAGATCAGACTACATTTTCATGGCCAAAGGTTTCTTTTAAAGATAAACTCTTAGCCCTCTTTGTGCTGTATTTCTTTATTTTAGAAAATATTTATATTTCCAATAATATAACAAATCTGGAAAATCTTTTCTTACCATTCCATGTTTTGACGTTCTTCTGGTGTTCCTCCAAGATATCAATGATTACATTGGGTGTTGCTACTTGAGAGTGTGTGGCCTTACACATTGTCACAGTGTCCAACCCATGCTGACAGTGCCAGACTGTGTAAGGACACAGCCCTGAAACAAGTGGAATGGTAACACCCAGTTGTCAATGTATTCATAAATGTTCAGGAGATGTAAGGAATAGAAAAATGTTGAATTATGAGAAAAGATGTTCCATATTATTTATTTAATGGGAAATACAAATATTAGCTAAAAAGACAAATCAGTAGCAGTGACTAGTGATGGACGAACATCTGCCGGGACGGTTCGCGAACGCGATTGCGCGAGCGCGATCAAATGTTCGCGAACCGCAAGTTCACGGCGGGTCCCATTCATTTTAATGGCAGACGAACCTGAAAAACCTTCAGCTCATATTTGCAGCCAAAAAATAATTACTAGAAGTGCACAAACAGTCCCACAATATGTACAGTGACATATCAGATGTATTATTCGAATTTGTGATCTCCATTCATTACTTTTTTTCAATGCAAAATATTGGCAATATCATTTTCGCATATGCAATTTCGCATTGGCAATATAATTTTCAATATAATGCACAAAATGCACTATACAGTACTCAAATGCACTATAAAGAAAGTTTATAAGGGATATAACACCCCGCTTCAATCAGTTTTTTTGGGGGACGACTGGTATATCACACCAATAGAAATTATTTGTTCCAATAGCGCTTCTCCCTCTATCTAGCTGCAGTATTACAGCAGAACCGCACACAACTGCCGCACAATACAAATGCACTATAATATACTTTCTAACATAGAAAGTAGATTATAACATTGTACAAGGAAGGCAATCCATTAGAACAGGAAAGCCCAACTTGTGGCCCTCAAGCTGTTGCAAAACTTCAACTCCCAGCATGTTCAGACAGCTTACAGCTATCAACCTACAGCAGGGCATGGTGGGAGTTGTAGTTTTACAACAGCTGGAGGGCCGCAGGTTGAGCATCCCTGCATTATAATATACATAAAGATAAAACACGGACACCGGCAATGTGCATTCCGCAATTTGCAGACCGCACATCGCCGGCACTGTAATAGAAAATGCCTAATCTTGTCTGCAATTGTGGACAAGAATAGGACATGTTCTATTTTTTTGCGGAAATGGAAGCACGGATGCGGAAGTGCAGATCCGCAAATGCAGATGTGGATCTGCAAATGCGGATGCGGACAGCAAATTCCGGCCCCATTGAAAATGAATGGGTTTGCACCCGTTCCGCAAAATTGAGGAACGGATGTGGACCCATTTTGCGGACATGTGAATGGAAAAGATATCCCTCAAAATAAAAATAAATTAAATTATTAAAGTTAAGCAAAAAGCATAGATGTGGTAGTCAATAACAAGTGCTCGACGGCACTAAATCAGGTGCTCGGCGGCACCAAATCAGAAACCATATGTACTACCACAATCCAGGGGGTTCCAGTGCACATCCATGAATCCTGGAAGGAAAGGAAAAAGACATCTATCCCTGGGCTAGATGATGATGTGATATTGAAGGACAGGGTGGGCAAAAAACTGTCCCTGATATTGCCCTATAGGGGGGTACTATTCTGGCCCTGATAGCCTATCCACAGACCACCCTCACTGATAAGAGCGACCCTGTCCAGAACCTTACCCTATATAAAAATTTCCCTAGTAAGCCTCTATCCCCTAGGCCCCTGACTTCCAGGTGATCACTATATAGATCTATGTGTTTTTGACTCATTATAAAAGTATATTATAAGTATATTGCACCCCTCTGTGTATCACACATATCGATAGCACACCTATACTAGTGCTTAAAATGACTATTGTGGCCCTATTAGCTAGCCTTTGGTGTCCCTAACAGCCTGTCCCTGCTCCACACAGCAACCTCTCCCTACACTGGCAAAACACTGAATGTTAAATGGCCAGATTGAGTCTATTTATAAGGTAGGGGGTATGTCCATGTGCTGAAATGTCTCAATTGGCTGTCCTGTACCACCTGATGGATGTGTCATGGGTTAAAGTTCTTCACAATGTAAAAGAATATGGCGGGCGCGAATATCTCCATATGTTCGTATTTTCGGCAAATCGCGAACACACAAAGTTCGCTGTGAAACGACTGCCGGGCGAACCGCAAGGCCATCTCTAGTAGTGACAAATCCTCTTAAAATGGAACAAAAGGATTCTGATTAAGTCACAGTTTTCTGACCATGCCACTCCTAAATATAATCTGCCCAAGTACATAGACAATCAAAGGGTTGTTCCATAATAAATCCCTATTATAATGGTAGTAGTGCACTACTCATTATTTATTTTAATCAATAACAGAGTTTATCTACAACTCTGTGTGGTTGTTTTTGATTGAGTTTGAAACATGTGTCAAATGTTGATGAGAATGTGTTAAAGCATTGAAAATCATGTTTTCAGCATTTTAATGTCTCTTCAATCACCAGTGAAGCCAACATAATTTGCAAAATACTTTGTGTTTAAATAGCACTAGTGATTATTCAGCAACTGGATTAAAATTGTAATATTTCTACTTCTAACCTAAAACATGTTGATGAGAAACAATACATTCAAGAGCAATACATTTATTAAACAAAGCAATTTCCTCAGGAGCTCTTATAATCCTACACATCATGTCACTATACAAGAACAGGGTGAGAACAGTAAATTCACTTTGTTTCTTCTTATTACAAAACATTATTTTCCTGAAATACATTTAAGAACCAGCTGGACACAAGCGTTCATATAAAAAAGGTCATAAATTGTAATTTAGGTCATCAAAAGGTAAAAAAGCTTAGTGTGTTTTCTAATCCCATGCATCCATGCCCTACCTCTCTATAAGGCTACTTTCACACTAGCGTTTAAGTTTTCCGGTAGTTCCATCATAGGGGCTCAATACCGGAAAAAAAAAAAAAACACTTCAGTTTTCTCCCCATTCATTGTCATTGAAAAAACTGAACTGAACAGAATGTAATGCTCCAAAATGCATTCCGTTCCATTTAGTTGTGTTCCCAGAGCGGAGAGCAAATCGCAACATTTTGCTTTCCGTCCTGGGAAACTGATCAAGACGGATTTGTCATGACTCCCAATGCAAGTCAATGGGGACGGATCAGTTTTCTCTGTCACAGTCTGCCACAATAAAAAACAGATCCGTCCTCCATTGACTTTCAATGGAGTGAATGACGGATCCGTCTTGGGAATGTTAAAGATATGTTAAAGATAATACAACCAATTCCGTTCATAACAAATGAAGATGGTTGTATTATCAGTAACGGAAGCGTTTTTGCTCGACTGTGCCAGATCCAGCAAAAACGCTAGTGTGAAAGTACCCTTACATAATGATTTTACAATACTGTCACTTACCCAAAGGGAATGAATAATATCATAGAAATATAAGGCATTATTATAGTTTAGCTGTCCAATAGTGTTTGGTAAAATATACTTACCTATGTTTTTCTCACTACTCAGTTCGGGGTCTGTGGATCTCCTGCTGTTTTTTACCGCATTATGTTCCTTTCGAGAAGGACTTCAATAAACTTTGAAAAGATTGAATGGGGATAAATGATAGCATCATCCAATCATTGGCTTTAGCAATGATGTGTTGCTTGGGGACACCTCACTGCTAAGGCCTGTCATTGGCTGTAGGGGTGCATGTGTCCCTGTTTATGTCAAAAGTTTACAGATAGGGACCAAACTGCAGTGAATATAGGTAGAAATAGGACTTTAAAGCTTCAGAGAACTATATAGTGTACTTTTATGCAATTTCTAATATTTTTCTCGTAATAAAATAATGTCATTAAGTCTCAGTTGATATGTATAATATATTGTCCAAAAAATGAGGGAAAAACAAGGTGTGAAGAGTAATATGGGAAAATGGAAAGGGAGAGTGGAACAGATCATTTCCAAAGGGTGGAGCAAAATATTTCAAGTAGTAAACAAGACCTCCCAGAACCCAGCACATAGGCTTATTCAATTCTTTGTTGTGCATCGTTTATATTATTTTCCTGCCAAACTTATGAAATATTATAAAAACAAGGTATATAGATGTTTAAAATGTGGGGAGATTGAAGTTGAGGATGTGCATCTACTGTAGAAGTGCCAATCTCTCCAAAATTTTTGGAATATTATTTGGTTATATTAAGGTACTTCATAAGGTGGATATCCCTTAACCTTCACGGCATGTGTGCTGGGTTTGGTGGAGGACATAGGGGATTCTGTGAAATTCTTAATAATAACTAAATTGTTATTGTCAGGCTAGGAGATGTATTGTAAGAAAATGGATAGAGAAAACCGCACCAACAATAAGTATGTGGTTCAGTCTGGTCAAATGTTCGCTGGCTTGTGAGAGATTGCATATAGTTACAAACCCTAAAAGGTGGAGGTTTGAGAGTATGTGGGCAGAATGGCTGAAAAACGGATTAAGATGGAGGTTGGACTGGGGTGTGGGGGAGGGGTTTGGGATGTAGAGAGATAAGAGAGTTTTCCTTTTTTGGGGGGGGATGGGGAGGGGGGTGGAAAATTATAAATTGTGATGTGGTGATATACAATTTTGTAATACTGATTTTATATGCAGCTAAGATATGTATGTCCTTTGTTGGTATTGTAAAAGCATAAAAACAATAAATAAATACAAATAAAAAGTTTCAGTTGATTGTTGGACATGATTGTTCCTTAAGCAAATTTTTATTAAAGAATGTATTTACTCAATCAGACTTTTTCTTTTTAACCTCAAACATACTGAACATGTTATGGACAATTTCATGTGATATCAATTAACACAATTTTCCAAGTGTTTAATACTAATGGTCTATCATCAGAATAGGTCATTAGTATCTGATCATTGGAAGTCTAACTCCTGGCACCTCTGATGATCAGCTGTTTGAAGAAGCTGTGGTGCTTTGGTGAATCTCAAAGCCTCCTCACAGTTTATCATGCTGGACAGCAGCTATGCTTGGTATTGCATCTCAACCCCATTAGCTTAAAAGAGACTGAGCTGTGCCTAGGTCAAGTGACCAATGAACATGACATCACTGGCCTAAAAAAATGGCTATGGTACCCATGGAGTTCTGAGGCCTGTTCAAATAGCTGATCATTGAGGGTGTCGGGAGTCAGACCCTCAGCAATCTGATCATCATAACCTGAGAATAGGTCTTCAGTATTAAACCTCAGACAACCCCTTGAAACTATGTAGGTTTTTCGAATGTGTAAATAAATCCAGTAAATATACCGAAATATGTAAACTGTAATGCTCAAATATAAATAACATGATTACATTCCCATATGATGTCTGCAATCTAAAGCAGTGTTTAATGTACAATGTAAATCTATTAGTTATTTTCTTCAGAATTACATAACTTAATTAGAATGGCATTGTCCAACTTCGGAGGTGCAATGTCACTGGCAAACAAAGTAGTCAAGTGTGACAGTAACAATGTGAAATTGGTTTCTTTTAAGGTCACTTGTCCAGCCCATCAATTAGAGATAAATAGTTCTTATAAAACCTTTTAGGTGTAGGATCATGATGCTTTCAAAAGTTAATTTGCTGTAAAGTCATAAAAACATAAATAAAATGAGAGTGCAGTGTAATTGATTTTCATGCTGGTCCATTGAAAAGAAGCAATGAAAAGGATTAGAAGTTGCATAGACTACATAGGGTGTCACAGTGAAAAATGAAGATGCAATATTATTGCAGCAGAAGATATAAAGCAAGTAAACACCCACCACTTTCTTCGGGGAATATTCTAACATGAAGCAGCATGAGTCATCGCCACTCGTGAAGGTAAAGAAAGTAAACAGCCTTATTGTTTCCTTACTGAGAACACAGTAACTTTGCCTTCCCTTGATGTTTATTAGTAGATGCTTGTTAGTGATGATGACTAAGTTGGTGAATTACAGGAAATAACTTTGAAAGTAAAGATTTTTTTTCTTCTGCTCACCTTTAAGTGAAGACATACAATTGAAAATTAATAAAGCACTTTTGGCGAAAAAGTTTGTACAATGGTTTCTTGACTAAATAAGATATAGTAAAACTTTTAAAATATAAAATTAGAATAAAGAGGGATATCCAGAATAGACCCCACACAAAAGTTTATTTTTTATTTTTTTTATAATAGCTATTTGCATTCCCCATGTAATAGCAATTTTGGAAAATCTATTATTCTGACTCTATAATGTGCCATTCCTTTATTATTTCTATGAGAAGTTATGAATGAATTGTTAGCAGTCTGCAGTAAGGGTACAGAGGGGTGCTAACCAGTTGGGGATGTGTACCTGCACCGTCTGAAAATGGCAGCACTGATCGGATAGAGTGAGTCTGTGCAGGTACACCCCCCAGCTTGTTATGACCCCTCTGTACCCTTACTGAAGACTGCTAGCAATTCATTCATAACTTCTATTTGAAATAATAAAGGAATGGCACAACATGGAGTCATAACAATAGATGCCCCATAATTGTTATTACATGGGAATGCATGAGGCTATTAACATAGGCATGTCAGGAGTGGTGACAGGTCTTCTTTAAAGGAACATACATTAAAAAAATATATATATCTTCCCCCTAATCTACTCCTTTTCTTTGATCCTACTGTTAATCCATTTAGAACTGAGATAAACAACTCTATGTCTCAAAGGATCTTAGCAGACATCTTTCCCAGATCTTTCCTTCTTCCTCTTTCTCACTGTCACGTGTCTGGCTGTAGGACCACTGGCAGGAACTTCCCTTGTCTTCCCTGTCATCAGTAAGTGTAAAATATTATACTTCTGCTCTTAGGTCATTTATCCTCCCACCAGCCAATCCAAAAAATGCTATAGATCAGCAGGAGATTAACCATTTTATTCCTTCGCTACAGATGAAAAAGTCCTTCATGAAGAATATTTTTCACGTCTAAAATAATGGATCTCAGATGGAAATGGTTTAAACAGATGCTCAAAATAAAGGATTTTTTTTTTTTTTTGTTCTTCTGACAGATTAGAAGAACGGAGAATGAAACAGTGATCTGAATCTACCCTAAGGAACACACAGTAATAACCTGTCTGATGTTAGAAAACACAGTACATGGCAGCTTGGGGTTGCATAGCCACATGGTACCCAATATTAGGTAGGTAGTTTAACTGTTATGGTGGATCTGCATATAATGCAAAAAAAATAAAAAAATAAAATTTACCTTTTTAATTTTGGGATTAAAATGATCAGCAATGTTTTCAAAACTTCATAATGAATTGCATTCCATTGCGTGGATCTCACTGCCCCTGTCATTTAACCCCTCAGATGTCGCGTTCAATGCTGATCGCTGCATCTGAGAGTCATATTCAGTCTATAAGGGGGGTTAATCAGGGGTTAAAACAAAAAAAATACATACCTCATTCATTTGATTGCAGAGAGGCCGTCGCTGTCATCTTCATTGCAAAAAATGTGCCAATTCTCAAGTGCGCTGACATGACAACCTCCGTGATGACATTACTGTGCCCGCCCAGCATGATGATGTCATCAGCCCGCATGAGAATTGGCATGTTATATTTAGTCAAGATGGCTGTTCTGCTAGCTAATGGATTAGGTCAGTATGCATTTTTTTTACTACCATTTTAGTAAAAATGTATTTGTTACTACAAAGTGCCAGGAAATTTGGATTCATGGCAAATAAAATGCTTCCTGAAATTTGGATTGAAATCCACTTTGTTCACTTTGATTCGCCCAAAACTAGTGCTGATATTTAATATTAGCTGTAAAAAAGGCAATAGTGTCTCCAATTATGACCTACTAAACCACTGTTTGCTATACGGTTCTACAGGATTTTCATTATGTTTAATAAAACTTTCTGAAAATAGCTAATATCTTCATGAAGCAGCTATGTACTCATTTTATGTGCCACATTAGTTTTACTCTGAATAATGAGTTCTAAGACACTGAATATTAATATACAATTATTAAAAGGAAACTACTAGAGCATGATTTCTGTAAAGATTTTGACCATGAAGTAATGAACACAATCCATAAAAGCAACTACTGTAAAATATAGGTTATCCATGCATAAGTCATGTTTAAATCAACCATGAATTATGAAGTGAATTTACACACTTTAATGTAAAGTTATTTGTACCTTTTAATGGCTAAAATGTATATTCTAAATGTTTATTTGAAAAATATATGTATAGCAGGGTAACAATTTTTGGAGGTCTCTTTTCAAGAACACTGCTATTGTAACACTTATAGAGTATAAAGGGTTAAGATTTTCAAAAATTTGATTTCTCCAAGAAATGTTCTTAGTTATGAATTAATTTGTTACAAAGCGCGCTAAATCAGGTCTATCCCAACTATAGGGATAATATATCTTTATATATAACGTTATATAACTTTATATTTTTTATATAAATTTATATAACTTTAGGGAGAATATATTCTGGTGTACATCACTGCAGCAACATGCATAGCTAGTCCTTTGTGGTAGCAAAACAGTTACTGTGCTACAGAGTGACAGGCAGGTCACATATATGGATGTGCGCACAGTGGGCTGTAAGGTCATATATTGTCCTTGACCAAAGTTACAGCTCCACAAGTCAGTGCTGGCATGAACTGTACCAGATGCCAACAGACTTAAGGATTGGCCCACCTTCTGCTCAACATACATATGCAGGGCTGGTACAGCTATTTTAGAGAAGCAATGACAGCTTGAGACTCTCCACCTTGGGTGGGCACAAGCCATCAGTTCTCTGAAATATTCAGAGTCCACAATATGGAAAGGGAGGGACTGTAGTACCAGCAACTTGGCCAGGGGCTTGGCCAGCTTCTGCACCGTTGGATCAGTACATGCATACTGTTGTCTCTTTGCGAACACCTTGGTGATTGACTGCTGGTGTAACATGTAACAAGGAGTAGGAATAACATCAGGAGCAATTGTCGAATGGAGGGAACATATTAAGTATGAATGGCAGCAGCAGCTAGATAAATGTGCCTACATCTCAGAAACATAGAGAAGAAGCTTATTTGGTTTTGGGGTGTTTTTTTACTCTCAGTCTGGATGCTTAGGGATACGAATAGTTCAGAAGAGGCACTAAAAGCCACTAGTGGATTTTGCCCTCAAGGACTATAAGCTTCTTCACTGTTTATGTCATCACTGTGTCCCAGTCCCACTGACTAGGGCGGCTTTCAGTGCCTCCTCTGCAGTCTTCTGATCCTGAACTGCCCAGGCTTCATGATCACGTGTATACAAATCTTCATAAGCAATGTCAATGGTGTATCTGCTCTCAGGTACTCTACATCAAATTTCTTAAGATGTGTGTACCTTATAATGACTTTGTAACAACTTACTCCAACAGACATTTGATTAAGACTGCTATATGAAATGTTCATTTTATTAAATCTATCTAAAAAAAGCATCAATAATTGAGTATGTTTGGTCAAAAGTAAAATGAGAAAGGATACATCTGTAGAATCCACACAATTGACAGCAATGTACAACAATTATTTAGGATTTAAGCCTGTATTTACCCCTGTAAATTTTCGTATGAACACCTGTTTGCGACCATCTTGCAGTGTAATACTGCCACCGATTGCTTGATGAAGGAGCAAACACTCAAGCGATCTAAATTGTTTGTCATGTTAAAAAATAATCACTTGCAGGCGGCAGATTGTGGTGTTTGATAACAATCTGCCACCGGCAAACCACTATACAGCATGGTGAAGAGCGATGGCATAGGGATCGCTCCTCCCCATGTTGTGGAGAAGATTGCTGCATGGAGTGAATTCCAAAAAGAGCAGAATACATATCTGTCTTTTATACTTTCTCTCATCTTTTAATCCACTCCTGATTTTTGCTTCCAAAACTGCATCAGGTAACCTGACCGTGTGGCCTTTCCCTTTGAGTCTAAGTAATACCTACCTAAAACACACAAACATTTTTTTAAGGCCTCCAATTTCTACAATTTATACTATACACATTCAATACATGACCAAAGCATGCTGGTAAAACCCTCAACAGGATGAATTTCACATCATAACTATGGGGAGGTCACATATATACACATAGGGGGTCATTTATCAAATCTGCTATGTTTTGTGATAATTTTTTTTTACAAGTGATGCCCATTTACAACATTGCATGTTTTTCTATACATTTGGTCAAATTTTATGATATTTAGTGAGCCTAGCTACTTTTAGAATTGGAGTGAAAAGTAGGTCAGGATTCCAGATAAGAACACCTTTAACATAGTAACATAGTAACATAGTACATAAGGCCGCAAAAAGACATTTGTCCATCCAGTTCGGCCTGTCATCCTGCAAGTTGATCCAGAGGAAGGCAAAAAAAAACTGTGAGGTAGAAGCCAATTTTCTCCACTTTAGGGGAATGTAAACTTCCTTCCCGACTCCAATCAGGCAATCAGAATAACTCCCTAGATCAACGACCCCTCTCTAGTAGCTATAGCCTGTAATATTATTACGCTCCAGAAATTCCTCCAGGTCCCTCTTGAATTCCTTTATTGTACTCACCATCACCACCTCCTCAGGCAGAGAGTTCCATAGTCTCACTGCTCTTACTGTAAAGAATCCTTTTCTATGTTTGTGTACAAACCTTCTTTCCTCCAGACGCAGAGGATGTCCCCTTGTCACAGTCACAGTCCTGGGGATAAATAGCTGATGGGATAGATCTCTCTACTGACCCCTGATATATTTATACATATTAATTAGATCTCCCCTCAGTCGTCTTTTTTCTAAAGTGAATAACCCTAATTTTGATAATCTTTCAGGGTACTGTAGTTGCCCCATTCCAGTTATTACTTTAGATGCCCTCCTCTGGACCTTCTCCAGCTCTGCTATGTCTGCCTTGTTTACAGGAGCCCAGAACATAGTAACGCTCATTTAGATTGTGTAACTTTTTAAAAAGTCTCAAAAAAGTATCATCTTCACATCAGGCAACACCGTGATGTACAGAAATAGGCATGCACCACTTTGCACTTACGTCAAATATATTATTATTGTGGAAAATTTCATAAATTTGGTGCAACCTTACAAAGCGAAGACAGACTTAACACTGACATCGAAACCATTAGAAATAAAATATTGGGGTTACTATGTTACTAAATCCTACTAATGGTAATATCAGCACTATAGTACTGTAATAACATGCCTGCTACTATTTCCACCACCATTTTAAAGCTTTATTCTTAAACACATAAAAGTTTCTCATATATTACTGTTTGGAGAAAGAGGACAGTATTTCAAAATTGGTCTTTTTCATCTCAATTGTAATATGCTGCTCAGGTCAAAGGGGACAGCAATTCCTTTGGTTTGGAAATGATTGTTTCTCATTGCTAGACCTGTGATGCTGAGTGCTCATAAGGAAGGTCAATAATGCTAGAGATTGTGCAACAAAATGCACTGGCTTACAGGTCAACTTAATTTTACACTCCAAGATGTTAACTTTGTTTATTAGATATTAACAGGTAATACGAAAGATGAATCTATCATTTCTTTAGTCCAAAGTCTAAACAGATGGAGATTAATTTTAATTTGCCTTTCTGTAGAACAAAATCCATTTATATATAGTTAATTAAGTAAAATAATTCCAGAAATTATTCCCATGTGGCTGAATATCTCCTGGCATAAGGAATCAGATACAATTATGAATATACATTCAGTTCATCTAATTGTAATTCCTATCTACAATATCTATAATATATCCTAAATATTTTGCACCTTAAAGACATGTTCTCACAAAGGACATTTAATATCTATCCACAGGATAGATATAAAATGTCCTATAATCAGGGCCCCACACCGCTCTCTAGATCAAGAGTCCTAAACCCCCATTCTTTCTCATTACACAACCAGAATGAAGAGGAGTATGATTGTTGTTGTGGTCAACCTTGCCTGGTGCCACTCCATTCAAAGTTATGAGAATTGAGTACAGTTCCCTAGTTACTGTCATATAATAGGTGGCCAACATAAACCAGACATGCATACTTGTTGAATTTGGCCAATCTAATTTCTATCGGGGGCAGCCCAAAAACAAGGAATGAACAAACTGTATCTTAAGCATACAATCCTTTGATCCCAGGAGCCTATAATGTCATGGCAAAAAAGTGTCACTCTCAATCACTGGATTATTGTTAGCAATCAAAAGAGATCAAAATCATAACCATGAAAAAATGAAAATTAGCTCCAATCTGTGGTAGGGTATTAATATAAATAGTTTATGTATCCCAAATGCCAATGCAAAAATTGGTATCTGGCCCCTCACCTACCATATATCATTTATTGGTGTATTTCTATGTGACAGAGGCTACCCCCTGGGCAGGTGGGCAGGGACAGCGTTGGGGGGGGGGGGGGACTGGGCAATTGCCTAGGGCTCTGATCACTAAAGGGGCCCCCTGTTCAGCTGCTCTACAGCCACTGCAACAACAGCAGTGACTACCAGGACAAACTGTAGGAGCTGAAGGACCTATAATGATGTCACTGTTGTGTAATGCATACTATAGGCAGAGCTGAGTGGTGGTGAAGGGCCTGTGATAATGTTACCATCAAGTGACCAGTGGAGAAGGGGACAGAGCTCAGAAGTGAAGAGCAGAAATAGCGGTGAAGACTTGTGATGACGCCTGTGACATGAGGAAAAGTAAGTGAGGAAGGGATGGATTCAATGTGAGAGCCACAGAAATACTGAGAACTGTGGTTTTCTCCTCTTATACGCCCTTTGTATCTGGAGTGAGTGAGTGACAATATTTACATGGGACTGCATATTGAAGGAGCTAAAGAGAGGAAAGTGATGTTATTTATATGCACTGTATATTGAGAGTCAGATGGAGAAAGGAGAGTTGTTATTTACATTTAACTGTATATTGGAGCAGCTAGGCATGGGATTGATGCCATTTATTTCAGGGGGGCTAGAGGGATGGAGGAATATTATTTGCATGGGACTGTATATTAGAGGTGGTTTGGGGAGAGATTGGACTGTGTGTTGGAGTTGATTGAAGGGAGGAAGCAATTTTATGTACAATACATGGGACTGTATGGTGGAGGAGGCTGAAGGCAGGGGAGTGATGTTATTTACATTGTCCTGTATGTTGGTGGGGCTGTGGCATTATACTTTCTGGGGGCACTACAGGGAGGATTATAAATACAGGGGGAACAAAAGGGTTATCATTATAACAGTAGGGGTGATATAAATAATGGGGGCACTAAATGGGGCACAATTATTGGTGCTACTACAGAAAGGGTTTTAAATATTGGGAGCACTGTAGGGGTCATATAACTACGGGGGACATTATAGAGTACCTTATTACTACTAGTCTCAGACACAGATTCTTATGTCTTATTGCTGGGAGTGTCTGTGAAGGTTATCTTTATCTTTGGATTCCAGTTATTTTTTGAGTCTGTCCCATAACTATGTTGTGAACCACACTATAGGTATACTTGATTTTTAGTTTGTGCATTTTTTTCCCATTTTCCTAATATTATTTTGATTTATTTTTAGTATTTGGAAAAGTCTTAAAATACCGATCACAATGAAGCTCTAGCCGTGGTTTTATGTTAACTGTTTTTATCTCGGAAGTGAAGAAAAAAGGTCTCTCTAGCTGCATAGGACATTCATCACAAGTTCTTGATGCAAAATCTATGAATTTGTGCAGCTTAGTTTTGAAAAATAGCACACAGGCCAACATCTATTTATGGTTTATTCCTGCTTACTGCTCCAAGTTATATTTTGCTCTAATTTTATCATGGGCCGCAAGTTCTATACCAGGTTTAAAAATGTATGGTGCTGTATCAATATAATAAATAATAACCATATTGGAAACACAGTACATCATAATGAAAAAGATAGACTAATCAAAGGGCAGAATGATTTCTGATAGACAATACCTCAATCGCAAATGTATAAAAGTTAGAGCTGGATCCAGTGTGACCAAAATCCTTATGCTACATAAATTAAATGTAATTAATTTAAAGTGGTTATGCAACCTCTATAATACCCTTCAAAATGCCCAGGCCTCTAATATAGATTATACTTACCCTGCTCCCCAGCCCCTGCTTTGCTCCTGCTCCCAGCACGTCGGCTGCTGCATCTCCCCATAGAGCAGATCAAAACATCTGGCGATGGGGGAGCAGCCAATAGCAGGCCACCTCATTCCCATTGCGGCCTACTACTGACTGGAAGGTAGGACAAAAAATGCAGGGGAGGGAATATGTCTGAGAGCTTCCAGGAGGGACTTGTTAAATTTTGATGCAATCCTGCAACTCATAGGAAGTCAGCCAAATATGGGAGACTGACATCCTGTCTACACAGGAGAGCAAAGTTTAGATTGAAAGCAAAACTAATGATTACAGGACACAGCCACCCAAAAAGTAAGGGATTAAAATATATACTATAGGTTGGATGAAACAGGTTACACAGATAGAATATTGCTGGTGAGTTTGCATTATGTAAAAGAAAAATAACACATTTCCTGGAGTGCTGCTTTAAGGATTTGTGTTAAATACTGTATATCAAATAAATTGAACTGAAGTTTCCTGAAGCCAAGGGAATGGCAGCTGCACAGCGCAGTGAACATTGGTCTGTAAATGTATTAAACCATATGACATTACACCTACGCAAACAAAGCATTTATTTATAGACCTTCTTCTGTATTTGCCAATCAATACAGCAGAATACATATAAGATCCAGCTCTATATTTGCAGGAATCAAATGCATATACAATTTTTTTTCTTTTCTGTATAATGCTTAAATTTATATTTAGACTAGAAAGAAAATAAATCAATGTTCTTCCATGGTGAATCATCTATAGCAGTGATGCCCAACCTACGGCCCGCAAAGCCGTGTCATGCGGCCCACGCAGTAACAGGACTTTATCAGCGCAGGGCGCGCTGCGAACAGCACAGGCAGCAAAGCGATGCTGCTTGTGCCTGCAATATCCCCGCCCAGCACCGCCTCCTAGCTAATTTATTCACTTGCCTCTGTGGAATTGAAGAGAAGCGCCGTAATCTCGCACAGGTGCACTGGCAGAGGCATCGAAGTGCGCATGCACCGTCTTCCTGGCCTCTGCCAGTGCGCCTGTGCGAGATTACGGCGCTTCTCTTCAATTATACAGAGGCAAGTGCAGTGAATAAATTAGCTAGGAAGCAGCTCTGGGTGGGGAGGAGATCTGTGGATGACACTGAGGGGGGGATCTGTGGATGACACTGAGGGGGGCATCTGTGGATGACACTGAGGGGAGGATCTGTGGATGACACTGAGGGGGTATCTGTGGATGACACTTGCGGGGGGATCTGTGGATGACACTTAGTGGGATCTAGGGAGGGGTGTGGGGATGTTGGGGTGGGAGGTCCTGGAGGGGTGTTTGGGTGGGAGCTCTGGAAGGGGTGGGAGGTCCGATAGGTATGTGGGGGTTGGAGATCCGGGAGGGGGGGGCATATATTTTTTTGGCCCAGTCATTTATTGCTATGCCCCTGATTGGTAAGATTGGGCGGGCACTGGAGCAATAGAGCGCCCTGCTGTAGTAGAAGCCGGCGGGAGATGAAAGGAGGAGGGGCCAGCTCCTGGTGGTGTCGGGCACACGGCGCAAGCATGGCGGTGGAGGATCTGACTGAAGTCTAAAGACCAGACATCAAGGTAAACTGCAGAAGAAGGTGACAGCGCAGTATGTGATGTATACATGTGTGTAATGTATGTAGTGCAGTGTGTGATCATCACATACTGCACTACATACATTGCACACATGTATACATCACATGTCGCTCACAGTAATAATGCCAAGATATGTGCCCTCTTCACAGACATAATGCTCAAACATGCCCCCTCACAGTAGTTATGCCCAGATATGTTCCCCCTCACAGTAATAATGCCAAGATGTGTGCCTATTTCACAGACATAATGCTCATACATGCCAACTCACAGTAGTTATGCCCAGATATGTGCTCCCTCACAGTAGTTATGTCCAGATATGTGCCCTCTTCACAGTAGTTATGCCAGATATGTGCTCTCTTCACAGTAGTAATGCTCACTCGTGCCCCCTCACAGTAGTTATGCCCTGATATATACCCTCTTCACAGTAGTCATGCCTAGATATGTGCCCCCTCACAGTAGTTATGTCCAGATATGTGCCCCATCACAGTAGTTATGCCCAGATATGTGCCCTCTTCACAGTAGTTATGCCCCTGATATGTGCCCTCCTCACAGTAGTTATACCCTGATATGTGCCCCCTCACAGTAGTTATGCCCAGATATGTGCCCCCTCACAGTAGTTATGCCAGATATGTGCTCTCTTCACAGTAGTAATGCTCACTTGTGCCCCCTCACAGTAGTTATGCCCTGATATATACCCTCTTCACAGTAGTTATGCCCTGATATGTGCCATCCTCACAGTAGGTATGCCCTGATATGTGCCCTCCTCACAGTAGTTATACCTTGATATATGCCCCCTCACAGTAGTTATGCCCAGATATGTGCCCCCTCACAGTAGTTATGCCAGATATGTGCCCTCTTCACAGTAGTAATGCTCACTCGTGCCCCCTCACAGTAGTTATGCCCTGATATGTGCCCCTTCACAGTAGTTATGCCCAGATATGTGCCCCCTCACAGTAGTTATGCCAGATATGTGCACTCTTAACAGTAGTAATGCTCACACGTGCCCCCTCACAGCGTTTGCATTTATTTCTGGCAACACTACCTGGTTCCAGCCCGCAAAATTTATACCCAAGAGAAGATATAGCAAGAGAAGATAAAACATTTAATATTAAGGATCATGAGCATAATTATATTATAGATCAGTAGCCACTGCAAGTAATAGTTATATGGCACCTTTTGAGGTCTATGGGTACGACCACTTGGAGCGTTCTTGGGGCATTTCTAATGCAGTCAAGCTGTGGTTGTATGAGCTACAGCTGCCTCTAATATACTAATGAGACCACATTATTCAGTGGGTCTGTATTGTTAATGGATGTGCCACATGGCCGTTAATAATACAGAGCAACTCTACAGAGCTGTCTTCATTAGTTAAATAAGAGACAGCTGTGACCTCATTGGCTGCGTGGTACTCGACCAGAGCATGGGCACATCCGAAGCACCCATGACTGTGCCATGTGTCACACCCTATGTGACCTGACTGTATGCCTCAGATTTCAGAAATAAGAATGCAAAAGTATTTTTCTGCCATTGGATCTTACATAGAAATGTTCACAAGGGGAAATATTGTATTAGTATTATATGAAGTTGTATTTGTTAGAGGAACCATAAGGTGGTATATGGAATTTCATCATGGCACAGAAAGAAAGAGACTTCTGCCACTGTACAGGCTTCATGTATATAGCAGAGACATGTGGGTGGAGCCAGCAATACTCTGTTACAGATTCAGAGACCTAAAACATTGCTAACATTGCTAAAATGGATAATCTATACCATTGATGGCTAACCTCTGGCACGCCAGCTGTGGTGAAACGACGACTCCCAAGATGCTCCATTCATTTCTGTGGCGTTCTGAGAACAGCCAAGCAAGTGTGCATCTTGGGAGTTGTAGTTTTACCACAGTTGGAGTGCCGGAGGTTAGCCACCACAGGTCTATACTGAAGCACTTTGTGAAACTCAAGCATAAAAAAGCACTGGTTTTATATAAAGTCAAATTGTTGCATCATGAGATTTTCGCAAACTTTCAGACTTCTTTATTTATTTATTTGTGCCCAGCATTGTGTGAGCAGGGTGTAATCAGGACAACTTTACAGCCTTGGAAGTTTAAACAATTATTGTTACTATTTACAGACAGCAAGTAGAGATCTTGAAAATGGTGACAGGTTGATTAATGGATGAGAAGTGAGAAATTTGCTGAACAAATTAATTACCATCAATCTTTTTTACTTTTAATGCAATGTTTTTATTTGTTACCTCTCTATACAAAACTAACTTTCCAGGAGAATGATATGCCCAAGGACATGATGAAGCTCACCAGATACTTCTGTATCATATGAAGAGACCACAGAGCTCTGTTACGGTATGTCTCAAGGACATAAAAATAATGAACTGCTCTGATGTAAAAATGTAGTAGCAGTAGAAAAGCACAGAGAGTTTTACATTTAACTGAAGCAGTAGGAGCAAATGCTAAAAAATATGATGATGAGCCTAGGGTATGAACCCCCCCCCCCCCAAATATTACAAATAAAAGGTGGCAGAACCCATAGTAATAAAAGTTCTGAATAATTAATGTGCTGTGTTAATATTATTGAACATTAGAGATGAGCAAATTTCTTCAAAGTTCGATTATTTTTTTTTGTAGTGGATGCAATGACAGGGATCTACGATAGCGCCGCTCCCCATCATTGTACCCCTCAGATGCTTTGTTCATACATGATCCATGATCCTTGCATCTGAGAGTAAAAGCAGTGCAAAATTAATAGAAAATAATAATAAAATAATACTAACCCAGCCTCCATTTGCTCGTGATGGGCCAGCCGCCATCTTGCTTGAAGATCTGGTGCGAAATCTTGCCCAAGATGACGTTGTCACACCAGCTGGCATGGTGACGGGATTTCGAAAGAGAACTTCGATCAAGATGATGGCCGCCAGCTCATCGTGAGCAAATGGAGGAGGTAAGTATGATCTTTTTTTTTTATTTTCACTATTTCAGGTTAAATTGATTTGCCACCACAAAGCAAGAGGAAATTTGGCTTTGGAGCAAATCAAATATATCCTTAAATTCGGAAAGAATTCCACTTTGTTGGATTCAATTCGCTCAACTCTAGTGAACATATTACAAAAATGTAAAAAAAAAAAGACAAAGTGGGAATTTATCATTGTAGGTGAGGTTAGTTTTTAGATTAGAGTTGCTATGTGTACCAGGTAATAAAAAATTTGGCAGTGAAGTTGTACCTACATATTTAGTAAAGGTATGCCTGGGGATATCTGCTGTGCAGCTGTGACTTTTTTTGCGACTTTTTAAATAATCACACTTCATAAATGTGACAAAAAAGTGATCTACTCTGATACCCAGACTAACTTTTCACTCCACTTTTGAAAGTGGATAGGAAAAGTGCAAAATTTTGAGCAAATCCACGTTTGCGACATGTCCTCTCCAAAAACTTGATGTACCAGATTTGATAAATGTCCCCTAATGTTTTTATAGGTGGGCCTGATACTTTCTAATGAATTCCCAGTATCGGTGGAAAACCAGGTGCTGGCGGTTTGTGTGATTTGAACAGTATGTTAATAGTATGTATAATTTATAGTAGAAAACATAACTTTTCCTTTCTGTGCAGCGCTGTATCGACTGTAAGCCTTAGATCTATGTGGGGCAGGTGTCACACATCCTAAGTGTCAAACCGTATTGCTAGCTATTCTGCATTAGCTGAGATTTGTCCTAGGGGACTCTTTACGTACAAAGCATTGAATCGAGAGAATTGGAAAATGAAAGTGGGATTAAAGGCCAGCTCTTGTCTTCAAGCATTTTATTACTGAGCACAAGAAGCCACGTATAGCTGTTCTGCAATTTTACTAATACATAAGATTATTTCTCTTTTTTCCTGCCTGTGGAAACCTGAAAGGCATTATAATAAAACTGCATTTATTAGCATTTGTGATTCATTTTTTATATTCTTTCTTAGATTGATTTGTTTTAGATTGATAAGGAATGTAGCACATGGTGTGATGTAGAGTGCAGATTAGACTGTACTATATATTGTGCTGTCCTGCTATGTATGGCAAATGTATGTTTTTATTGGGTGCTATCAAGGGTGGACTGGCCATATACTCCACAGGAAAATTTCTGGGTAGGTTGGACCACCCAAGTCCTCCTCATGGCTGCTATCCAGGTACATAATGATCTGATACTCTTAGCATTAATTAATGCTAGAATCATCAGGCACTTATGCATCTAGCTGGCAGCCATAGGTGCCCTCCTGAAATCAGCTTTATCACCATCCTCATAATGGTGATAGGACAGTATTTTATGCTATGTGTTTGGTTTTGTTGGGGTGGTATTTTGACCTGCACTATGGTATTGCTGGCCTCACCCTTTCTGTTGTCCCTATCTACTGGTGGCTTGCATTGGCCCTGCCTTTTTGTGTTGCCCTGGCTTCTGTCAATTTGGACTCTTCTACAACTTAAGGTCACTTTTAGTTTTTTCCAGGACCATTTTAAGATCCCAGTCTGCCCCGGGTGCTGCTTCACTGTCTGCGCTGTGTCACAGTATGTTGTATGCATACTTATGATGACTGTAATTAAACTGTTTTCAATTAAGAAAATGGACGCAGCACCTAGGTAACATTCCGACCTTGGAGCCTTACCCCCAGCCTTTGCCATACATTTGAAATTTAGCTCTGTGGGCATCCAATTTCTCTTGATCATCTTTGGTGTTCGGGTCACTTTATTATTTTCCATTATAACATGGTTATAGCGGAAAATAATAGCATTCTTAAGACAGAATGCAAAAGATTATGGCAATTTAGGGTTAAAAAAACAACAACTCTCTTCTTCCACTTGATCGTGCTGCCGCAGTGTCTTCTATCTTCTTTCAGCAGGACCTGCAAAATGACCTGCAATGACGTTACAGCGCTCACCACGTGGTGAGCGTGGTGACGTCATCGCAAGTTCTTTGCCAGGTCCTGGTGAAAGAAGATAGAAGACACTGTGGCAGCGCGATCAAGTGGATGAGATGAGAATTTGTTTTTTACCCCTAAATTGCCATGTTCTTTTGCTCTCTGTCTTAAGAATGCTATTATTTTCTGCTATAACCATGTTATAACGGAAAATAATAAAGTGAAATCCGGGTCCCCATTGACTTTAATGGGGTTCGGGTCAAGTTCGTGTCCCAAGCTCGAACTTTGACCTGAAGTTTGTCCGAACCTGGCAAACCCAAACTTCCATGGGTTTGCTCATCCCTACACAACACCTGTTATCTATTTTAAACCTGAGGTTTAAAAATTTTCATATCTTCCCCTGTAAGTAGCTGGTGTAGAGCTAGGGTAGTGTGTCAGTCCCTCTCTTTAAATTTAAATACTTTTCTCCTTCTTACAAGTTAAAGGGGTTGTCCCATGCAAAATATTCTACAGTTTTCAAAACAGCACATGGATCTGAATACTTTTGTTATTGCATTAAATTCTAAATTTAGTATAGCCACTGAATAATTCAATAAACTATATTTGTAAAGTGCCACCTGGCGTTTTTTTTTTTGTTTTTTTGTTATTTTATTATTTCTTTGTCTGGCTCACCGAGATGGCTGCATATGCTCAGTTTCATCCTTTATCTGCCTCCTGAGCTGTGATTCAGAGAGAGCTGGAGTAAAAGGGACATGCCCCCTGAGGTGCAGCAGAAATGACACTCCCCTTAAAATACCAACTTTAATTAAATCCAGCAGAGCAATGGATCTCTGGGTCCATGGAGGGTACAGGGTTGGGTCTAGCTTTGTTAGGACATTGTCATGTACTATATGATGTCTGATTTTAATTTTGCACATTAATCATTGGATAACCTCTTTAAAACTCTCCTATCATTATTGCATGGCAGTGTGGAAACCAGTACAATGTGCAAATTACATATATACAGAGGTAGTGATCCCCATCTTGATTCTTAACATATTAAGTAATAAATGGCAAGAAACTTTTAACAAGCTTTCTTAAAGGCTTTCAATGTCTTTGGTATCATGATAACACGGTGAGACATGATATCACACTCAAGTTTCAAACTGCTACATCTGTATGTTATTAATTCATATTAACACAGGGACAAACTTAGATACTTTATACTTTGTTATATGTTTTTAAATAAAATAGATAATAAAAGAGGAGTACTAGGCACAACAGTGATCATTGTATTATGCAAATTAATCACTGTAATGTAGATTTAATGCAGAAATAGTGAGTATGCAAATGGCTTAATGGCAACTAAAATATAGAATATAACTATAAAGTATATCTGAACATAGTGAACTTTGTTTATGTATTTGTGGAAAGTAGCATCTTCGTCAACTTCCAGTGGCCTATAGATCCCTTTCCTCACTTCAGGCTCTATAAAAATTTAGAAACCTCTTCACTAACAAAATATAAAACAAAAAAATTCTAGTACAAAAGAATAAAAATATGAAAGTAAGAAGAATTAAGAAAAGGAATGTGGCAGCAGTACCTCTCCAGCAGTGGGTTTACAATTTATGCTGTGAGAGGGGGGAGAGAGAGCAGCTGGGAGGAAGACATTGGGTTTAATTACAGTATGAATGCATCTGTCCAGCTTTACAATAGGAACAGAAGTAAATATTTCCAAAAACAACAGAAGAAAGGAATAAAAAATAAAAAAATGCATGTTAGATGGACATTTCTTTATAAGCAGTATATCCATAGCTGCTCACGATGTGATCATATTTTTTATGTTTTTATATTTTGATAAAGGCATACATCCTTGGTATTTTATGGTAATTAAATGCATTTGAATAGAATATGTATGAAAACATTTGATTGCTTTACTTTACATGGCATGTTTATTTTTCATGGGCAAAGAAGACAGTTCTAAAGTGGCATGATATTGGAATCCAAACTAATTAAAACAAACCTATAGGCTTATTAGATAACTCTCCATGTTACTGCCACAAATATAGCATTTCATACCATAGAAAATATCATAGGATTCATTCCAAGTAAAAGAACATTAACAAGATGCAGATTGAAAATCAAAAAAATACATTTTCAATTAACTCACTGCAAATCATTCTTTCTACATGTATTCTTTTTTTTCCTGCTCCTTTACTTTTCTTCAGTTCTTCAGCAATGATTAAGTTTATAAATATCATCACAAATTTAAATTATGACTGAATATATGTAAAATATAGTTTAAAAAATCAAATTAATTGGTTAGTTGGGATCATTACAACATAATTTAAAGCAAAGTTATTGCTAAAGCACTTCTCTCTTAACTTTGAAGTATCTTAACAATGTGGCTGCAAGCACTTTGGTCAAATTTAACTATTGACTTTGGTTAGATTTTTTTTATTTTGGTGCAAAATGTCACGAGAAAGCAAGAAAGTGGCGTGGCATAAAATGTGACTTTTGTACCCCAATGCATTAAAAGTTTTAGTGTAGAACTCTAGTAAGACAACTAAAAGTTGTAGTAAACTTTTAGAAACACAATCTATAGATGTTCCAGATTTATTATACAAACCAGGCCACTGTGATAATTTTGGTGCATTTAAAACTCCTCATCTGGATATTGTCCAACTTATACTGAATCTGGGTGATTAAATGGTCATTTAGCTTCTTGATGGTTTCTCAAGAGCTCTTCTTAGGTACAGTAAAAGGAACATAACCACTTACAAGCAGGATAACGTTCTGCCTGCACTTTTTCCACCAACATGATGATCAAAGTAAATTAAAATGAGAACCACTTTATCCAACCAATGAAGTCCAGCCAAGACTGAAGAGCTGTTTTTTTTAGGAAGCAATGATGTTGAAAATTGCATCAGATAAACTCTTTACACCAAAAATAACAAAAATCAGCCTTAAAGGCCATTATATGGATAAAATCTGGAAGAAATAAATCACCTGCAAAAATAAGTGTCATGTCATTAATTTTAGACAGAAATGCTGAGGATTAGCCCCTCTGAATGACAATAGGGATAAAATCTGTGGCATATCTGCTGGATGACAGCAATAGATCCATGGAAGAAATTGAAGGGTGGCCTTTGAATCACTGACTCAACACTTTGGGTTTTTACTTTTGAAAATGGATGTGGCTTGATTCAAAATATTTTTTATGAACAGATATGACTGTGTTATAGAAGTGTAGCTATTTCGACTGTGGGGAAGTGGCAGCCCCACAACCACTTGCAAAGGTAGGCCTTCTCAAAGTAGAGTGGTCTGGGTGAGCACTACTCTCAACTGTTTCAAAATTCTCAGGACACTAAAATAGTAGAAGCTTGTGGTAAAGCAGAGGCCATAGGCTCCTTACCTTACCATTCCCTCTCTAGCAGGCAGTAGGACACTTTGGACCTCTGTAGGACACCAGACAATTCACAAGATATCAGAGTTATAGCTCAGGTGGTACAATGGTATCACTAAATTGTGCCAGCTATGCTGGGATGCTAACTGTGCAGGGAGGAAAGCAAAGAGTTGTGCATGTCAAGGGATAAGATAACCAAAAGTTTTACTTATTCTTTTAAGCCCCACATGGAGTGGTATTATATAGTAGGGGCGCAATATAATAAGGGGGCAGAATGGGGAACTTTTATATATTAATGGAACACAATGGGGCATTATATTTATTAATGGGAAAACAGGACACTTACTACAATACTGCTATTTTTTTGGGTGTTGTTTATATGCCACTATTTTGGGAGGTTTTTGCACTATTTCTGAAATACAGTGTTTGGGAGTATAATTTCACATAAGCACTTACAGTAATAGGGCATATAGGGCAACAACAGGCACAGAATTGGGGAACTTCTATAGGTTGGGCAATGCTAGAATGGATACTGGAAAAGTGAGGAACCAAAGAGGCCTCTGTTAGATATTCTCCAGACACAAATCATGGCTGGTACTAGTTGCCTCATAAATTGTAGATAAGACAGCACTACTCACTGTATTATTCCAGTGCTTCCATTTTGTGGTGGTGCCCGCAGCGTTGAATTCTCGCCTCCCGAACTCCTTAATAACTTGCAATATAATGGAAAATTGCGGCACTTTTCCATTATAACTGTGGCAGTATTCCATTATATTGCATGGTACTAGTTGCCAAGATAGTGTGGGCCAGATGAACAAGACAGGAAAGTGTACACCAATCAGACTACATGCATCAACTGTAATTGACTATATTTAACTGTACTTTAATCAATTATATGATGTGCAGAGCACCTATGCAAAATTAATGTTGACCACAATATGGTCACTGTATGGTGGTAATAATGGTCTTTGTACAGTTTTTTTATTCAATAATACTGCAGTAATTCAGTCAATATTTGCAGCATCATCTCGGTTGTGGACCACTTATGCATTGGATGGGTTTGTTCCCTTTGCCGAGTTGAACACTTAGCTACACTTCTGATGTGTTGTTTGTTTTTGGAAAAATTAAGTAGCACAAAGCGTCAGATCCATGGTCGAAACTGAGAACAAGTGGCACATACCCTGATATATCAAATATATAAGCAGCAAATTAAAACCACCTTGACACAGATTAAGCAAACTAAAACAAACCTGTAAATCAACCTGTTTGTTAGAGCCAAGATATTTGTATCTGTCAGTCTTGCATTGCACTGTAATTTGGTTTGAACTCAGGAAACCAAACCAAATAACAATTATGCTGGAATCATATGGTAATAGACAATCCATTCACAATGAATGACTATCATGAAAATGCCAATTGATTAAAGCACAAACTATTTAACACATTTAAAATGTTAGTTGCCTTGCTTGCCACACTTTTTCCCCCATGTTTATGTTCCTGTTGAATTGATTTGCTTTTCACAAGAGAATATTGTCCTCTGAGAGTAATTCTGCTACCACCATGAAGGCCATTCTGTTAGTTAAGAGGTGTGTTTCTTCAGGAAGAAAAATTGCCTTACACCCAAGGCATGACGTGGTATTCTATCTTCAAGCACTACGCTCTATGGTAACAAGATTTCACTTAAGAATTGTGTTAACAATGTCTAAGATGAGACAAGACAAATAGATGCTGAGTTGTAATAGCATTTGAAAAGAGAAGAGAAAACTAGTGTGCTTGATAATTCTAAAATAAATAAATGATTGGATAACAAAAATAAATACATTTTGATGGCAAGATAATCTAAACAAGCCAGCTGCTGTCTTTTATTATTATTATTATTATTATTATAAAAAAAATATATAACTATTTATTTGGCAATGACATAACATGAATCCTTGTGTTAAGAAAATTGAGAGCAATTTTCAAAATTCTGAGACAATATTAGCTGACAGCTTCCAGATATATTCAAAGGCATCATCTTGAGCAGCTATAAGAATTTTTTTCAAAAATTCAATTCGATCCAAATAAATTTGACGCAAATTTTGATAATAAACTGCTTTTTTTCAGGCTGCAGATAGCATTTATAGTGGTGTAGAACACCTTGCAGTAACACGTATAGCGAGTCTGCTTTGGTAGTGAAATAAAACTATAAGTCCGTATGACATGCTGATGACAGGCATCACACTTAGAATCACTGCACACTTCGGTTATTTGGGCAGTCACTGGGCCAAAACTGACTAAATAACTCACTTATGAACTCAGCCTTAAAGATCAATGTTAGAACAAAGGAGAAGTGCACTCCTTTTACACCATCATCAGCTGATTCTACATAGATGTATACAGACCCTGTTCTATTAAACACTTATACAAGTATAGCCCCCCGACAGAGTTTAGAGGGTGTCAGCAGTAAGTTTGTGTCGACTTCACTGTTTATTTTGCCCTTCCTCTGATCCGTCAGAACAATAACCCACAAAAAACTAATCCTGTCTGTGGAGCATCCACCTTCACTCGGTCAGCATTTGGTCAGTAATCCATCAGTATATCTAATGCCCAAAAAACAGGAGTGGATCCAAAACAGAGATGACACATGAACAAAATAATTGCATGTCTTCTGTGTTTTGTACCCACTCCAGCTTTTGGCTACCAAAACATAAGCCAATTCTGATGTCACCATACAAGCCTTACAGCTGCTACACAGAGGGGATCAGTTGTGCATCTCATTTTACCTTTCTTCTGACAGATCAGAAGAAGGGTAAAATAAATGATGATGTCAGCCAAGCCAAAAAGGCTAAATAGTGGCCCAGTCATGAAGTGGGGAGGGTGGGAACAGCATGAGGAGACCATAGAGTGTCCCAATGACAAAGTCTGTAGGTGGCGGCAGTGGCACAACGACTGAGTGTGGTGGTGGCGGCAGCATGAGGAGGCCACAGAGTGGCACAATGACAGAGCCTAGAGGTGGCGGCAGCATGATGAGACCACAGAGTGGCCCAATTATAGTCTGAAGGTGGCGGCAGCATTAGGAGGCCACATAGTGGCACAATGACAGAGTCTGGAGGTGGCAGTGGCATCAGGAGGCCACAGAGTGGCACAATGCCAGAGCCTGGAGGTGGCGGGAGCATCAGGAGGCCAAAGAGTGGCACAGTGACATAGAGTGAAGGTGGGTGGCAATAACAGTACTCGATAAAGATGGTCGGTGAAAGAAGGAGCACTTGGCATCAAATGTGTGGCATCAGGCAGTTGGCAGCATCAGAATAGTTGCTGAGGCAGGTAGTGATGGTGTGGCACCATAGATGACCTAGTCTGATGCATCAGACATTGGTGGGTTGAAATCCTGGCTGATCCATGCCTGATTCATCTTGACAAAGGTCAGTCTCTCCACATTTTGGGTGGACAAGCGAGTTCTTCATGGGGTAACTATGGCACCTGCCGACTAAACACCTGTTCTGATGCCACACTACTGGCCAGGCAGGACAGCTTTTCCAGGGCAAACTGTGCTAGTTATCCAGTTTGGCTGTTCAGTAGTCCAGCGGATCTTTAGGTCGGATCTTTATGTGAGGTGGCAGGGTGCTGTCCAAGTATGCCACCACCTGCTGGCTCCGGTCCTGCTCAATGTCTAGCTGCTGGTGAGTAGTTTCTTCACTTGCGGGTGAGGGACGCTGTTCATTAGAGACTCTAGACTCTTGCTGATGCTGATGGAGCTGGTACTGTTCATGCCACCCCTCCCAAGCAGCAATGGCAGTGGAATGTGAACGCAGAGGGCTCCCCAATCAGACCTGCGAGAGGATGGACGATGGCACAAATAGGCCAAGGCCAACTGACTACAAAAGATGTCTCTATAGTAGTTACGTTTTTCCTTCATCTCAGCGGGTGTAAAAAAGGCCCCCATTTTGGACTGGTAGCGAGGGTCCAACAAGGTGGAGAGCCAGAAGTCATCCCTCTGCCGAATGGTGAAAATTTGTCTGTCACTACCCACGCAAGTGAGCATGCAGCAGGCCATTTGTGCAAGTGACTCCGAGAGACTCCCTGCCTCCATCTCCACTGTATACTGCCACGGTGTGTCGCGGTCCTCTGCCTGGTCTTCCTCATCGCCCTTTAACTCCTCTGGCTGCTCCTGCTCCTCCTGCTATTCCTTTGCTGTCACCTGTGTAGAAAAAACACCCATTTCTCTACATATTGCTTGTGCTCGAATGTCCTCCTGCTCATCCTTCTCCTCCAATTCAGCCCCCACAGGGCTCATGTGGCCATGAGATCTAGGCACCAGGTTTCAAGTCCCCTAACCAGCCATATTTATCAGCATTTGCTCCAGGACATGAAGCAGTGGAATGATGTTGTTTATCCCATAGTCCTGGCGACTGACAAATAACGTGGCATCTTCAAAGGGCCTGAGCAAACGGCAGCTGTCACGCATAAGCTGCCACTGGCTGACATTTAATTTACATAGGGGAGTACTCCTGTCCACTTGGATCATCAGGAAATAGTTTATGGTCTTTCTTTGTTCGTACGGTCAGGCCAACATATGGAGAGTGGAATTCCAACGGGTGAAAACGTTGCATATCAGCCTATGTTGGGGGATTTTGTTCTGCCACTGCAGCTCAAGGAGGGTGTACTTTGCGGTATACCAGTGGCTGAACTGCATGCAACATTTCCTGGCCATTTTTATGATGTCTTGCAGAGGGGTGGAAGACTTCAGGAAACACTTCTCAACCAGATTGAACACATGTGCCATGCAGGGCTCATGGCTCAGCCCTCCTTTATGCAGCACCGACACCATGTTTTTCCCATTGTAGGTCACCATGGCTCCAATTTTCAGTTGTCACAAAGAAAGCCAGGATTCGATTTCTTGATGAAGGACATGGAGCAGTTCCTCCCCTGTGTGACTCTGTTCGCCAAAGAAAAAAAGGTGCAGAACCGCATTACACCGCCATGCCCTGCACATGTGGTATGCTGTAAGGACGCTGTGAATGCAGTGGAGGCTGAGGACATGGTGGAGGAGGAGAAGGCAGAGGCGGACATTGTCGCTGGACCAACAGCGTCACAACGTGGTGGCTGTGCAGGTACCACATTCACCAAGTGGGCCGTAAAGGACATGTATTGTCTCTGACCGTAGTTAAACCTCTACACGTTGGCGCTGCCATGCACTTTGGCAGACACCGATTGGCTCAAGGACTGGCCCACCTTCTGTTCTACATATTTTTACAGGGCTGGTACTGCCTTTTTGGCAAAGAAATGATGGCTTGGGATTCTCCACCTCGGCTCGGCACAAGCCATCAGTTCTCTGAAAAGTGCAGAGTCCACCACTTGGAAAGGGAGGGACTGCAGCACCAGCAACTAGGACAGGAGCACATTCAGCTTCTGCGCTGTTGAAGTGCACGCATACTGTTATCTCTTGGCAGTCGCTTTGGTGATTGATTGCTGACAGAATGACTGACGAGGAGTAGGAGGAGGAGCATCTGAACTAGCAGATGATGGGAATGATAGACAGCTCGCTTTAGCTGAGGTGGTCGAGCCTTGACTGCCTGAAACCGGGTGCATGCCACTGGGTGATGGAGCAGTTGCTGCAGCAGGCTGGACCACCACATCAGAGCCACAGCCACGTTCTCCCAGGCCACTGAATGGTCAAGCTGCATATGTTGATGCATGGCCGTAGTACCAACATTGGCACCCTGGCCACGCTTCACCTTCTGCCCACAGATTCTACTTATGGCCATTTTCACCTATTCCGGTGCTTAATAAAAAACTGCCACACCGCCGAGTAGGTGATTTTACCACCAACACAACGCACTGACTAAATGCCACCGCTGCTGCCTTCGTAAACCCCTGCACCGCTAATTCCTGGGCAGGTAGGCTCCCGCAAAGCGGGTTGTCTACCCCTGGCACATTTGGCTCCCGACCTCCCACTGCTGCCACCCTGCTGACTCCCGGCCACACTAGCGACTTGCTGGCTCATGGGCAAGATGCCACCCTCTTCTCCCGATGATGATGAAGCCCCTTTGTCACCCGGCTTCCAAGTGCGATCAGCTACATCATCATTATAGAGTATTGTCTGCACGTTAATGATGTCTTCCTCAGTGGTCTCACCCAGCTTCCAAGTGCGATCAGCTACATCATCATCATGGAGTATTGTCTGCACGTTAATGATGTCTTCCTCAGTGGTCTCTTTGTCAGGAGCCTGACTGCTCGCAACACCAGCTCCCACACCACTCTCCTCATCACTACTTGCCAGAAAATGCTTAACAAGAAACATCTGCACCGCTGAGCAGCAAATATATTTCTTCTTTTTATGCTAATACATCCCACAAAAGTTTTTACAACAGATTACTGCACTGCAGAGCGGCAAATGTATTTGTTATTTTTCAGCTAAAACACCTCACAAAAGGCTTTTACTCCAGATAAAGGCACAGCACAAGGGCAAATAAGACATATAAATATTTCCTTTTAATAACCCCTGTTAATGCCTGTATCAAACAGCACTTGCACCCTAATAAAAATGGTTTGCTGGAATTACAGAGCTGTATAATGGCAATTTGGGTGCCTAGTCAGTGCTGCAAGGTCTAATAGGAATGTTCCTATTACCCAAACTGTCACCTCCCCGAATGAACCCTGTTCAACAAAAATGCTGTGGAATGATTCCTCCCTATCCTTTCCGTACACCTTAAATAACCTTTCCCTGCACTTATAAATGTTTTTTTTTTTTAGCACAATGATGTTTTTTCTATCACTGCCCCTAGCGTCAGCAGACACGTCTTTCCCTGCACTTAGTATGCTGGTGAATGGCAGAATTTAAGATGGCTGCCGTATTTATAGGGTTGTGACATCACAGGGCTTGCTGCTGTTTGGCTGCATGCAGTATGGGTGACCCCGCCTTCCCAGAGTCCCTTTCTCCATGTCCTCACATGTGCAGTAGCCCTTTTAGGAAAAATGTTTTGTTACCACAAATCGCGAGGAAATTAGCATTTTTCCTGAAATTCATAACGAATTCCACCTCGTCGGCTTCGATTCGCTCATCTCTAATAAGAAGCACCCCCCTCTTGCTCTCTCTCTGAAGGACCTATTATGTCTTGCGTTAGAAAGACAACCCATTGGTTTTAATGGGTGCTGTGTAATTCTTAATTTCCCCTTGGAAATTGAATATTTAAGGCCCCTTTACAATGGTTGAGAATCTGCCAGATAGTCGCTAACGAGCATTCATCGGAATGCTCGTTAGCAATTATTTGCTGGTGCAAAGTTCTCTCCAATTACCTGATAAATGAGTGAAATGCTCATCGTCAGGAAATTGGATAAACAATGGCAAACGATGGATCTATTTGGGAGTGAGCGATTGCAACATCAATCACTCCTCCCCATACGGTGGAAGCGATGGCTACCTAAAAATTCAGCAGTATTCTTCACTGAAGAGCATGCACTTTTCAAGAAGGAACACTTCATTCACGACAATCATCTGCTCTATTGTCCCATATATAGGGATCTTTACTACCAGATTTCCCCACATATTACAGATGATTGCTGGGGTCTCATCAGAAAAAAATGTATTGTCAAGAGATGTGTCTAACAATTAATAATTGTCCAAAGGAAAGATCTACTTCAGCTCATGCCTCAATGTGGTCTGAAATTATATATACTATCAATGTAATTATGAAGGCCCAAGACTTATGAAAATGTGTGGTATTAGTTTTGCTGAGATTTTATTGGGCAACTATTGAAAGTATTCTGACCTATAGCATTATAGTATGGTGACTATTTCAGAATTTTGAGCGTTAGTTCAGAATGAGACATTTATCAAGGCCTATATGCCACAACTGCAGCGTAAAAAAGCCACACATTGTGGTGCACTGCATGAGTGCACCATAATTTGCAACTTTTTGAGCTTCTCTGCATTTTTCAGAAGTACATAAAAATGGGATGTGGCCTAGTAGAAGGGGGCTAAGCTTTGCACCGGTGCAGTTACTATAGAAAGTGGTGGAAGATATAGCTAAAGTCTATGCCATCCTGTAGCTGGCATAGACTTCAGTTTCTGGCATACGGCAGGGCAGAGATGTGCCTGATTTGTTGAGGGGCTTCAGCCTCTTAAATCAGGTGCATCTCACGCCAGTGTAGGGAGATCAAGATTGGCATATGGATCCGCCAGTCTTTGTATTCAGTATCGTCCTTATAGTCTATTTAAAGTATTACCATCAGGAAGGAGAAGTAATGCTATTAATGTTAATAAATAGGGCTATTTACATGGGTGTATAATTTTCATCAGTATTTAAAATCTGCAGCATGTCCGAGTTTTGAGCGTATTTCTTTCCAAAAAAGCAATTAGAGTCTATGGGAGTGCATCCAAAAATGCAGGGAGGAAGGAATACACATATAAATCCTGATGAAATCCTGAAGCAATGCTGATGACAATACTGATGGTATGTCATCTGGAATCCCTACATAACCCAGAGCCAAAATACTGATGAATTTCAATACGCTCATGTGAAAAAGGCCAAAGGGAAGAAAGCCTTTCAGATAAATGATTACCAAAAAGTTTTAAATGTGCGATAACCATTTTGGATATGTAAATAAGTAAAGTCCTATCTTGCATGTAGTGGCCCATTAGGTCTTTTACATTTTCTAATATGTAAATTGTAGAGATTTTTGTTCTGTCTTTGTCCTATTTGGCAACAAAGTTCTATTCTGTTCTAGATCAGCAGCATGCTCTTTAGAACTATAATTTGCTATAAGAACAATCAGTTTGTGGCATGCCACTTAATCGCTTACTTACAGGGCAATTTATTATTATTATTATTTTTTTTTTCATTTCCAGCCTTCCCAGAGCCATAACTGTTTTATTTTTCATATTCATATAAACACACAAGGGTTTGTTTTTCCCAGGACAAGTTGTACTATCCAATGGCACAATTTAATGTTGCAAACAATATAGTGAAAAGCTGGAGACATATTGCAAATGGGGTGTAAAAATGAAGCACGAAAAAATCCAGCATTAAAATATCCTACCACGTTGTGCCTACAACTCCTCTGCAAATCTATTTCCTTTGATAAGGATTATGAACAAACCTGTGTAGTCTTGCATTTTTAACTGACTTCTTAATAAAAAATTTAAGGTAGAGTAGCAAGAAGTAAGGGACATATGGATAGTAGTTTGACAGAAGGACCAGAATATTGATGTACAATTTCAGATCTTGTAACGTATTATCTATAATGTTCCTATGTGTTTCTACGTCGAATACAATTGGTATATTTGTTATGTGTAACTATGGAAACACAAAGGTGTACACAGAAGCTGGAGACAAACGATAGGATCATTTTAAGACTATGTCAAGCCTATTTGCAAAGTTGTTTCCTTTTTTTAATTTAGAAACAGCTATAAATTCAGGATTCAAAGTCACACATACGCCAGCCATAGGGCCCCATTTTAATCACTGCAATATTTTTTACCACGTTTTTTTATGTTCAAAACTTAAAATATTTTAATTGACTCTTTGGTAATAAATTATAGATTTTTCTATGTTATTCAATAGACTGTGAAAAATTAAAACACTGATCATTAGAGAAGGGCAAAAATGCAATACAAATAAAATATTACCAAAAATAAATCTTGCTAGCAGAATATTCATTTTCAGTGTCATTAATTTTAAATTAAAATAGTTTTTCCCCCTTAATACAAAGAGCTTGTAATGACAGTGAGCATTGTGATTATGACACACTATTCTTTACAAGAGGAAAACCGAATAGGAATATGGCTGAGACTACAGATTTTTTTTATCTTTAAAATGAGATTACAGAGCAGACTGTAATTAATTGCTGGTCAGTGAAACACTTGCCTATTAAATTAGTCATTTTAAAACATTTGACATTATTCTGTCCCTGCAGCAAAATTTCAGCTGTAGAATGCAGATTTTTTCTCCATTATTTTTTCTCCAGAAAACAAAAGCAGAAGGAATATTATAATGAAAGTAAGCATGAACACATCAGTGGGTCAGACTTTAAAGGTTAACCACCTGAATTCACATTAGGACTAAAGAGTTGGAAAGAGTTGGAAAGCGCTGACAACTGGCAATTTTAAATATGACACCAAAAATATCAAAACAGTAGAAAAAAAATCCAGCAGCAGGCTCAGGATAAAATCCAATTTCTTTATTTCTTCATTATAAAATTCATAGACTGACCGACAGGCAAGGTCTACGCGTTTTGACTATATGTTTTAATCATAACCACAATGTGTTATCACATACTCTGGTTTAAAAACCCTCTCTTGCCATAAGGCACTCCCCCAGCTAGGTGCTAAATAATAATCAGCTCCAAGCTAGAACTGGCTTTCTTAAAATACATGCAAAATGCTACATCTACGCCCACTGAGAAACCCATTAGGAAATCGTAAGCGCTATTAGATCCCTGCTTTATGCCTTACATAAAGTGCTACATATTTTATATTGTTTGGACCCATGAAAGGTCCTCTTTAAGCTATCAAATAAGGCAGGAAAGGTGGTTAGCAGGAATTACAGAAAAGATACAAGCGGTAACACCCAGCTACTAGCCTCATCATGCCACCCGAAATATGTAATAAAAGGTATTCCCTATAGTGAGACCATTAGAGTCCGCCAAAACTGCTCAGAAGATTCAGTGTTTGAGTGAGAACTAGTGTTGATCGAGCACCATAGTGCTTGGGTGCTCGGGGGCTTGGGCCAATCACATCAGGATACTCGGGTGCTCAGTATTATTGAAGTCAATGGGAGAACCCGAGCATTAAGCCAGGCACCCCCTGCTCTAAAGAGGGGAGGGTGCCTGGTTCATAGGAAAAGGTCTGAAATTGATGGAAACACCACCAAAATGTTTTGGGAACAACATGGAGAGGATGTCTCGATGCATCTTGGACTCTAAGGTCGCTACTGGGAACCATGCTGTCTGAGTAGTACGCCACTTTTACAGACTGACAATAATATTTTAGAGGAAACATTGCTAGGAAACATTCTTTCCTATATCTTTTTTTTTGTATATAAAGTGCAAGTGCTGCCAGAAATTACGAAGAAGAGGCACTCTGATACAACCTGTATATCACATAAAGGGGGGCCTCATACACATTGTGGTACAATTGTTCATGCAGTGGGACTACTACACTCATAAAGCCTATGCACTAAGTGAAAAGGCTGCCAAAAATTACAAGGAACCGACACTCCAATACCCCCCTTGTTACACATAAAGGAGGGCATCATACACAGCCTTTGAAAATTATGATTGATGGCCTGCTGGTGACCCTCAAAAACATTTGGAGCAAGCACCTGCTGATCTGACCATCGAAAACATTATGGGCGAGGGCATGCTGCTGTTTTGGCGACTCTGGATAACCTGGGACAGATCACACGTCCCCGTGACGGCGAAGATCCATTCAGATGTCTGCCCTATCAACTTTCAATGTTATTTTCAGTGCCAACCATGGTGACCATGTGTAAGGGGGAATGAGTGTTCGATTCCAGAGAGGGAGCCTCATAAACGGCTCTGGCTACCACATCCAAGCAAGGCAGCATGAGCGTATATTATCTATTAGGTATAATTAGGTGAGGGCCTGCAGGTGAGCTGACCCTGTAAAAAATAGTAGGTGATGGCCTGCTGGTGAGCTGACCCTCTAAAAGATTGTAGTTGAGGGCCTGCAGGTGAGATGACCCTCTAAAACATTATATGTGAGAGCCTGCAGGTGATCTGACCCTCTAAAAAATGATATGTGAGGGCCTGCTGCTGAGCTGACCCTGTAAAACATTATGATTGAGGGCCTGCTGCTGAGCTGTCTCCCTAAAACATTATGGTTGAGGGCCTGCTACTGAGAAGACCATTAAAAGAATTCTGGGAGAGTGTCTGCTACTTAGCTGACCATTGAAAAAATGTACAGTGTTCAAAGCAGGCCGGGTCACCTAAATACTTTAGCTAGGAATAATGGAATTGGACTCCGGTTCTATTTTGTTGGTTTTCGTAACTGGGGCCATGAATAAGAGGGACGGCTGGTGGCATCTGTATTGCGCCGCTAGAGGTAAAATTCTTGTACCGGCGCAAGACAAACCAAAGCAAAAGCATTTGCCAAGAATGTTTTCATTAATCAAAAACGAAAGTCTGAGGTTCGAAGACGATCAGATACCATCATAGTTCCAACCATAAACGATGATGACCAGCAATCTGTCGGCGTTAATCCCATTACCCGCTGAGCAGCTTCCGGGAAACCAAAGTCTTTGGGTTCAGGGGGGAGTATGGTTTCAAAGCTGACAAAGTAAACTGTATGTCACCCAATTTTTTTTTGAAGAGCACACATTACACTGCAGATGTGGCCCTGAGATGATCACTGTCAGAAGCAGACACTGTTTACAGAAAAATGACATTGTATGTCACAGATACATTTTTGAAGCACACACGGTACACTGCAGATGTGACCCTGGTATGGTCACTGTCAGAAGTGGACACCGTCTATGGAAAAATTACATTGTATGTCGTAGAAATTTTTTTGAAGCGCTCACGTTACACTGCAGATGTGGCTTTGGTAAGGTCACTGTCAGAAGCGAACACCGTCAACATAAAAAGTGCAATGTATGTCACAGAATATTTTCGGAAACGCACATGTTACACTGCAGATGTTGCCCTGGTAATGTCACTGTCAGAAGCGGACACCGTCTATTGAAAAAGTACACTGGATGTCACAGATATTTTTGGGATATGCACACTTTACACTCGAGATATGGCGCGGATAATTTAAATGTCCGCAGCGGACACCATCTATGGAAAAAGTACATTGGATGTCACAGATATTTTAGGGATGCACAAATTTTACACAGGAGATGTGGTGCAGCGGACACCGTCTATTGTAAAAAGAAAACTGGATGTTACAGATATTTTTGGGATGCACACACTTTACACTGGAGATATGGCATGGATAATTTAACTGTCCGCAGCAGACACCGTCTATGGAAAAAATACACTGGATGTTACAGATATTTTAAGGAACAGGCTGAGCAGGCCCCATCATCACTAGTCAGAACAAATAGCTCTGTTTGAGAGATTGAGATTGAGAGGGTACAGTGATCGTATTTTGAAGCAGGCAGGAGAGAAAGTAAAGCATGCGATTAGAGAGGCATTGATTACACATAGTACAGTGAGGAGTGAAGGTAAGGACAACAAACAAAATAAACAAAAACAACTCCTACAGTCGCCAGTTTCAGGAGATTTAAGGTATTATCAGGAAATATCTACCCATTTTTCATTTCAAGATGATAGCTTGCAGCAAATTTTAGAGCCAGGCTTTCAAGTGGTTCAAGAGGCTTTCAAGTACTTTGTCCCCTAGCTTGTTCATAGAAAATTCGGATACTCGTAAACCCACGTGGTTGAATGTTGTGGGCAGTTACAAATGTGGCCATAGTATTTGTAAAACTTGTCAATATATTACAGTGGGTAACATTTTCCAATCCAGTGTAACCAAGGAGGTTTTTAAGATCAGATCGTATATCAACTGTAACACGAATAATGTAATTTATTTGGCGACCTGCAATGCCTGCAGCATTCAATACGTGGGATGCACCTCAAACAGTCTAAAAAGTGAGAATAAGAAAGCACTTGTCGGATGTCTCCAATCTCAAACTGCTGAATGTCTCTATGCTATCCAGACATTTTAGAGATGTTCATCAGGGTGACCTGACAAGCCTGACTGTCATGGGTATAGAAAGGGTATTTAAATCCGCACAAGGAGGAGACATAAACAGGCAATTTCTAAATAGAGAATTATTTTGGATTTTTACACTGAATACGAGAAATCTGAAGGGTATGAATAATCAATATGATTTGATTTATGAGTACTGACTTGTTCCCGTTTTGTTTTTTTGTACTATTTTGCATGCATTTTAAGAAAGCCATTGGAGGCAGTTCTAGCTTGGAGCTGATTATTATTCGGCACCTGGCTGGGGGCATGCCTCGTGGCAAGAGAGGATTTTTAAACCAGAGTATGTGATAACACAATAAGGTCATGTTTACGACGTACAGTCAAAACGCGTAGACCTTGCCTGTCTGATCAGCCTATGAATTTTATAATGAAGAAATAAAGAAATTGGATTTTTTTCCCTGAGCTTGCTGCTGGATTTTTTTTTACTGTTTTGATTGATTCCTGGTCCGGGATCCCTGCTCGGAGAAGGAGGACGGTGGGTGAGCTGAAATCCCTTTTTTCTTATATTTTTACACCAAAAATATGAATTGCTAAATTTTATCTTCTTACCGGTTTTATATTTACATGACCGTTTATGGCTAGGTACTATAACTGTTGTACTATAACTAGTCCTTGAGCAAATCAAGTCTAGGCTTCAGCTTGAGCCTTCATATTTTAAAGTGGTCATATTTGGGAAATTCAACTAGAATATCTAGCTCATTGGAAACAATGCCTATGATTGAAACTATTGAGTTTACAATAGAAGAGGACAACCAATACCAAGATGGACATGAACAAAGAAACCATGAGCACACCATAGTGACCAATAAGGGGCTTTCATTCTGCCCTGCATCTAGACTAAATTAATTTAGGGCAGAGATTGACCTTACAGGAATTTTCATAGCCTGAAAATCTTATAATAATATTTGGGCTACATGTTTTTAATTTTTGTTTTTAATATGTGTCTTGTGTACAGCAATTGTGGAAATCACCTAAACATTGGAATCTGAATGTGTTGAAATCCATAATTACTCACTTGTCCTAAGGGCAGCTCAATCCCATTCAAGTGAATGGGCTTGAGTTGCAATACCAAGCACAGACAATATACAATGAACAGGACTCTGTTCAGTATGCTGTGAGAAGTCTGCCCCGGTCACAGGATATCCGCAGCCTCTTCAAACAGCTGATCGGTATTGGACTTCCCTGATCATATATTTATGACTTATGTTAGGTCAATAAGATTCTCCTCCTGAAAAACCTCTTAAATTTAGATGCAATAACATTTGGTAGTGTGTAAGTAGCTGTAAAATTGCAGAATTCTCCCAATCGTAAAGTGGCCTCAGAATTTTTCAAATATCACCTTGTAGCCCCAGCCTTTCTGTAGTTGTTATTCATCTATAAAGGTTGATTGTATACAACATAACTGCATACTCTCACATTTACTCTATAGGTTGAGCCATTAAGCCATGCCAACTCAATAAAGTCTAGAGACTGTAGACCATTGATGCTTTTACTGTAATTAATAAAAAGTAATCATAGGTCCCAAGTTTTTCAAAGTATAACTATGTAAAAGGAAGGATATTGTAATGCTGCCATTGCTTCAGTATTGTATTTTTTTTTATTACTAGCTAAGGCTAGTTTCACATGTCTGGCAGCAAGTCCATCAGTCTGTTCCGGCAAAGAATTCTCCGGCGCATCTGGATGCAAAGGGAATGCTGCCAACCCCATTAACTATAATGGGGTCTGGTAGAGATCTGGACGCAATCTGACAAATATGCCGAGAATCGGCCGGACAGAAACCATTGTATGCTGCTGTTTGTGTCTGGTACTGGCTGCTGGATGACAATGCCAGAGATATGAAACTAACCTTAATATTATTGACACAGATAAGAGGATTCATAAACCCCTGTAATGTGCTCAAATAGTATGGCATGAGGAGCTCCCTCACTAATGTGTACTATAATCAGTAGGGACTTCACTTCCTGCAGTGATGACGTCACTATGGATGGCGTGCCAGTACAGCTGCCAGACTCTGGTCACTTGGGAGGTTATGAATGGCACATCCTTGTACAACGATGTTAAGAAATACTGGTGATACAGAAGTGGCGCAAATGTAAAAGATGCAAATAAAGTATAAATACATTTACAAAAGTAATACTGGACATCTCTGCTTATATATGTAATATAGTAAGTGGAGTAAAAAAAAGAATGTTCAGTGATTCTGCCTTCAGCCTTAGGGCTCGTTCTCACGAACGTGTGAAGCCCATGCTGTGGACTGCAAATTGTGGTCCGCAATGCACGGGCACCGTCCGCGGGGCAGGCGCATCGGGATCGCAGACACATTCACTTGAATAGATCTGCGATCCTTCCGTTACGCAAAAAGATAGAGCAAGTTCTAATTTTTGGCGGTGCTGAAGCACGGAACGGAACCCCAGAAAGCACTCCGTAGTGCTTCCGTAGTGTTCCGTTCCATTCTTCTGTGCCCATACAAATGCGGTCCGCAATACGGCAACGGGCATTACACGTTCACGTGAACGAGCCCTTATAATGTGAAAGCACGGTGTTGATCTGTTTGGAAAATTAAATTAATGTCGGTGACATTTTGTAGATTAAATGGAGGTGAACAAAACATTAATATACGAATAAAGCAAACGTGATTTTAAAACATTTCAACTTCATCTCCATAGCAACCAAATGTGCACCCTGTCTGTATTTGATTGCCTGTTGGAGCACAGTGAGATTGCCAGGATAGTACACAGAGGTTTTCTTCGGATGATTTTCACTAATGATAGATGTAAAACGTATTTATAGGGATTAAATGGGGGCAAGCAAAACAAATTGACAACATCTGACACATGGAGGAACACAGATACGTGAAAATGACACCCTGAAACATGGGGCGAGTTAAATAAACATCCTTGGTAAGCAGGCAGTCGCAATGTTAAACAAATGAATGGCTGTGAAACTTGACATATGGAGACTCCTTCGTTTATCTTATTCAACCTTGTTATCAGTGTATATGCCAGCGATTCCTAACCCTGAGAAATGTTTTTCCATCCTTAAGCCTCCAAAGGTCAACTATAAAGTCAAATATTAGAAATGACCCATTTGTTTCCGATAATTGCCTGATCCTGAGTGGAGGTGAGAGTTGCTCTTACATGTCACCAACACATACTCTGTATGGGGATGAGTGATTGCTACAGTAACCGCTTGTCTCCATACACATTCATTGTTTCTGGACTGCAGATGGAATTTTACACCTAACGATCTGCTGCCAAGAAAGAATGGTTTTGGGTGCCACATCAACAATTCTATAAACAGTGGCACCTTTGCATAGGGCGATTATCAGGAATGAGCATTCCTAGGATGGCTCCTACCTGATAATTGCTCATATAAAAGGCCTATGTAAAGAGGTCTCTAGAAACCATTACGACCTTGGATCAGTTGGTCTTATCACGCTAAAAATCATACATTTCATTTCATTTTACATACGGTACACAATTAAGTCTACTTTCACACCAGCGTTTTGGCTTTCCATTTGTGAGATCCATTCAGGGCTCTCACAAGCGGTCCAAAACAGATCAGTTTGAATGGAAAAGGATCTGCTCAGAATGCCTCAGTTTGCATCAGTTTAGTCTCCATTCCGCTTTGGAGACGGACACCAAAACTCTGCAACACCAAAACGCTGCTTGCAGCGTTTTATTGTCCGTCTGATGAAACTGAGCCAAACGTATCGACTTTGGATCGATGATTATTTATGATATGTTATTGATATACAAACCGGATTCCAAAATAGTTGGGACACTATACAAATCGTGAATAAAAACTGAATGCAATCATGTGGAGATGGCAAATGTCAATATTTTATTTGTAATAGAACGTAGATGACAGATCAAACGTTTAATCTGAGTAAATGTATCATTTTAAAGGAAAAATACGTTGATTGAAAATTTCACGGTGTCAACAAATCCCCAAAAAGTTGGGACAAGTAGCAATAAGAGGCAGGAAAAAGTAAATTTGAGCATAACGAAGAGCTGGAAGACCAATTAACACTAATTAGGTCAATTGGCAACATGATTGGGTATAAAAAGACCTTCTCAGAGTGGCAGTGTCTCTCAGAAGCCAAGATGGGCAGAGGATCACCAATTCCCACAATGTTGCGCAGAAAGATAGTGGAGCAATATCAGAAAGATGTTACCCAGCGAAATATTGCAAAGACTTTGCATCTATCATCATCAACTGTGCATAACATCATCCGAAGATTCAGAGAATCTGGAACAATCTCTGTGGGCAAGGGTCAAGGCCGTAAAACCATACTGGATGCCCGTGATCTCCGGGCCCTTAAACGACACTGCACCACAAACAGGAATGCTACTGTAAAGGAAATCACAGAATGGGCTCAGGAATACTTCCAGAAACCATTGTCAGTGAACACAATCCACCGTGCCATCCGCCGTTGCCAGCTGAAACTCTACAGTGCAAAGAAGAAGCCATTTCTAAGCAAGATCCACAAGCTAAGGCGTTTTCACTGGGCCAGGGATCATTTAAAATGGAGTGTGGCAAAATGGAAGACTGTTCTGTGGTCAGACGAGTCACGATTCGAAGTTCTTTTTGGAAATCTGGGACGCCATGTCATCCGGACCAAAGAGGACAAGGAAAACCCAAGTTGTTATCAATGCTCAGTTTAGAAGCCTGCATCTCTGATGGTATGGGGTTGCATGAGTGCGTGTGGCATGGGCAGCTTGCATGTCTGGAAAGGCACCATCAATGCAGAAAAATATATTCAGGTTCTAGAACAACATATGCTCCCATCCAGACGTCATCTCTTTCAGGGAAGACCCTGCATTTTTCAACAAGATAATGCCAGACAACATTCTGCATCAATCACAACATCATGGCTGCGTAGGAGAAGGGTCCGGCTACTGAAATGGCCAGTCTGCAGTCCAGATCTTTCACCTATAGAGAACATTTGGCGCATCATAAAGAGGAAGGTGGAACAAAGAAGGCCCAAGACGATTGAACAGTTAGAGGCCTGTATTAGACAAGAATGGGAGAGCATTCCTATTTCTTTTTTTTTTTTTTTTCTTTTTTTTTTTATTGTTATACAAAACACATTAAATATACAGTATCTGACCGTCCAACGGGTCGTACAATAATCATTCAAATTAACTTTTTACCCCTACCACCCCCCCAACCCCCACCCCGCCCAAGTGCATCACTATTTATAATAACAATATAAGGTACTATATATAATAACAATATATGGGTATATTTATTTTTCCTTTCCCCTTCTTCCACCCTCCCCCCTTTTCCCCTTTACAAATATCCCTTTGTTACCATCGTCTCAAAAATATCCATCTATAGATTGGATAAAATCTACAACTTTTTATTTACAGCCGTCAGAAAAAGATGAAAAAAAAGGAAAGGAAAAACATTCCATTCTTATCCTATACATACCCAACTATTTTTACTCTCCAATTTACCATCCCCCCAAAGACGTGGGGGAGGGGGAGACGTGCAAAAAAAAAAAAAAAAAAAAAAAAAAAAAAAAAAAAACCTATCTATCCAGCCCTAAAGTAACCAGCACTTCCATATTTCATCTGTAATTTTTCCTTTTCTACTATGGCCCTCCATCACCCGTTCTTCTTTAATCATGTCCTCTACTGCTTTTCTCCACTGCCGAACTGTTGGAGGGTCAACCCCTACCCATTTCTTGAGTATTAAGAGTCTAGCTTGAAATAAAACCTTACTAAGGACCATACTTATATCTCTATTTAAACCCAGATGTTCGATTGCCCCCAGAACACACGTCGTCGGATCCTCTGATATTTGAACCTTCAAGATTCGATATATAGTATCTGTTATTTCTGTCCAATATCTAAACAATCTGGGACATCTCCAGAAGCAATGCATTAAGTCAGCTCTCTCTCCCCCACATTTTATACAATCATCCGAGGATCTAACGCCCATTCTTTTTAATATCCATGGGGATCTATGCAACCTATGAACCACAAAAAATTGTGAAATCTTATGTGAACCCCTATTTGAAACTCGAGAATAGTTCTTTAATGCATCGTTCCATTTTTCTTCCGTAAAAAATTCCAGTTCGTTCTCCCATTTTTTCCTAGCTAATATTGTAACCCGTTTCTTTTTTCCCCCCATCAGTATCTTATATCTTTTTGCCGTTATTCCTCTTCTTTCACCCAGATTAGTAAATTTGTGTAATATCTCAGATCTTTCCATCTTATATTTATCCTCTTGCATAACTAACCTCAATGCATTCCTAAGCTGAAAGTATTTGTATATGTCCCTATACGGTATACCAAACTCTCTGACCATTGTATTAAAGTCTTTCAATTTACCCTGTTCAAATATCTGGTTTAAGTATTTCATCCCCTTTTTCTCCCAGTCGATATACATTTTAATCCCCTGCAGTTCCTTAAGGTTAATATTTTTCCATATAGGTGTATATTGCAAAAACCCTTTAATCTCTAGTATTTTTTTAATCTCCACCCATATATATTCCATTAAGTTTAAAACTCTATTTCCTGTATTTTTTCCTCCCAGTGTACCCGATTCCAACACCTCTAAAAAGTTCCATTCTTCTTTCCATCCCAGTCTATTTACTACCTGACTACCCACCAGCCCATCCAAACTACTCTTTATTTGACCATATTGTGTAATTATATAATAGAAAAACCAATTCGGAACTGCAAGTCCACCTTCTCTCACTGGGAGTTGAAGTATCTCTCTCTTTATTCTGGGAATCTTACCTTTCCAAAGAAAATCTCCCATTAACCTATCAAGCAATCTAAAGGTATCCTGCGACAACCTGACTGGGGCATTTTGAAGGACATATAGTATTTTGGGGAGAAAAAACATTTTTATTAAGTTTACCCGACCCTGTATTGAAATTGGTAATTTACGCCAGACATGTATTTTGGCCCTAAGTTCTTTTATTAGGGGAAGTACATTTAATTTCTCATATTCTCCTATGTTTCCGGAGATTTGTATCCCCAAATATTTAAAATTTTCTTGTTTTCCTAACACCTGCACCTTTAGAAACCCCTGTGGTTGTGCATCTCCCAACATCAACATGTGTGATTTCCCCCAATTAATATTTAAACCAGAAAAACAACCAAACTTATCTATTATATCTATAACTCTATTAAACTGGTCTCCAGTATTGTGCAAAAATAATAAAATATCATCCGCGTACATTAACAATTTTTCCTCCCCACCCTCATAGTGAAAGCCTATAATTTCCCTATCATTTCTTATTATACATGCCATAGGTTCGATCGCGATAGCGAATAATAGTGGAGAGAGAGGGCATCCCTGCCTAGTGCCCCGATATAGGGCAAGGGGCAGGGACCAGCTCCCATCCACCATCACTCTGGCCCGCGGATCCTTATATATTAACTGTATCCATCTTATAAATCCTTCCCCTATACCGACCCTTTTTAATACTGCCCATAAATATTCCCATTCAATACAGTCGAATGCCTTTTGGGCATCCAATGATAACACGGCTTTCTCCCCCGCTTCTGTTCTATTAGCTTCAATATTTAAATACAACCTTCTTATATTTGAGTATATCGTTCTACCCGGTATAAAACCTGTTTGATCTAAGTTTATTATACCCTTAACCACCCTCGAAAGTCTATCGGTCAAAACTTTTGCCAGAATTTTAACATCGGTATTTAAAAGTGATATTGGCCTATATGATCCCGGGTCTAGTTGTTCTTTGCCCTTTTTTGGAATTAATGTTATAATTGCCTCTTTCATAGAGTCTGGTAGGTCCCCAATTTTTTTAGCCTCATCCAATGTTATTTTAAGTTCAGGTACTAACACCTGGGAGAAGGTTTTATAAATTTCAAAAGGGAGCCCGTCACTTCCTGGTGCCTTTTCAGATTTTACCTGCCCCAAGACCTTATTTATTTCTGCAATTGATATTTCTTTTTCTAGAAATACTTTTTGGGCCTGGGATATCTCCCTAAGAGGGATATGTTCTAAATACGAGTCTAATTCTTGTTTTGAGTATTGTACCCTAGACTTGTATACCTCCTGGAAATATTTTATAAACACTTCTTTAACTCCTTCTGGTGTGTTAATTGTCTCACCCCTTTTATCTTTAATCGCCCCTATCCAGGCTTTCTCTCTTTGATTTCTTGCTATATTTGCCAAGATTTTACCAACTTTTTCTCCCTCTGTGGCCAACCGGATCCCTTGAAAAATTAATTCTTTCCTACTTCTCTCCATATGATATACCTTTAGCTTTTCCTGTTCTTCCTCCCATATTTTCTTATTATCGTCAGTGGGATATCTCATACATGTTATAGCTAATTCCTGGATTTTTTTTTCCAAAGCAATCCCCATTTCCCTAGTAGTTTTTTTTCCAGTGGTTCACTTTTTTACAAAGCAATCCTCTTAAATATGCTTTAGCCGTATCCCAGACAATTAACCTACTTGCGGAGTAGTTGTTTTCCCTAAAAAAAAATTTTAATTCTTCCATTATACTTTCTTTATCTGGAATCATTGGTAGCCAATGGGGGTTAAGCTTAAACGGTAGTGAGGCCTTCTTTTTATTCAAATCTAGTTCCAATACCACGGCATTATGATCTGATAGAGCCATAGGGAGATACTTTATTTTAATCCTATTATAGGACATCACATTTTTATTTCCCAAGGCCATATCTATTCTAGACCAGGTTTGGTGTGTTTTGGAGTAGCAGGAATACATATTTTCATCCGGGTTCTGGAGGCGCCAAACATCAATCCAGTTAAATTCGTGGGCTAATTTATAAAAATCTACTTTTTGTGTTCCTCCCCCTCTGCTAGAGGTTCTATCCCTGAGTGGATCCATTACTGCATTATAGTCTCCAATCGCAATCATTATAGCTTCCTGTCTATCCAGCATGAATCCATACAGTTGGTATAAAATCTCTGACTTATACGGTGGAGGAATATAGATGTTTGCAATTACCATTTTAACCCCTTCTATATTACAATATAGAAAGAGGTATCTGCCACATTCATCGGCCTCACACATCAAACATTCAAATTTTATTTTATTATGGATCAAAATTGAGACCCCTCTTGAGTAAGTAGTATATACAGAATGGTAACTTTCCCCTATCCATCTCTTCTGCAACCATCTTAAAGATTCCTTATCTAAATGTGTCTCTTGTAGACAAATGATAGCTGGCAGAAACCTTTTCATCCACTCAAGGATAGCATACCTCTTCACTCTCTCCCTTAAACCCCTCGTATTCAGCGAAACAATCCTAACCATCTAGCAGAGGGGGAGGAAAAAAGAAAAAAAAAAAAAAGAGAAAAAAAAAACACACGTCTCCCTCTCCCTCAACCCACCCACCCCCTCCCATCTTAAATAGCCCCCCTCCCTGCTATCCAGCAGTCGGGGCGACTCCATAACTTAGCATACTAGCTCCTTCCCTCTCCGCATCCCCCGGCCTCATAGGCCCTCCCCGTCCGCCCAGTCGCTAACCTCCTCCGGAGTCTGAAAAAAAACAGTCCTGCCTTTATATTCCACCCTTAATTTTGCCGGAAAGAGTAGACTATATTTCAAACCTGCTTCCCTTAATCTTTTCTTAACAACAATATACTCTTTCCTATGGGCGTTAGTATGTGCAGAATAGTCTGGAAATAGCCTTATCTTTACACCCTGTATCTGGTACTTTTCAGAGGTTCTTGCATCGTTTAGTATTCTATCACGGTCCCTGCCTAATAGACATTTAACCAATATCTGTCTAGGAGATTCTCCTGGAACCCTCTTTCTAGTAGGGACCCTATGCGCTCTTTCAATAGCAAACAGTGGAGATAGAGCACCCTCCGTACAATTATCCCTTATCCATCTCTCCATATATTCGGTACAGTTGTCACCTTCTACGCGCTCTGGGATCCCTATACATCTTATATTGGATCTCCTTGATCTGTCCTCTTGACTTATTATTTTTTGTTCCATCCTAGTATTCATATCCTTTAACAGAACCACCTCTTTCTCCAATTTCTGTACCGAATGTTCCAAAACGGGAACCTTATCCTCCATCTCATGTAGGCGCTGCCTTATTTTCTCCATCTCGTCCCGTATTACACTAACATCCATTTGCACTGCCCCGATCTGGGTCACTATATTCCCCATTACGTTCTCCATCCTCGAGACAGTGCAAAGTATGTCTTTCATCATCTTTGCATCGGTTTCTGTGAATGCAACTGCTGTTCCCTTCTCCCCCCCGCCCCCCACAATCCCACTGTCCTGCACCAAACCATGCGACCCTGTTTCTATCCCTCTCTCCTTTTGTGGGGACCCAAAACCAGGCGAGTTTGGAGCTAAAAATTTATTTAAGCCCTGCTGTTTGGGCCCGATCTCCAATCCCGTAACTGATCTCCTATTGCTACCCCCCGTAGGGCCTTTCTTGGGTGGCATTTTTGGGGTCTCCTTACCTCCCTCCCCTACTTGCCTCCCGTCGGCCCACCCACAATCGGTCACAGCAAACCAAATTCAGAAAAGAACAAAATATCCACAACTTGTTAATAACACAAAAAAAATAAAAAAATAAAAGAGAGAAAAAAAAAAAATAATAATTAAAAAAAAGACACTGTAAAGGGCCCAAACAAAAAAACAAAACAAAAAAAAAAAAAAAACGTCCAAAGTTAAAGATGCTGTCCTTATTTTCCGTAGAAAACACTCAAAGTCACCTTTGACGATAGGAAAAAAGACAGGACATTTTTAGTAACCTCTTGTCTGTTGAACTTCAACATAGGATACAATAAAATAAGACAGTAGGTAGAAGTAGTAGTCCGTTAATCCAGATTTAATCCAGCAGGGGGTTAGGGGTGGAAGTATTAGAGGGGTTAAATGTTAGTAAAATGATCCATTCCTAGGGGGGGGGGGTTCCTCTTAACATTTGACCAGAGGCTAACCACTACACCCACCACCCCCCAAACAGCCTCCTTTAATCTCAGCAGTCCAGAAAATTCGACACACCGATAGCAGGGAGACAGTATCAGTGACAGACTGCCAGACAAATCAACGGATCCGGATGCTGACAGGATAATATCAAGAGGCACCCCCAGCATGTCTCATTACCAGACCAGCAACTCAGCGTCTCGGCGTCTCACATGCTGAGGTCCACAGGACAGCGGGGAGCACACACACCTCTTATATAGAAACCTGGGGTCTCCACTTTATCACCCCTGCTCCATACATATAACTTCATGCACTCCGTCTCCTCCAGTTCTTAATGCCTCCTCTTCACTCCTCAATACTGCCGCATGATCCACTCACCACCCAACGACTCCCAGCGGCCACAGCCAGACAGAGGCCAGAGTCCAGGCATCGACATCGGGGGGGGGAGGGAGTCTCAAGCAATCCCGGGTGCCATCGGTCCACAAGGCAACTCACGGCAGGTCAGCGACCGATGTTCCAGGCGGCGGTTCGAGCAGCCAGCGTGCCGGAGGAGCGGGGGGCGGAGCCTTAGCGTCACACGTCAGACGCTCTCATGCCGATGCTGCTTCGCTCAGTCTTAGCTAGCATTCCTATTTCTAAACTTAAGAAACTGGTCTCCTCGGTCCTATTTCTAAACTTGAGAAACTGGTCTCCTCGGTCCCCAGACGTCTGTTGAGTGTTGTAAGAAGAAGGGGAGATGCCACACAGTGGTGAAAATGGCCTTGTCCCAACTTTTTGGGGATTTGTTGACACCATGAAATTCTGATTCAACATATTTTTCCCTTAACCCCTTAAGGACACATGACGTATCGGTACGGCATGTTTCCCGAGTCCTTAAGGACACATGACGTACCGGTACGTCATGTGTTGTTCCGATCACTGCCGTGCGGCCGGCTGTGATCGGAACAAGGTGCCTGCTCAAATCATTGAGCAGGCACCTCGGCTAAATGCGCGGGGGGGTCCCGTGACCCCCCCATGTCCGCGATCGCAACAAACCGCAGGTCAATTCAGACCTGCGGTTTGTTGCGCTTTCTGCAGTTTCTGATCGCTGCGGTCCCTGACCGCGGCGATCAGAAACTTTAGTGTGGCGAAAATATATATTTATCACCCCCCCTGCACCTCTGAATGATTTTAGCCCGGTGGGAGGTGCAGGGGGGGTGTTGCGGGCGGTGGGGGCCTCCTATTGCGTAATCGTTGGTGTACAGTGGGTATACCAGGGTGCCAGCACATTGCTGGCACCCTGGTATAAACGGCTGACATCTGTGATGCGATGTCAGCCGTTTAACCCTTTCCATACAGCGGTCCGTACGGACCGCTGTATGGAAAAAGTTAACAGTAAGAGGGAGCTCCCTCCCTCTCCGATCGGGGGGCTGCAGTGCCTTTGCAGCCCCCCGATGGAGAGGGAGAGAGCCCCCAGACAGCCCCCCCAGAGCCCCGTCCTTACCCTTCCCCGTCTGCGCAGTTCTGACCATAACTGAGCAGACGGGGAAGGTTCCCATGGCAACAGGACGCCTCTCAGGCGTCCTGCTGTCCATGGTGCTGAACAGATCTGTGCTGAAAGCATAGATCTGTTCAGTGTAAGTAAAATATAGTACAGTGCAATATATATTGTACTGTACTGTATTATGCAGACATCAGACCCACTGGATCTTCAAGAACCAAGTGGGTCTGGGTCCAAAAAAAAGTGAAAAAAAGGTAAAAATCAAAAAACACATTTATCACTGATTAAAAATTAAAAAAATAAAATTCCCTACACATGTTTGGTATCGCCGCGTCCGTAACGACCTGATCTATAAAACGGTCATGTTACTTTACCCGAACGGTGAACGCCATAAAAATAAAAAATAAAAAACTATGATGAAATTGAAATTTTGTCCACCTTACTTCCCAAAAAAAGGTAATAAAAGTGATCAAAAAAGTCGCATGTACGCCAAAATTGTAACAATCAAACCGTCATCTCATCCCGCAAAAAATGAGACCCTACTTAAGATAATCGCCCAAAAACTGAAAAAACTATGGCTCTTAGACTATGGAAACACTAAAACATCATTTTTTTGGTTTCAAAAATGAAATCATTGTGTAAAACTTACATAAATAAAAAAAAAGTATACATATTAGGTATCGCCACGTCCGTATCGACCGGCTCTATAAAAATATCACATGACCTAACCCCTCAGGTGACCACCGTAAAAAAATAAAAATAAAAACGGTGTAAAAAAAGCCATTTTTTGTCATCTTACGTCACAAAAAGTGTAATAGCAAGCGATCAAAAAGTCATATGCACCCCAAAATAGTGCCAATCAAACCGTCATCTCATCCCGCAAAAAATGAGACCCTACTTAAGATAATCGCCCAAAAACTGAAAATACTATGGCTCTTAGACTATGGAAACACTAAAACATCATTTTTTTTGTTTCAAAAATGAAATCATTGTGTAAAACTTACATAAATAAAAAAAAGTATACATATTAGGTATCGCCGCGTCCGTATCGACCGGCTCTATAAAAATATCACATGACCTAACCCCTCAGGTGACCACCGTAAAAAAATAAAAATAAAAACGGTGTAAAAAAAGCCATTTTTTGTCATCTTACGTCACAAAAAGTGTAATAGCAAGCGATCAAAAAGTCATATGCACCCCAAAATAGTGCCAATCAAACCGTCATCTCATCCCGCAAAAAATGAGACCCTACTTAAGATAATCACCCAAAAACTGAAAAAACAATGGCTCTTAGACTATGGAGACACTAAAACATTTTTTTTGTTTTAAAAATGAAATCATTGTGTAAAACGTACATAAATAAAAAAAATTGTATACATATTAGGTATCGCCGCGTCCGTGACAACCTGCTCTATAAAATTACCACATGATCTAACCTGTCAGATGAATGTTGTAAATAAAAAAATAAAAAACGCTGCCAAAAAAGCTATTTCTTGTTACCTTGCCGCACAAAAAGTGTAATATAGAGCAACCAAAAATCATATGTACCCTAAACTAGTACCAACAAAACTGCCACCCTATCCCGTAGTTTCTAAAATGGGGTCACTTTTTTGGAGTTTCTACTCTAGGGGTGCATCAGGGGGGCTTCAAATGGGACATGGTGTAAAAAAAAAACAGTCCAGCAAAACCTGCCTTCCAAAAACCGTATGGCATTCCTTTCCTTCTGCGCCCTGCCGTGTGCCCGTACAGCGGTTTACGACCACATATGGGGTGTTTCTGTAAACTACAGAATCAGGGCCATAAATAATGAGTTTTGTTTGGCTGTTAACCCTTGCTTTGTAACTGGAAAAAAAAAATTAAAATGGAAAATCTGCCAAGAAAGTGAAATTTTGAAATTGTATCTCTATTTTCCATTAAATCTTGTGCAACACCTAAAGGGTTAACAAAGTTTGTAAAATCCGTTTTGAATACCTTGATGGGTGTAGTTTCTTAGATGGGGTCACTTTTATGGAGTTTATAATCTGGGGGTGCATCAGGGGGGCTTCAAATGGGACTTGGTGTCAAAAAACCGGTCCATAAAAATCAGCCCTCCAAAAAACAAACGGCGCACCTTTCCCTCTACGCCCCGCTGTGTGGCCGTACAGTAGTTTACGGCCACATATGGGGTGTTTCTGTAAACAGCAGAGTCAGGGCAATAAAGATACAGTCTTGTTTGGCTGTTAACCCTTGCTTTGTTAGTGGAAAAAATGGGTTAAAATGGAAAATTAGGCAAAAAAATGAAATTCTCAAATTTCATCGCCATTTGCCAATAACTCTTGTGCAACACCTAAAGGGTTAACAACGTATGTAAAATCAGTTTTGAATACCTTGAGGGGTGTAGTTTCTTAGATGGGGTCACTTTTAGGGAGTTTCTCCTCTAGGGGTGCATCAGGGGGCTTCAAATGGGACATGGTGTAAATAAACCAGTCCATAAAAATCAGCCTTCCAAAAACCAAACGGCGCACCTTTCACTCTACGCCCCGCTGTGTGGCCGTACAGTAGTTTACGGCCACATATTGGGTGTTTCTGTAAACGGCAGAGTCAGGGCAATAAAGATACCGTCTTGTTTGGCTGTTAACCCTTGCTTTGTTAGTGGAAAAAATGGGTTAAAATGAAAAATTAGACAAAAAAATAAAATTCTCAAATTTCCTCCCCATTTGCCAATAACTCTTGTGCAACACCTAAAGGGTTAACAACGTATTCAAAATCAGTTTTGAATACCTTGAGGGGTGTAGTTTCTTAGATGGGGTCATTTTTGGGTGGTTTCTATTATGTAAGCCTCGCAAAGTGACTTGAGACCTGAACTGGTCCCTAAAAATTGAGTTTTTGTAAATTTCTGAAAAATTTCAAGATTTGCTTCTAAACTTCTAAGCCTTATAACATCCCCAAAAAATAAAATATCATTCCCAAAATAATTCAAACATGAAGTAGACATATGGGGAATGTAAAGTCATCCAAATTTTTGGGGGTATTACTATGTATTACAGAAGTAGAGAAACTGGAACTTTGAAATTTGCTAATTTTTCCCAATTTTTGTTAAATTTGGTATTTTTTGGTGCAAAAAAAATAATTTTTTTGACTTCATTTTACCAGTGTCATGAAGTACAATATGTGACGAAAAAACAATCTCAGAATGGCCTGGATAAGTCAAAGCGTTTTAAAGTTATCAGCACTTAAAGTGACTCTGGTCAGATTTGCAAAAAATGGCCTGGTCCTTAAGGTGAAATAGGGCTGTGTCCTTAAGGGGTTAAAATGGTACATTTTCTCAGTTTAAACTTTTGTTCCGTGATTTATGTTCTATTCTGAATAAAATATTAGAAGTTGGCACCTCCACATCATTGCATTCAGTTTTTATTCACGATTTGTATAGTGTCCCAACTTTTTTAGAATCCGGTTTGTAATAATTTATATAGTATTATTAATAATATTATTAGTTACTTGTTAAAGCTGATCATTGTAAGTTAACAGATCTACTGATTTGAAAATATTTTTAACTTATTGATTTTTAGGGGTAGGAAACTCCTCCACTTTAACCTTTGACCTTACCACAAGGCAGAATTAGAGCATTCTAATAGCAAGTCATCATGCATAGGCTTCATTTTAAAGGAAATTGAACATAACACAGTATTGGCTTACTGGAGACATTATTGTTCAACCTCTTGACATTCATATTTCTATGTTTTATGGAGTGGGCCTTTTTGTTTTTTGATTATTGTAGCTTTTATATTCTATACTCATTTAGCAAGAAGCAGGAGTGGATGCAATATGACAGTGATGTCCAACCTACAGCGCGCAGGCCACATCCGGCCTGCAAAGCTGTGTCATGTGTGACCGAAGGCGGAGCTTGCACACAGTTGCAGAAGAGACGTGCCTGTGCCACCATTCTTAATTATACTGTGGGGCAGTACTATTCTTAGTTTTGCAGTGACTGAAGACACCATCTCCCCACACCCACCCGTACAGACCCCGTCTGGACTCTCAGCCAGGCATCAGAGCACATCGAAGGATAAGGTGAGGATGAGTCAGATGAGAGAAGAAGGTTTATGGAGGATGTGACTGATGAGGTGTGGTAGTGGTGGAAGTGATTGGACCTGAGCCTATTTCTTAATATGTGATTACTATGTCTGGTACCCGTGTGGGCCGCGTGGGTTGCTCCTCAGGACGCGCTTAGCAATATTAATGAGGTAGAGAGGACTCATAATATTGCACCACAAGGTATTTCTAGAGAGCGTTTCCTGCATTCCACTCCTTAGACTTGCTATGCCCAGAGATGTGCCACCTTCACAGTGGCAATGCCCAGATGTGCCCCCTTCAAAGTAGTAATGCTTACATGCCCCTTTCACAGTGGTAATGCCCAGATGTGCCCCCTGCACAGTGGTAATGCCCAGATGTGCCCCCTTCACAGGGGTAATGCCTATACGTGCCCATTTCACAGTAGTAATGCTCACATGTGCCCCCTTCACAGTAAAAATGCCCGTATGTGCCGCTTCACAGAAAAAATGCCCATTGCTCACATTTGCCCCCTAACAGTGTTTGCATTTCTTTCTAGCAAAGCTACCTGGTTCTGACCCGCACAATTTATACCATGTCTAGTGTAGCCCTAGATGGTTGGGCACCACTGCAATATCATGTGGAAGAAAAGTATAATTATCACAGGAGATATTGACACTCTGATATCTCAATAATTGCTTTTCAACATATATTTAAAATGGTCAAATATGGTCATATATAATTCTAATCTTGGAAAATGCTACAAATGCAGTATTTATTGTACCTTTACATTGGAGTGAACAATTTTTTTAACATTTTATTAATGCAAATCTATTGTATCTCCATTTTAAGTATATTGTATCATTATATGGATTTGGTTTTTAAAAAAATTATTGGTGACTGGAGGAACGCTCACCAATATCTGCCATGGGTGCAAAATGGATTGGTCAACACTAGAGCAAAATTTTCAAAAATTTGATTTGTCAGTTTTGCAGAAGATCCACAAGAAATTTGATTTGTCGCAAAATAATTTGTGACAAATCACTGCAATCAGGTATACCCAGGCCAATCTGCCTAAAAGTAACAGTGGCTTATAATACTCACCTACAGTAACTCTACAGCTAGCAGAATGGATTAACTATGAATACTGGTATGCTGCACACATGTATATGGTGATAAATTAGACCTCTCTATAATACTGATGAAAAAGTAACTCTATAGCCAAAAGAAAGGATTAGCTATGTGTCACGGCTGGCGGTGGGGAAAACCCCCAGCCGTGCGGTGCCAGGGTGAGGGTAGGGTTACCACTTGGCCGGGACCACGGAGTTAGGGAGCAGGTCACCTCCTATAGCATCCCTAACGCTGACCCTGTCTCCTGTCTGTATGAGCCGACCTTGGTGGTAGGAGGGCTCATACGCCGGAACCTAAAAGTCCCTACAAGCCCTCAAGTCGGCCCTGAACTAGGGGACAGAGTAAGACGACCTGCTCCTCCTAGACACGGAGGAGCAGGAGTCTCAACGGCCAAGCAACACAGGGGGATACAAAAACAGCTATGGCAGTGGCAGGCAAATGGAAACAACTCATCACTTACCTGCCACAGACAACACAACCAGGAACCCATGTGCAGGTGCTGTAAGTACAAGACAACAACGGACACAGCACACACCAGACATCACACAGGAACCCAGGACAATAGGCTGCAATAACACAATCCCATTCACACCTAAATAACCCCGTGAAACATAGAATTTACTGACAAAGGTTTTATGACCAGAAGGATGGTCCTCACCAGGCAGATGGAGGAGACAGGAGGCTGCTCCAGCCAGCATGGCTGAGAGCAACCTACTGAAGCCTGCAAGAGACTCAGGCTATATAGGCCAAAAGGCCCCACCCACCAGTCAACCACACCCAGTGACATCACACACACTGGGAAGGAAGTTAACCCTTCCAGCACACAGAAGGGAAAACACACATATAAGGGAAAGTGCACATAATACATAACCCACACCAACCCACTCACCTGTTACCGCCAGCAACGGCATGCGTGGCCACCATGTTCTGGGGAACAGCCCGCAGGCCGAAACCCTGCCACCACATGCATACAACAACAGACGTTGCCGCGGACAACCACAGGTGAAGGGAGGTGTCTACGTGCATACAACACATAACCTCGTGCACCACAAAACGACAAAGGGAGTGCACATAAAACACGTTGCCAAGGGCAACCGCACGCATGCCTATTGTCCGCGGCAACCGCACCTGAGGCAAACAACTAAGTGTCCCCAGCTGCGGTTGACAACACCAAACCGCGGGCAACCGCATGCGGCTCCCAAGGAGTCACGACCATGACCAAGGGTCGTGACACTATGACTTTTGGTGCACTGCATAGTCATGGACATGACAATAAATTGTAGCAGAGTCTGTAGTTAAGCAGTCTCCTATGCTCTCCCTCCACTCTCCCTGCACTCTCCCTACAGTCTCCCTGCACTCACTCTCTAAAATATTGTCCTACACTAACAGTTTGCAGCAACACTATGCCTAGGTATGAGCATCTTCTCACATTTATCCCTATGCTCAGCTCTCAGGAAAATGGTGGCCACTGCATGGGATCAGGGCTATATAGAGCTCTGCCTAGCTGTGACTTCCCAGGGGGATGTCTACCTGTAAAATGGCTGGCTGCATGGCATTATGGGTGATCTTGTATTCCTGGGCTTATCTCCTCTGCACTTACATTCACTTTCTAACAAGCCACCATTTTAGGAAACTTTATTCGTTACCACGAAACACAAGGAAAGTATTTGTTTGGAATCGAAATTTTCATAAACTTCAGACAGAATTCAGCTTCGGATGCTTCTCTTCACTCAACACTAGTCAACACCTCCAATTCTGTGGTTTCACCTAAGAAAAGGGGCCCCAGAGAAAAGGGGCCCCAGAGATGCCATGTCTTCCTTTCTCTTCCTAGAAATACAATGTTCATTAGATCCACCAGAGCCAGCATGTTAATATAAGGGATGCCAGAGAGATAACTGTCTACCTGAATGATCAATTATGTTATGTAGCAAAATGAATATATATATATATATAAGAAAATGTTTCTTTCAATGCCCAGTTTAGAATAACGTTCTACTGTAGTAGTGAGTTAAGAAAATAACTATTAAAAGGAAAGCAATGGGCTAATAGAAATAAAAATCCTAAACATGTGGAGGCGATTTAGCAATGAATGGCACATATGTGCAAAAGCTTTAAAAAGGTATTCTTAGAGTTTAAAAAATTAAGCTAAGAGTGGGAAATGTAATAAAATAACAAAGGCTACTCACAATTAAATTTCTGGCGAATTCCTGGGACTAACATGGTCTCCAATAGTCTGTGTTCATTTTACTGCATTGATGACATACTTTATATCCATGTAGACCACTGTAGCCAATCATTGCCCTATGACTGACAGTAGCAGCCACATGAATGTATGATATGTCCAGAGCTTTGCTGTTGGAGAATAAAATTATTCAACAGGCAAAATACTGTAATAACTTTTTTTTTTCTTTTCCTAACATTCCTGCTGTTAGCTTAAATGGTTTTTCCATTTGTTTTATGGTGATGACAAAACCTCAGGATAGTTAATCAAGCTGTAATTGGTGGGGGTCTGACTCCTGATACTCCCATCCATCAGCTATTCAAAGAGGCCTTGGAGCTCCAGTGAGTGCCACAGTCTCCTTTCAGCTCCTGTCCAGTGGAGGGTGCTATGCTTGGTATTGCACCTTAGCCATATTCACTAGAGACTGAGCTGAATCTAGGCCATGTGACATCACTGGCCTCGGGAACGCTGTGGGGAGGCCACATTGCAAACTGGATAATTGTGTCCTCTTCAAGCAGGTGGTCAGTGAAGGTGTCCGGAGACAGTTCTTCAGTATAAAACACTTGGAAAACCCCCTTAACACTTGAACAGTGTAACAATACCAGTTGCACTTAGCTTCGCCTATAGCAGTCAACTTTGCTGAGCACTAATGGTGTTTCCCAGTACTCAGATACTACGAGAACTTATAGTATAGCCAAACTGTATGATAACCAGATAGTCATGAGAATAATTTTAAGAAGTTTATATCAAGACTAACAGGAAGCAAATCCTGTATTAGGTGATGCATATTAATTTTTTATTATATTTGTGCCCCCTATTACAGCATTGGTTGTGGAACCATTGTGCCAACCAAACCAACAGGCTTAACTTTGGGGTAGACCTAAGGGTGTTATCCTAGTGGGCCCCTAGTATTCACCCTCTAACCCCTATACAGGGAGCTGGACTTTGATGAAGAGGAGCCACCAGGCTGCTACCACTTGGAACAGTCATGGTGTGGTTGGCTGCTGACTCACTAGGATCAGAGACACTGGTGCATGGCATCAAAGAAACAGGAAGTGTATAGTATGTAGAAAGGAAAAAGGCAAAGCTAAGGACTGTCAGGGTTCATGCAAATCCATGAAACAATCCAAGGGTCAGGAAAGGTGCCACAGAATCAGTACAATGAAAGTGTACAGGTCACATACATAGGCAGGCAAATGGATTAAAGTAATTTTACCAGCTTTAGCTGGCTACAGAGATACCTGGTAAGATCATTGTATAGGCAAGGAAGTGAGGCCAGCAACATAGCTATATAGGAGAATCTGATTAACAGTTGGATTCAGCCATTCAGTAGCTCACAGAGCAGGAGAGGATACCTTAGCAGTGCTAAAGACATAGTAACAATAAAAACAAGCCCTAATAGACACACAGGAAGACGGCATCTATGCACACAGGCCATTAACCACTATGTTAACATCTCTACTCCTGACTGGCATTGTTGTATGGGCAGTGTACTGCTAGCCAGAACAGGCACAACCACCTGGCTCACCAGGAGTATAACCCTGATCTTGGTAAATAACACAATATTTATCCTAAATAATAATATCACTGTGATTTTCCACTGCCAACAAAATCAATCCAGCTAGCTCTATTTCCAAGATTCCTGTTTCCTTTTAAAGTAATGCTCCTTCAATGCTACAAAAGAAGAAAAAAAAGATGAGCTATGAGAATTCATGTGATGCACGTCACTTCTCCCATTAACACAAATTCACTTTAAGCGTCATCTACAGCACAGAAGCTCAGCAAATAGGCTATTGCATCATGTCAAAAACTATAATAGTGAAGGATTCAACTGTAGAACACATAAAAAAGCCGATACTCAAAAAGCAGCTGGGTTTACAATACTATTTTCTGCAACCTTTGTGTGGCAAACTCTAATTTAAAAGAAAATGCAGGCTATTGCACAAGATGAACAGTATTTTATATTACGCTTCCAATCTTTCTTCTTCACTGCTTTTTCTTCTCTTCCAAAATGCACGCTCCTTGTTTTCTTATTTCTAAACTGAACTGTAATTTTCCATTTTCACTTCTGCATTATGAAAATCATACCTTTGGAAAATGATAAAATGAACTTTTCTCTGGGTTTCATTATTTTGCAGTAAGATGAGAAAAGTTTAATAAGAGTTGTTTATCTCAATGTAATTTTCCTTGCATTTAGTGAACATACTAGATTTGTCTTCTATCTCGCTCCCTGCAGAATAGATAGTGCCTATATCTGAGTGATAATCCTTCTTTTATAATTGGCTATCTTCTAGAAATATATTATGTACTTTCCAGTTTTAGCACCTGCTACCGCAGCATGGAGAAAGCATATACGGTATGCAAAGGAATGAATAACATAACAAGGAAATTGACCCAAGCTGCATCCACTGTGTACAAAGTGGTAAACTAAGGAAATAGACACTAAGTATTGTGAATCCTGTGCTCGATGTAGGAAATATAATAGCAATTTTACACAATGATGTAGTAAGAAGTTGATTGTAAATGCAAACACATATTATCTCAACTGGAGTTCTTGTCTTTCCACTACCAAGTAATGTCATAATGTAAAGCTCACATATGTTTACTGTGAGGAATCAGCTCTTTCTCGGGGGTTATTCGCACAATCATCTCCACAACAGCCGGGTTGCAGGTCCAAACGTGAGGTTTATTTTCCAAAAACAAAATACAAAACAACAAAACAAACACCTTGCCCGTCTGGGCTCTCACTAAACATAAATAATTTCCTTACCTCAGCTAAAGAGCCGTTCACACCCTTTTAACCAACATGCGGCTTTTCCAGCCTCTCAGGTAGTATCAAGTCCAGTACCTTTGGGGGTAGGGGTCTAGCAGTCCTCCGAACTCTGACCTAGTGACCCTACTTTCCCAGGCGTCACTGCATCCCCCAAAGTCCAGGCTATCAACTAGCCTTGTGGCCACTCAGCCTCCCTGGCTGAGACCAATCCAAACCTCTGCAGGTCTCTGGTCTCAGATAACACACTGGGAGGTGCTTTATTGCAGCCTGATTAGAGCAGGCCTCACCTGCAATCACCTCAGGTAAAAGGGAATACCTGTGCCGGAAGGGTGTGGACTGGCAGCTCCCTCTATCAAGCCTAACTGCCAGTCCAAGTAAAATCCAGCCCATAAAATGTTTACAAAACTGTTTCAGCAAATTATGCTTTTGCTGAGACCACTGCCACTCTCTGGATTTTATCTGTCTCACCCATCTGAGGTACTCAAGTGGGACAACACGCCTTCCAGCACTGTACACCTTACCACAATACATTTTGATCATGATACGATACATGAGCCTCACAATTCGAATTATAACAGTCAAACTCACAAGAACCACTTAATCTCTTGTGCTACAAAGTTTTAAAATAAATTTTTCTTTGGAACAGTTTCAAAAGATCTTGATGGAAACAGCTCTTCAGACATAATTAGCAAATTATCACAATGGTTGCAAGGTGCCCTGTCACAGAGCTCCAGAGAGTTCTGCCATATTGCTGATAAAAAACAACAAATGTTATTTTCATTAAAATAAATACATTAACTCTTTCACCCCCAGAGTTTTATGTTTTTTTTGTTTTTGTTTTGCGATCCCTGCCTTCCCATAGCCATAACTTTTTTGTTTGTCTGTTCACATGGTTATATGAGGGCTTAATTTCTGCAGGGCAAGTTGTACTTTCCAACGCCACCATTTTATATTGCATATGATGTAGTGGGAAGTAAAAAAAAAAGCAATTCCACCACAGTTTTATGGTTTGATGTACGATAAAACTGACCAGTTACTTTTATTCTACAGGTCAGTCCAAATCCGATGATGCCTTATATGTATTGTTTTTCTTATGTTTTGATGGTGGTAAAAAAATTTTAATGTGGGGAAAAAAAAACAGTTTTTTTTTTTGTCATCATATTTTGACCCCTATAAATGAGAGGCTAATTTTTTTGTGGGGCGATCTGAACTTTTCATTGATACCATTCTGGAGTGCGCGGAAGGGCGTTGCTAGAGTCTGAAGAGATCCGGGAGACAAGCCCATGTGAAGCCATGCCCCTACCCCATGAAGCCACACCCTCATCACCACCGGGGGGGCCTTCACAGTAGATATTAACCCCTTTCAGCAGTCCCCCCTTCAGTGAATGGGGGACTGCTGAATGGGGTTAATAACTACAGTGAAGGGCCTAGCCGTCTGGGCAACCCCACAGATCATCCATAATAGTGCCATCCACAGATCCCCATAAGTGTCATCCACAGATCCCCATAAATGTCATCCACAGATCCCCCATAAGTGTCATCCACAGATCCCCCATAAGTGTCATCCACAGATCCCCCATAAATGTCATCCACAGATCCCCCATAAGTGTCATCCACAGATCCCCTCCCCGCCCAGCGCCGCCTCCTAGCTAATTTATTCACTTCACTTGCCTCTGTGTAATTGCAGAGAAGCGCCTTCATCTCACACAGGCGCACTGGCAGAGGCATCGTCGAATGAGGTGCGCTGGAAGACGGTGCATGCGCACTTCGCTCGACGATGCCTCTGCCAGTACTCCTGTGCGAGATTACACAGAGGCAAGTGAAGTGAATAAATTAGCTAGGAGGAGGCACCGCGGGACGGCGCCTTCAGCAAGAGTGCGCTCTATGCACCGGCCCTGCATTCGGGGCACTAGACAAAACATCCGGGGCTCTAGCCACAAATGTTTTGATCTAACGACGCCCCTGGGGTGTGTATTACTTTTTGATCACTTTTTGTTACATTTTTTGTTGAAAATGAAGCGACCAAAAACGGCGAATCGGCCATTTGGACGTTTTTTTCTGTTTTGCTGTTTGCCGTATGGGGAATGTATTTTTATATTATATACTATGGGCATTTTCGCGCATCGCAACACTCATGATGTGTATTTTAAAAAAATTTTGTTCTATTATTTTTATTTTTTATTTTTATTTTTTTTCTAAACCTTTTTTTTTTTACACTTTTTTATAGTTCCCATAGGGAACTATAACACTCAATCATTACATTGCTATTCTCATTGACTCCAATTCACTAGCATTGGAGTCTATTAGAAAATTGCATGTTTCCTATGGAGCCCTATTACAAAGAAAAATTTAGATACTACAAAGAGCTCCAAAGTACCAATTATAGACTATAGCAATAGTGGACAAGAATAGGCATTTCTATAGGGGTGCCGGCCCAGTGTATTGCGGATCCTCAATACACTATGGACGGATGAATGGACCCTCAGTCTTAGTTATTTCACACCCTGCCGAAATACATGAGTTCCTATGAGCTTAAAGAGAAGAAAAAAATACTGTAATTTCACACATTGTTAGAATTTCTTCATCTGCTTGAGTAGAGTACAACTTACTCAAAGCACACACCATGTATGCAGGGACCAGATCTACACAGGACCATGCACAGCCCTACCAATATTTGACAAATGCTATATGTCAGTCGGTAACCTACAGATCTATATGTGGAGGAATCCCATATTTCTGCTGTTTCATTTTCATTATAGCTGAGAGCAGCTTGCAGAGGTTGACCAAATAAATGTATCAGGAAAATGGTTGCACAGGGAATCCATTTCTCTGAAGCCATTCAGGCAAATAACCAGCACTTGTCTTTTGAGACCTGATCAGTAAATAGCAATACCAAACACATATGAAGGACGGAAACATAAAACCAGGAAACGGCAGGTTACTGATGGAGGTGTCATGTCATAAGTGATTGCACTTTTTTTTTTTCTATATGATATACTATATTTATCTTGTATGTAAAATGTAAGACATAGCTTCAGATATTAGAAGAGATGTATTATACTTTTACTTTTTATAGCAATATTAAAATTACAATTATTTTAACAGGTTGACAATGTTTCTATAGAAAGTACAGTTTATATGATAAAAGAGAACAATAAAAGCTGCTGTACCAGTCAGTAATCTACAGCAGGCAACAAAAAAAGTGAACCAAGTAGGGACGATTAAATTAATCCGCCAAAAACTGTCCCGCTCCGTACAGTATTGGAATGTATTGTCTCTGATTAGCCAAATGTATTACTTCTCGAAGTCGCGCAAGACTTTGTGTATTAACTTCAGAAATTAATTATTATTGTAAAAAAAAACTTGGTACCGAACCTGAGTTTTGTACCAAGGTTTTTTACAGTAATAATTATTTCCAGAAGTTATAAGGGAAGTAATAACGTCGGCTCATCGGAGCTAACACATTCTAATACTGTACGGAGTGGGATCTCCGTACAGTATTAGAACAAAGTTTTTAGCGAATCGACTTCGGATGTATATGTCTGCACCTCTGGGACTGCCATGTGACAGTGTTCGCATGGGGTCCAAACATCTGCAAGTTCCATGATAGTGCATTCTATGTTCTTGTTTGGTCTGAACAGTGCCTTGTGTTTCTGATATGTTTTGGTTATTTGGGGGTTTCGGTTTGTTGCCTTGGTTCCATTCAGGGGCGGATTGGCCATACAACTTACAGAGAAAATTTCCTGGTGGGCCAATGCCCATAGGGCCACCCAAGCCCTCCTCTCTGCCACTGGCCAGGAACATAATGAGCTCTCAGTAGTAATTAACTCTGCTGTGGCCCACAGCTAACCTCCTAAGCCCGTTGCTTTATATCTTAATCAGAGACAACTAAAAGAGGACAGAAAATGGCATATAAGGACAGCTTTAGGGGCAGTATATTGTGCTACTCTGTGGTATATGTTTCTGCCAGGACAATATTTAGCATTATGGTATTGCTGGCCCTGCCTATTTATGTTGCCCCGACTTCATGGGGCCATATTATATATTTTTTTTTCTAGGGCCACTTTAAGTTCCCAGTCCATCCCTGGATCCATTTCTTGCTTTGTGCGTGCCTGGACTGCTGTCACTTGTGCCAACGTTTGTATCTTGCAGGTAAGTGGCCAAGTGCACTGGGAACATCCTATAGGTGCGACCTGGTGAGACCTCGGTAAAGTCTATCCCCATCTTTAGGGGTATTGTGAAGAACGGGGCTCACTTAGACTCTGCCCTTTGGGTTTAGCCCCAAGTCAAACTGGTGTACTCGGTCCAATGGTTGTCTTTCGGCCACTGTTCCCTTTCCTGCTAGTCCAGGAGATACTGTCAAGTTTGGTTACAATATGTCCTGTTTAATAAAGTTTTAGTTTTTTTGTCTCCTGGTGTATGTTGGTTTCTGTCTGCCTGTGAGATGTTCTGGGGTCCGTATAACCCTTGGAACATGAGTAATTTTGATTGAAACGAGCTTCAACTTGGAAAACTTTTTTAAAACTGGGATCAGAAGCCAGCATCTCAGCGGACCCCATATATTTGAATACTGTACAGAGATTTTCTATGCAAATCTATCCATTCTATAAGTGATTGTTTATCATTTTAAAATTAAAATGCCTATTTAGTCTATGAGCCATGAGTAAAAGATTATAGGCAGGGAACAGTAATACCCAAGACAAGTCCAAAAACTGCTACGGGAAAGCAAAGTGAGTAAGGGACAATTGTTTTTGGTTTTAGTTACTGATTCTTTGTCAAATAAATTCTTTATTGGTATGGGCATAAAGCATAGGACATTTCCAAGGATAATTATTAATTACATTTTTCATTTGAATCTTCTATTTAGCGAATATCATCTTCTATTTTATTTTATTTTATTTTGCAATGCAAAGTTAATTCTGAGTGCTGACATAAGCATTGTGAGTAAATGAAAGTAAGTGAAAGTTAGCAAATGTTCCTAACACATAGGGGAAGATTTAATAATTTGCTACGCTAGTTTTCAGGGTAGAGAAATGAAAAATGTGGGTGTTACCCTTTTTGTGCCAAATTTGAAATTTATCCAAAGTGTGAGCAGGAAAGAACAGGTGAGACATCCAAAGTCCAACAAATTTAACAACATGGCACACAATTATACATGAAATTTACTCCAACTCCTGGCTATAGTAAGTTTCATGTCTTGTGCACAGGTGGCTCAAGATGAGCCACAATAATTGAGGCATGCAAAGATGCCATCACTATAGCACAAATTACAACTGGTGTACAAAACCTTGGTCTTAATAAATCTCCAGTAACCTTGCATAAAAAATAAACTAATCTATACAGCAAAATAATTCTCCACTGGCATACATGCTTTTTTCCCCACATTTGCTATGTGATTTAACCATTTCTTGTGCCTTACTCAGTAGGGGGTGTGGCTTAGCAGAAACCAGGTTTGGTTTGAGATGCACCAACGTGCTTCAAAACTGCCAAAATATTAGACAGGATTAGTAAATCTTCCCCCAATGAATTGTGCTCATCTTAAAAGGATTTTAGGTTTATTCTGATTAATTCTGCTTTTCTTCTCCCTGGCGACAGACATGAAGAAGACAAAAAAATATTTTGTTTCCTATCTACCCGGGGAGGAGACTGATACAGCGTAATAGCTGTGAAGCATTTACTTAATTAAAATCATGCCCCGAGCTATAGTCTAATTTAAAAACACCAGCGGGAGGTTTATTAAAGTTTATTATAAAAATAATCACCTCTATAGTGCACTCTCTCCTATTAAATGCAATATAAGACAATTAGCGCCCTAGCTTGCCTCAGAACGATGTCAAGCGCTTTACAATGCACAGGTCAATGAACTGTTACATTGGGCATTACAGGCCACCTTTTCAAAATAAGATTAGAGAAAGTGATTAGAATAACAGCGGTTGTGCTGCTCAAGCTGAGATGCTCATTGGAAGGAATTCATATGAAGCAACATTAAGATGTTAAATAAATAAAAAAATAAGAAATACAAAAATACATGAATGTATGGGCATTGAATCTTTGTCTTAACGAGCTCTATGAATTGTCTAATTATCATACCTAGTCTATGTAATGTTTGATTAAACAGGGAACCCAGACCATGGGGATAAACTGCAGGGAAAGCCAAAGATCTAATGTCAGGTGGATGGTGTTATTTACTTACAAAGTGAGGATAATTTCCATTATCCTCCGTACAACCGTACCTGCTATAATTGTAATTAGAATCTGAATTGTTTTATAGGCCACAACAGATATGACAGAGCTTATTTTTCTATTGGTGGGTTGTTTTTATTAGTTTTTCTGATGTGGACCACAGCAGGTGCTCTTGGAGACGTTCAGTTCTGAGGACACAATGTCAGTGCATGACGTAAGCTCCAGTGGAGGAATGACCTTCAATTGACTTTGCTAATGACCTTCTTACTGCATAATTTTTTTTTTCCTACCATACTGAAGATGTCACAAACAGCATTGTTGTGTGAAATAAGCAAAGTATACATTGATCTTGACAAATGATTGCTTCCAAAATCTGTAAAATGTGATGTCTAAGCACCTGAAGAAGGCAAAACTAGTTGGGCACTTATACACTCTATTCTGAGATGATTCTACTATGTTTTATACACGGTATTAATCTTGCAAGTATTCTGAATAAGTGCAGCAAGCTGTTTTACCTTAAATACGTTGTCTCATCGCAGACAATGGGGGCATATTGCTAGGATATGCCCCTATTGTCTTAAAGGTGCAGGTACCACCGCTGGATGAATTCTAACTCTAGTGAGGATCTGTTGCATAACTATGACAGAATTCACATTCAGTGTAAGCCCTTCTCAGATGGCTTTTGTAGTAAAAGATGCATCGGATTTGAGAGTAAGAGCAGAAAACTGCACCCCCACTCTAGTAGACTCACTGGAACTAGGTAGACCTGGTTGAACGCTCACTTGAATGTTCTCCAGCAGCTTTCCATGACAATTACAGCTGATGATCTAAATTCTATCATGGATTTTCTAAGAAATTATAGAAGGGTTTAGATTATCATTAGAGATATGAGATGAGCGAAGTTTTTTTAAAAAAAACTCGATTTAGAGGCTTATACAAATTTTCAAAGAAAATATTGATTCTATCTAAATTTATTTGTGGTGAAGTGCATTAAATATAAGCTATTTCCTGGCTGCAGAGAACCTGTTTATCAGTGTACAACATGTACGTGTGTGCATTGCAGAAACATGCATAGCTAGTCCGGTGTGGTAGTGAAACAGTTACTATGTGTCAACATGACAGGCAGGTGACAGGTGTCACTCTTAGACTCAAATTTGAAGTGTGAACTCATCCTTATAGGTCAATGTTAGCATCAGGTATAAAGGACTTAACCGGGCAGTGGCCCAATATTCTACTATAGAGTGAAAGTCCGCACTCCTTTTACACAATCTGCTGATTCCACATACATTTCTACAGAAACTGTTCACCCCAAAATCAGTAGTATCAGACCATTATTTCACCCCAATTACAAAATCAAGGATCAACAGATTTACTTATGTATAAAAGAACAGGAACACCCCAAAATCATAGTATCAGGCCACAATTTCACCCCAGAATCAATGATTAATTAAGGATTAATCAAGGATTACTTATGTATAAAAAAAGTGAATCCCCCAAAATCAGCAGTATCAGACCAAAATTTCCCAATTATAGAATCAAGGATTAATGGAATTACTTATGTAGGAAAGAATATGAACAACCTAAAATCAGTAGTATTAGAACACTTTTTAACCCCGAAAAGTGAAGCAAGGTGTAATAGAATGGCTTTTCTTTATATTACCCTATAGTGTGGATACAGTCTCCCTAATTTATCCCTACACTATCTCAGTGCTGTACCTGAACTTTTGAAAACTAAAATTTTTAATAAAGTTTTTCCTAATCACTGAAAAATGGCTGAGACCAGGCAGGATAAATCTTTTGATAGGTTTATGACATCACAGGGCCTGGCTATATGCTGATTGGCTGGATGCACATGTCGTATGATAGGTGTTATGAGTGATCCCTTATTCCTGGGCTTCTTACTTTCACTTTTTAACATGTGCAGGAGCCTTTTAAAAAAATATATATATAATAATCTGATTTGGTATCAAGAATTGCCAGGAAAATCGGATTTGTGACTAATCAAATCTTCCATGAAATTCGGATCAAATTCCACTTCATCAACTTCGATTCACTAATTATCATCTATCTTCAAGTGACCAATACAGAAACAAAAAAGCTTGAATAAAGTAATTGCTTCTCTGTCATCGACTCTATTCCCAAATGCAACAAATCTGTACAGGGATCCTAGAGAAGCCTGGCTTTATTTTGTGCTCTTCTAGGATTTATGATATGAAAGAACAGTTCCGGCTAGGGGGCAATACTAAAATCAATAGGATATCAGTTGCTCAGAATTTAACGACTCTGTTTCCAATATAGAGTCTGAATTTATTTCTCCTGTGAGAGAGAATTGTGATCTTGAACAAGTGGATGGATATTGTTCCTCACAGGTTCTGTGGCCAGGGATTTTAAACCATCTACACTGTAATGCTAAATATTACATTGCTGATGTAACACAAGGATAGAAAGAGTTGAATTCAAACACTGTATTGGTATATTGGACAATATATACCAGTTTGTATGTGATGAATGATGATGCTTGAAAAACTGAATACCATATGTTTACAAAATAAGGAATACTGAGTATCATCGCTAAATCATGTTCTGTTGTTTAATTTTATGATTCTAAGGCAATTTTCTTTCAGTGAGTTGTCTTGTTTAAACAACCAGATGCCTCTTTCCTTTCCTTTCCTCCCCTCTTGGCTCAACATCCTGAAAAACATGGATCAAGATGATGAGTTTTATAAATAAATAAATAAAACTGTCACGTGATATCTATGCTAGATGTGTCTATGTGTGGCCACCTAGTGGTAGTGATTTGATCTGATGTTAATGCATTTTTGTGCAGAGCTTTGGGACAGAGTTGTATAAAGGAGTTTCTCATTTGTATTATAAAGGGTAATGCAAACTTTATAATATGAGGATTCTCATTGCATGCAGTTATATTCAAAATTAAGCTCTACCACACCTATCTATAGTAAGAATCATAATAATGTTGCAATTTGTCTTAAGGTTCTCAGCAGATATGTTTTTTTCAGCACTTTTCCTTCTGCACATCTTAAATAGAAACATAGAATGTGTCGTCAGATAAGAACCATTTGGCCCATCTAGTCTGCCCAATATACTAAGTACTATGGATAGCCCCTGGCCCTATCTTATATGAAGGATGGCCTTATGCCTATCCCATGCATGCTTAAACTCCTTCACTGTATTTGTAGCTATCACTTCTGCAGGAAGGCTATTCCATGCATCCGCTACTCTCTCAGTAAAGTAATACTTCCTGATATTACTTTTAAACCTTTGCCCCTCTAATTTAAAACTATGTCCTCTTGTAGCAGTTTTTCTTCTTTTGAATATTCTCTCCTCTTTTACCTTGTTAATTCTCTTTATGTATTTAAAAGTTCTATCATATCCCCTCTGTCTCGTCTTTCTTCCAAGCTATACATAAGGTCCTTTAATCTTTCCTGGTAAGTTTTATCCCGCAATCCATGTACCAGTTTAGTAGCTCTTCTCTGAATTCTCTCCAAAGTATCAATATCCTTCTGGAGATATGGTCTCCAGTACTGCGCACAATACTCCAAATGAGGTCTCACTAGTGCTCTGTAGAGCGGCATGAGCACCTCCCTCTTTCTACTGGTAATGCCTCTCCCTATACACCCAAGCATTCTGCTAGCATTTCCTGCTGCTCTATGACATTGTCTGCCTACCTTTAAGTCTTCTGAAATAATGACCCCTAAATCCATTTCTTCAGATACTGAAGTTAGGACTGTACCACTGATTTTATATTCTGCTCTTGGGTTTTTACGCCCCAGGTGCATTATCTTGCACTTATCAACATTAAATTTTAGTTGCCAGATTGTTCCTCACCCACTGTGAAGGATTGTTCCTCACCCACTGCTGAAAGGATGTAAACATCATAACGTTGGGCTATGCAGCTTCAATGGGGCCTTTGCAAGGAAGGCCTGGTCCTGGTTGTTCTTATCCCTAATAATACTGGTGTATATGATATGCCTTATAAACAGAATTAGTAGCAAACATGGGTTTAAGGATATGACCTCAGGACCATGGAAATAACAAAACCTGCCACCATACTGGAATCCCTAGTTTGACTAATGATATGAGTTCCTCTCTTCTACTGTATGTACACTGCTGACATGCAGAGTAATATCAAGTCTTTAGAATCTAAAGTCATTGAAATTGCTGGAGTGGCAGAAATGCTTTTAGTAATAGCTTTTGCAGGTAAAAACTCTGGATACCTAGCTTAAATAATAATATAAAAGGGCATGTCTCAGTGACAGTTTTCCCTCACCAGATCACACAGGGGGTGACATAACAGCTGGGAAAGGGAAGGGAAAGTTCTGGAGGGCACATGTACATTGTGCATAGATTCTTTTCACTTTGACAGGTTTTTGTGTACATTGTATTTACATAATGAGCTTATGCGCCAACTGACATAAATTACTATCAGAGTTGCCAAAAAGTAAGAAACACCCTCTTTCAAGGTTATCTTTGTTTTATCAATAAACGTGCTACCACATTAAACTTCTCCCTGAGAAAAGAGAGAAATGATAGTATATAATTTAACCCATTCACTGCTGGGTACAGTTGTATAGCATCATATTTCTATATTGAGCAGATAATGACTTTAAATCACCACATTCAGCATTTCAACAACATTATATAATAATATGAAACAGGATTTTCAAAAAAGGTATGCACACCTGCACATTACCAGTGTTGCCCAGCTGGATAAATCATATATGAAGCATTACTCAGCTCAGGGAGTATTTTTTATTTTTTTTTTAGGATCTTGTGATTTTCCATTTTTGTTTTTTTACTCCATGCCTTCCTGGAGCCATAACTTTTTTATTTTTATTTTGACATAGCCATATGAAGGCTTTTTTTTTTGTGGGACAAGTTGTGAAGCATTACTCAGCTCAGGGAGTATTAGGATCTTGTGATTTTCCATTTTTGCATTTTTGTTTTTTTACTCCATGCCTTCCTGGAGCCATAACTTTTTATTTTTTATTTTGGCATGGCCATATGAAGGCTTGTTTTTTGTGGGACAAGTTGTATTTTTTAATGGAAATGTAGTGTTTAACTTGAAAAAAACATTCAAAATGGGGTGAAAAAAACACAATTTTCTCAAGTTTTATAGATTTTGGGAGTCATTCATTAAGACCAGCTTTTTAAATACTGGTCTTAATAACCCGTATAGCTGGTGGTGGATCCGCTGAAGTTATGAAGAGGCACCGGCCTCTAAATTATTTTGGCATATCCTGCGCCAATCTAAATGTAAGAAAGCTACAGTTAGACCATTTTCTACGCCTAAAACAGGCATTGAAAATATTGAATGAGACAGTCCTACTGTCTCGTCCCCTTCCCCGCCCATGTCATGCCCAATTTCTTAGATCTGGCATGAGCGGGAAATAGTAGTAAATTGCAGAGCAAAGGAGGAGACGGTCCTGTTTCTCAAGAGGCGTCTCCTTCTTCCTGGCTGTGAGCTGCCCAATCATAGCGGAGAGCATCACAGCCAGGAAGAAGATGCGTGTTTTTTTTCTTGAGAAACAGGGCCATCTCCTCCTCCCTTTATTGATGGTATGAAATTATATACCAGGCGGGAAACCAGAACGGGGGTTACAGTGGAGAAAAGTAGTAGCGCATAGGGAAAATAGTAAGCAATCTCACATGCTTCAGTATGCCAGATATTTACATAATAATGTCAGGATCAGTGAAACGTCCTCTTTAAGTTGTTCTGATGTTTATTTAAAAATATCCCAATAACACCTCCTTGAAACTAAAATCCAAAAATGAAAAAAAGCTGTTGCAATTGATCATGGTTACCTTCACACCTTTACATGAGATCCTGTATGTGTCTCCATGGTAACAGACTACCATCTCTTTGTCATCTAATCATGTAGCCATATTCCATTTTATCTCCTCTTTGAAGACATACAATTATAGTTTGTTATTTTTATTTAATAGAATTGAGAACGTTTTTCACTAATATTTTAGTGTAAGGGTATGTCCATATGGGATCCAAATGCTCAAAATATATAAAGATGCATTTTTCAAATAATTTTTATAAAAACATTCTTTTAATTGAATTTTTTTAATACATTTTGTGGAATTCATACCAACAATCATTTTATTTAAGATAGTCGTATAAAACATCAACCTTAAAAACTAACATTGAAACAGTTCTATAACTGTTCAACAAAAGTCCTTAGGAATATACTGCACAATTTAGTGCATTTTTTAGGCTGCCCCAAAGTCATAAAATGAATTCCACACCTGCCGTATGAGAGGGTGGATTTGTACCTCTTTTTCTCTCATTTTGTCTGTCTGTAAGACAAAGATTTTTAAAAATAAATATCTGTGCTGGACTGTTATAGGCAACCCCCACACTTAAAGGGGTTGTACAGTGATTTATATTGATGATACATCCTTAGGATAGGTCATCAATATCTGATCAGCAAAGGTCCGACACCTGGCACCCTCACCGGACAGCTGTTTGAAGAGGAGGTGGAACTTTATGCAAGCGCTGCTTCCTGTTCATTACACTGAAAGTCGTCTCAAAAGTTTAGTTTAATGACAAGTACTCATTCCATCCACTCCATAGGAGATGGCGCATAGTGTAAATACCAGGAAGTGGCACATGCATAGCGAGCTGCCTCCTTGACAAACAACTGGTTGATGGTGGTGCTGGGTGTCGGACCCCTGCCAATCACATATTGATGACCAATCCTGAGGATAGTTTATTAATATAGATTTCTGCACAAACCTTTTAACACTTTTGAAAGTGGTAAGATGGAAGAAAAAAATAGCAAAATTCATCATTAGGCATCAATGTCACAAAAACACTATAAAATTATACCAAAATGCTCTAGAAGGCATTTTTTGATGCATATTTTTAGGTAAATTGAAATTATCATGAAAAAAAAATGTGGCACTACCCTAAATATGTCTTCTTACACCAGAAAGCTGGCTTCAAAGCCATTAATACATTTTCCCATAGAACTTCCAATACAATGTGCCTGAAAAATAAACAGTCTATTCACAGAGGGGTGGTTTTCTATTTTAGTTACAACACTCATTATAACAAAATTACTTCATTATATAATATAGTTTAGTTAAAAGTCAAGTTGATATATCAGCTTCAGTAATTGAAAAGGTTGAGTGATAATTATTGTGGAAATCTTCCAGTGTCAGTTGTCTTCTGAGCAGGCAGATGGTAATTCAATTTCAATCCTGTGTCAACCCAACTTTACCTGTAGATCCAGAGCCTACAATGCTAATATAAAAATTTTCAAACTCTACTAGAAGAAAAGTTTGGGGTCATAGAAAATCTATGACACAGTCTAAATGTTACTTTAGTGAAGAATTTGATACATCTCCAAAAGTGATATATTAGGCAAGTAGCAGAAAGGCAATTCTGAACTCCTATATTGTCACATACCTCAATATTTCTTGCAGTAGCTTTTAAATTAACTCCTAAGTTGACACTATAGACATGGACCCAGAGGTGACATGTGAAACAAATAGTACTTTTCAACCAAAAGGTAGCGTCAAGGACAGCAAAGTCAAGACACTTCTATTTGAAAAGCTTATACTGTTCACTTTTAAAATAAATCACGGAGGGCAGACGACATTCCATTAGTTCCCCTATATTAATTCTTTTGATACATGGTAGATCTGTGGATGAAAAACTGCAGCTCTGTACTATCATTCACTCACTGTCTTTAAAAAATAAGGCACTTCTTGTACGAGATCATTTCAAGTGATTTGTATAGCCCGCTGCCTTAGTTAAGAGTTTTTGTATGCAAATTAAAACGGGGGAATGTTTGCATAAAAAAATTGACAAGACTTCGCATGACAAATGGCTTATCATTACAAATGGCTTCCCACATTTTTTGACCACCGTAAAGATAAGTTATTGCCTTACTTGTATAAAAAGTGAAAAACTGTTCTTTTTAATTTCTAGATCAATCTTCAGAGAAGTTACAGTCCATATAGAACAAATTGAAAAATTTATATTGGTGCAATCAAAACAGCATTTTTCACTGTCATCTCTTCTGATTACCTTAACAGAATGGAATAGATTTGCGGAGAGGAAAGAAGCCACAATGTACCTTTTTCTTGAGTTATTGACAACATTTTGGCTATTAAAATTTTCAACAGCCTCATAAGAAAATACATTTACATTTATGCAATGAAGATTGAGCTATTCAGTGGAAAACCCAACAATAGTTTCTATGTTGCTGAATCAAATATTTTCTTAATGATTGATTTATTATTCAGAGTAGTTTATTTTATTTTTATAATTGATGTTGTTTCAGTCATTTATCATGGAGGCTTAAAGATGAACTGTCACTGCTTCTGGTATGTCCATTTTATAAAACAATTCCAAATGATCTTTTATTTAACATTTATCATTTGTATCAGCGTTATAACACTCCCGGTTATCCCAAAATTTAGGAATTCATTAACACCTGGTACATGATTTCATGTGTCGATTGGGTTTGTGTTCCAAGTGATCTCTATCATTTTGTAAGTTGAAATCTTGCAGTGTTCAATTCCAGTTTACTACTGTGTCACCTCTGGGTGATTAGTCTATGTTAGAGTGATGAAACTTTGATAATAACCCCACATAACCCCAACAGTTAGTTGGTCAATGATATGATGAATCATTAAAGCTCTGTGCCATAATACAGTACATGCTGTGACTCAGGAACTTTTATATGTACATGATATAGATCGATAGAATCTTGTGGTAAAGAATTAGCCTACAATAAACTTAAAGAGAATAAATAATTTTTCAGAAACCCTTCCTTACTGTTGGTAATAATGAGGAAACTATATACAATGTGCGAAATGCAGTTGGTCATTTCCCAAAATATAGCTGTATTCCATCCATGGTTTTGTGGTCAGTGTCAAAGAGGTTGAAATCTTAAGTGTGAGTGAACTGATGGTATACAGGTAACCTCTCCAGCAAACTGTCAGATGCCTAGTTAAGCAATATCTGGCAAATTTGTCCAAGAACAACCCTATAAATACAATAGCCATACCTACAGTGGAATATCCACCCCATAATAGTGATTCCACTCAGAAACCTAACTGAAGGGTCTCTGTTGGTGGTATAAAATCCTATATTTTGTTCACTGGGTAGTTGTTAGCAGACAGCATGGACAGTACGATCAGTTGTACTAGCCAGGCTCAAACATAGAGTGGTGAAATGTCAAAGCCAAAACAGTATCCAATTATAACAGAAACAAGCAAAATCAGAACCAATAGAGACAAAGAATCTGAGATACAAAGATAAGAATGGTCACTAAACACTCTGAGGTGAAACACAGTAGAAAATACTCACAGAATGCAGAGAGTAAACTAGAACATATAATAATCAGGTTGAAATTTAAAACGACAAAAAAAAAGTACAACTCAACACAAAGAAATCTAAAAAGAAACACCCCTTTCAATTTGTCTTCCTCTTACTTAAGGCTACTTTCACACTAGCGTTCGGCTGTCCGCTCGTGAGCTCAGTTTGAAGGGGCTCACGAGCGGACCCGAACGCTTCCGTCCAGCCCTGATGCAGTCTGAATGGATGCGGATCCGCTCAGACTGCATCAGTCTGGCGGCGTTCAGCCTCCGCTCCGCTCTCCTCCGCACGGACAGGCGGACAGCTGAACGCTGCTTGCAGCGTTCGGGTGTCCGCCTGGCCGTGCGGAGGCGTGCGGATCCGTCCAGACTTACAATGTAAGTCAATGGGGACGGATCCGTTTGAAGATGCCACAATATGGCTCAATCTTCAAGCGGATCCGTCCCCCATTGACTTTACATTGAAAGTCTGGACGGATCCGTCCAAGGCTATTTTCACACTTAGCTTTTATATGCCAATATAATGCAGACGGATCCGTTCTGAACGGAGCCTCCGTCTGCATTATTATGATCGGATCCGTTCAGAACGGATCCGATCGAACGCTAGTGTGAAAGTAGCCTAACATACTTAGGGATCAAAATCAGTTCCAACACCTCGGAACTTTTTTCACTCAACTACGCTCCACTATTAAAGGACATTTCCTCTAGCATAGATAAGCTGGAAAATCCGACCATCTCTTGGTTTGGCCGCAAGAATCTACTTATGTCCTTGATACTCCCCCGCCTAACATACTTACAACAATTATTACCCATTCCACTCCCCAGAACCTATTATGACTCTTTAAGGAAACTATTCCGTGCATTTATCTGGAAAGGAAAGAAGCCTAGATTGTCTTTTGAACTCCTATCACGCCCCAAGTACTACGGAGGAATTGCCCTACCCGACCCAGAGATATATGGAAGAGGGATTCTCTTATCCAGAATAATAGAGTGGCTCAGACCTTGCAGAGAAAACCATGGCTAGCAATAGAACAGGAGCTAATAAATAAACCTTTCAGGTCTCTCTTACTAGGCAATAACAACACATGCAACCTAACTCCCTCGCCGTGTCCATTATTCAAGCTACTCTAAAAGTGTGGAGATGGCTCCAATCATCTCACTGTGCGATACCCTTCCCATCCCCCTCCTTTCAATTAAGGATATTTTGGGGACTGCCTTACCTGCAGTAATTGATAGAACTCCACGGGAATTGAGGGACTCATCTACTCTAATCCTCTCCTTCTTTGATCCTAATGGATCAGTACTTCAGCTCAAGGAGTTCCAAAAAATTCTGAATGCCACTTATCCCCACCTATCCTCTACTTCATACTTACATACCTTCATCTCTCAGCACATATCGATAAGCGACCTTTACCGCCCTTTGCTATAGTCTGAGACACTCATCTCTAATCCCTCCCCCCCCCCCAAGAAAACTAATTTCACAACTTTTCAAAAGACTAAACACCCCTACTATACCAACTAAACCAGCCTTTATACGACAATGGGAAAAAGACTTAGGACAAGAATTTTCCATCACAAATTTGCCAAACATACTGTCCTCCCCACATACCTCATCTAGGTGTGTCCGCATACAGGAGAATGGATACAAGATCCTAGCCAGATGGTATAAAACACCTGACATAACGTCGCTTTATTCAGCAACAGCCTCAGAAAGATGTTGGAGGTGCCTTGACGGTAGGGGATCTTTTTTCCACATTTGGTGGGATTGCACAACCATTAGGATCTGGTGGAAAGAAATCTTCCAGATTTGTAACCAGATTTGCCAGACTAAGGTGCAAATGTCTGCACGTAAAGCCCTACTCAACCTCGAGGAGGATAATGCAGTACATCCTATGTTTTTCCTTTTTAAACAGCTTCTAATAGCAGCCCGTTTATTGATTCCCAAGTTTTGGCTCTCCACTGCCCTTCCCTCCATAGAGCAATGGAAACTAAAAATTGATCAAATCTTCCGTTTTGAGGAACTCTCTTCATGGGAAGCTAGGAATCATCTTAAGTTCCAACGCCAGTGGCATTTATGGCAAAAGTTTAGACACCTGAGTTATCCATAGAGATTCTCATGCCATTCTTTCAGATATAGATGTCTATTACCTAATTTTGACTTCCCTGGTTGTATACCGGACCCCTATAGTCTCCTATAGCGACCTCCCTGGGTGTATAGTAGTAATAGTATGCATCATTGGCTACCAGGAGGAGCTAATTTTAACTCCTTTAATGTGGTGTTATGTGAATGCTTAAATACTGAGATACGAGACTCTGTCACCCGTTGTATGTGATATGATATGTTGGCTACTACTACAACTATGTACTTGTCACGCCTTGCAAGGCATATCAGAATCTATTGATGTACCTTGTTACGTTAAATAAAATAAAAAAAAATAATAAAAAAATAAAATAAAATAAAGTACAGATCTTACTTATGGACAAACCTCTCTGCATGTAGGTACTGCTGCAAAAAACTTTGCAGACATATGTGACTGTGTGTATGGAATTTCTGCAATATAACTACAATAGCCCTACCTACAGTGGACTAGTCACCCCCATAATAGCAATCCCACTCAGAAGCCTAACTGAAGGGTCTCTGTGGGTGGTATGTAATCCTATATTGTGTTCACTAGGTAGTTGTTAGCAGGTGGCATGGACAGTTTGATCAGTTGTACTAGCCAGGCTCAAACACAGAGTGGTCAAATGTCAAAGCCAAAACAGTATGTTTGTCTTGTGGATACAATCTAACAGTTATCAGTACAGACACAGAGCGGCCATGTTGCAGGCGGGTTGCGACTATGCTGAGGTGAAGAACCGATGGCAAGTTATCTTGCAGCTGCCTTTCTTTTAATAATGAAGACAATACTGTATAGTCCTTTTTTATTGTTAACAGCCATGTGGCACCTTTAATGCCCCTTTAAACACAGGCTGTTGCTGGTATAAGGTTTGGCTATTTAAGTGGGGGCACAATATGCAAATTATTGACATTCAACACAGAATATTATTCAGCTCTGGCACAACCACTTCTCCAACCCCAGTGCTCTCCTGCCCTACAAGTTGGAGCACTTCTTCTACTGTCTGCTTGTCCTCCCTTTCCACATAATTTAAAAACGTTGAGAATATGTCATCAGGAACATCCATATCTTCTATATCGGCACCCTGCTGACTTTTCTAGGACATGGAGACTTTGAAGGACGATTCGGCAGAAGCAAAGCCAGCAAAAGATGATGCTCATCATTAAGACCTTCCCAGCCTCCCCCCTGCACCCCGCCTGGATTGTATTGGTTGGCACTGGAATATTAATGGCTTCCATCTTATTGGTATTGAATTACATATCTTAGTTTACGGTTGATGCAGCAACATTGTCCATAGTGCATAAGCACTTGCCACGTCTCTCCCTATGCTCAGCTCACAGGGCAGAAACGCATTATGGGTGATCTTGCATTATTGGGCTTGTCTCCTCTATACTTAGTTTTGCTTCATAACATATGCATCCATCATTTTAGGAAAACCTGATTCATTGCCACAAATCGCAAGGAGATTCAGATTAATTGTGAATCAGTTTTCCTAAACTTCAGACCAAATTCTGCTTCAAATGCTTCACTTCACTCAACACTAGTGTTCAGCATTGGTTGAAGTCTGTCAGTGTCACTCATTTGAGACTCCACTATTAGCAGGAACACAAAGCCTCTACATAAAATGTCTCACTCTCTGGTGGACCTAGCATACCATATAAAGCTTCACTGGAAGTCTGGCTTGGCACTGTTGTCCAATCCCTGCCTCAGGATGCCCAAAAACAACTCAGTGTCAGGACCTGATCACACATGAGCGAATGGAAGTGGAATTCGATCCGAATTTCAGGATAAATTTCATTCGCCTTTGTGTTTATTCGTGCTTCGTGTAAGTGAATCTGTTTGACCTGAAATAGTGTAAGATTCAAGATGTCGCCGAAATCACGTGCATGGTGACATATGACGTCACCACGTCGGCCGGTGTGATGACATAATCTCACGCCGTGCGAGACTTCGCGCCAGATCTTCAAGCAAGATGGTGGCGAACGGCCCGTCGTGAGCAAATGGAAGCGGTAAGTTTAAAATATTTTTTTTATATGTTAATTTTATAGTGTTTTTACACTTAGATGCCGCAATCAAGTATAAACGCGGCATCTGAGAGGTACAATGATGGTGGCATCGCTGTAGCAGCGAGGTGACATTTTTTTAAACATTTGGCGAATCAGTCGAATTGAACTTTTGAAAAATGCACTCATATCTAGACCTGATCTCTGCAAATGAGCTGTCCAAACCAATCAAACCCTTTTAAAAAGGTAAACTACAATGCTCCACAGTCCATAAGTGTTATGGATGAATAGCATACATAGATTGAGTTGTGGTTTCATTGTTAATATGTCATATATATATATATATACAGTCAGGTCCATAAATATTGGGACATCAACACAATTCTAACATTTTTGGTTCTATACACCACAACAATGGATTTGAAATGCAACAAACAAGATGTGCCTTAACTGCAGACTGTCAGCTTTAATTTGAGGGTATTTACATCCAAATCAGGGGGAACGGTGTATTAATTATAACAGTTTGCATATGTGCCTCCCACTTTTCAAGGGACCAAAAGTAAATGTTTGAATTGTGAAAGTAAATGTTTGAATTGTGTCAATGTCCCAATATTTATGGACCTGGATGTGTATATATGTATATATATATATATATATATATATATATATATATATAGATAGATAGATAGATAGATATAGTACAAAACAAGGGCAGCACAGCAGAAAAGCAGCAATTTTTTATTTATTTTTTATGTAGTGGGGTGCCAGCGGCTGTGGGGGTGATCCACCCACTTTACTTACAAAAATTGATAAACTCCACGGTCACCACCATTTGCTTGAGAAAGATCCCACTGAGAGGATTGAAACGTTGCTGTATGTCTGGTGAATAAACATTTTTGTTACTTTTTCTACTTCTGGATGTGCCGTGGAGTTTATCAATTTATATATATATATATATATATATATATATATATATATATATATACACTTTATTTATGCCACAGGGTTGTTTTCACACTTCTTGCCTCAAATAATTAAATATGCATGCCTGTTCTTTCCTTTGCAGATCCATCCTGTATCTTTATTCACTCCATCACATACAGTTCTAATGCAACCTAAAAACAAATATTTAGTCCCATTGCCTTGAAAACAACACAGTTTTCCATTCAATTCACATTTAATACATTTGATTTTAAGAATAAATAAACCATTCTGTTTAGATCAATAGGACATTTTAGAAAGAAAACACAGAAGAACAGATAGAAAAAAACAGCAAGGTACAGCACTTACTAAAATGCAGCCAGAGTTGTAGAAAGCATTGAATTAATGCCTGAACTCAGAAAACCCATTTATTAGATGGAATCAGGAATGTTTCAGCAAATGTGAAAGGTCCCTGTTTAGAGCCTCGGATGTGTGTTTGTGCTTCCAATGTGCAACCTTTGTCGGCAAAATGCCTTATTTCCTTAGGGATACGTGATAGCACTCAATTTTATAGATTGCCCATACACTGAAGTGCTTTTTGATATGTTGCAGCCTTATGCTGGAGCACTCTGCCATATGGATTGTTTTGTGTAAAGTGTCCCACCATATGGAGCATCACTTAAAGTATGACACAAGAGCAAAGGCAGGACCCCCTACATTGCTCTGTTCTCTACAACATTCTTTGAATTCACACATTGTATTGTCAGTTGTATGCAATGATAGAAGAAATGTAAGGCTTATTCCATCTTTTAACTCTTGCTAAGCGCACTTTCTGTTTTCTCAGTCTGCTATTTTATTTTGTTTCTAATATATATTCTAAATCCTTGGAGGTTTAATTGTCTGTATGTTCCTAAAAATACTTTTGAATGTATTTTTTTTTTTAAATTCAATATGTATTGTAGGAAGGCGCAGGGGTCTGTCATTGACGGAAGGTACATTTCACCGAGGTTCCTGGCCTCGGTGAGATAAGAACCGGTAATTTTGTGTGTCAGCGGCAGGTAGTGCTCGCTGACACTGTTGTACCTGCCGGTTCTTATTGGGAGCAGCCAAAGAGCAGGGTGGGTGGCTGTTCCTCACGTCCAGGCCAGGTTTTGGGCTGGGGTTTAAAAACCTGGCCAGCAGCTCAGCTGGGTGTGGAATGATCCTCCAGGTGACACTGGAGCTGTGGAAGCTCTGTGTTTTGGGAGCTGAGGAGACCCGCCATGCTGCCAGGCGGAGAGCCGCATGAGAGCAGCCTGCTGTGGACTGCCAGGTGATTTGTGGAATCTTGCTGTGTGAATTAACACCAAGACCCTTTTCTGCTTGTTTTGGTGTGAATAAACACAGAACTTTTATTTTTCAACCATGGTCTTGCCTCTGTGTTGCGTCCACTTACACTGCCTACCAGAGTAAATTCCTACAGTATGTAAACCTTAAAATATGATTATATCTATTGATCAGCAGAATATAATATTCACACAATATATTATGTGAAAAATCCAAAAACAAGCAATAAGGAAAAAATTGACAGTAGGGCTTGTGGAGATGGAAATTAAGGAAAGAAGAATGAAAAACAGAACTCCCTACATTTACATAAGCATTAATCTTATATAGTTTTAGGAATTATCTAATAGTGATGAGTGTCATAGGCAATAGGCGCAAATTTTTGGCTGAATATTTGCCATAAATTAGCAAATTCAAGAATTAGTGATCTCCAGTCATTATTTACTTGATTGCGAAAATCGTCAATGTAATATAATCGCAATAAAAATTAGCGATTAGAATATTTGCGATCAACACTAAGGGGTAGGCAACTTTCCTAATGGTTGCTAGGGATGTTGCTAAGTGCCGATATTCGTGATAAATTTGCGATTAGAATATTTGCGATCAACACTATTCACGAATACGAATATATAGCACAATATTCTAAATATTTGCAAATTCTCAAAGTGGCGATATTCACTCTTAAAATTAGCAATTCAAATATTCGCGCTCAACACTACTATCTAAGCCATTTTTTAAACCATGCACTGTTCCTGCCATTACCACCTCCTGAGGTAGACTATTCCACAGTTTCACAATTATTATGGTGAAGAAGCCTTGTCACCTCTGGAGACCTTTTCTTCTCCAGATGGGGATTTTACATAGAACAACGTTTCACCATATTTATGTATGGACCATTTATGTATCTATACAAGTTAATCATGGTCCCAAAATGCCTCCTCTGAATACTAAATATATTTAATTCATTTAGGCCTCCTGCACACGAACCTGTGCTGCCCGTTGCCGTATTGCGGACCGCATTTTCGGATCCTCAATACACGGGCGCCGTTCCGTGGTCATTCTGCATCACAGATGCAGACCCATTCACTTCAATGGGTCCGCGAATCCGAAGATGCGGAATGGTGCGGAACAGAAACACGGAACGGAACCCTGCTTCCGTAGTGTTTTGTGCCGTACTTCTGTTCCGCAAAAAGATAGAACATGTCCTATAATTTTGTGGAATGGGCGGAACACAAACACAATAAAGTGAATGGGTCCGCAATCCGCTGCGGCTGCCGCACCGTTGTGTTCGTGCATTACGGCCCGCAATTTGCAGGCCGCAGCACGGCCACGGGCGCACACGTTCGTGTGCAGGAGGCCTTAGACTGTTCTCACAACTAAGACCCTCCATGCTGCTAATCCGTTTATTTGCTCTTCTTTGTACTTTTTTCCAGCTGCAGGGCAACTTTTCTATCAAATGGTTCCCAGAAATGAACAACATATTCCAGATGAGGCTACACCAAAGTTATTTCTCAATCCAATTACAAACTATACTTTCTAAACCTTTAGATCTTATTTTATATATTAAACATTTATGAGAGACAGTATCAAATGCCTTTGCAAAGTCCAAGAACACTACATCCACAGCCACCCCTCTGTTTAGGTCTCTACTCACCTCTTCATAAAAACAAATCTGGTTCGGTCCTTCGTAAATCCATGTTGGCTATCACTTATAATATTGTTAAAGGTCACACACTCCTATATGTAGTCCTTTAAGAATCCTTCAAACACTTTCCCCACAATCAAAATTAAGGTTACTGGCATATAATTAGAGATGGCCTTGCGATTCGCCGAACATGTGAACATATGGCGATGTCCGCCAGCTCCATATTCTTTTGCATTGCGCCGAACTTTGACCAATGACTAGAGTTGAGCGAACACCTGGTGTTCGGGTTCGAGAAGTTCGGCCGAACCTACCGGAAATGTTTGGGTTCGGGATCCGAACTCGACCCGAACTACGCCCCGAACTCGAACCCTGGGCACTTCCTCATTCAATCCTCTTTTTATTTTCATTTTACCATTATATTGCAGGGCAATATAATGGAAACCCAAACTTTTTGGCACGAAAAAGGCTGTAAAACAGCCCAGGAAAAGGCTAGAGGGCTGCAAAAGGCAGCAAAATGTAGGTAAATCCCTGCAAACAAATGTGGATAGGGAAATGAATAAAAATAAAAATAAAATAAATAAAAATTAACCAATATCAATTGGAGAGAGGTCCCATAGCAGAGAATCAGGCTTCATGTCATAGCAGAGAATCAGGCTTCATGTAACCCACCACTGGAACAGGCCATTGTCAGATATTTTTAGGCCCCAGCACCCAGACAGATGAGAGAGGTCCCATAGCAGAGAATCAGGCTTCATGTCATAGCAGAAAATCATTCTTCATGGCACCCAACACTGGAACAGTCCACTGTCAGATATTTTTAGGCCCCGGCATCCAGACAGAGGAGAGAGGTCCCATAGCAGAGAATCAGGCTTCATGTCATAGCAGAGAATCAGACTTTATGTCATAGCAGAGAATCATGCTTCATGTCACCCAACACTGGAACAGGCCACTGTAAGATATTTTTAGGCCCTGGCACCCAGACAGAGGAGAGAGGTCCCATAGCAGAGAATCAGGCTTCAGGTCATAGCAGAGAATCATGCTTCATGTCACAAAACACTGGAACAGGCCACTGTCAGATATTTTTAGGCCCCGGCACCCAGACAGAGGAGAGAGGTCCCATAGCAGAGATTCAGGCTTCATGTCATAGCAGAGAATCAGGCTTCACGTCACCCAACACTGGAACAGGCCACTGTCAGATATTTTTAGGCCCCGACACCCAGACAGAGGAGAGAGGTCCCATAGCAGAGAATCAGGCTTCATGTCATAGCAGAGAATCAGGCTTCATGTCATCCACCACTGGAACAGGCCACTGTCAGATATTTTTAGGCCCCGGCACCCAGACAGAGGAGAGAGGTCCCATAGCAGAGAGTCAGGCTTCATGTCATAGCAGAGAATCAGGCTTCATGTCACCCAACACTGGAACAGGCCACTGTCAGATATTTTTAGGCCCCGGCACCCAGACAGAGGAGAGGTTCATTCAACTTTGGGTTGCCCCGCAATATAATGGTAAAATGAAAATAAAAAGAGGATTGAATGCGAAAGTGCCCTGGAGTACAATAATATATGGATAATGGGAGGTAGTTATAAATGTCTAATCTGCACAAGGGATGGACAGGTCCTGTGGGATCCATGCCTGGTTCATTTTTATGAACGTCAGCTTGTCCACATTGGCTGTAGACAGGCGGCTGCGTTTGTCTGTAATGACGCCCCCTGCCGTGCTGAATATACGTTCAGACAAAACACTGGCTGCCGGGCAGGCCAGCACCTCCAAGGCATAAAAGGCTAGCTCTGGCCACGTGGACAATTTGGAGACCCAGAAATTGAATGGGGCCGAACCATCAGTCAGTACGTGGAGGGGTGTGCACACGTACTGTTCCACCATGTTAGTGAAATGTTGCCTCCTGCTAACACGTTGCGGCCATGACAAAGTTGCGTTGGCGACCTCTTGCTCCTCCTCTGCCTTCGCCTTGGGCTTCCACTTGTTCCCCTGTGACATTTGGGAATGCTCTCAGTAGCGCGTCTACCAACGTGCGCTTGTACTCTTGCATCTTCCTATCACGCTCCAGTGCAGGAAGTAAGGTGGGCACATTATCTTTGTACCGGGGATCCAGCAGGGTGGCAACCTAGTAGTCCGCACAAGTTAAAATGTGTGCAACTCTGCTGTCGTTGCGCAGGCACTGCAGCATGTAGTCGCTCAGGTGTTTCAGGCTGCCCAGAGGTAAGGACAAGCTGTCCTCTGTGGGAGGCGTATCGTCATCGTCCTACTTTTCCCCTCAGCCACGCACCAGTGATGGGCCCGAGCTGCGTTGGGTGCCACCCCGCTGTGAACATGCTTCATCCTCATCCTCCTCCACCTCATCCTTGTCCTCCTCGTCCTCCAGTAGTGGGCCCTGTCTGGCCACATTTGTACCTGGCTTCTGCTGTTGCAAAAAACCTCCCTCTGAGTCACTTCTGACTGGCCTGAAAGTGCTAAAAACGACCCCTCTTCCTCCTCCTCCTCCTCCTCCTGGGCCACCTCCTCTTCCATCATCGCCCTAAGTGTTTTCTCAAGGAGACATAGAAGTGGTATTGTAACGCTGATAATGGCGTCATCGCCATTGGCCATGTTGGTGGAGTACTCAAAACCGCGCAACAGGGCACACAGGTCTCGCATGGAGGCCCAGTCATTGGTGGTGAAGTGGTGCCGTTCTGCAGTGCGACTTACCCGTGCGTGCTGCAGCTGAAACTCCACTATGGCCTGCTGCTGGTCGCACAGTCTGTCCAGCATGTGCAAGGTGGAGTTCCACCTGGTGGGCACGTTGCATATGAGGCGGTGAGCGGGAAGGCCGAAGTTACGCTACAGCGCAGACAGGCGACCAAGGGCAGGATGTGAACGCCGGAAGCGCACACAGACGGCCCGCACTTTATGCAGCAGCTCTGACATGTTGGGGTAGTTGTGAATGAACTTCTGCACCACCAAATTCAGCACATGCGCCAGGCAAGGGATGTGCGTCAAACTGGCTAGTCTCAGAGCTGCGACGAGATTTCGGCCATTATCTCACACCACCAGGCCTGTATACCTGCCTCCACAAAATACTGATTAAGAGGTTCAATATGCCTGTTTCCACCAAATATTTATTGAGGCCTACGATATACCTGCTGCCACAAAATATTGATTAAGGAATTTGACATACCTGCTTCCACCAAATATTGTTTGAGGCCTGCAATATACCTGCTTTCACAAAATACTTATTAAGGAATCTGATATACCTGCTTTCACCAAATATTGATTGAGGCCTGCGATATACCTGCTTCCACAAAATACTGATTAAGTGGTTCGATATACCTGTTTCCACCAAATATTGACTGAGTCCAGGCGACCAAGGGCAGGATGTGAACGCCGGAAGCGCACACAGACGGCCCGCACTTTATGCAGCAGCTCTGACATGTTGGGGTAGTTGTGAATGAACTTCTGCACCACCAAATTCAGCACATGCGCCAGGCAAGGGATGTGCGTCAAACTGGCTAGTCCCAGAGCTGCGACGAGATTTCGGCCATTATCTCACACCACCAGGCCTGTATACCTGCCTCCACAAAATACTGATTAAGAGGTTCAATATGCCTGTTTCCACCAAATATTTATTGAGGCCTACGATATACCTGCTGCCACAAAATATTGATTAAGGAATTTGACATACCTGCTTCCACCAAATATTGTTTGAGGCCTGCAATATACCTGCTTTCACAAAATACTTATTAAGGAATCTGATATACCTGCTTTCACCAAATATTGATTGAGGCCTGCGATATACCTGCTTCCACAAAATACTGATTAAGTGGTTCGATATACCTGTTTCCACCAAATATTGACTGAGGCCTGCAATATACCTGCTTCCACAAATACTGCTCTTCTCTAGGGACTTAGGCACAGAGTAATTTTGAAAATGACAGGCAGAGGAAGAGGCAGTCCATTCCGCAGAGGTGGTAGGGGTCGGGCAGGTTCCACAGGCCGGAGCCTAAGTGGAAAGTTGGAGAAGGCGCGTGCACTTCAAAGGGTGCACCAGATTTGGTTGAGTGGCTCACTCAGCATTCCGCTAATACACCCTCCTCATTCTTTGTATCTGCCCCCTACTCACTATGCGCTATGTGCCCCCCAAATACACCACCACCACTACAACCATAGCCCTCCACTCGATTCAGAGAAATTATTTTCCCATCCATTCCCATACCTTACAGATGCGCAGCCATTCTTGACATCGGATGAGGAAGAGGAGGTAGCAATCGCTGCCATTCAGTGGTCTGAAGACAATACCCAGATTAGCCCAAGGAGGGAGGTCCCTGCTGTTGCTGCCTACTCCGAGATCTCAAATGTCAAAGGTGGTGAAGGTGATGGTGCGTCGATGGACGTCACATGGGTGCCCACAAGAGAGAAAGAGTAGAGGAGTTCAGAGGGAGATACAGAGCAGCAGAGAGGGAGGAGAAGGAGGAGAAGCAGGCAGAGCTTGCAGTGCACAGTAGGCAAAAAGCAGGCTGCAAATGTATCTGGAGCGAGCCATCCACCATGCACGGTCTCTTCTGGCGCTCCCAGGACGCCGGCACATAGCTCTGCAGTGTTTTTTTAATTTTTTTTAACGTGTCAGCTGCTGACAATAGTGTTGCCATCTGCAGCCTGTGCCGTCAATGCATAAGTCGTGGTAAGCCCAACACTCACCTAGGGATGACTGCTTTAAGAAGGCACCTGGCCTTCCATCACCAAGCCCAGTGGGAGCAACACCGTGAGTACCCACAAAGCCACACTCCCGGCGCTTCACGTCCTGCCTTTTCTCCTTTTCCTCTCTCCTCCCATTTGTCTTCCACTCCACCTTCCACCGTGCTGTCATTGCGTTCATCTGGCAGAAGGAAGGCCTCTGTGGCCCAAATGTTCGAGCGTTAAAAGTTGATGACGCCGGATAACCCTCTTGCCCAACGGCTGACCCCTGGCTTGTAGGAACTGCTAGCCCACCAATTACTGCCATATAAATTGGTGGACTCTGAGGCATTAAAAAAAATGTTTGGCCATTGGCACACCGCAATGAAAGGTCCCCGGAAGGAAATATTTCTCCCAGAAGGGCCTCCCAGAGCTATATGGCCACGTTAAGCGGAAAGTGAATATATCTCTGGCACACAGTGCCAGTGCCAAGATGCATCTGTCCACAGACACGTTGTTTAGCAATCATGGGCAGGGAAGGCACATAACCGTTACTGCCCACTGGGTGAACCTTCCGGCCGTCAAGCATGTAACCGGTGGTTCCCGTGTAGATTTGGTGTTACAGCCAAGTACTGCTTGCAGGCCTGTTTCTTCTCCTCCTCCTACTCCATCCTCTGTCTCCTCCTCTGCTGACTCCTCCTTTTCCACTGCTACCACCTCTTCCGCTGCACCTTCCAAGCTCCCCAGAACCTATTTGATGTCCCAGGTGAGAAGTTGCCATGCTGTGCTGCAGTTGTTGTGCCTGAGTCCAGGTCGTCTTGTGGCAGGCCAGGAAAATCTCTGGCCATTTTAGAAGATCTTACACGGTTATGGCTCACCTTGCTGACATTCAGCGGAACTCCACCTTTTATATGCTTGATAGGCTGCTCCAGCAGCAACGTGCCGTTAATGACTACCTGTACTAACTCTGCAGCAGGACAGGTTCTATGACACATGCAGACTTCTGCGGCCATTTGATGAGATCACCAAACTGGTCAGTCGCAGCCAGGATGCCATCAGTGACATTGTACCTTACTCGTCCTGTCTGGAGCGTACATTGTGTCGTGTCATTGATCAAGCCATCAAGGAGTAGTAGCTGGAAGATTAGGAAGTTGCAATACTGAATAAATTCCCAGAGGGGGCTACTCCATCTGAGACAAGTCAGCAGGAGTCTGAAGAGGAGTCAGAGGAGGATGGTTGCTGGGGGGAGAAGGAGCAAGAAGAGCAGGCTTCGAGGGGGACTTTAAACATCATGGATCTTTGGTGTTGTCCGTGGCTGGGAGGAGGAGACCGAGGACGACATTCTCCTGGGCGATGAGCAGCAGCCAGGGCACTCCACCGCGTCCAATTTAGTGCAAATGGGGGCCATCATGCTATAGTGTTTGAAGAGGACCCCCGTATAAAAAGCATAAAGGATCAGTACTGGGCGGCAACGCACTTAGACACAAAATACACAAAATGGCAGACATGTAACCAGCATCACAGAGGACTGGCAGAATAAAGCTTTTTTAGGCCTTGCTGCGAGAGATGCTGCATTCTGCTTTTGCATGCGCTGGCAGAGGAATTTCCATCCACAGCGAAAGAGGTGCCGGTTCCAATTCTACCGCGCCTGCAAGAAGAGGGCGGTTTGAAGATGTGTTGGTCACTTTGAATATGAGATCATTCTTGCAGCCAACTCATCGATAGACGCACTTTTGTTTATTTCTGAACTCGCGACAAACCTTAGGTCCTTAGTTTTTTTCATGACATACAATAGTTGAACACATTGTTTAAAGACATAATTGTGCTTTTTAGAAAACTGGGACACTTTCCTAAAAATTGCTGATGCACCCAGTAAACAACTTTTTTTCATATTGTGAAATGGCTTTTGTACTACATATTTATTGTGCATTTTTGTACATATTTCTAACTATTTGTCCTTCTGCCCCCCTCTATCATGGTACATACAATAGTAGAGTTCAGCAGAGCTGCTTGTGCCCATTAAAATGAACCATATGACTGGTCTTCTACAATTATGTCTTTTGACAATTCTAAAGGACACACAAAGGACAAAAACAAATCACAAGACAGGAAAGAAAATACTTGACAAAACTGTCGGACAAAGATTTGAAAGCAACTGATGAAGAAAAAGCCTTTGAGAAAGCGTAAAAAAAAAAAGAAAACATTTTAGAACCACATATTTGGATAAACCATCTTTTTAAGCTTCAGTAATTTTTTGATTCTTATGATAATGGGTAGTCACATTTATTTCTCCAGTCTTATAAAGATGTTTTGTGAAGAAAACAATTCTGCTATACATAAGGAGAGAAAGCCTATTCACACAAGTAGAATAAAACATGTTTTTCATTTTTGTTATGGTGATCTGTATTTATCAAAACCCCATGAGACAGAAGTAACTTTTAAAGATAAAATGCTAATAACATAGACAGACATAACACAGGGGGAGGTTTATGTTTATCATACACCAGTATATTTCTTGGACAATCTATTGATTGGAAAACGTTACGGAGACATGTCATTGAACCTGGCCATATTCCTCCACAAGGCGGTACGCTCAGGTCCTTAATTAGAATCTGGAAGAGCTTATATTTCAACGCAATGTCAAAGGTAAATTGACAATGTATATTTCATTGTGAAGGTAAATCAATTAGATAAATTATACAATACTTGAAGGAACTTCTTTAATTGTTACGCAGACACAAAGCTATAAAAGTTCCTTAGGAAAAATTATTTCAAGGATTAAATACATGCGACCACTTGTCCCCATAGAAAAATATTTCAGTGCAGCAGATCACTTAACACAGGATTATCTGCTACAACCAATTTGGTTTCTGTATCAACCAAGTTTTCACCCAAAAGAACAAGCATTTGCTTATTTATTAAGTGATCAGCGGCAGCTTTACACAGTACAATTAGTAGTAATGAGAACCCCCTAGTGCTAGCTTAAACTGTCTGAATCTTAAAAGGGTTATGCCATGATTGACATAAAAAAAAAAAAAAAAAACAGACATTATATAGTACATGATAATATCTTTCTAACAAAGCTAGAACCAGCCCTGTACCACGCAGGGGTCCAGAGATCTCAACATTCACTGTTTCAGTTGCTCTGCTAGATAGTTTTAAGCCTAGCAGCTCAATGAGTGTGTCCTTTCTGTTGCATATCCGTCCTTGTAACGGCCGCAGATTCTAACAGAACACATGGCTGATGGCAGTTGAAGATTTAAACTGAGCACAGAGAGATGGACAAAAATTAAGGAAAAGAAAAAACTGAAGGTGGCGCTATATAGATGCATTTATTGAATATTTCACTGGCGATAATACATTTTAAATGATATGCAATTACAAAAGTAGTCAGATCCAGGTGCTGGTTTGAAAAAAATGCAGAATATGCTTTGTGACACAACCCCTTTAATAAAGCTCCTTCATTATGTATTTTATGCTGTTATTAAGGAGGTAAGTAAAAAAAAAATATATATATATATATATTGTAAGGGATTAGGTAGTGGGGCTGTCGTCTCCTGGGTAGACAGGCTCAGTTTAGCAGGCACACCGACGAAGTTACAGTCCACGCGGCAGGAACTTCGTTTAACTGACCTCAGCCAGTTTTATTGTTAGGTTGAGGTACAGAACATAAAACATAGCAAACAAAAATCCTAAGCCTGTCCGGCTCTAACTATACAGCATGAACCTCCCTGACCAAGTGCCGGCCTAATACCAAGCACCCAAACAAAATAGCAAAGTCCGTACCTCTTGTAGTGCTCTCACAGGCTCCATGCAGGTAACCTGTTCCCAGGCTGAGCGAGCTGTGTCTGCATTCTCAGCCTTATATCAGGCTAGCACACCTGAGGAGTAATTACCTGACAGCCCAAAAGCCGGACTGTCCGGATGGAGTGGGGCCCACCCTTCTCTCCCCACTCCAGCAACACAGGCCCTAAGAACAGGTTTTATGCAAACCCGAATTGCACAGACCTCTCCTGAACATTTCCCTGGTTGCTTTTAAATGACAGAAGTGAGAAATCTTGGGCACACATAGACCCCGTCCACTACTTCTCCAGACACTCTGTCACAATATATATATATATATTATCAGAGAATGGATATTTGTGCTATATAAAGCTAGCTGTTACACAAATACCCAAACCTTACTGTGCTCCGCTATCATGTGCTAATTTGTCCTTCCCGTGTTTAGTATTCAGAACTATTTGGATGGGACTTTTTTCTAGCTCTATATAAAGTGGGTTATTTTGAGAAGAGTCTATTACATTACTTGTATCAGATAGCAATCACGCTACGTAGTAGAAGTCTTGTTACCTCAGAGGCTCCCAGGTACATGGACCCCAGAGGTGATTCTGTTAACCTTGTACCAATTCATTAATTGTGCAAATAAATCAACAGAAAAACATTACTGGTCCTTGGAGCATATAGGATCTTCATATTGCTTTTTATACCTTGATATTTATTACATTATCAGTGATAATCTAGAAAAAAGGCAGAGGCACATTTAATTCTTAAAGCACATAACTGCGGGGCACTGTTTAGATGTAGTAGCTACAAGATCCAAGTATGAGCAAAAAATATGTATAGGGTAAGACAGCATGCTCTTAATCACTTATAACCCTCTTCAGTAAGTTTTTTATTCTCCATTTTGTTTAAAGGATGAGGTGTAATTCCTAGCTTGTATATTCAAAGAAAGCATGGTGCGCTCTCCAGGGAAGCCATTATAATGTACATCACAATGGATGTTTCAAAGCGAAAACAAATCTGGGTCATAAAACACATTTGAGCGGGTCACAGAAGCATGGTAGAGGGCAGGTCACAGACAGAGCAGAGGGCTACCATCTCCTTGGGAACTATGTTTCATTTGGAATTAGAAGAAATAAGTGGGAAATGAACAACTCCGGCACAGCTTTTTCGTGGAAACTGTTTCGTCTTTTCTGTTAATGCATGTACAAAAATACAGACATGACCATATTGAAGCACACAGAGCAATTACCAATGTGATTCCATAAGTACAACCAGAGTGTTAAAATGGTTAAAAATAATGTAACATGGGAAAAATGAAATGTATATATTTATATTTTTTTATCAATATTGACAACCTATAAGGCAGCAAGAAAGCACAGGATAGGCAATCAATATCATATCAGTGGGGGTCCGATCACAGCATCCCCATCAATCCGCTGTATGATGGGACTATGACACTCATATAAATGCTAAGGCCCCTTCAAGAGTCGGTCTATCTGCATTCAATGTATATAGCAGCAGTGCAAGACATTATGTCGTCATGGAATTGTCCGGTCTCGTAATATTGAGGACCTATCCTCAGGATAGGTCACCAATATCAGATCAGTAGAGGTCCATCTCCTGGAAACCCCACTAATCAGCTGTTTCAAGAGGCCTTGTCGCTAGTTCAAGCACTGTGTCCTCTTCATTGTATACCAGCATGTTGTCTAGAATGAAGCAGCAGTACACAGTAATTACAGCTGTTTGTCCCTTTTGCTTGAATGGAAGTGTAATTTGTAATTATCCTGCATGGCCACTGCAATGTAGAGAGTGTGCAGGTAAAAATGAAAAAGGATGCAGCACTTGCAACCGCTGATCATGATTGTGTTAGGAGTCAGAACCCCACCCATCTAAAATTGATGACCTGAGGGTAGGTTATCAATATCATGAGACAATTCCTTAAAATGGGACATTCAAGTCAAAAGCCACAACTTTGACTACTAAGTACATGGTGTACAGAGAGACAGACCCATGTAAACCATGAAGAGGTTGCAGCGCTCACACGCGCACTGCCCCCCTTTTGAACAGCTCATTAGAGGGGAAAGAAGGAGTCAGTCCACAATGATCAAATATAAATGGCCTATTTTGAAGAAAGGTCATCAATATTCTGAACCTGGAAAGTCTCTTTTATGTGATAAATAATATGGGGCTGGAGTACTTGGGGGCCACACATTATTCAAGCAATATACTCGCTTTCAATTGCATTATTTAACACTCAGGTCATATAGCGAATAAAGTCTAACAGATTATACCCAAATAATATTTAAAAACAAAAATATTAAAGTTAAACAAATCGTTTTCCAATTTTGAATATATATTATTTGTATTGCCATGTCTGCGGTGACCTACTTAAATGACTCTACTAAGATATTGGATTATTTAACCCACACAGTGAATACTGTGAAAGAAAAACAATGTTGTATCTGTCTTTTTCTTTGGTCACCTTGTCTCTCCGAAAATGTATTAAAAATTATCCGAACGTGCTATCTATAGATGAGCAAATCGAATCCCACAAAGTGGAATTCGATCCGAATTTCAGGATAAAACTGATTTGCCTAGAAGCCGAATTTCCTCGTGCTTTGTGTCAGCGAATCAATTTATCCTGAAAAAGTATGAAAAAACAAAAAAAGTTGAACGTACCTCCTCCATTTGCTTGCGACTGGCTGCCAGCCTCCATCTTGCTTGAAGATCTCAGCCGAAATCCCGTTTTTATTGTTAATTTTACACTCAGATGCCACGATCATGTATGAACACGGCACCTGAGGGCTACAATGACGGGGGCGGCGCTATCGTAGCTCCCTGTCATTGCACCCGCTACTTACAAAAAAATACACTTTGTGACAAAGTAATTCGTCACAAAGCGAATTCTTTTGTGAAATTTGGCAAATCAGCCGAATCAAACTTTTAGGAAATATCACTCATCTCTAATGCTATCAATAAAAAATATAGCTCTCTTTCTGCAAAAATAGAACCCTCATACAGCACCATTGATAGAGATATAAAAAATTAACGGGCGCATTTATTAAGGGCCACAGCTGGTGGTGGATCCGCCGAAGTTATGAAGAGGCACAGGCCTTTCCATAACTTTCAGCGCATCAAGCACCAGTTCTAAATGTAAGACAGCTTCTGAGCTGTCTTACATTTACACCTTGTTCTATGCCTAAAATAGGCGTAAAAAATGGTAGATGAAATTGGCCTGCTGGCCCATCCCCTTTCCTGCCCACTTCATGGCCACAATTCTAGACCTAGAGTGAGCAGGGAAAAATCGAAGATAGCGGTGCAACTTACTATTGCGCTTCCATCTGCGCCTGAAATATGCCTAATTTAAGCGTGTTTTAGATTAGTAAATAATCCCCAAAGTTCTGGAGATTTTTTGTTTTTGAAAATTTGAAACCATGCATGTTGCCCCCATAAATGAGTTAGATGTCATGTAACATACATAATATATGCCTATGATCTCAGTTCTTTTGTACATGGAACTTATCACAAAATAATTTATTTTAATCATCTTTCAGAAAAGACAAATAGATAATTTTTTACATAATCTCCCTAGTCAGTGTTGTGCAGGTCTGAACATGTTATTGCAGTTCATTTGTAAGAATGGCTGTCCCAATTGTGATCTACATGAAAGAGGAGCAAGTGTGCAGTGATTCATTTTTTTTTTAGGTCTGAAAGTGTGTCTGGTTCCTATATTTATCGAAGACTTGTGCACAGTATGGAGAAAGCGTTTTGTCTCGAAGAAATGTGTGTGAATGGATGAAGAAGTTCAAGGAAGGTAGCACAAGTGTCAGCCATGAAAAGCGAGTCCACATTCACTGAACGTGCACATGAATTGATTATGATAGATAGACGACAGTGGACAGTTGATTATGTGACAAATCATTTGTAAATGAGCCTAAGATTCATATTTGATAAAGAGGTGAAGACAGCGGTGCATTTGTGACTTGCAGCTCAGCCTAAAAAAATAAAATAAATGTGGCAATGTGAAAATTGTTGACAGATAGACAAAAGGTATTGAAAAGCAGGGAGATTATTTAAAAAAATGATGCATTTGTCTTTTCTGAAAGCTGATTCAAATAAATTCTACAGCCAGAGTGCAGTTAAGTTTTGAACACACTTGTTTAATAGAAGGATGAAATCTGAGTGCAAATGTTTTTATTACCCTTTTAAACTCTTGTTTAACATTCTAGCCTCCCAGTAAATAAAGATCCATTAAATCTAGTCATGTACCTATTTTCTGAAGTCTCATAATGGTGAATAGAGTGTGCACCATGCAAGAATGACCACCTCTCTAATCACAGATATGGGGCTGTTGGAAAAAGCTAGGCCAACACTCAGCTATTTTCAGAACTCTCATAGAGTTTAACAGAGGAAGTCGCACTTGTGTGGCTGCACTGTTTGCTTTGGGGGTCCTGTTCTAGAGATATAAGGGTATTCCAGATATGGAACCTGTACCTATCTGACATTTATGTCACATCTTAGCAATATGCCATCGGTGTCCCAGATGGGGATAACCCTTTAAGTAACTAAGAATAACCAGCAATATATTTGAGAAAACAGTCTAGATGTTACCTACAGTGCTGCCCATAATTATTCATACCCCTGGCAAATTTTGACTTAAAGTTACTTTTATTCAACCAGCAAGTAACTTTTTGATGGGAAATGACATAGGTGTCTCCCAAAAGATAATAAGACGATATACAAGAGGCTTTATTGTGGGGAAAAAAAACACATTTCTCAGCTTTTATTTACATTTGAGCAAAAAGTGTCCAGTCCAATATTATTCATACCCTTCACAAACAGCCACAGTCTGTGGGAAAATCTAAAGTTCTATATCATTCCAAATAGTCCAATCTTTTCTTAAGCATCCTAATTACCCTGATTAATTGGGAACAGCAGTTTTTACTCAACTCAACAGGTGAAAAAACAGCAGCTCTCTGCAGTTGGTTTGTGGATAGTCATGGCTAAGACAAAGGAGCTCAATGAGGACCTGTGGCTGCGCATTTTTTAGGCTGCTCACAAGTCAGGAAAGGGCTACAAGGCCATTTCTAAATGTTTTCAAGTTCCAGTGGCTGCAGTGCAAAGTATTTTAAAAAAAATACAAGATGTTCTGCACTGTGGAAAATCTCAGAGGACGTGGTCGGAAGCCAAAAGTGACACCTGTGCTGGCCAGGATGATAGTTAGAGAGGTGAAAAAGAATCTAAGGGTCACCACCAAGACCTTACTGGTGAATCTGGGCTCTGCTGGTGGCAATGTCTCAAGGCAGACAATCCAACGGACACTGCACACTGCTGAGTTCCACGAATGCAGACCAAGGAGGACACCACTTCTCCAGATAAGTTACACAATAGCTTGCTTGGCCTTTGCAAAAGCTCATCTGGACAAAGAAGAAGACTTCTGGTCTTATGTGTTATGGTTAGATAAAACTAAAATGTAATTGTTTGGTCACAATGATGTTTCGTTCATTTGGCGTAAAAAAAGAGAAGACTTCAACCCAAGGAACACCATCCCCACTGTCAAACATAGTGGTGAAAACCTAATGCTTTGGGGTGTTTTTCAGCCAATGGACCAGGGAACCTAATCACAGTAAATGGCACCATGAAAAAAGAGCAATACATGAGGATTCTCAACGACAACATCAGGCTGCAGAGAAACTTGGCCTTGGGCACCAGTGCACATTTCAGCATGACAATGACCCAAAACACACAGCAAAAGTGGTGAAGAAATGGTTAGCAGACAACAACATTAACATTTTGGAGTGGCCCAGCCAGAGTCCAGACTTGAATCCAATTGAGAATCTGTGGAGGGAGCTAAAGATCAGGGTGATGGCAAGAAGACCCTCGACCTGAAAGATTTGGAGCTCATTGCTAAAGATGAATGGACAAAAATACCTGTGGAGACATGCAAAAAGCTAGTCTGCAAGTATAGGAAGCGTTTGATTGCTGTAATAGCCAATAAAGGCTTTTCTATTGATTATTGAGAAGGGTATGAATAATTTTGGACTGGACACTTTTTGCTCAAATGTAAATAAAAGCTGAGAAATGTTCCCCCCCCCCCCCCCTCCCCCACAATAATGCCTCTTGTACATCGACTTATTATCTTTTGGGAGACAGAAATGTAATTTCCCATCAAAAAATTACTTGCTGGTTGAATAAAAGTAACTTTAAGTCAAAATTTGCCAGGGGTATGAATAATTATGGGCAGCACTGTATAAAGCATGCATAATTGTTAAGTGTGTTGTTATCAGATGTGGACGTGGACTCCCTCTTCATGGCTGACACTTATGCTTCTTTCCTTGAACTTCTTTATCCATTCACACACACACTTCTTCTAGACCAGGCATGCTCAACCTGCGGCCCTCCAGCTGTTGCAAAACTTCAACTCCCAGCATTCTCGGACAGCCTACAGCTATCAACCTACAGCAGGGCATTTTGTGGGAGTTGTAGTTTTACAACAGCTGGAGGGCCGCAGGTTGAGCATCCCTATTCTAGACAAAACACTTTCTCCATACTGCACACAAGTCTTTGATAAATATAGGAACCAGACAACTTACAGAACAGCATGGAATATATATGTGAATGATATATATTTTTTATCTCCCATCTGTAATGTATCTATCACCTTTGCTATATTTACCTAGCCTAGTATATATTCATTTAACCAAGAAGAGCATTAGCCTGCTTGTCAACAGCCTTGCTTTCCATGGTGAAATATGGGAACAGTTCAAGGATGTTCCTAATCAACCTCATCTAATGGTTCATGTAAGCTCAGGGTATCATTCCATTTGTATATTGCAATATGTTTGTTCTTTAAATGCCATTTTAATAACCTTCAAACCTCAGTGTACATTTTTGCATTAAAATCGCCTTTTATGACATTTCTTTATCTGGTCAGTATCTTCTAATTACTTGCTTGACTGCTTCTAGATCACTTTAGCTGTTTTCACTTTTTTATTTTGTTCATGGCACATTCAATAACCTTGTTACAGAGGAGATATGACAATTTTCTCCTGTGCCTTATTCACTTTAAGTTTTCCAATTGTTACAAGAAATAAATAGCTTAAGTCAAAAGTCAAAAAACAGATTGGTTTGGAAACTTTCTAACCAGTTTCTAGAAAATATAGAAACTATGCAAAAGAACATTTTTGTCTTGTAGGCAAATAAAGCAGTTACTTAAATTTATCTGCAAATCCACACACAGAATTTAGACAAATTTTAAAAGGAGTTTCCAGTTCTATATAAGTAAAGTTCATGGGATTTCAAACTTAAGACCTCGATCTTATATCATAAGGCTATGCCATGAGTAGCCGCCCAGGTCTTATGACCGACGTCGGCAGCCAAATCCAAGTGCAGTAGTCTCCTATCAGTTCTACTTAGCTTTTTGGGAACGGTAGATAATTAATTAATTATTGTAAATGACCATTTGTGTGATAGCTTAAAAAATAGAGTTGTCAGGGACCAAAGGAGCATAGCCTTTTACTAATGCAACTGACACATATTGATTAGTGTAGGTTAGTAGGGTTAGGTCTCCATGGTTTAGACATGGATGGCATGTCCTGGTAATATGCCAGCGGTGTCTTAAAGGGTTGTTCATTGCCAAAATAAGTTCATTATAAAATAACTTATTGCAATACTTATCAGTGTTGGTAACTGAATGAATTTGTTTGCCAGACTAATTTTCTGCAAAAATTAATGCGGAGACAGAGGAGGTTTCTGATTTAACTAATGAACTGAGCGAGACTGCCAGTCACCAAAACACAGGAAGGGGGAGGAAGCTCTCTATGTGTGTCAGGATGTTACAGCTTACAAACTAAACTCATCTTCTGGGACCACAAAAACATACAGTAAAATCAGACCATTTGTGCAGTCTACAAAATTTAATTATATTAATAAATGTATTTCACATTTGTATAGCACTGATCGTCTGGAGTGCCAAGAGGCAGACCACTGCCGATCTGATATTGATTACCTATCTTGAAGATACAGATGCGGAAAAGCTAAAAAGAATGGTTAATACAATAAGTTAAAACAATGGGAAGAACCTTATGGTCAGAAAGTGGGCTCCTGATTACAGACTGCAAATGTATGCAAATGAGCTTCTGGGAGTAGCCTAAACACCTTGTTTAGGAAAAGTCAGGACCAGCCATGATCATGTTTTTACTGCCTGACCTTGGCAATCAAAGTTGAGAGGGCACAGCAGTTGCAGGGTGCAGAGCCTCTAGGTGTAACAGCAACGCCCCTGTTGCTCCTAGAGGCTGATTTCCATATATTAAGCTTCATTTTTCTCAGCAATGTGGGCACATATAAACATGGGACCAAGACAGATGCCTTCAGCTGCCAAGCCTACACGAACAGCCAGTTTCATAGGTACAAATCTCTTGACAGATGCCCTTTAAAGTAGCTCTTATGTCTGGAAAGCCAAAACTTATTTTGTTAAATGGAGCATTTCAGTTTAATTCAAGGGGATTGCTACATAAACTGATATCTTGTGAGCCACACTTTACTATCCCATGTGGTGTCCATTACTTTAGACAAGAATATGAAAAAATTTAACAGTTTAACCAGGCTTGACTATTTAGCTGAAATATGCATGTCATATCATACAGTAAGTGGCTTCTCCTTTAAAATCATAATTGCTGCCCCTTACACAAAGAGAAGGTGGATGCTTCATGATTCTGCTATTGTGAAATGTCACATTCTGACAGCATGCTTCCTGTATGTATATCATATACTGTCAGATCACGTAAGACCTAAAATGCACTTTTTTCTTAAACCTTCAATGTATGATATATCTGTCAAAGGAAATGTGGCAGCTTCGCCCTGTGTCTAGATTTGATGCAGATGTTGGACTTAGGTTGACATCCATGCTGAGTAAATTCATCCCAGTGTGAAAAATGCACTTGAAGGAAAACAGAAAGCGATGAGTTGTTTGACTTTCCTACACAGTAAACTCATCATGTGCTCGGCATACTCTACCAGCAACACAATATTTATACTGGAAAACGGAGTACCACCTAGTGGTGAAGTCCCGGCTATTACAAGCGGAAAGTCTCTGTCATTTTCTAGTACAAAAAGAAAAGAGACAAAAAAAACAACAACTGTTTCATTCATTCATGCTGACCTCCAAGGGATTTCTCAAAAACCCTGAATCTCTTGACAAGAACAGCTACACAATCTTTCTAAAGACTTCCCTCTCACATTATTGTTGCAAAATCCTCTTCTTAGTGGCTATTTAGCACTGATGATAAACTTTCCAGTTGACTAAAACAATGACTGCAGTCAGCTAAAAAGGATTACGTACGAGACAGTGATTTCCCCCAGGAAAACAAAAATAAGTCCATTGCAATGCAAAAAAAAAATATGTTGTCATTGGATTTTGTGTTCTGCGTGCATTGAAGAAATATTTAGAGGACAGGCTTCTCCTGATCTTCTTGTAACTACAGTCATGTAATCAGATGATAAAGCCTTGTGCCAAAATTGTATGTATACTGTGAAATTGTTTGCTGTGGAATTATAGGAATAAAGTTAAAGCCGTATGTGTTTGGCAGGTAATCAAATCAGTATTATAGTGATGATGTGAGACTCACAGTGACAAATCAAGGACTCATCCAAACTAGTGGGATTTGTATTTGTTTTTTAAATATACAGACTTTTTGTGAAAACAACAAATCATGATAGTTCTATTCATTTCTAGGGGACAACTCACTGCCAAATTGGGCACATTCCCCGAAAAATTTATATTATATGGTGAATGAGTGAGCTGGGTGATTAGCAGTTCTATTCTATTGACCTGGGAATTTTGGTGCTAGAAGAATGTTTTGCTTAAAAATATGCCTTGTAATCAGTACATCCACATGTTGTGGGGTAGATTTTTCCAATATATCTATCAATTATTGTGCAGTATGTTGGCATTTGTTGGTAGTGGTAAAAAAGGTTACAAATTATAGTATAAGGTTGGATATATCCATTTGGGGTTTTTAGGGTGTTTTGAGCTTTTTTTTTCCCAAAGTGCAGCATGATATACAGATGTAGTTATCTTGACTGGCTTAACGCGTTAAACACAGAAAAATCTTATTACAGTAATAAATCGTGTTAAATAGACCATCCTTCTCTGCCTGGAGTCAAGATAAGGCTGGCTACATCTGGCATGTTGTTTTTCTTAATCTTTTCTTTATTATTATCTATATCTATTTAAAAACATGAGGAAAAACTGTATGTAATGTATAAAATGAAACAAAATAAAAACTTAGTACTAAATCCACTATAAATGATTGAAATTTCATGTGTTTTATGGTCTTTGTTCAGCCAAAATGCTAATAAAAATGCTAAAAAAAAACATTGTGTGAAAAGAGCCCTAATAGATGTAGATAATGATAGATAGATAGATAGATAGATAGATAGATAGATAGATAAATAGATACATAGATACATAGATCAATAGATATTCGATAGATATACACAGACAGTTGATTATTATTATCACCAGCTACATCCAGAGTAACCCCCATGTGCAGTGCGGACAGCAGCTAGACAGTCTGGAAGATGCTCAATGTAGTCCTGGTAGGTTGTCACAGATATCTGGAGCTATAATGACTGCATTGTATCACACAGCTGCTGGAGGGTGAGTGGGGGAGGATTCACACAGTAAACAAAAGGATAAAGTTGGTCCCACAGATGTACACTTGGGTTAATGTCTGAAGGGGGCCAGGGTAGAACCCAGAAGTCTTGTTCATACATTTCTAGCTGTGTGATATGTTACATTGTCTTGCTGGAAGATCCTATCGGCCCCAAGGAAGAAAATCAGAAAGTATGGGTGTATGTTATCTGTAAGGATGGATCATTTAATATCCAAGTCAGTTGAGAATGCCTTCCACATGGATGGGTGGGCCCAGAGAATGCCACAGTAACATTCTGCAGACCATAACCATAACCTAATAACCATTCCTCTGATCCCTGCTCCTTTGGTTCCTCTTGCAGGAGCATTATGGAACGCACGTTCTGTCTATAACAAACTGTCGTACATTCATGAACTATTCATCTCTCAAAACCTTTCCTTTCTGGGTCTCACAGAAACATGGCTGACACCTTCTGACACCTCTTCCCCTGCTGCACTCTCTTGTAGTGGATTTCAATTCACTCACACCCCCCGCCCCGGCTGCAAACATGGTCTTCTCCTATCAGACACCTACTCCTACAGCCCAACTCCACTGCCACACTCCATTACGCTCACCTCATTTGAAGTACACTCTGTTCGCATGTATTCTCCTTCCAACCTTCAAGTAGCTGTCATTTACCACCCCACAGGCCCAGCCACCATCTTTCTTAACCACTTTAACGCCTGGCTACTGCACTTTCTTTCTGCCAACATCCCCACTATCATCATGGGTGACTTCAACATCCCTATTGACACCTGCCACTCGGCCGGCTCTAAACTCCTATCGCTCTCTTCCTCCTTCGGCCTATCACAGTGGTCTTCAGCTCCCACCCACAGAGATGGTCACACTTTGGATCTTATCTTTACCCGCCTCTGCTCCCTTGCTAACCTTTCTAATTCGCCTCTCCCCCTATCCGACCACAACCTACTCACCTTCTCTTCATTGGTCTCTTCTGCTGCTCCCCCGGTCCACACACTAGCACCCCCCGCAGGAACCTCAACCATCTCGACTTTCGCTTGATTTCTGACTCTCTTCTCCCACTCTCTACCACCTGTTCCCTCCAAAACCCAGATGCTGCTACCACCCTATATAAAACCACAATAAGTACAGCTCTGGACATCTCACATAACAAAACCTGAAAAATCACATAACAAAACCTGAAAAATCAACAGACAACCCTGGCACACCAACCTGACCAAAAAACCTCAACAGAAGCTTCCAGGGCTTCTGAACGGCGATGGAAGAAATCCCATTCTAAAGATCATTTCACCGCATACAAGCAATCCCTCCTCATATTCAAATCCTCACTTGCTGATGCAAAACAGGCCTACTTCTCATATCTTCCCTAGCCCACAGCCTAAACAACTTTTTAGCACTTTTAACTCCCTTCTTCATCCCCCAGAGTCCCCACCCTCTCCTCTCTTCTCAGCTGAGGACTTTGCCAAATATTTCAAACAAAAGATAGTCAACATCAGAGAAAGCTTCACTACACAGTCCCCACAGGCCCTCTACACAACTGCTCGGTCCTCTTCTCCCAAAACTCGCTTCTCCACCATTACAGAAAAAAAACTCCCCACTCTACTCTCCAGATCACATCTCACCACCTGTGCACTTGACCCAATCCCATCCCACCTCATCCCTAACCTCACCACAGTGTTTATCCCAACCCTAACTCGTCTCTTCAACCTATCACTAACCTCTGGTGTCTTCCCCTCTGCTTTTAAACATTACACCCATCCTCAAAAAGCCTTCACTTGACCCATCTTCTTTGACCAGTTATCACCCCATATCACTTCTTCCGTATGCCTCAAAGCTACTTGAACAACATGTCTATTCTGAACTCTCCTCTCACCTCTCCTCCAGCTCCTTCTTTGACGTCCTACAATCTGGCTTCTGACCCCACCACTCGACTGAGACTGCCCTCACCAAAGTCACCAATGACCTACTGACAGCCAAAACCAAGAAACAATGCTCTGTCCTCCTTCTCCTTGACCTGTCCTCTGCCTTCAACACTGTTGACCACTCCCTTCTGTTGCAAACTCTCTCATCTCTTGGCATCACTGACCTGGCCCTCTCCTGGATCACATCATACCTCACAGACCGGACGTTTAGCGTCTCCCACTCCCACACCTCCTCCTCGTTTCATTCCCTCTCTGTTGGTGTCCCACAAGGCTCTGTCCTAGGACCCCTGCTCTTCTCTATCTACACTTTTGGCCTGGGACAGCTCATAGAGTCCCATGGCTTTCAGTATCATTCTTATGCTGACGAGACACAAATCTACCTCTCTGGTCCAGACATTACCACCTTACTATCAAGAATCCCACAATGTCTATCTTCTATATCATCCTTCTTAGCCTTTCACTTTCTAAAACCTAACATGGATAAAACAGAATTCATCATCTTTCCCCCATCTTGCTGAACCCCCCCAACAGACCTATCTATCACGATCAATGGCTGCACACTGTCCCCGGTCAACCAAGTCCGCTGCCTTGGAGTGACCTTGGATTCTGCCCTCTCCTTCAGACCGCACATCCAATCCCTTTCCACCACCTGCCGCCTCCAACTCAAAAGCATCTCCCGCATCCGTGCTTTCCTTAACTTTGAATCTGCGAAAATGCTTGTACCTGCCCTGATAATCTCCCACCTAGACTACTGCAACACTCTCCTCTGTGGCCTTCCATCTAGCACTCTCCAATCCCATCACTGTCTCCCCATTGCCCAGCAAATTCACTTCAAAGTACTAACAAATACATACAAGGCCGTCCATAACCTGTCCCCTCCCTACATCTCTGAGCTACTTTCCTGATACACCTCCACACACACTCTCCGATCCTCACAAGACCTCCTTCTCTCCTCTTATTGCCTCTTCGCACAATCAACTCCAAGATTTCTCCAGTGCATCCCCCATACTCTGGAACTCGCTACCCCAACATATCAGACTCTCACCTACAGTGGAATCCTTCAAAATAAACCTGAAAACCCACCTCTTCAGACAAGCCTACAACCAGTGACCCTGCTGCCTCTATACCGCCATGACCAACTTCACCCGCACCCACTGTGTCCTTCTCCCATACCATGTAGATTTTAAGAACTCACGGGCAGGGCCCTCTCTCCTTCTGTACAAGTTTGTGACTCGTCTTGTTTATGATTAGTGCAATTGTCTGTATTATGTATGTATACCTCTTTTCATATGTACAGCACTATGGAATGAATGGCACTATAATAAAAAAATAATAATAATAACTAATAACCCTGCTGCCACCAACGTATGTTCTTCCAACAATGGTTGTACAGTGTTTGTTCTCTGATGTTTCTTGTCTACCATACCAAGGACCATCTGTTTCATAAAGCAGAAAACCTGACACAACAGAGAATGCAACCTTTTCTGCCAATACAACTTTGTTGGGTTCACTGAACTGTCTTATAGACAAATATATAATCCAGCTGGTTCATTTGGGTGGTGAGCTTCTCCATTTTAACATGTCAGGCCACTCTCCTTAGTAAATGATGTTTAACTCTCAAAAAAATAGCAGGTGGTGCTCCACAGTTTCCACTTCACTTATTAGCGATCATGCAATTTGTCAATTCACGATCTCCTGTACCACAACAGCACACAAACAGTTCACACACTGTTCATTTCAAAAATACTGCCACCCTTGGCCCAAATGCCAATGCTCATCTCTTTTTGCAACTCTGTGCAGGCAGCCTATCGCACACCTTATATAACCACCAATCCATTTCATGACATGTGACTTCCATCATGAGCTACACAAAGCTGTTGTTGAAAGTAGGAAGTGCACATAATGATGTGAAGCAAATCTGAATTTTATAGGTAGAAGAGATAGATAGATAGATAATAGATAGATAAACAGACATATATATGAAACCCAGTCCGACCAGATAATTACCCCACACCACCTTACAAAAGCCGGTATCAGGAACACAGTAAACAAGAGAGAAGAGGAATACGTCAGTGAAAGGAGGAAGGAGGTGAGAGCATACCAGAAGCTGACGGTGTACCAGAGCTTGCAGAGAGACTACAAACTGACCCCATATCTGGAGAAACTAGGGAGATACCGTAAAATCCTGAGCCACTACAGACTAAGCGCCCACAGCCTGGCCATAGAATCCGGATGGCATTGACAGAGCTACATGCCTAGAGAAAGCAGACTGCATGCTGTGCCACCTGAAGGCGGTGGAGGATGAGGCCCATTTCCTGATATACTGCCCCAAATACTCAGCAGTGAGGGGCATCTACTTTAGGAGACTATCTGATCTACTCCCAGACTTCAGCTTCATGAAGGAGGAAGAGAAGCTGTCCATCCTGCTAGGAGAGGAAGAGAATAGAGTTGAGCGAACACCTGGATGTTCGGGTTCGAGAAGTTCGGCCGAACATCCCGGAAATGTTCGGGTTCGGGATCCGAACCCGATCCGAACTTCGTCCCGAACCCGAACCCCATTGAAGTCAATGGGGACCCGAACTTTTCGGCACTAAAAAGGCTGTAAAACAGCCCAGGAAAGAGCTAGAGGGCTGCAAAAGGCAGCAACATGTAGGTAAATCCCCTGCAAACAAATGTGGATAGGGAAATGAATTAAAATAAAAATTAAATAAATAAAAATTAACCAAAATCAATTGGAGAGAGGTTCCATAGCAGAGAATCTGGCTTCCCGTCACCCACCACTGGAACAGTCCATTCTCAGATATTTAGGCCCCGGCACCCAGGCAGAGGAGAGAGGTCCCGTAACAGAGAATCTGTCTTCATGTCAGCAGAGAATTAGTCTGCATGTCATAGCAGAGAATGAGGCTTCACGTCAGCCACCACTGCAACAGTCCATTGGCATATATTTAGGCCCAGCACACACACAGGCAGAGGAGAGAGGTCCCGTAACAGACAATCTGGCTTCATGTCAGCAGAGAATCAGTCTGCATGTCATAGCAGAGAATCAGGCTTCACGTCAGCCACCACTGCAACAGTCCATTGGCATATATTTAGGCCCAGCACACACACAGGCAGAGGAGAGAGGTCCCGTAACAGAGAATCTGGCTTCATGTCAGCAGAGAATCAGTCTGCATGTCATAGCAGAGAATGAGGCTTCACGTCACCCACCACTGCAACAGTCCATTGGCATATATTTAGGCCTAGCACACAGGCAGAGCAGAGAGGTCCCGTAACAGACAATCTGGCTTCATGTCAGCAGAGAATCAGTCTGCATGTCATAGCAGAGAATGAGGCTTCACGTCAGCCACCACTGCAACAGTCCATTGGCATATATTTAGGCCTAGCACACAGGCAGAGCAGAGAGGTCCCGTAACAGACAATCTGGCTTCATGTCAGCAGAGAATCAGTCTGCATGTCATAGCAGAGAATCAGGCTTCACGTCAGCCACCACTGCAACAGTCCATTGTCATAAATTTAGGCCCAGCACCCAGGCAGAGGAGAGAGGTCCCGTAACAGACAATCTGGCTTCATGTCAGCAGAGAATTAGTCTGCATGTCATAGCAGAGAATCAGGCTTCATGTCAGCCACCACTGCAACAGTCCATTGGCATATATTTAGGCCCAGCACCCAGGCAGAGGAGGGAGGTCCCGTAACAGAGAATCTGTCTTCATGTCAGCAGAGAATCAGTCTGCATGTCATAGCAGAGAATGAGGCTTCACGTCACCCACCACTGCAACAGTCCATTGGCATATATTTAGGCCTAGCACACAGGCAGAGCAGAGAGGTCCCGTAACAGACAATCTGGCTTCATGTCAGCAGAGAATCAGTCTGCATGTCATAGCAGAGAATGAGGCTTCACGTCAGCCACCACTGCAACAGTCCATTGGCATATATTTAGGCCTAGCACACAGGCAGAGCAGAGAGGTCCCGTAACAGACAATCTGGCTTCATGTCAGCAGAGAATCAGTCTGCATGTCATAGCAGAGAATCAGGCTTCACGTCAGCCACCACTGCAACAGTCCATTGTCATAAATTTAGGCCCAGCACCCAGGCAGAGGAGAGAGGTCCCGTAACAGACAATCTGGCTTCATGTCAGCAGAGAATTAGTCTGCATGTCATAGCAGAGAATCAGGCTTCATGTCAGCCACCACTGCAACAGTCCATTGGCATATATTTAGGCCCAGCACCCAGGCAGAGGAGGGAGGTCCCGTAACAGAGAATCTGTCTTCATGTCAGCAGAGAATCAGTCTGCATGTCATAGCAGAGAATGAGGCTTCACGTCACCCACCACTGCAACAGTCCATTGGCATATATTTAGGCCTAGCACACAGGCAGAGCAGAGAGGTCCCGTAACAGACAATCTGGCTTCATGTCAGCAGAGAATCAGTCTGCATGTCATAGCAGAGAATCAGGCTTCACGTCAGCCACCACTGCAACAGTCCATTGGCATATATTTAGGCCTAGCACACAGGCAGAGCAGAGAGGTCCCGTAACAGACAATCTGGCTTCATGTCAGCAGAGAATCAGTCTGCATGTCATAGCAGAGAATGAGGCTTCACGTCAGCCACCACTGCAACAGTCCATTGGCATATATTTAGGCCTAGCACACAGGCAGAGCAGAGAGGTCCCGTAACAGAGAATCTGTCTTCATGTCAGCAGAGAATCAGTCTGCATGTCATAGCAGAGAATGAGGCTTCACGTCAGCCACCACTGCAACAGTCCATTGGCATATATTTAGGCCTAGCACACAGGCAGAGGAGAGGTTCATTCAACTTTGGGTAGCCTCGCAATATAATGGTAAAATGAAAATAAAAATAGGATTGAATGAGGAAGTGCCCTGGAGTCCAATAATATATGGTTATGGGGAGGTAGTTAATGTCTAATCTGGACAAGGGACGGACAGGTCCTGTGGGATCCATGCCTGGTTCATTTTTATGAACGTCAGCTTGTCCACATTGGCTGTAGACAGGCGGCTGCGTTTGTCTGTAATGACGCCCCCTGCCGTGCTGAATACACGTTCAGACAAAACGCTGGCTGCCGGGCAGGCCAGCACCTCCAAGGCATAAAAGGCTAGCTCTGGCCACGTGGACAATTTAGAGACCCAGAAGTTGAATGGGGCCGAACCATCAGTCAGTACGTGGAGGGGTGTGCACACGTACTGTTCCACCATGTTAGTGAAATGTTGCCTCCTCCTAACACGTTGCGTATCAGGTGGTGGTGCAGTTAGCTGTGGCGTGTTGACAAAAGTTTTCCACATCTCTGCCATGCTAACCCTGCCCTCAGAGGAGCTGGCCGTGACACAGCTGCCTTGGCGACCTCTTGCTCCTCCTCTGCCTTGGCCTTGGGCTTCCACTTGTTCCCCTGTGACATTTGGGAATGCTCTCAGTAGCGCGTCTACCAACGTGCGCTTGTACTCGCGCATCTTCCTATCACGCTCCAGTGCAGGAAGTAAGGTGGGCACATTGTCTTTGTAGCGTGGATCCAGCAGGGTGGCAACCCAGTAGTCCGCACAGGTTAAAATGTGGGCAACTCTGCTGTCGTTGCGCAGGCACTGCAGCATGTAGTCGCTCATGTGTGCCAGGCTGCCCAGGGGTAAGGACAAGCTGTCCTCTGTGGGAGGCGTATCGTCATCGTCCTGCCTTTCCCCCCAGCCACGCACCAGTGATGGACCCGAGCTGCGTTGGGTGCCACCCCGCTGTGACCATGCTTCATCCTCATCCTCCTCCACCTCCTCCTCATCCTCGTCCTCCTCGTCCTCCAGTAGTGGGCCCTGGCTGGCCACATTTGTACCTGGCCTCTGCTGTTGCCAAAAACCTCCCTCTGAGTCACTTCGAAGAGACTGGCCTGAAAGTGCTAAAAATGACCCCTCTTCCTCCTCCTCCTCCTCCTCCTCCTGGGCCACCTCCTCTTCCATCATCGCCCTAAGTGTTTTCTCAAGGAGACATAGAAGTGGTATTGTAACGCTGATAACGGTGTCATCGCCACTGGCCATGTTGGTGGAGTACTCGAAACAGCGCAACAGGGCACACAGGTCTCGCATGGAGGCCCAGTCATTGGTGGTGAAGTGGTGCTGTTCTGTAGTGCGACTGACCCGTGCGTGCTGCAGCTGAAACTCCACTATGGCCTGCTGCTGCTCGCACAGTCTGTCCAGCATGTGCAAGGTGGAGTTCCACCTGGTGGGCACGTCGCATATGAGGCGGTGAGCGGGAAGGCCGAAGTTACGCTGTAGCGCAGACAGGCGAGCAGCAGCAGGATGTGAACGCCGGAAGCGCGAACAGACGGCCCGCACTTTATGCAGCAGCTCTGACATGTCGGGGTAGTTGTGAATGAACTTCTGCACCACCAAATTCAGCACATGCGCCAAGCAAGGGATGTGCGTCAAATTGGCTAGTCCCAGAGCTGCAACGAGATTTCGCCCATTATCACACACCACCAGGCCGGGCTTGAGGCTCACCGGCAGCAACCACTCGTCGGTCTGTTGTTCTATACCCCGCCACAACTCCTGTGCGGTGTGGGGCCTGTCCCCCAAACATATGAGTTTCAGAATGGCCTGCTGACGTTTACCCCGGGCTGTGCTGAAGTTGGTGGTGAAGGTGTGTGGCTGACTGGATGAGCAGGTGGAAGAAGAGGAGGAGGAAGCCGAGAAGGAGGAGGTGGCAACAGGAGGCAAAGAATGTTGCCCTGCGATCCTTGGCGGCGGAAGGACGTGCGCCAAACAGCTCTCCGCCTGGGGCCCAGCTGCCACTACATTTACCCAGTGTGCAGTTAGGGAGATATAGCGTCCCTGGCCGTGCTTACTGGTCCACGTATCTGTGGTTAGGTGGACCTTGCCACAGATGGCGTTGCGCAGTGCACACTTGATTTTATCGGATACTTGGTTGTGCAGGGAAGGCACGGCTCTCTTGGAGAAGTAGTGCCGGCTGGGAACAACATACTGTGGGACAGCAAGCGACATGAGCTGTTTGAAGCTGTCTGTGTCCACCAGCCTAAATGACAGCATTTCATAGGCCAGTAGTTTAGAAATGCTGGCATTCAGGGCCAGGGATCGAGGGTGGCTAGGTGGGAATTTACGCTTTCTATCAAATGTTTGTGAGATGGAGAGCTGAACGCTGGCGTGTGACATGGTTGAGACGCTTGGTGACGGAGGTGGTGGTGGTGGTGTTGGTGGTACATCCCCTGTTTGCTGGGCGGCAGGTGCCAACGTTCCTCCAGAGGCGGAGGAAGAGGCCGAGGCGGCAGCAGCAGAATAGGCCGAGGCGGCAGCAGCAGAAGAGGTAGCAGGGGGAGCCTGAGTGACTTCCTTGGTTTTAAGGTGTTTACTCCACTGCAGTTCATGCTTTGCATGCAGGTGCCTGGTCATGCAGGTTGTGCTCAGGTTCAGAACGTTAATGCCTCGCTTCAGGCTCTGATGGCACAGCGTGCAAACCACTCGGGTCTTGTCGTCAGCACATTGTTTGAAGAAGTGCCATGCCAGGGAACTCCTTGAAGCTGCCTTTGGGGTGCTCGGTCCCAGATGGCGGCGGTCAGTAGCAGGCGGAGTCTCTTGGCGGCGGGTGTTCTGCTTTTGCCCACTGCTCCCTCTTTTGCTACGCTGTTGGCTCGGTCTCACCACTGCCTCTTCCTCCGAACTGTGAAAGTCAGTGGCACGACCTTCATTCCATGTGGGGTCTAGGACCTCATCGTCCCCTGCATCGTCTTCCACCCAGTCTTGATCCCTGACCTCCTGTTCAGTCTGCACACTGCAGAAAGACGCAGCAGTTGGCACCTGTGTTTCGTCATCATCAGAGACATGCTGAGGTGGTATTCCCATGTCCTCATCATCAGGAAACATAAGTGGTTGTGCGTCAGTGCATTCTATGTCTTTCACCGCTGGGGAAGGGCTAGGTGGATGCCCTTGGGAAACCCTGCCAGCGGAGTCTTCAAACAGCATAAGAGACTGCTGCATAACTTGAGGCTGAGACAGTTTCCCTGGTATGCATGGGGGTGATGTGACAGACTGATGGGGTTGGTTTTCAGGCGCCATCTGTGCGCTTTCTGCAGAAGACTGGGTGGGAGATAATGTGAACGTGCTGGATCCACTGTCGGCCACCCAATTGACTAATGCCTGTACCTGCTCAGGCCTTACCATCCTTAGAACGGCATTGGGCCCCACCATATATCGCTGTAAATTCTGGCGGCTACTGGGACCTGAGGTAGTTGGTACACTAGGACGTGTGGATGTGGCAGAACGGCCACGTCCTCTCCCAGCACCAGAGGGTCCACTAACACCACCACGACCATGTCCACGTCCGCGTCCCTTACTAGATGTTTTTCTCATTGTTATGGTTCACCACAACAACAAATATATTATTTGGCCCAATGTATTGTATTCAAATTCAGCGGGATATAAATTTGAGGCCTAGTATTTAGGCGCTGGGTGACCGGTATGGATTTAGTGACAGAATTAGACTTGGAAATGCACAGAAGCGTGTGTGTGAAGTTATTCTGAATGACCCTATGTGCACCTTCAATATGATCTACCCTTTTAGGGATAGATTTCAAATAGCTCTGATATAGCAGAAACGACTAAATTATGAAATTGCTAAATTGGGAATTGTATTTCAACCCAGAACAAAAAATGTGCTTTGACGGACACTAAATAACTTTCCCAGCCACAACAGGACAGCGGTAACGAGAGATTTAGCGGGATATAAATTTGAGGCCTAGTATTTAGGCGCTGGGTGACAGGTATGGGTTTAGTGACAGAATTAGATTTGGAAATGCACAGTAGCGGGTGTGTGAAGTTATTCTGAATGACCCTATGTGCACCTTGAATATTATATACCCTTTTAGGGATAGATTTCAAATAGCTCTGATATAGCAGAAACCACTAAATTATGAAATTGCTAAATTGGGAATTGTATTTCAACCCAGAACAAGAAATGTGCTTGAACGGACACTAAATAACTCGCCCAGCTACAGCACTAGGGACAGATTTAGCGGGATATAAATTTGAGGCCTAGTATTTAGGCGCTGGGTGACAGGTATGGGTTTAGTGCCAGAATTAGACTTGGAAATACACAGTAGCGGGTGTGTGTGAAGTTATTCTGAATGACCCAATGTGCACCTTGAATATTATATACCCTTTTAGGGATAGATTTCAAATAGCTCTGATATAGCAGAAACCACTAAATTATGAAATTGCTAAATTGGGAATTGTATTTCAACCCAGAACAAGAAATGTGCTTGAACGGACACTAAATAACTCGCCCAGCTACAGCACTAAGGACAGATTTAGCGGGATATAAATTTGAGGCCTAGTATTTAGGCGCTGGGTGACAGGTATGGGTTTAGTGCCAGAATTAGACTTGGAAATACACAGTAGCGGGTGTGTGTGAAGTTATTCTGAATGACCCAATGTGCACCTTGAATATTATATACCCTTTTAGGGATAGATTTCAAATAGCTCTGATATAGCAGAAACCACTAAATTATGAAATTGCTAAATTGGGAATTGTATTTCAACCCAGAACAAGAAATGTGCTTGAACGGACACTAAATAACTCGCCCAGCTACAGCACTAAGGACAGATTTAGCGGGATATAAATTTGAGGCCTAGTATTTAGGCGCTGGGTGACAGGTATGGGTTTAGTGCCAGAATTAGACTTGGAAATACACAGTAGCGGGTGTGTGTGAAGTTATTCTGAATGACCCAATGTGCACCTTGAATATTATATACCCTTTTAGGGATAGATTTCAAATAGCTCTGATATAGCAGAAACCACTAAATTATGAAATTGCTAAATTGGGAATTGTATTTCAACCCAGAACAAGAAATGTGCTTGAACGGACACTAAATAACTCGCCCAGCTACAGCACTAAGGACAGATTTAGCGGGATATAAATTTGAGGCCTAGTATTTAGGCGCTGGGTGACAGGTATGGGTTTAGTGCCAGAATTAGACTTGGAAATACACAGTAGCGGGTGTGTGTGAAGTTATTCTGAATGACCCAATGTGCACCTTGAATATTATATACCCTTTTAGGGATAGATTTCAAATAGCTCTGATATAGCAGAAACCACTAAATTATGAAATTGCTAAATTGGGAATTGTATTTCAACCCAGAACAAGAAATGTGCTTGAACGGACACTAAATAACTCGCCCAGCTACAGCACTAGGGACAGATTTAGCGGGATATAAATTTGAGGCCTAGTATTTAGGCGCTGGGTGACAGGTATGGGTTTAGTGCCAGAATTAGACTTGGAAATACACAGTAGCGGGTGTGTGTGAAGTTATTCTGAATGACCCAATGTGCACCTTGAATATTATATACCCTTTTAGGGATAGATTTCAAATAGCTCTGATATAGCAGAAACCACTAAATTATGAAATTGCTAAATTGGGAATTGTATTTCAACCCAGAACAAGAAATGTGCTTGAACGGACACTAAATAACTCGCCCAGCTACAGCACTAAGGACAGATTTAGCGGGATATAAATTTGAGGCCTAGTATTTAGGCGCTGGGTGACAGGTATGGGTTTAGTGCCAGAATTAGACTTGGAAATACACAGTAGCGGGTGTGTGTGAAGTTATTCTGAATGACCCAATGTGCACCTTGAATATTATATACCCTTTTAGGGATAGATTTCAAATAGCTCTGATATAGCAGAAACCACTAAATTATGAAATTGCTAAATTGGGAATTGTATTTCAACCCAGAACAAGAAATGTGCTTGAACGGACACTAAATAACTCGCCCAGCTACAGCACTAGGGACAGATTTAGCGGGATATAAATTTGAGGCCTAGTATTTAGGCGCTGGGTGACAGGTATGGGTTTAGTGCCAGAATTAGACTTGGAAATACACAGTAGCGGGTGTGTGTGAAGTTATTCTGAATGACCCAATGTGCACCTTGAATATTATATACCCTTTTAGGGATAGATTTCAAATAGCTCTGATATAGCAGAAACCACTAAATTATGAAATTGCTAAATTGGGAATTGTATTTCAACCCAGAACAAGAAATGTGCTTGAACGGACACTAAATAACTCGCCCAGCTACAGCACTAAGGACAGATTTAGCGGGATATAAATTTGAGGCCTAGTATTTAGGCGCTGGGTGACCGGTATGGATTTAGTGACAGAATTAGACTGGGATATGGCCAAAAAATAAACAGACTATTGCTGGTTAAATGCACTTGGTGTGACAGCTTCACCCTGATGTAGGCTTTAGCCAAAAAACAACCACACCATTGAGGGTTAAATGCACTTGGTGACAGGCGCAGCTTGCCCCTGATTTAGTATATGGCCAAAAAATGAACAGACTATTGCTGGTTAAATGCACTTGGTGTGACAGCTTCACCCTGATGTAGGCTTTAGCCAAAAAACAACCACACCATTGAGGGTTAAATGCACTTGGTGACAGGCGCAGCTTGCCCCTGATTTTGTATATGGCCAAAAAATGAACAGACTATTGCTGGTTAAATGCACTTGGTGTGACAGCTTCACCCTGATGTAGGCTTTAGCCAAAAAACAACCACACCATTGAGGGTTAAATGCACTTGGTCGCAGCTTGTGCTGGCGCACCACAAGACACAAAATGGCCGCCGATCACCCCAGAAAAATGTGACTGACAAACGGTCTGGGCAGCCTAAAAACAGTGAGCAATTGAGGATCAGCAGCTCAATGATCCACAGCTGCAGATCGATCAGTTAATCAAGTCCTTTGGAGGAGTTAATCTGCCTAATCTCGCCCTACTGTCGCAGCCGCAACCTCTCCCTACGCTAATCAGAGCAGAGTGACGGGCGGCGCTATGTGACTCCAGCTTAAATAGAGGCTGGGTCACATGGTGCTCTGGCCAATCACAGCCATGCCAATAGTAGGCATGGCTGTGATGGCCTCTTGGGGCAAGTAGTATGACGCTTGTTGATTGGCTGCTTTGCAGCCTTTCAAAAAGCGCCAAGAAAGCGTCACAAAAGCGCGAAGAAAGCGACGAACACCGAACCCGAACCCGGACTTTTACGAAAATGTCCGGGTTCGGGTCCGTGTCACGGACACCCCAAAATTCGGTACGAACCCGAACTATACAGTTCGAGTTCGCTCATCCCTAGAAGAGAACACTGTGGACATATCATCACAATAGATCAGTGCCTACAGACTGAGAGTAGCCTGATGTGCCATGAACTCCGATACCCTGACCCGGGGGGTGTCTGCACCCCTTCTCCCCCCATCATGATACTGCACGGACTCCTATACACCGACCCCGGGTGTATCCCCATTTCTCAACCTCCTATTTCCCACATACTTATGCAATACTAGTGTATAAAATTAGACCTGCCAATAAAGCTTTTTTATTTGATTTGATTTGATAGATAGATAGATAGATAGATAGGCAGATGGACAGATATATATTAGATAGACCTTTAATAGATATGGCATGATAAATAATTGAAGGTGAAATGTATTTTTAGTTTTCATCCTTGTCACATCTTACTTTCTCATATTCTGTTGTTAATAGCAGCAACCTTTTACAAAACCCCAGTTAACCTTCTATATTCTGAAATCTCACAGTAGTCATATAAAAAGATGTGTTAAATAGACTATCCCAGTGGGAAAGACAATCTTTACAAATGAAGCGAACAAATGCAGTTCATATTCTAGTTCATTTATATTTTATACCTCCATTGTATTTGCATTGATATGACAAAAAAAGAACATGAAAAACAACTGCTTTGAGACATTAAAGCTACTGAGCCAGTTAAGTGTATCCAGTTAGAAAATGCATTCAATTTAATAAGAGATAGCGCCTTTTAACTCTAGATTGGATTTTCTAACTAGAGGCTAGGAAACTAAATGTCCACCACAAGAGGGGCATTACAGAAGAATATCTCTTTTCCACTTTCATAATTTTCTGACTTTTTATGTGCTTTTATGGATAGACCTTGTTAGGAGACTCTTTTGGAAGAATATAATAGAGTAAGGCATCGGGGTTCAAATAGTTGACCTATGACATTATTAATTGGTGCCTCCTGATAAAAAAAATATGTATTTTATGATACAAGTTTACAAAGAAGGGGCAAATAATTTGATTTCCAATGTGAGCATAGCAACCCCTGTCCATATGCCCTAGTAGGGCATATGAATGTCATCGAGGGATACCTTTTGATCAGAACACCTGCCTTCCCCACAAGAACCACTCATAAGAGCCGCTCTCATATTGGTGAACTGCTGATGTCCATATCAACGTAGAAGCCATTCACCTGTATGACCATCATATAATAGTATAGAATAGTATTTCCTTGCAGTTAAAATATTTACATTGCCAGATCTTCACCAGGAATAATCGTCTGCTTAGGTCATGTTATATGAGTTGTCTCGAATGAGATACTCTTTATAATAGGTCATATAAAGCTAACACAATGGAATAATCCACTTAATAATAACTTAAATCTCCTCGAAACTTTGCAACTGGGTGCTCAACTATCACATGCAAGTTATAGTACTAGTATCCTTTTATATAACACAGTAGTGTTTCTAGAGTAAAATGTGATACTACAGTATATGTTCATATGTTTATCTTTGTGCAAAATCAGCAGGTTTTTTTAGACAAGAGATACCAACTCCATTTTATTTTTATTCTAGCTAATGTCCTTATCAGCTCCCTAAAAAATCTTCCCTACAAGTAACTGATATCAGCTCCTTTCCATTGTGTTTATGGCCCATGTCAGTGCTCTCAAAAAAGTATTGACATATTTTAGGCCTAGTGGTCATTGTGAAAATTGCATGATTTAAGGATTTCTAAGACTTTTAGGATAGTGACATGTAAAATTAAAAGGAAATTTAACAAAAAATCATAAAAAAAATGTTTAACAAACAACTAGTGTTGAGAGCATGCTCAGCACATCGCGGAGTTCAGCGATGCTCGAGTCAGTGTATTTAAATCTGATTTTGCCTCTATTTCTTTGCAGAAGATCATTGTACAGTGAGGGAATCCCTCAGGGTGAGGCTTAGAAGTCCCTGCTCTGACTCCATACATAGCTATGTCCATATATGGAGTCAAGGCTTGTGGACACCCCAGTGTAATTAAATATAATTTGCCCTATATTTCAGAAAAGTTTCTGCCGGGATTCAAACTCACAACCTTCTGCATTAGAAGTAAGACACTTAACCACTTAGCTATTCTAGCTACATAACCAATTACTGAGAAAATAAATTATAATATATATATATATATATATATATATATATATATATATATATATATATATGTGTGTGTATCTAATCCTATCTTGTTTGATACTATCTGCTGAGCTGTGCATCTAATCCTTGCTGAGCTGTGTATCTAATCCTATCCGATGTGATACTGTCTGCTGAGCTGTGTATCTAATCCTATCCTGTGTGATAATATCTGCGTATCTGTGTATCTAATCCTATCCTGTGTTAACAGTCTGCTGAGCTGTGTTACTAATCTTATCCTGTGTGATACTGTCTGCTGAGCGGTGTATCTAATCCTTTCCTGTGTGATACTGTCTGCAGGCCTGTGCATCTAATCCGATCCTGTGTGATACTGTCTGCTGAGCTGTGTATCTAATCCTATCCTGTCTGATACTGTCTGCTGAGCTGTGTATCTAATCTTATGTTGTGTGATACTGTCTCCGGAGCTGTGTATATAATCCTATCCTGTGTGATACTGTCTGCTAAGCTGTGTATCTAATCCTATCCTGTGTGATAATGTCTGCTGAGCTGTGTGTCTAATCCTATCCTGTGTCATACTGTCTGCTGAGCTGTGTATCTAATCTTATGTTGTGTGACACTGTCTGCTGAGCTGTGTATCTAATCCTATCCTGTGTGATATTGTCTGCTAAGCTGTGTATCTAATCATATACTGTGTGATACTATCTGCTGAGCTGTTTATCTAATCTTATGTTGTGTGATACTGTCTGCTGAGCTGCGTATCTAATCCTATCCTGTGTGATACTGTCTGCTGAGCTGAGTATCTAATCCTATCCTGTGTGAAACTGTCTGCTGAGCTGTGTATCTAATCACATCCCATTTGATACTGTCTGCTGAGCTGTGTATCTAATCCTATCCTGTGTGATACTGTCTGCTGAGCTGTGTATCTAATCCTATCCTGTGTGATACTGTCTGCTGAGCTCTGCTGAGCTGTGTATCTAATCTTATGTTGTGTTATACTGCCTGTTGAGCTGTGTATCTATTCTTATCCTGTGTGATACTGTCTGCTGTGCTGAGTATCTAATCCTATCCTGTGTGATACTGTCTGCTGAGCTGTGTATCTAATCCTATCCCATTTGATACTGTCTACTGAGCTGCGTATCTAATCCTTTCTGAGCTGTGTATATAATCCTATTCTGTGTGATACTTTCTACTTGGCTGTATATCTAATCCTTGCTGAGCTGTGTATCTAATCCTATCCTGTGTGATACTGTTTGCTGAGCTGTGTATCTAATTCTATCCTATGTGATACTGTCTGCGGAGCTGTGTATCTAATTCGATCCTGTGTGATACTGTCTGCTGAGCTGAGTATCTAATCCTATCCTGTGTGATACTGTCTGCTGAGCTGTGTATCTAATCCTATCCCATTTGATACTGTATGCTGAGCTGCGTATCTAATCCTTGCTGAGCTGTGTATATAATCCTATCATGTGTGATACTGTCTACTTGGCTGTATATCTAATCCTTGCTGAGCTGTGTATCTTATCCTATCCTGTGTGATACTGTCTGCTGAGCTGTGTATCTAATCCTATCCTGTGTGATACTGTTTGCTGAGCTGTGTATCTAATTCGATCCTGTGTGATACTGTCTGCTGAGCTGAGTATCTAATCCTATCATGTGTGATACTATCTGTTGAGCTGTGTATCTAATCCTATCATGTGCGATACTGTCTTCTGTGTATCTAATCCTATCATGTGTGATACTGTCTGTTGAGCTGTGTATCTAATCCTATCATGTGCGATACTGTCTTCTGTGTATCTAATCCTATCATGTGCGATACTGTCTTCTGTGTATCTAAGTCTATTGTGTGATACTGTCTGCTGAGCTGTGCATGTCGTCATGTAGCTGCATTAGAAAATACCTGCATTAGAAAATACAAGCCAGCAAGCCTTTCACTTAAATCCGGACTAACATTTACATGGTCGCATGTCCCTTATTAGCCAATAGACGCTCGCAGGTCCTACTCCAGGTTCCAATAACACCTGATCACAGGTTTTAGCAGTTTGCAGGTCCTTAAATATTTAGTCATATGAGGTGTGTCAGTCAATATAAGTTCATATTTAAAGGGGTTGTCCAGGTTCAGAGCTGAACCTGGACAGCCCTCCATTTCCCCCCCGGCAGCCCCCCTGACATGAGCATCGGAGCAGTTCATGCTCCGATGCTCTCCTTTGCCCTGCGCTAAATCGCGCAGGGCAAAGGCATTTTTCTGAGTTCCGGTGACGTACCGGGGCTCTCTATGGGGCTGACAGGAACCCCGGTGACGTCACCGGCACTGATGGGCGGGATTTGGCTCTGCCCTAGCCAGTAAAACGGCTAGGGCAGAGCTAAAGCCCGCCCCTCAGAGCCGGTGACGTCACCGAACACACTGCTGGGCGGAAGTTACCGCCCGGCAGTGTGTTATTGTAAACACAAGAGCCTGTGCCCTGCGCGATCTAGCGCAGGGCACGGGAGCGCATCGGAGCATGAGATGCTCCAATGCCAGGCTCAGGAGGGCTGCCGGGGTGAAAATAAGGGTATGTCCGGGTTCAGCTCTGAACCCGGACAACCCCTTTAATTTATCCAGGTTTTCATAACAACACAGCCATAAACAGACCATATACACAGTCACAAATCCCTTATCAGCCAAAAGGTCACAGTTAAAGGGATGGTCACTGTTAAAGGGGTGGCAACTGTGGAGGTCACTGTTAAAGGGTCGGGCACTGTGGAAATCACTGTTAAAGGGACGGCACTGCGAAGGTTACTGTTAAAGGAGCAAACACTATAAAGGTCACTGTTAAAGCGGTGGTCAATGTTAAAGGGGTGGGCACTGTGTAGGTCATTGTTAAAAGGGTGGGCACTATGAAGGTCACTGTTAAAGGGGCAGGCACTGTTAAAGGGGTGGGCACTGTGGAGGTCACTGTTAAAGGGGTAGTCACTGTAAAGGGGTGGGCATTGTGGAGGTCACTGCTAAATGGGCAGACACTGTGGAGGTCACCATTAAAGGGGCAGACACTGTGGAGTTCACTATTAAAGGGGTGGGAACTGTGGAGGTCACTGTAAAAATGGCGGTCAATGTTAAAGGGGCAGGATCTGTGGAGGTCACTGTTAAAGGGGCTGGCACTGTAGAGGTCTCTGTTAAAGGGGCGGGCACTGTGGAAGTCACTGTTAAAGGGGCAGGCAATGTGAAGGTCACTGTTAAAGGGGCAGACACTGTTGAGGCCAATGTTAAAGGGGTGGCCACTGTGGAGGTCAATTTTAAATGGGCGGCCACTGTGGAGGTCACTGTTAAAGGGGCAGGCACTGTGGAGATCATTGTTAAAGGGGCGGGTACTGTAGAGATCACTGTTATGGGGGAAACTGTTGATATATTTTATGACACACGGAAACATAAAATTAATAGATAACATATACCTGTGTGAAGGCGGGTCCTTTTTCTATTATATATATATATATATATATATATATATATATATACATTATTATTATTTTTTTTTGTATTTACACATTTATTTTGTGCCATACATTTTTTTAAATTACAATATATATAATTTTACCTCTATTTCTGAAATAGTTTGTGATGGGATTAGAACTCATAGCTTTTACATCACAGCCCAGAACTTTAACCACTACACGATATAGCTACATAGCCAAAAATAATAATATATGAGACTTCTAATGTACAGGTCTCAGTAGAAGTACAGTATAGTAGAAGTTTCATTATTTCATTATTATCTTTTATTTTTTATAAGTAGCTGGCTGTGCAGCTATTATAACTATAGCTGAGTGGTTAAGTGCCTTGCCTCAAATACAGACGGTTGTGAGCTTGAATCCTGGCATAAACTTTTCTGAAATATAGGCTAAATTAGATTTAAAAACACTCAGGTGTCTCCAACCACTGACTCTACACTCACCTAAAGAATTATTAGGAACACCATACTATTGGACCCCCTTTTGCCTTCAGAACTGCCTTAATTCTACGTGGCATTGGTTCAACAAGGTGCTGATAGCATTCTTTAGAAATGTTGGCCCATATTGATAGGATAGTATCTTGCAGTTGATGGAGATTTGAGGGATGCACATCCAGGGCACGAAGCTCCCGTTCCACCACATCCCAAAGATGCTCTATTGGGTTAAGATCTGGTGACTGTGGGGGCCATTTTAGTACAGTGAACTCATTGTCATGTTCAAGAAACCAATTTGAAATGATTCAAGCTTTGCGACATGGTGCATTAGCCTGCTGGAAGTAGCCATCAGAGGATGGGTACATGGTGGTCATGAAGGGATAGACATGGTCAGAAACAATGCTCAGGTAGCCCATGGCATTTAAATGATGGCCAATTGGCACTAAGGGGCCTAAAGTGTGCTCAGAAAACATCCTCCACACCATTACACCACCACCACTAGCCTGCACAGTAGTAACAAGGCATGATGGATACATGTTCTCATTCTGTTTACGCCAAATTTGGACTCTACCATTTGAATTTCTCAACACAAATCGAGACTCATCAGACCAGGCAACAATTTTTCCAGTCTTCAACAGTCCAATTTTGGTGAGCTCGTGCAAATTGTAGCCTCTTTTTCCTATTTGTAGTGGAGATGAGTGGTGCCCGGTGGAGTCTTCTGCTGTTGTAGCCCACCTTTCTTTCCCATTCTGACATTCAGTTTGGAGTTCAGGAGATTGTCTTGACCAGGACCACAACCCTACATGCATTGAAGCAACTGCCATGTGATTGGTTGACTAGATAATCATTAATGAGAAATAGAACAGGTGTTCCTAATAATTCTTTAGGTGAGTGTATAAATGGACATAGCTATATATGGAGTCAGAACAGGGATTCCTAAGCCGAACTAGAGTCCCAACATTCTCCCCTCTTCAGAGCAGGGGGTGCCTGGGGTTCTCCCATTGACTTCCATTGTGCTCGGTAGAACACCCGAGTATTGCGAAGTGTACTATTCGAGCAGATGAGCACTTTGGTGCTCGAGCAACACTACAAACAACCATGATTTAAACAATAGGTCATTTTCTGATTACACCTACCCTTGAAAGCCGGGTTTATCAATTGCTTCTGTGTTACTTTTAAAAAATGCATCAAAAATACAATAAAATGTATGCATTTTTGCGAGTTGTTTTAACAATATGTTTCACCTGTAAAAAAAATGCAATTATCACATAGATTTGGCATGCTTGACAATTATGGTTAAAAAAAAAATGTATTTTATCAGATGGGATTGTGATTTATTTTTTAAAAAGTTACATAAAAACCTGCACTTAGATGTTGGGTTTTCAGAACCAATTACTTATTTTCCTCAGTTATGGTGTCAGGTTACAATTTTTTTCAACTAACAATGGCCATCCTTGACCAATTAATTTTATAATTAAAGGGATCTCTATATCTCATCCTTTTTTAAATCCATAGATTTGTCCATACCATTGTCCATGCCATTCATAAAAAAAATTGTAATAGTGGTTTGTGTCAAAGATTTGTTAACTTTGATATGACAGCTGTTGAATGGCTGAGTCTTATTGTCGTCCTATGAAGGGGTTGCATTCTCTTACTAAACAGCTTATATGCATACCTGATCTACTGATCTGTAACATGGCAGCAGATAAGCATCATTTCATCTTATTATACAGATGTGTCCTTCCCTACTTTTCGTCTTGGTTGACATGATTTTGGAATATTGTGTCAACAGGTTTCTATCTCATATGTGTCTATGCAAAGGCACCCAGTAGTTGTGCTGTTACTTGCAACCTTTCAATTGTTTTGTCTGCAGGATACACTATGTTATTGAACTGGTTTTATGAGAAACTGGAAACCTTAATTAGATTATAGCTAAGGTAATTGTGGACATATCTGTATTCTAGTGGCCTCGTAGGTATTCTTTTTTCATCATAACAGCCAATTTATTTCAATGAAAGTGTTTTAAACTATGAGAGGACTAAAGTTAGTAATAAAATAAAGAATGTTGCTACTTTTTCAAATAGATAATTAACAACTGGCTGATTTTCTTCAGAGCTAAATACTTTTTGTTTTGATGACATCAACATTTGCCAAACACTCCAACAGTCCTAAACACAAAGGTGGCATAGTCTTATTTTGCCCTGATCTTTCCTTTTTACCCTAAATGATCTGACTATTAAATATTCAAATGTTCTTATAACTCTCCACGTGACTCAATTATAGTCAGTTCGATATTCTAATGCTATGAATTCAATTAAAAACCAAGGAGATGATTACAGCAGTTCGCTTTATACTGAAGGGCAGCTGTCTCTTTTGATGAATGACAATTGAGTATTTAATTTGTACAACCATATATGCCATGTCTATATCACCGAAGGCTATTATTAAGATATATAGAACTCTAGAGGAAATCAGGTGGCATGTGTAAACCCCCTGGTGCTATCAATTCTAGGGGTCTTTAGGAAGCATAATGCAAAAATCAATTTAGACAATTAGTGTTTGAGCTCATTTGAAAGACTGAGCAGACAAGCTATGGGCAAATACATTTCCATGTTGGGACTTATGAGATCAGGAGTAATATTCATGCAATACCTCCTGAAAACGAAACACTATACCATGAAGTTTACCCACTGAGAGAACAATTAAACAGTAGCATAGCATTAAAGGGAATCTGTCACCAAGTTTTAGGCTATAGAGGTGCGGACATGCACGGCTAGATGTCCGCAATATACCTGTCCGATAGGGCTGTGTGCTTTTATTTTCTTTAAAAAAGGATTTTAGAGATATGTAAATTAGTCTTGTAAGGTGCCCAAGGGTCTGTGCGAACCTTCCTGGTGCCCAGCCATGCCCCCCTGTGAAGGAGCCCAGCACCGCCTATGTCCTCCGAATCTCCTCCTTTCGTCACCGATAGATTGCCGTAATCTCGCGATGCGCAAGCTCGCGCATGCGCAGTTCCTTCCCTGAGGCTGATGTCAGCACAGGGAAGGAACACTATACCGGCACTGCGCATGCGCGAGCTCGCGCATCGCGAGATTACGGCAATCTATCGGTGGCGAAAGGAGGAGATTCGAAGGACATAGGCGGTGCTGGGCTCCTTCACAGGGGGGCATGGCTGGGCACCAGGAAGGTTCGCACAGACCCTTGGGCACCTTACAAGACTAATTTACATATCTCTAAAATCCTTTTTTAAAGAAAATAAAAGCACACAGCCCTATAAGACAGGTATATTGTGGACATGCTAGCGGCGATCTAGCCATGCATGTCCTCAGCTCTATAGCCTAAAACTTGGTGACAGAATCCCTTTAAGCTCTAGACTGAGATAAACCAGATATTCATCTATAGACAGCTGTTTTGAGGTGCTCACGCCAGTAGGAAGTAGGATTCTGGTTAGCTGGATGTGATGCCTCGAATGCAGCTTTAGCAAGGTGATGAATCTTCTTAAAGAAACCCTTCCTGTATGGAAGTGCTCCATGGCATGGAAACTTATTGGCAATGCTCCTTGGGAAACAGATACTAAATCCAAAACCAAAGAGATATCTCCCAAGGAAGAGAACCGTTTCACTAGCATCAACTCTTGGAAATGGCTCCCTATGAGTCAAAATCTGTTTAACTGAGGAAAAAGAAATATGTTTTAGAAAGAAAGTGGATAAAGGGCCAGTAAACATAAATAACATGTAAATTGCATGAACTATTAGGTCAGGGTCGCAGAAGCAATCTTCTGAGAGCTAAACATATCCTCAGAACTCTGATAGTCATAGTTATAGCTATAATTTATTGGTTTAGTTAACACATATACAGTACGTCTTGGCTATATAACTAGAGATAAGCGAAGTTCTTGAAATTAGATTCAGCTGCTTTGCTAAATTTTGCACAAAAATTAGCTTTGTGATGAATTTCTTTGTGAGTAGTGGGTGATCCCCATCATTGTACCCCTCAGATGCCATGTTCTTCACTACTCGCGCAATCTGACATTAATATTAAGGTCTATAATAAAAGAAAATAAATTAAATCATACCTATCTCATCCATTTGATTGCGATGAGCCCAGCATGATCACTCATGCGGCGAGTGATAAAGTCATCACGTCAGCGGGCATGGTGACGTCATGCGCCACCATGCACAAGATTTTGTGCGGGATCTTCAATCAAAATGGTGGCGACAGGCCCTTCGTGATTAAATGGATGAGGTGAGTATGATTTTTTTTTAACCCCATTTCAGGTAAATTCAATTTGTTACCACGAAGCATGACAAAATTCGGCTTCACAGCTAATTGAATTTTCCATGAAATTCGTACCAAATCCCCTTCAGACACTTAATTTCCCTCAACACTAATTATCACACAAAGTTTTGTCCATGTGAAAACATTGAGGTTACTATCAAATCTCAGTAATGCTATGATGTCACTGTGTCAGCAAGGAGCAATATATGAACTTTCTGGCTAGAGAAGTGAGAAAGCACAAAGATGATGGTGCACCACAGGGTGAGTAGGTCAATATAATTGGATGTAGGATATGTCGATTCAAGGCTCACCATGGATAGTTGTTACAAACAAAGGCACAACTCTGGAAAACACATGTGATAATGCTGATGGTTCTTCTGCTGCTGATGTCAGTTTTCCTCCAGCAAAATGTTTTGCTTTTCAGGAGGAATACAAAGTCCAAAAGTGCAAGTTGTAAAACAGCTTTCTAATGCATGAAGGACATTTGGATCTAGTAAGCAATGATCTTAATTGGTGCAAGCTGAAAACAATTCAGTCCCCTTCTTTAGGAATAAACAGTACAGTGTTCTTTGTATTTATCTAGGGTTTTTTTAGTTGTTTTTGGCTGGCACCAATTAAGACTGTTGGTTACTACATCCAAAAGGTCTTTGTGCACCAGAAAGCTGTTCTACAACTTACACCTTTGGACCAAGAGGCACTAGTCTTTAATTGGTGATCCTTATTATCAAGTCTGAAACCAAGCTGTTAAGAAGGAAGTTATGGGAACAGCAATACCATGATACCTTTCTGATCATAAGTGCTCTATTGAATGTTGAGGTTATTACATCAATACCTCAGAATGCTGTGTTGACAGAAAAATTGGCAGAAAGGACTACCTTATGGACAGTTTCTCCTAATTCTAGAGCACAGTACCATGGACCTAAAGGGGGCTAAATAAGGGCTTTGATATACATGTTCACATTATGTATTTATGTTCTATATGTTAAGTAATAGGAAACATACCTTAAATAGTAAATGAAAAAAAACTATCTTTCTCCCTTGCCTCCGTATTTAAGATGCATAAAATATATTTGTGCTTTCTTCACATAACCTCAAAGAATTTGCCCTTTGGAGTAATTATAAGAAGATGAACTTGATAGATGAAAAGTTTAACTATATGTCAAATCATTAAACCCCTTTGGAGAGGTTATAATAAGTATGACACTCTAGCAATTCAATTGAATTTTAATATACTTCATCAAATCATCTTTTTTAAATCTTAGATTCATAAGCTGTGTATTTACTGTATTAAGAAAGTCTCTGTATGTTGATGTATATGTCTGTGTGAGTACAGAGGAAAGTGGTGCAGTTCACTGATTTCTACTCCCTGAACAAAAGCAATCAGATATTCCCTGGACAAGCACAAGTGATATCAGGCCCTAGGGAGGTCACTAGGCCTACCCGTCTTTGACTCTATGCACATTCCCACATGCTCTGAATCCAAAGACCAGGACATACACAGAAGAAACTTACCTAGTCTACTATGCCCTAGTCCACTATCAGTCAACACATATCATCAGCAAACTGGTATTTATACTGCTGAAATGTACATCTAATGCACTACCTTTATAGGAAATTTGCCAATCCATTTATGTGACATATCTCTGTACAATAGTAGCTTTTTCTTGTATTCAATTTCTCACAGTAGAAGGAGATATAGAAATGACTAAGGGACACACACTGTGGGTCATTTATAATGACTGCAGTTTTCTGTGGTAAAGAAATAAAAAAATCACTGGTTTGTGACTTATTAAATGTAATTGTGCCTAAATTTATGCATAAGTGCTGTTTCTACATCACCCTCATCACTTTCCAAAAAGAGGCATGGTGAGGGCAGGGCAATTGACCACAGCACATTTTCCATAATTTATTCAAGTTTAGGGTCCATTTACACGTTCCCTAAGTGTTCCGCATTTTGCGGACCGCACATAGCCGGCCCTATGATAGAAGTGCCTCTTCTTGTCTGTGATTGGGGGCAAGAATAGGACATGCTCTATATTTTTTTTTCAGGGTCGCAGAATGGAACTACGGATGTGGAAAGTACACGTTGTGTTGTTGTCTTTTGCGGCCCCATTGAAATAAATAGGTACGCAACCGTTCCGCAAAATTGCGGAACTAATGTAGACCTAGAACTACAGACGTGTGAATGGACCCTTACTGGTGTAAATGATTAGGTCTAGTCATAAATATAGCTCATCCTCTAGAGCAGGCATGTCCAAAGTGCGGCCCTCCAGCTGTTGCAAAACTACAACTCCCAGCATGCCTGGATAGCTTACAGCTATTAGGGCATGCTGGGAGTTGTAGTTTTGCAACAGCTGGAGGGCCGCACTTTGGACATGCCTGCTCTAGAGCATAGGGGATATCAATACCATTGTAAAAATGGTGGTCTCGATAAATTACTCCAACTGAATATCCTACATCATCTATGTTTTATATCACACACTTTGTGTTCATTCTTTTAATAATAATGTAGGGTTATGTTTTATATTTAACCTCATGTTTCTGGTAACTGTGAATTACTTAAAGGTGTTTTCTCACTTCAGCAAATGGCATTTATCATGTAGATAAAGTTAATACAAGACACTGACTAAGGTATTGTGATTGTCCATATTGCCTCCTTTGCTGGCTTAATTCATTTTTCAACTTGTGTGCACCCCAGCGACCTTGTCCACCAGAGACATTGGCACTTTTTCCTATAGTATGCAAGGATGGCCAGCACTGCTGGAATACATGGTGGTTGTAACTAGAAATGAGCAAATTTCTAATAAATTCTATTTGGCCGGTTGACCAATTTTTTAAAAATAAATTGGATTGATGTACTGGCTGCAGATACCCTTTATAGTGGTGTAGAACACTGTGCCTTGCAGTAACATGCACAGGGAGTCTGCTGTGGCAGTGAAACAATAATGTGAGTCAGTATGACATGCAGATGACAGGTGTTGCTCTTAGAATCACAGCAACATGAGGAGAACACAGAGTGGCACAATGACAGAGCATGGACGTAGCAGCAGCATCAGGAGGAGGCCACAGGGTGGCACAATGACAGTGTGAAGGTGGCAGCAGCATCAAGAGACCACAAAGTGGCAAGGTGACATAGTGTGAATTTGGCATCAGCATCAGGAGACCACAGAGTGGCAAGCTGACATAGTGTGGAGGTGGCTGCAGCATCAGGAGACCACAGAGTGACCCGGTGACAGAGTGGGGAGGTGGGTGGCAATACCAGGACCAGCTGAAGATGGTGGGTGAAAGAAGGGGCACTTGGCATCAGATGTGTGGCATCAGGAGGGTGGCAGCATCAGAATTGTAACTGAGGAAGGTAGCCAGAATAAACTGGTCTCTTTTGTCAAAGTGTTGGTGTGACACTATAGATTATCTAGTCTTATGTCAGTCTCTCCACATTTTTGGTGCACAGGCAAGTTCTTCTTGGGGTAACTATGGTTTCCGCGGAACTAAACACATGCTCTGATGCCACACTACTGGCCAGCCAGGACAGCTTTTTCAGGGCATACTTCTAGGGCCAGTTGCGGACACAAATCCAGTGGATCTTTAATCTGGGATGGGTGACGTCCACCACCTGCTGGTTTAGGTCCTGCTTTAGATCTAGCTGCTGCTGCTGAGCAGTTTCTTCACTAACCGAGTGAAGAAAGCTGCTCATCAGCAACTCTAGACTCAAGTTGCTTCTGAAGGAGCTGGAACTGCTCCCACCATGCCACAGCAGCCTTGACAGAAAAGCGTTAGCACAGAGGGCCCCCCTGATCAGACCTGCAAGAAAATGGATGTTGGCGCGGATAGGCAGCAGCCAACTGACTACACAGGATGTCTCTATAGTAGTTCAGTTTGTCCTCTCTCTCAGCAGGTGTAAAAAAGCCCCCCATTTTGGATCAGCAGTGAGGGTCCAACCAGGTTGAGAGCCAGAAGTCATCCCTCTGCCGAATGGTGATAATTCGGCTGTCACAATGCAAGCAAGTAAACATGCATCGGGCCATTTGTGCAAGTGACTCAGAAGGGACTCCCTGCCTCTATTTTCTCTGCCTCGTCTTCCTCATCGCCTCCTCTACTGTCACCTGTGTTGAAAAACCACACATTTCGCTAAACATTGCTTTGCCCCAATATCCTCCTCCTTTAGTTCAGCCCCCACAGGGCTCTTGTGGCTGTGAGATCTAAACACCAAGTCTCCAGTCCCCTGACCAGCCAGTTTTATCAGCATCTGTTCCAGGACATGAAGCAGTGGAATAACATTGTTTATCCCATAGTACTGGCAACTAACAAATATAATGGCATCCTCAAAGGGTCTGTAAGCAGGTGTCACGCATGAGCTGCCACTGGCTGACATTGAAGTTACACAGGGGAGTAGTCCTGTCCGCTTGGATCATCAATAAATAATTTATGGCCTTTCTCTGTTCGTATAGTCGGTCCAATATATGGAGGGTGGAATTCCAAAGGGTGGAAACGTTGCATATAGGCCTATGTTGGGGGATGCCGTTCTGCCGCTGCAGCTCAAGGAGGGTGTGCTTTGTGATATATAAGTGGCTGAAATGCATGCAAAGTTTCCTGGCCATTTTTAGGATGTCTTGCAGATGGGTGGAAGACTTCTTTGACACAGCACCAACACCACGTTTTTCCTGTTGGTGGTCACCATGGTTTTGAGTTGTCACAGAGAAAGCCAGGATTCGATTTTTTGATGAAGGACACAAAGCAGTTTCTCCCCTGTGTGACTCTGTTCACCCAGACAAACAAGTAGCAGAACAGTGTGACATCGCCATGCCCTTCACATGTGGTATGCTGGAGGGGCACTGTGAATTGTCCCTGCAGTGGAGGCTGAGGACACAGTGAAGGATTAAGAGGCAGAGGCGGACATTGTCACAGGACCAACAGCGTGAGAACCTGGAGGCGGAAGAGGCGTCCCCTGGCCAAGTTGCTGGTGTGGCTGTGAAGGAAGCACATTCACCCGATGGGCCGTAAAGGACATGTAATGACCATAGTTATAGCTCCACACGTCAGTGCTGCTGTGCACTTTGGCAGACACCAACAGGCTCAAGGACTGGCCCACCTTCTGTTCCACATACGTGTGCAGGGCTGGTACTGCCGTTTTGGAAAAGAAATGGCGGCTTGGGAATCTCCACTGCGGCTTGGCACAAGCCATCAGTTCTCTGAAAGGTGCAGAGTCCACCACTTGGAAAGTGAGGGACTGAAGCACCAGCAACTTGGCCAGGAGCACATTCAGCTTCTGCGCCACTGGATGAGTGAACGCATACTGTTGTCTCTTGGTAATCGCTTTGGTGATCGATTGCTGACAGAATAACTGATCAGGAGTAGGATCAGGTGCATCAGGGCCAGCAAATGATGGGAAGGACAAACAGATCCCTTCGGCTGAGGTGGTGGAGCCTTGACTGAATGAAATTGGGTGCATGCTACTGGGTGATGCAGCGGTTGCTGCGGTAGGCTGGACCACCACATCGGAGCCACGGTTCTCCCAGGCCACTTTATGGTGACTCTGCATATGTTGACGCAGGGCTGTGGCCCTGGCCATGTTTCACCTTCTGCCCACAGATTCTACAAATGGCCATGTTCACCTCCTCCATCGGCTTAACAAAAAACTGCCACACTGACGAGTAGGTGATTTTACCCCCAACACTCCGCACTGACTGACTGCTACTGCCGCTGCTTCCGTGAACCCCTACACCAAGACTTTCCAGGCAGGTAGGCTCCAGCAAAGCGGTTGGTCTACCCCAGGCACGTTTGGCTCCCGAACTCCCACTGCTGCCACCCTGCTGATTCCCGGCCACGCTAGCGACTTGCTGGCTCCACCGCTGCCTCAAGGGCAAGCTGCCACCCTCTTCTCCTGATGATGATGAAGCCCCAGCTTCCATGCCACTCTCTTCATCACTACTTGCCCACCTACCAAAGGAAACAGCCAATGTCTCCTCCACATCTTGGCTGGTCAGTAGCTGCTGACTGTTCTCTAGTAGCTCCTCCTCACTGTATAGTGTAGCTGAGCCCATAACATATAATTTTTCTCTGGCTGAGGGAACAGAAAAGGACAGAGGCAGGTTGACAACAGGTGAGGGCATAGTGCCTGCTCTGAAAAACCCACCAACTCTTGGCTGGGGGTGTCTGATGTCACTTGGGATGAAATTGATGACTGAGTCAACCATTTAAGAACTGTTTGTTGCTTATCAAGACACGACCGCTTAATGCCCCCTTACTGTGCTGCTTACTGTGCTGCTACATGTGGATGCGCCAGAAACATTAAGACCTCTGCCACTCCCCTGCACAGGGCTTGGCACTTCTCTGTTTGACACACTGTTAGATCAAATAAATAAATAAATAAATAAAAAGGAAATGTAACCCCTTCCCGACATGTAACATACTATTACATCATTGAAGTCAGTGACTTCCCACATTTTGATGCAATACTACGTCATGGTGATTGGGCGGATACCTGAGCGGTGTGCGTGCCCAATCACTGCAAGGGTTTGGCAGTCCCTGGTTGCTGGGCCGCTGCTGTATACGCCCGTATCTCTGTTTACAGAGATACCAGAGGATTAACCCCTTCTATGCCACGGTCAGCGCTGACCACAACATAGTAGTGGTTTGCGGTGGGTAAAGGAACTCATCGAGTTGCTTTGGTGGGGACCCAATGCGTGACAAGGCAGCCTGATGCCGTGCAGAGGCTGCCCAATGCCTTGTACAGCATTGTGACATGCTTTCTACGGGTGTCCAGGAGATCCAGCCTCAGCCTGGGTCTCCTAGGCAACCTGTTAGTGTATGACTCAGTGTCATACACTAACAGGCAATGCATTATAACACAGATGTATTGTAAAGCATTGCAGAGGGGATTAGACCCCCAAAAGTTGAAGTCCCAAGGTGGGACAGAAATAAAGTGTAAAAAGTAAAAAAAAAGTAATAATAAAATAAAGTTTCAAGTAAAAAAAAAATCCTTTTCCCAGATTTCATAACAAAAAATAGAAAAAAGAAAAGGAAAAACACACAAATTAGATATTGCCGCGTCCATAATGACCGGCTCTATAAATATATCACATTATCCACCCCGTCCAATAAACACCATAAAAAAATAAAAATAGACTGTGTCAAAAAAAGCAATTTTTGTCACCTTACATGATAAAAAGTGCAACACCAAGTGATCAAAATGCGATCAATATATAGCTCTCAGAACATGGAGACACTAAAATATCATTATTTTCTTTCAAATATGCTATTATTGTGTTAAAGTGAAATACATTTAAAAAAGTATACATATTAGGTATCGCCGCGGCCGTAACAACCAGCTCTATAAAAATATCTCATGTGAACACCATAATAATAAAAAACTGTAATAAAAGGCTTTTTTTCACCTTACATCACAAAAATTGCAACACCAAGCGATCAAAAAGGTGCATGCCCCCTAAAATAGTACCAATCAATCTGTGCCTTCATCTTACCAAAAATGAGACTCTATCTAAGACAATCGGTCAAAAAATAAAAAAAGCTATGGCTCTCAGACTATGGAGACACTAAAACATCATTTTTTTGTTTAAAAAAAAAATATTAATGTATAAAACTTAAATAAATAAGAAAAAATATACTTATTATTGCCACATCCATAATGATCTGCTCTATAAAAATATCACATGACCTAACCCCTCAGGTAAACTATATTAAAATAAATAAATAAAAATGATACCAATAAAACTGGCACCTTATCACCTAGTTTCCAAAATGGTGTCACTTTTTGGGAGTTTCTACTGTAAGGGTGCATCAGGGGGACTTCAAATTACAAAATGATGCCAACATAAAGTAGACATATGGGGAATGTTAAGTAATAAATATTTTATAAGGTATCACTTTTCTGTTTTAAAAGCAGAGAAATTAAAAATGTCAAAATTTTGGGTACATTTGGAATTTTTTCATAAATAAAGGTAAAATATATGAATTCAAATTTATGACTATCATGAAGTACAATGTGTCACGAGAAAACTGTCTCAGAATGGCTTGGATAAGTAAAAGCGTTCCAAAGTTATTACCACTTAAAGTGACACATATCAGATGTACAATCTGAATAATCTAAATCTGAATAATCTAAATAATCTGGGTAGAAGAGGTTAAACACCCCAAAAAATTCTGTAATTTTCTCACTTCACCACACAACGACTAATTAGCCATTTTTTTCCTCTAATTCACACCAAAAAGGGCTTTAGAACATATAACAGCACTGCTGAATGGCAAATTGCCCTTTATTTTTTTCCACCTATACATGCCACAAGAGGCTTTAGAACATATAACTACACCGCTGACACCAAATAATATATATTTTTGTGCCACTAATACATGCCAAAAGGGCTTTTGATTATATAACTGCACCGATGAAAGGCAAATAGGCCCTTATTTTTTTCTACTTATACACGCCACAAAAGGCTTTAGAACATATAACGACAATGCTGAACGGCAAATAATATATATATTTTTGCCAATAATTCACGCCAAAAAGTGCTTTAGAACATATAACTGCACCGATGAACAGCAAATAATATATATTTGTTGCTACTAATACACGCCTCTAAAATGGCTTTAGAAAATATAAATGCACCGCTGAACGGCAAATATATATATTTTTTTCCACTAATACTCGCCAAAAAGGGCTTTAGAACATATAACTACACCACTGAATGGCAAATATATATTTTTGCCACTAATTCACGACAAAAAGAGCTGTAATTTTCTGTAATTATAACTACACCGCTGAATAGCAAATAGGCCCTTATTTTTTTTTCCACTTATCAACGGCAAATAACATATATTTTTTTGTCACTAATACATGCCAAAAAGGGCTTTAGAACATATAACTGCACCACTGAACGGAAAACATATAATTTTTGGCCAATAATACACGGCAAAAGGAGCTGTAATTTTATAAGGGCTGCATACAATGGCAAATGCTTTTGTTTTGCCACTGATACACGCCAAAAAGGACTTTAGATCATATAAATGTGCCGCTGAACTGCAAATAATATATATTTTTTGCCACTAATACACGCCAAAAGGGGCTTTAAAATATATAACAGCTCCCCAGAATGGCAAATAACCCCTTATTTTATTTCACTTATAGACACCACAAAAGCCTTTAGAACATATAACTACACTGCTGAACGGCAAATAACATATATTTTTTTGCCACTAATACACACCAAAAAGGGCTTTAGAACATATAACTACACCACTGAACTAAAAACATATAATTTTTTGCCAATAATACACGACAAAAAGAGCTGTAATTTAATAAGGGCGGCTTACAATGGCAAATTCTTCTTTTTTGCCACTGAAACATGCCAAAAAGGACTTTAGATATATAACTGCACTGCTGAACGGCAAATAATATATATATTTTTTGCCATTAATACACGCCAAAAAGGGCTTTAGAATATATAACTGCACTGCTGAATGGCAAATAATATATATTTTTTGGCACTAATAGACGCCAAAAAGGGCTGTAATTTTCTCACTTCACCACACAACGGCTAATAAGCCAAATACAAGCCAAAAAATGCTTTAAAACATATAACTGCACCCCATAAGGGCAAATAAGACACAAAAATATTTATTTGTAAAAAACCCTGTTAATGGCTGTATCAAACAGCACTTGCACCCCAATAATAAGAACGGTTTGCTGGAATTACAGAACTGTATAATGGCAATTTGGATCCGTCATTAGTGCAGCAGGGTGTAATAGGATTGTTCCTATTACCCAGGCTATACAATTCTAGGAATGGAACAAACAGCTTTAAACATATTGCAAACATTTATTAGATTTGTCATAAAACATATTTCACAATAACAAAATACATTTTTACTGGCACAAATATATTAGTCTTGACAGTTTAAAAATGTGCCATATTTATCAAAGTGACTGATGCTAGATAATAAATCTTGAGCACCTTTAGATTGTCCAATCTAAATCTACACCACCTATTAATTGACTTACTTTATTAGAATCATGCTTCAAAATGTTGATAAATTTTGGCATATATCATCACTGTTAAATCCACACCCCTTTCTGGGAGACCACACCCCATTGCAAAGCCATGCCGCTTTGTTAGACAACATTTTTGTTTTGTTTGGTTATTAGGTCTTCCTTGTTGTTTTTTCTGCTGATGCTTTCAGAGGGAACAACTTGACTATTGGAGAACTGCTCATAACACAATAGATACGTATAATGAGTGCATTATATTAATTTATATGAATCCCATTTTTTTACAATAATTCTACATTCTAATTTTAATACTTCAAATATTAAAGACCAAAAAAATGTCCCGCATCTATTTGCATTTTCAATAAGTGTGAACTGGTATGAGACGTTTATCCCAATAGTTAACAAATACGTTTGCTTATATATAATGTATACAGGCTTGCTTTAATATTTAATCACATTCCTTATGAGAAGAGATTAAACCAATCTTAAATATTCATTTTCATGTTAATATATAGTTTGAAGGCTTCACTTAATAAGTGTGTATTCTTCTAGTAAGTACTATACATTAAACATTGGTATTAAAACATATATGCTCAAGCATAGTAAATGACATTTGGTCTGAACATAGTGCTAAATTTATCACTTAAAGAGAACCTGTGACTCTAAACAGGGTAATTGATCTTAAGGCAGTGCAAAGATTCAGTAAAGCTCTGGTCTTTCTATGCTAAGAAGTCCACTGGGTGGTCCTAATCAGAGTATGGCAGTTTTACCAGTGTAAGCTCACATAGAGATAGCTGTCAGTCACTGATATTACTGCCCACTGGACTCCTAAGCTTAGGGAAGAGCAGGGATTTGACTGAATAAAATGCAAGTATTTAATCTTTTTGTACAAGTCTATATAGCTATCTTCTCAATTCCTTCTGCAGAAAAATGCTGCCTATAGCTCAAACACTGTGTTCAACAAGGAGGGCTGCCTCTTACTGTTCTGGGCTGAATATGTTTTTTTCATCATTATCTTTCTCTGAGTTAAGGAGATCTAGATCATACATACTCTTCTAAAATAACCAGTTAAGAGATAATTCATAACCACTAGCCATTTGATTGGCTCTGGGTTGACTTAAGGTCCTTTTACACGGGACAATATTACAGCAGATAGTTGGGAAGGACAATCTACTGCTCGCTGGTGGAGCAGCGTTCTACTTAAGAGATGGTGAGGAGCGATGGCTGATGCCATCGCTCTTCACCATAATGACTCATTTCCCAGCATATCTTGTTTACACAGCATGATCCACTGTTGGGAAACAAGGGTTCTTGTGTTTACACAAAAGATCCAATTACCTGATGAACGAGCGCTTTGCTTGTTTATCAGGTAATGGCAGTAAAATTACACCGCCAAATCATTGCTAACAAGAGTTAATATGAACGCTCATTAGCGATGATCTATGCGATTCTTGACCCGTGTAAAGGGTACTTTACTGATAACTGATCGTATGGGGTCTTTACAGTAGAACACTTCCTCTCACTTCAATTAGGTAGCTGAATTGTGTCAAATTTTTCAAAGGAAAAAAAAGTAAGCAACCAAATGCTGGTGTAAAGTAAAATAAAACTATAAAACTATCCAGGCTTGCACCAAATTTATAATACAACCACTGTAAAAAATGTGTTGGATTTTTACCCTGTCCACGTTGAAACTGGAATGATAACTCTGCCTCCATGAACACTCAAGACTGTAAGGGTCTCAGTAAAAGGACCCCAGCAATCACAAATACAATACTGGTCTGTCCAAATAACAGTTATTCACAGGAAACCCCCATCATTCTCATTTTTAAGGTCATACAGTATATTGAAGCGAACACAATATATCTTTAGCCTATAATATCAACCATGATTGCATGCATTGTTATATTGCTGTCTGAGATCACCTATGATTCAGACAATCCCTGCAATACTTTTCCTTTCATAGGAAGTTTATTAATAAAACTAAAGCTCATTAGTGGAGTGTACTAATCAGATCTTATGTCCATATACCTTAAAAAAAATGTTCTTGTCACAAATGAATATACTGTAGTTATTTACTAAGACTGGTCTGTACATGTCACAGCCCTTTTTAGATGGCACAACTCCAACCCCCCCCTTGGCACACCACCAAGATTATTAGTATATCAATTCATATTACATTCATGGGAAATGTGTATTTTTCTGTTGAGGTGCGATCATAGAAGAGCTAATTTACACACTTTTTCCCATGGAGCCTTGACTGTAATAAGGTCTCCATTCAACAGCTGAATCACTTCATTGAGAACTAGTATACTTTCAAAATGAGATGAGATATAGTCACAGTACCACTTACCATGTTACCTGGGCAAATATGACTAGTCATAGCAAATTACCATGCTTAAATTTTATAAAATTATTCAGGTGTATTTACACTTATCTAATTAGCAGAGACGATTTGAAGCAAATTTTTCACAAAGAAAAACTTTCACAGAGCTAAATACAGTCTTCCATAGAGCCATAATTACATGAAAATAGAAATAGTCTTGTTTATTGGTGCATAGGGACAGGGGCGGTTTTTTTAATGAGGAATTTGGAGGATTGATTTAACTTTTTAAAGGGTTGGTTGATTTACCTTATAGGGGACACCTTATATCAGTAATGGCTAACCTCTGACACTCCAGCTATGGTGAAACTACGATTCCCAGGAGGCTCCTTTCATTTCTATGGAGTTCTGAGAACAGGAAAGCAAATGTGCAGTTGTGGCCAAAAGTTTTTAGAATTACATAAATATTGGAAATTGGAAAAGTTGCTGCTTAAGTTTTTATAATGGCAATTTGCATATACTCCAGAATGTTATGAAGAGTGATCAGATAAATTGCATAGTCCTTCTTTGCCATGAAAATTAACTTAATCCCAAAAAAAACTTTCCACTGCATTTCATTGCTGTCATTAATGGACCTGCTGAGATCATTTCAGTAATTGTCTTGTTAACTCAGGTGAGAATGTTGACGAGCACAAGGCTGGAGATCATTATGTCAGGCTGATTGGGTTAAAATGGCAGACTTGACCTGTTAAAAGGAGGGTGATGCTTGAAATAATTGTTCTTCCATTGTTAACCATGGTGACCTGCAAAGAAACGCGTGCAGCCATCATTGCGTTGCATAAAAATGGCTTCACAGGCAAGGATATTGTGGCTAGTAAGATTGCACCTCAATCAGCAATTTATAGGATCATCAAGAACTTCAAGGAAAGAGGTTCAATTCTTGTTAAGAAGGCTTCAGGGCGTCCAAGAAAGTCCAGCAAGTGCCAGAATCGTCTCCTAAAGAGGATTCAGCTGCGGGATCGGAGTGCCAGCAGTGCAGAGCTTGCTCAGGAATGGCAGCAGGCAGGTGTGAGCGCATCTGCATGCACAGTGAGGCAAAGACTTTTGGAAGATGGCCTGGTGTCAAGAAGGGCAGCAAAGAAGCCACTTCTCTCAAAAAAAAAAACATCAGGGACAGATTGATCTTCTGCAGAAAATATGGTGAATGGACTGCTGAGGACTGGGGCAAAGTCATATTCTCCGATGAAGCCTCTTTCCGATTGTTTGGGGCATCAGGAAAAAGGCTTTTCCGGAGGAGAAAAGGTGAGCGCTACCATCAGTCCTGTGTCATGCCAACAGTAAAGCATCCTGAGACCATTCATGTGTGGGGTTGCTTCTCATCCAAGGGAGTGGGCTCACTCACAATTTTGCCCAAAAACACAGCCATGAATAAGGAATGGTACCAAAACACCCTCCAACAGCAACTTCTTCCAACAATCCAACAACAGTTTGGTGAAAAACAATGCATTTTCCAGCACAATGGAGCACCGTCCCATAAGGCAAAAGAGATAATTAAGTGGCTCGAGGACCAAAACATTGACATTTTGGGCCCATGGCCTGGAAACTCCCCAGATCTTAATCCCATTAAGAACTTGTGGTTAATCCTCAAGAGGAGGGTGGACCAACGAAAACCTACTAATTCTAACAAACTCCAAGAAATGATTATGAAAGAATGGGTTGCTATCAGTCAGAAATTGGCCCAGAAGTTGATTGGGAGCATGCCCAGTCAAATTGCAGAGGTCCTGAAAAAGAAGGGCCAACACTGCAAATACTGACTCTTTGCATAAATGTCATGTAATTGTCGATAAAAGCCTTTGAAACGTGTGAAGTGCGTGTAATTATATTTCACTACATCACAGAAACAACTGAAACAAAGATCTAAAAGCAGTTTAGCAGCAAACTTTGTGAAAACTAATATTTGTGTCATTCTCAAAACTTTTGGCCACGACTGTACATCTGATGAGTTGTGATTTTTCCACAGCTGGAGTGCCGGAGGTTAACCATCACAGCCTTATATGCACTCAAAGAAGTAGGTTTTCCTTGTAAAGGCCTTCAGTTAGACATTTCTCAACAGTCACACCTTAAAAAGGAGATATCATCTTCATGGCTCAGTTTTCCAGTACTGAGTTAGAGGATAGAAAACATGATGCTAACCTCTCTACACGCCATTTTATTTCCATTCATTTGTGAATTGATTATTTGCTACCGGCAAAATCTATATATGTGAATAGGTTAGAATCTAACTAGAATTATATAAAAAATGCCAGACAAGAGTGAGTAAGCTTATGCTGGTTTTGTGGCCAAGACAGGAGCTTCTAAAGCCAATCTACCTGGAACATTTTACTGAATCTGATCAATGTAACATAAAACCATGATGTATTGCACCTGGATTCTTTTAAGAATTAATGGACCCTTAAAGAGAGGTAAAGTCAATGTTGTCAGTCTTTACTCAATTCCGCCAGTAGCCTGACATCCTTCAGCTCTTATTACATCTTACCTTTTATTTCTAGAATGGATGGTAAACATCAAAATGGCTTTAAAAATGACATAGGTGACTCAAGAGATTAATTTCCTCATGAGCATAAACTCCTTTTTTGTATCTATTTGGCCCTGAACCAAGCTCTGTTAAGAGAATGACTCCTTCCAACCCTCTGCAATGGAGTAGAGGAGAAAATCAATGACTGTTAACTTATTTGTAGGTTCTGTAAAAGGCACTTTACAAAGTTTTTGTGCTCTACTATTTGCTGTGGACATCAAAATGTTCAGAGTGCATAGCAGCTATAAGGAAGGAATCCAATACAATACCAAGGTTTTAGTTTTACAATCATACCCATAGACACTTGTACAAAAAATATTATCATTAACATTAAAATGATATTTTTTCTGGACATGAAAGTATGAAATCCCTGTAGTTTTTTTCCTTTCCAGTCAATATCTAATTTCTAGCATTAGCATTATTGTTTACTTACTATAAAATTTAAGATTCAAGTCATTAATGGTGACCTGTGGTTCCACCATCAACAAGCTTCAGAGGAAAAGAAGAACAGTGCTTCATGTGCACATGTGCGTCTTTAAAGATAAACACATTTTCTGAAATTTGTTTCTGGTCCAATTCTAATGAATACCATTTAAATATGAATAAATGTGAACCAAATTCAATGTGCTACAATTGGCCTGAAAATTTGTGTATGCCATTCTGAGGTCCCCTAGGACTCTCTCTCTCTCTATCTTTCTCCCTTTCAAGCTCTTTAACTCAAATACATTAGTAATGTCAGAGTGACAGTGACATATACACTGTAGCTATGGTTAAATGCATGGTTGACGGTGTTTGAAAACAGTACCGTATGTTTAAAAACAAACTGCAATGTCATATTTGTTATGCTTTTGAAAATGAAAAAGGTCTATATTTTTGCCAGTCGCAGACATTAACCCTGGGCCTTTGCTGTTTGAAACAGCAGAGACCTGTGAGCAATGGGCCCCGCTGTGCTCGCTAGTGGAAGTCATGTTTAAAGCTCCTCCTTCTGCCGTATATATGTATAGTGTTGGGGCTCTAGGGGTTAAATTTCCACAGTGTAATATTATATTTTAACTGCAAAGTATATTACGGGGGAGGTATTAACCACAAGTTTCATGGATAATTCATTTATCAAACTTTTTAGAGGAAATATTTACACTGTATAATGACCACAAAAAAATGAAACCAGAGGGTACAATTGCATCTGCTTTATAGACCAAATAGGGCAGCAATTTGGAAGCAGAAATGTAGTGAAAGTGATGGGACATAAGTGTTCAACAAACCATGCGTCCACTGCAAACTGCACTAATTGTCTAGTTCAAAAGATGTTGGTGAACTTCCCCCGAAACACCCTTGGCAGCACAAATTTATACCTACAGCAGAATAGCTGCCTTGATAAGAGTGAATTCACCATCAGGAACTTAACTAGATATTCCTGAGTGGTCCCTATGGGTGGAATGGAGATTATCTTGCGTTTACCAGGAAATTTTTGTCAAGTGAAGAGGACAGATAGAGTAGCAGTACTAGTCTGGGTCAGAAACATTACAAACACACATTAACCAGGTAGCATGTGCAATAACTGCCAAAATTAACAGGACATACAGGGAGTGCAGAATTATTAGGCAAGTTGTATTTTTGAGGATTAATTTTATTATTGAACAACAACCATGTTCTCAATGAACCCAAAACACTCATTAATATCAAAGCTGAATATTTTTGGAAGTAGTTTTTAGTTTGTTTTTAGTTTTAGCTATTTTAGGGGGATATCTGTGTGTGCAGGTGACTATTACTGTACATAATTATTAGGCAACTTAACAAAAAACAAATATATACCCATTTCAATTATTTATTTTTACCAGTGAAACCAATATAACATCTCAACATTCACAAATATACATTTCTGACATTCAAAAACAAAACAAAAACAAATCAGTGACCAATATAGCCACCTTTCTTTGCAAGGACACTCAAAAGCCTGCCATCCATGGATTCTGTCAGTGTTTTGATCTGTTCACCATCAACATTGCGTGCAGCAGCAACCACAGCCTCCCAGACACTGTTCAGAGAGGTGTACTGTTTTCCCTCCTTGTAAATCTCGCATTTGATGATGGACCACAAGTTCTCAATAGGGTTCAGATCAGGTGAACAAGGAGGCCATGTCATTAGATTTTCTTCTTTTATACCCTTTCTTGCCAGCCACGTTGTGGAGTTGGACGCGTGTGATGGAGCATTGTCCTGCATGAAAATCATGTTTTTCTTACCTTGCAGACTTCTTCCTGTACCACTGCTTGAAGAAGGTGTCTTCCAGAAACTGGCAGTAGGACTGGGAGTTGAGCTTGACTCCATCCTCAACCCAAAAAGGCCCCACAAGCTCATCTTTGATGATACCAGCCCAAACCAGTACTCCACCTCCACCTTGCTGGCGTCTGAGTCGGACTGGAGCTCTCTGCCCTTTACCAATGCAGCCACGGGCCCATCCATCTGGCCCATCAAGACTCACTCTCATTTCATCAGTCCATAAAACCTTAGAAAAATCAGTCTTGAGATATCTCTTGGCCCAGTCTTGACGTTTCAGCTTGTGTGTCTTGTTCAGTGGTGGTCGTCTTTCAGCCTTTCTTACCTTGGCCATGTCTCTGAGTATTGCACAGCTTGTGCTTTTGGGCACTCCAGTGATGTTGCAGCTCTGAAATATGGCCAAACTGGTGGCAAGTGGCATCTTGGCAGCTGCACGCTTGACTTTTCTCAGTTCATGGCGACCCTGTTGACTATTTTGAATGAAACGCTTGATTGTTCGATGATCACACTTCAGAAGCTTTGCAATTTTAAGAGTGCTGCATCCCTCTGCAAGAAATCTCACTATTTTTGACTTTTCTGAGCCTGTCAAGTCCTTCTTTTGACCCATTTTGCCAAAGGAAAGGAAGTTGCCTAATAATTATGCACACCTGATATAAGGTGTTGATGTCATTAGACCACACCCCTTCTCATTACAGAGATGCACATCACCTAATATGCTTAATTGGTAGTAGGCTTTCGAGCCTATACAGCTTGGAGTAAGACAACATGCATAAAGAGGATGATGTGGTCAAAATACTCATTTGCCTAATAATTCTGCACGTAGTGTATAATACTTAAAGGGAACCTGTCATGTGGATATTTGATTATAATCTAACAAACTATATACAATCATTAACTACTAAAAAGTGCCTTAGATGTATTTACTTACTGGTGTGACAGATGGTTACCTCATAATATGCACACAAAGATGCTACTTGCCGCATGCTAATGAGCTGATTTGAGTCCAGTGTGATGTCAGTGAGTCCAGCGTATATTTAATTAACAGCTATAGCCACTCTCCTGCCCACCTGCTGCTGATTCATATGGAAAATAAATGTCAATCAGCAGCAGGTGGGCGGGGAGAGTCAGGAGCTCATAAATATTTATGACTCATCATTATCAGCTGGAGCTTTTGAATACAAGATGTTGGCAGATTGACTGGGTCAATTAAAGAAAGTAACCCAGCATTTTGCTAAGAGAATCAGTCACTTATTTATGTTGCCCTTAGTTAGGACACCATAAAACTGGTGACAGGTTCCCTTTAAATACCTGACCTCTGGAGTGCAGACTTTTATGCCTCTTTCATATGTCTGTGATGACATATTTTACAAGATAGTAGGTGGCTCATCTGTGAATATTTCTGTGAAAAATCCATGTTTGGTCCATGTGTCCATTTTTTCCCATGTGTCATCCGTATTAGGCTGATAATTAGTTCCCAGAGCATCTCCTTGCAACGATCCATAAAAACCACAGACCAAGCAGGGAGGGCATCCCTGTGGTGTCCATGTTTTCATGGACCCATAGGCTATATGTGTATGAGGGATCCATAAACATGGAAAAATAGGGCCTGTTTCCATGTTATCACTACGGACTCATGGTCCATGAAAAACCACTGTTACATGAATACAAATGAATTAAAGTCAAAGGGTATATGTGCTGTCCACTGAGAACATGAACAGCACATGTATGTGAATGACTGACATCTAAATGAGGCCTTACAATGAAGAATTGACTTTACTTTGCAAAGTAACCTGACTCCTTAGAAACAGGGCATTTTAATATATTAAAGAAATGTATCATATGAAACCTCTCAGCATAATGGGTGAGATGACATTGAAAGTATGGCGTAAACTAATTTTCAGTTATCAGTTGTGCCTTCTACATGAGAAGATGCCTTAATATAGACGTGCTTGACCTTATAACAGGATGCTTTCAAAAAGAAAACATATTGCATTGAAAGAAAAACTATGCTAACAAAAAACAGAAATATCAGAATCATGCATTAATGAATGTAAACAATGTATGATGTATGGGTGCTGTCAATGCCTTATAATCACTTATTATTTCTATTTGCAAAGTTGCACTGAAATATCTGCAACGCTCATTTGCATGCAGCACTCAATTCTGCATTTTTACGTTATCATCTGGGCCAATAAACTTTATGGTACTTTTCTATTTCGTATTGTACAATCAGCATTACACTGCAGTGACAGAGCTTGTATTGCTTCATCCCAATGTACAGGTTTTGTTGATTGATCAATTAAAATTTTATGCAGTGCTTCATAAATGTCTGCTATTATTGAAAGCTCTGGCCATTTATATAATGTAGAGCACTGTTTAATTAAAAGTCTTGTTTTTGCCAGAATAGAAGCTGACAAATAGCAGAGACATTTTAAACCTCCTATTGTGGTAATTTCAGAATGGCAGTCTTTTTTATTATTTAGTTATTGAATGCTTTAAAGGATCACTAATCCTAAATTATTCCGTATACGTTGATGCTAAAAACCCAGGGTTTGTTTCACTTGAAATTGTGCTATTGAGAGTGTTAAATCCTGAACTCACTTAGAAAAGGCTATTCTGAGTGCTTGTGGGTCCTTAGCAGGATTGTTCACCTATTATACAGTATCTCACATATTTGTAAATATTTTATTATTTCTTTTCATGGGACAACACTGAAGATCTGACACTTTGATACAATGTAAAGTAGTCAGTGTACAGCTTGTGTAACAGTGTAAATTTGGCGTGCCCTCAAAATAACTCAACACCGACATTAATGTCTAACCCACTGGCAACAAAAGTGAGCAGACCCCTAAGTGAAATGGCCAAATTGTTCCCAAATAGCCATTTTCCCTTCCTGGTGATATGTGACTACAAGGTCTCAGGTGTGAATGGGGAGCAGGTGTGTTCATTTGGTGTTATCGCTCTCGCACTCTCATACTGGTCACTGGAAGTTTAACATGGCAGCTCATGGCAAAGAACTCTCTAAGGATCTGAAAAAAAGAATTGTTGCTCTACATAAAGGTGGCCTACACTATGAGAAGATTTACAACCCTCCGAACTGAGCTGCAGAACGGTGAGCAAGACCATACAGCGGTTTAACAAGACAGGTTCCACTCAGAACAGATCTCGCCATGGTCGACCAAAGAAGTTGAGTGCACATGCTCAGCATCATATCCACAGGTTGTCTTTTCAAAATAGACATATGAGTGCTGCAGAGGTTAAAGGGGTGGGGGGAGGTCAGCCTGTCAGTGCTCAGACCATACGCCGCACAGTGCATCAAATTGGTCTGCATGGCTGTCATCCCAGAAGGAAGTCTCTTCTAAAGACGATGCACAAGAAAGCCCGAACAGTTTACTGAAAAGAAGCAGACTAAGGACATGGATTAATAGAACCATGTCCTGTGGTCTGATTAACTTCAGATGGTGTCAAGCGTGTGAGGCAGCAACCAGGTGAGGAGTACAAAGCCTAAAGCCAAGCATGGTGGTGGGAGTGTCATGGTTTGGCACTGCATGAGTGCTGCTGGCTGTGGGGAGCTACAGTTCATTGAGAGAAGCATGGATGCCAACATGTACTGTGACATGGCATACCTTAAATAGAGGCAGATCATGTGACTGCTATGGGGCTCGGGGAGGAGGAGCCTGGCACTGAACATCCTCTTTTATTGACATAAAGCAGTGCATTTTTATGCAGCTGCCACTAGAGGGAGCTCAGTGCAAAAAATATTACAGTAACCGTACAAAGTCAAACTGAGCGGGTCAGGGAAGGGGGAATATTATTTATTAGTTTTTTAGACATGCCGCACCTAATGTACTTCACTGGCATAGGTTCATGAACTGTTTATAGAGGAGCAAACTGTGAACAAGGGGTTATGGCCACCACGTTCCACATGTGATTTTTATCTATTGGGAAACTTAAAACAAAAAGGGCATGCTAACAATCCACGTACCCTGGATGAACTCAAGGAAAACATCACAAACACTATCCACAGCATCACAAGCAGTATCATCCAACATAATCCCCGCAACGGGGACCAATTTCAGCATCTTTTGTGACAATCCACTTGCTTGTTCATCTTGTCATACTATCACCGGAAGTGGGCTACATTTTCGTGGGCCATCCTGTATATAGTTAGAAACCAAGGGATACCTTTTTTTATGTGGGCATTTTAGATGCCGGTCTTAATAAAGCCCTATCGCTGGAGGTGGTTCCGCCGAAATTAGGAAAAGGTGCAGGCCTCTTCTTAGCTTAGGTGTATCCAGCGCCGCGCGCCGCTTGTAAATGTAAGACAGTTTTTGAGCTGTTTTATATTTAGACTTTTTTCTATGCCTGAAACAGGCCTAGAGAATGGTAATTGAGGGTCTCCTTCCCTGCCATGCCCATTTTTTTAGATGTGCATGAGTGGGGAGCAGATGCAGATTATAGTGCAACTAACCATTGTGCCGCAATCTGTGCCTGAAATATGCCTAATTTTGGCGTATTTCAGCTTGAAAAGTAATTATCATTATAAAAAGTCCTTGAAATGTGTCGTTATTGAATTGGCAATGTAGTTCTATAAAGTGAATTGTTGTTCATATTTCAATCCAAATGCTGAATATGCTGAACATGAATGAAAGATCTAGTTCTAAGAGATTTTGCACATTAAAATTGCTTTAACTTTTCCCCACAATCATTACATTTATTTTTAATTGCCATTAACACATTTACATGGTGGATACATTCAAATGAATAGCTTTCCGTATTCCCTTTAATTAATCTGAGAGCAGCTGTTTTTAGACTAATGTTGATTAGCAGATCTGTGATAACCTATACCTGTAGAACAAATGCCAAAAATCCATTTAGGAGCCTTATTATCAAAATGACTACTTATTAGGATTATCAATTAATTTAAACAAGTAATGTGCCCCAGACTGTGATTCTCCTCTACAGCATATCTCAAATAAACTAATCAGTAGTATCAGTAATTTAAAGGGAATTCATAAATGGGGTTGTATTACCGTAAAATGTTATTTGTAAAAATCTCTGTAATCCGTTTTAGGTGCCTGGTTCCATTATGTTCCTGGGTCGTCAAGCGCTGGTAAATTTTCAAAAAAAAAATTGTGATCATATGACTACAGCAGTGATTTGTGCCTTATTTTTTTGTGTCTGGACATTACTGTGATGGGCAGTAACTGGTTTCCACAGCCAGATTACTTTAAAAAAAAAACATCTTTAGGATTCCACTTACTGAGGTTTATTTGCAGATATATCCTTCATCACGTTCCTCTTAGCTTCATATCCCAAGATAACCATCTTTGAAGGAAGCATAATTTTGCAATACTCTGTCAGAAGTTGTCAATGCTATAAGTTTCTATATGTGTGACCACCCAGTGGTTGGAAGGTGAGTTGCTACTTGGTTTTGCTAACTTGTATTGAATTTGTATTGGGAGAAACTGAATGTGTGGGTGATACTTAGATGAGAGTCTTCTTCTCATATTGGGGATTTAGTTGCTCTTGATATATACTCTTCAGCACTTTAGGTATTAAATGTAATCTTTGTGATGTATACAACAGTCAAAGAAATCATAGCTGCAGTGTAAAGTATGGAACTGTAGGCCTGAGCTATGAAGTGGATTTAATCTGCTTCACAACTCTATTAGAAAACATGGTGTATATCAGGCATGCTCAACCTGCGACCTTCCAGTTGTTGCAAAACTACAATTCCCATCATTCACGGACAGCCTACAGCTATCAGTCTACAGAAGGACATGGTGGGAGTTGTAGTTTTACAACAGCTGGAGGGCCGCAGGTTGAGCATCCCTGGTGTATATGATTTGCAGTCATTGATAAAAAAATAAATAATTAACATGGGTTAAAATAAGCTGTGGGCAAAATGCGCACGTTCTAGCTTAAACAAAATCACTACTGGAAATCAATGTAAGGGCTTGTTCACATCACCATTATGGATTCCATGACTGTTTTCCATTAAAACATGGTTATAACAGAAACCAGATGGATCCGTTATGATTCCCATAGACTTCTATTATGACTGATCAAAACGGAATGCATTTTAAAGGTTTCCATTTTGACTTCCGTCTTATGGATTCCGTTATTTTCTTTTATAACCATGTTTCACTGGAAAACAATGACGGAATCCATAACAGTGATGTGAACAAGCCCTTAATTGTCCTTCTGGGAATTTCAGAGAACAGTTTTTTGGGGCTTCCTTAAAGTCTCTTTCAGTCATATTATTCCTTGTTTCAGCTACATGCATTTCTCTCAAAAGCAGGGGGCGTCTCCTTCTGTGAAATCTGCCAGCACTGTACTGCTGTGATGTCCTCTACCTTACTTCCCACTATGCTTGTTTTCAGCTCAGGCGCTCACAAAACAAATCACAATTACAGACACAAAGTAGGCTCCTATAATCTTCAAAAGCTGTGTTACACCAGTTGTTTTTTAGGGCTCAGTACCTCAGCTAGCTCTGACACTACTCCATTTCCTGTGAGCCGTCTTTGGAATCTTTGTTACTAAGGATGGATCTTAGTCTGTGGACTACAAATTAGAAAGACCCATAACTTTCCAACTTTTTTCAGGTGGATGCAGGCATATTTTTTAAATAAAGTGATATAGGAATTTTCCAGTTACACTATTCTCTATTAAATTAAATGAAATTGTGCGAAAGTACAGTGACTCTTTAAAGAACATGACTGGTGCAGCTCAAATTTTTCTGTATTGTACGCTATACAATCTACGGTATATAGTATTTAAACATTTTTTTTATTAAACATGCTATCTGTAGTCAATGATCTATTTGACATTGGACTGAGGAGCATTTCCTATAAGGGAATATGTTAAAAAAGTTATAGTAATAGTAGTTAGTTGCAAGCCATGTGTGTAATAGTAGTAGTTGTAGTAATAGTAGTAGTAGTAATTGTATTAGTGGTGGTAGTAGTAGTAGTAGCAGTAGCAGCAGTAGTTGTAGTAGTAGTAGTAGAAATAGTAGTAGTAATAGTAGTAGTAGTTGTTGCAGTAATAGAAGTAGTAGTAGTAGTAATATTAGTAGTAGTAATAGTTGTGGTAGTGGTTAAAGTAGTAGTAGTGGTGGTAGTAGTAGTAGTCTTATTAACAGCCTTTAAAATTTGACTGTTAGAGTTGACCATTATTTTAAAAAATGGATACTCTCTGCCCCATTTATCAAAGCTGTCTAATAGTAAGACTGTCAATGTTGCACCTAACAACCATTGTTTCCCATAACAACCAGCTCAGCTTTTATTTAGTAAATTGCTCTAAAAATGGAAGTTGGGTTCGGATTCATTGTTAGAGGGAACAGAGACAATTTTACAGTTAAATAGTCTTAATAAATGAGACCCATTGGGACAGATTCATGAAAATTGCCTAACAGAAAAACTGTATTTGTTACCCATAGAAACAAATAACAGCTTTTATTTTTCATAAGCAGAATACAAATCGATAGCTATTTTTGTGATTTGTTGCTATGTATTACAAGGACATCCTTAAGCTGGCCATGCATACCACCAACTATCTTTACTCAATGTACCTACATGTTTCTTTTGGTGGAACATGTATGTGTATTCCATGGGGAGAGAGAGAAAAAGCTGCTGCCAGACACTTCTCTTAGGAGCTTATCCCCTGGGACAAAAGGGTTGGGCAAAAATATTCACTTTTGCCAGATCCTTCTCTCCTCTGACTTCATCTGACGGGGAGAGTTGGGGGCTTCCCATGCACACTACTGACTGTCAGCCAATCACGTAAGTTTGGTTTGAATAACAAACACATTAATGTTTATGGAGGCATTTACTATTAGACAGTTTATGTAAATGTCTCCCTTTGTCTTACAAACCTTATCACTGTGTCAAGATTTTCCAGGACAGAGTATAATAAGCAAGTGTCATTGCAGTCTCTTGGTATGAAGCCCTATCGCCAAGGGGAAAAGAAATGCACTCACTTCCAATACCTTTAGGTCGAAATTCTCTCTGAAGTCTGCCTTTATAAGGAGACCAGTTGTACGTTGAATGAGTGATGAATGAGTGACGCTATTCAGGTCAGTGATAGATTGTTTGTCAGGCAAACAGTTAAATTCTAGACTAAAAGATAATTGACTATGCGAGTGGTGTCCACCTACTGTGGAATTGTCCGTGCTGTAAACAATACCTCTGGTCGATGAATGATGATTTAGGTGTCTACATCAGGGATTGCAAGAACGACAAACTGAACATCTATTGCTTGTTGTTTCATTGTTCAAAGCTTGTACACTTCTCTATAATTGATCACTTTCACTCAATATTACAATTATTTGAATTATTATCTACGTGTGTAAAGGGATCTTTAGAGGTGCATCAAATGGAATTTGTATTAGGGCTAAAAAGCTTCATGTTATGCTTTTGTCCTTGGCCATTCAGTTATATGTAATGTTAATTGTAATATATCAAATAATCATTCAAAAAATAATTCTGGCTTCTTTATATTATAAAATTTGACATTTGTTTTAAAGTAGAGATGAGCACATTTCTTAAAATTTGGTTCTGGTGGGATTCACCAAATTTTGTGAAAAATAGCATTTGGTTCTAAATTGATTCTACAAGAATCTGAGAGAGAGAGAAACAGAGAGAAAGAGAGAGAGACATAATGCTCTTCTTCTGGACAAAAGAAAACAAACTGAGTGTGTTATTTCAGAGCTGAGCAAAGAGAATTAGTTTAGCTGCCTAAAAGGCCTTGGTTGGGGTATTGCGTATTTCTTCTTATGTAGAGTGCATGATAACATGTGAGGAGTATTGTTGGCTAAGCAATGCTCCTCAGGGTTTCTCTGTCTCTCTCATCACCCAAAATGGGTGATTTTTTTTTTTTTTTAAAACCTTATTTTTTTAAAACATCTTATTTAGAAGATTTAAGCTTTATGACAGTAACTTTTAAAATTACTTGAAGACACTAGTTCAGGCTCTCAAAACTCTCAATGATTAAGTCAACAGCAATGTTACTAATATATAAATACACTAAGCTCTCGTCTACCAATTAAGTATCACTGCCAAAAAAGATCTCTCCTCCTTTATGCAATTCACCTCAGAGTTTAACTTTTAGCCTTTGTCCCCATTAGTAATATAATTGTGAGAGATATTTACGCATGCTATACTTGACTTGAATGTTTTATTAGTTCCATAATAATTACTGGAAATTACTGTTCAAGGAAACATTCAGTGTATTATTAGGAAATATCTCTGGTAACTCGAGGCAAAGACTAAATTAAATACACACATCATTACTTGCCCTCATACTACATAACAGGCTTGGTTTTATAGATGAGGTGTTAACGTGTTGAACTACGTAGGTGTACTGGTTTATTTTGTCACAAACTAGGAGAGTAAAAACAATATTTACTGATTATATAGTAGTACTTCTATGGTTATTTTTTTCGAGCCACTTCCCATTCCTTCCCTGTCTATATCATACTACAAGAACAGATATAACAAATATCAGTTGCCATCCTTGCTTGCTACGTGTTTTTTGTTTTTTTTTTAAACCAAAATGTGGCAGCTTTGACATAAACATGATTTTGCAATACTTTGTCAGGAGATGTATACACTACTTTTGTTTGTGTTTGGCCACTCAGTGGATATGGTGTGTGCTGCAGCCTGTTGAATTTCTACTCTACTCATACCAAAATTTGTAGATTAAGGGTGAACACATCAGTAGTCAGGTATAGTAGTCAATATCCATGTTCTTCAGTATGAACTGAATGTACTGGAAAAACCCTTGCCTAATGCCGTATTAGGGCAAATGAACATTACACCGTTTTCTGGAGTAACAAAAAGTTTAAACACTTGTGTTTGCAGCCTTTTAAATACCATCACTTCAAAATTTAGGGAGGAGCGGTGTTTCTATACTGCCCTTGCCACTTTCTCTATAAGATAAAGTGGTGAAGGTGTGCCAGTGGGCCCACAACATTTATCTTCATTTATACCAGTTTTCCTTCATAAAAGAAGACTGCAATCTCTTGATTTCAGTTTAGGCGCATGGACTGCCAGTGAATGTATCTAATTTATAATGAGACATATGTGATGGCTGATCAATTTCAAAGACAGCTATACAAAGTGGATGGCAGATGATCATTGGAAATTAAAGTGGTTATTCCACAAATTTAAAACTTTTTTTTTACTCACATTTTCTAGAGGACGTCCTTGCCTTTCTGTGGGTGGGCAGCAGCTCATCAATTAATTGCATTTTCCAAGATGCACTGCTATTAGCTGTACTTGCCCTGTATTTATACAGTATGGTCCCTCATATATAGCACTAGAGATGCATATGGTATATAATGTCCCCACAATTTCCTTCTCCGCTGTCAAGAGAGACATATAGCTATATACTTTTACTAATTCAAAATGAGTGAATGAAAGGTGTCTGGGCTTACACCTGATTCACTATGAGATCTCCACATAGGAACAGAGGGTAGAGAAAGGGGGCATGAAAGCTACTGAGCATCTTGGTCTATCTTTAAATGCAGGAGAATCTGAACCAGAAGGATAAACATCAGGGGGTGCTATGAGTGAGAAAAGTGTAATGTTTATTGTATGTATATTGGAATAATATTTCCTATAAAATGTCCTGTTTATAGCATAGTAATATTTCTTATGGGATAACCCTTTTAAGGCAAATAGGACAATAGGACAGGAGTGCTTCTATCCACTTTGCTGTCTTGATTAAGTAAAATGGTGCTCCTCCTCAATCTGGAGAAAGTATAAGAATGGGCTTTCTGTCAAAATGAATCAACTGAAGGGAACTTCTCAGCTCACCTCATGAAAGGTTAACTTAAGGAGGACACCTTCTAGTTAGTGAATACATTATTATAATTTTTTTTTTTACAGTGGGTTTGGGTGGGGGCCCACCATATCTATAGATTGCTAGATATTAAGATTTAAAACTTAGATCCAATATTTTTTTTCACTCTCCATGATAACTAGTGTCCCCATCCACAATCATGGTCATAAGTAAAATAAAGGTATAGTCGGGCCTTTTGCTACATTAGTTATGAATATTTATCATGCATACAGTATTTATCAAGAGGTCTCACCGTGGTTGAAGAATGTCATTAGCAGCAAGTGTTACAATATTACCACTTAATTTTCAATTATTGCAGCTGACAATCATTTTTTAAATTAGCTACTTTTAACTAAGCCAATTATAAGGGAAATCATATACTAAAATGAAATGTTGTTCAATATTTCTGACAAGTAGGTGAAGCAGTCCTGAATTATAATGACTTCTCTGTGGAAATAAATTCCTCTGATATTGCTGACACAGGGTATATTTTTCACAGAGGTCTATTTTTGAACCATAACATTTTGTTTAAGAAGAACTACATGGAAAGTTTATCAGATATAAATCTATCATACTTTCCAGGTTCAAGTCAAAACTAATTTCCCCTAAAATTATAGTCCTTGTCCAGAATACTGTTATCTTCTTTGCATTTACTTTACATATATTCATATTGAAGGGGTATTCTGGTAGTTTGAAGTTATCCCCTATCGTACCCCCTTCAGCCCCCCTAAAATAAATAAAGCAACTGGTAGCACATGTGCGCGGATGCTCCATTAATTTCTATAGGAATTCCGAAGATAGTTGAGCACTGTACACTGCTATCTCCAGAAACAGCCACGCGCATGTGCAGAGGGGTATGTTCTGGTGGACGTCCAATCATTGGTACTCCCATTGATCATGGAAATAGTTGTCCAGTGTCCCCATGTGAATGGAGCAGTGGTCAAGTATACAAACTGTTACTCTATTCATACTTAAAGTATAGCACTTTGCTACCACTGGTGGTCTCTGTAGACTTTGTATGGAGCTGTAATAAGCATGTTTTATTGTAGCTCATACAAATGGAGGACTTGGGTATTCTATTCTTATCACTAGTGGGGTTTCCAACAATACTAATCAGATAGTTTTTACCTACAGTATCCTGTGGATAGGTGATATATTGTCTTTCTGCAACAACCCCTTTAAAGGGGTTCTCCACACTACACAAATCGGTGACTTATCCTTAGGTTAGGATATAGGTTAGCAATCACGATGCAGGAAACTGAAAGCAGAGAGATCCTTGCATTGTGTAGTTTCAGAGATCCCTACACTGCATAGTTTCCAGCCCAACACTGCTGATCGGTTTGAATCCCAGATGTCAGCCGACCTCCAATCTAAGGATAGGTCATCAGGATCTGTAGGCTGGGCAAGCCCTTCAAGATGTAACGATGTAACATTAGGGTGGAATTGTTCTATTCTGTCCTGACATCCATATGCAGGTCTATAGTGTAGCGGTTAACAGTCTAGGCTATGATGTAGAAGGTTGCGAGTTCAAATCCCGCCAGAAACTTTTCAGCTAAATTAGATTTAAATAGCACATGTGCTATTCGATATTCGAGCACACGTGATATTCGGCCGAGCATAGCGATGCTGACTCGAACATCGTGCTTGCCCAACACTAGTAATAAGGAGGAAGTAGCGGTGTCAGACAGTTCACTACAGTGTTCTGCAACCTGTAGTTACATACTAGCACCTGCTTGCTCACTATATTCTCTAGCAGCAGAATATATAATAATAAAAGGTATTGTTAAAATAATAATAATAAATGGTAAACTAATAATGTAGACACAGAAGGTATTACTTCCAGGTTTGACTTTTGCTTTAGCAACATACTGAAATACATATTTGTTTGTATTTCATATTATGTATGTATAAATTATAACGTATGTATTATTATTAGTTGCAGTAGTAGTAGTACAAAATACTACATTATCAAGGTTAATAATAATAACACTATTAACACTTCTTATATATAAAAAAAACACTACTGCTGCTGCTACACTTAGAAATAATAGTAGTTATTATTAGCATTATTTTTGAGAGTTTTTAATTTGTAAAAATAAAACATGCCATTAATGTTTTACTAATGAGGACATGGTTACAAAATTCAGGTATAATGACTTTGATGGCAATGAAATAGGATCTGAAAATACTTTGGTTTGCATAAATTGGAGCAGCTACTAATTAGGTCATGGAAGCTTGTCTTTTACTTCAGCCTGAGTGCATTATACAATGCTTTCACATATTCTCACATTCTGACATTCGTACTGTTAGGATTTTTTTTTTTTATGTTTTATTAATAATAAAAATATCACATTTAATGCAACAGCTTGATAAAGAAAAAAAATGTCTGTTCTGTAGAAAGAGGACTGTTACACCTTGCTAGAAATGAACCTTTTAAATTCCGCAATCCATAATGCTGTCTCTCATTTTCTGCTTGGCATTCCATTGACCAGGTCTGAACACTTATCAGACCATGTATATATGTTTTGTAAATGTCATCCACAGTGAGTATCTCAGTAGACAAAATGTCGCAGAACTGTGGATAAATTACCCCATTTTCTTTTTATGTCTCCAAAGACATTTTTTTCCTTCGTAAATTGAACATTCCTATCTTGAGAAGCACTTCAGACATATCATGCTTATATATATATATATATTTTTTAAATGACTTTCTATTTGGTGACTATTTCAGCTTAATACATTGTATAGTATAGCAATTCTCTACCTATAGCCCTAGAGACAGCACATGCAAAAAAAATGTATAATATTTTATTGATTAACACAAAATATAATTTTTTTATTGTGGGTTATTCCCATAATGAATATTAAAGGCTAGTCTGGGACAACCCCTTTAATGTCTCATGGAATTTATATGTACTGCACAGAATTTATGGTTCTTTAAATGGCAAGTTATCCAAGTCTTTAGTCTATCTATCTATCTATCTATCTATTTCTATTTATCTATCTATCTGTTTATCTATCACATCAGACAACACATTAATCGCACAGCCTCATCACTTCACGTCATGTAGGATTTATTGGGAACCACAGTACTGTATCTACTCGTGTAATGGAATTCAAGCAACACAGCATTAATTACCACTTAATTACTTTTACACATGTTTCGCGCCCAGTGCAGCTGCTGTAGACATGGTGTGGCCTCATCATACAGAATGCTAGATTGATTCCATCTATAACTTGATTGTGATGTTGCTTATGGTTATATCTGATTTTCCATAGGACTCTAGGTAAAAGGTCTGAATTTACATTGGTGGAGCAAACAGCTATGTTTAACAATATATCCGCTGCAAATGCAGCCGTTTTTCCAAATAATCGCATTGCCTGACCATATGGTGTATTACTTATTCCCCTGGTTATGAAACAGTTAAACCTGAGATCACATTTTAAGAAAATAACCTGATCTGGTCATTGCTCCGGCTGCCAAGAAAAAAAAAAAAAAATGTGAGAAAATAATTGATAGCTACTGTACAATGCCTCTTTCAGAGTAATTTGAATGCAGCAGTTGTATTTAACAATGTCATGCACTCAGTGCATTTGCGAGCTATGTTTAGCCTGGCATGTAGAAAACCATTCAATTCAGTCACTTTTGATTGCCCTCATTCATGCCAGAATTAGCAAAATGCTGGTATTTTCTATGTTAAATCGGAACATATAGCTAGTGCTCGGGATTTGTGCCACACTGTAAAATATCTGAATGCGTTACAATAGAAATCACCTCTTACTTTTAAGTGATACCTACCTGAAAGGCAAGGGCTCCTTTCAAATGAAAACTTGGGTAGGTAAAGAATGCCTTTGTGTTCATTAAGGTGGAAGACTGAGAGACGGGATGAAGGTGGGGATATGTCAGTCAGGAGAATAAAGATATGGTTTTGTAACTAAACCAGTGGTGACAATCTTAAAAAATATGGAAAACCCTACTTTTAGTGTATTGCCTCCTTTATTAAACTGATAGGTGCATATGGTTAATGACAATGAGGCAGATTTACTAAGACTGTTGAATTTTTAGACTGTATCAATTTAGACAAAACAGCTTAAAATGTGTCAGATAAAAAGTGGCTTATGTTGGATGATAAATCTATTTTTTGGTTTATCTTATGCTAGAATCATGTGCCAAAATTTTAGTGCAGTTTATTGTTACACGATAAGTCACACCCCATTTTTGACAGACCACACGTCTCTTCTGCTAAATTACCGTATACACTCCCTTGTCATACAAGGTAAAGAAAACATTCTGAAAAACTTAACAAATGGAGTGCAAAAGATGGACATAATTTTTTATGCAAATTATGCCTTTTGTAACTTTTTTAACACCACTTGATGTTTATGAATCAATGAATGAATGAATAACTTATATAGCGCTACAATTGCAAACTAAATCGCCTCAAGGCACTTTTGCAGCCCTTGACCGCCTGTGCTTTCAGAAGAGGTGGGTCTTGAGCTTCTTCCTGAAGGCTAGATGGTTTTCTTCTGAGCGGATCTCCGCAGGTGTATGCTGCCCTTACCACTTTCAAAAAAATGGCAGGATAGAGGGCATGGTATAGGCTTGGCCATTGGCCTTGGCAAATTCACAATCATTCATTCACAATCAGCCAGTTTACTAGCATAAATGATGACAAAAATCTACTCCAGCTAGGAGATGAAGTAGATTTCAGTTGAGGCGCACACACTGTCAGAGGATACACCTAATTTATAATATAAGTGCATCCTCCAGTGATGCAAGAGATATAAAAGTAGGGGATATCAAACTTATATACCTTTTTTTATGGTGGTCAATGCTCAAAAAAATTGCAAAAACATTTTGAAATTCCAAGCAACAGATGACTAATTTCTATACAATGCCATCTGCTATACAACAGGAAAGAGAGCAGCATTTTGTTCTAACTTGTTTCTAAGCTTATCTTAAGGTATTCTGTTGCTAGACCCCTTTAGCCGTAAACTGTCCGTTGAAAAAAATACTGATAGCCAACATCAAATCTGCACACCGGCAGAGGAGAACCAATAGTGGATGTCCCTTTAACCTGAAGAGCACCATGGGTAAAATTTAAATTTGGTGAAATCAATGGATTGTATGTGTAAAGAACATATGTCCTGGGGGTCTCCAGAGCAAGATATACTTTTTTATAGTCGCTCTCTAGCACATTTAATGGGTGAGGGCGGTAACTGGCCTCAAAGTATTCTCTAGCAGAGTATTCCAAATTTGGCTTTTTATCCAGACAACTCCCTTAAGTAAATCATCGGAAACCAAGTTGTTGTGTAGACCATAAAGAGGTTGCCTTATGAAGTAAACTGCTTTCCATATGCCCTGTTCAGGCATGTTGAAAACATAGAGGGTAGTTCACCACTGAGGATGGGTAAGTCGCTCTATTTCTAAAGACCAAGCATGTCCCTGTATTACATGGACATCACTGCTGGGAGACTTTATGAGTTGGCTGCCTAATTTCACCCAGGTTCTTGTGAAACTTGACTCATTTTGAATCATTGAGCCAGCCTCAATTTAGAGATCACCTGCTCCCATATGTTTTCCTCACTGATTTTAGGACATACCGCTCTGATTTCAGTGGACTACGACTCCTGTGACAACATGAAACATTTTAGAAAGCAGATTTACTAAACTCTGTAGCACACGCTATTGCTGAGAGAGAGAAAGGAGTCCGATGGAGCATTCTGCTCTCACCCTTTCTTGCCCCTAGACACTGATTGACGGATTTCTTTCCTATGAGCAACAAGAAATAAAACTGTCAATCATTGTCCATAGGTGTGTAGGGCAGGGGCAGCGTTCATCATTGGACTCCTCTCTCTCTCTCAGAGCTTGAGCATGCTCCAGAGTTTAGCAGGTCACTTCTATAAAGGTGCTTAATGCTGTCAAAGCAGTGACAGAACACTGAAATCAGCGGGTCTATCACTACACTCTGCTGCCCTCAGTGAGGACAGCATATGGGAGCTGACAGGTAACCTTTAAAATTGAGTTGTCTCTATGAGTTATGTCCTTTTATTTAAAAAAAAAGTTCAATCTTTGAAACTCATCCAAGTTCCAAGTAGGAAATACACGTGAAAAAAATGCTACCATTTAGAAAATGTCAAGGCTCAAAGTTATTGTTGATACTTTGCAGCACACATCGTCTTCCAATGCTAGCTTGAAGTTTAAATATTCATTGATGATATTGGAAAATGCAATATGTACAAAAACGGTAACAACTGAAACAAAACATTTTTACAATAGCATCTGTACATTGTGGATCCGAACTAAAAGGCTGTCTTCTTAGCAGTGTTTACAGTTATGGAGATTAAGTGGCTGCCACACTTAAAATTAAACAGGAATGTGAACAGCAGATAAAGTGGCGACTAGGAAAGATTAGCTTAGCCTAGGGCTATATTGACTATGTTGCTTGCCATAAAAAAGCATTTGCAAAAAGCGGGAAGTAGTATTTCCAAAAGCTCATAGAGTATTGCCAGAACATAGGCATACAAACTGTGAATACTCCAAGCGCACACACACCAGCGGTATTGCCAAATAGAGTTAAATCCTTAGATTGGTTTTATTCTATGAGTGTCTAATCAATCTGTCTTGGCAGCTAGGAAGAAACTGACTGTGAAATAATGTTTTTTATTTTATTTATTTTTTTAATGAAAACTCCATGTCCTTGCTGGTGGACGATGGAGTTAAAAGTAGACAAAATTCCACTTTAACTCTTTCCATTCCAGAGGTGAGAAGGAACATAGCTTAAAGTTTCTCTTTGACAAACAGCAACACTGCCCTGGTAATGCGAGCGCGTCCATAGCAGTGTTCAAAGCACAGTTTCTCCCTGCAGCGCATGTACACTGGGAAAGATTTATTGTTTAATTTGCTTTAGGCATATGGGCTATGAAGCAAACTGAGTGACTACTCAGCCTGCCTATGTCTGGACTACTGGGTTTTAGTCCAATAGGGCACTGGCCCCTGGACCTATCAGGTTCTAATGCAGGGACTCAGCGCTTTGTTTAAATCCCCTGCTGGTAATACACCTTTGCCAGTTATAGGTTTTACTCCCTAGCTGTGCTCCCTGTTTGAACATGTTACGTCAGTTCAGGTTTGCACAGGCTTGAACTGCGCAGGTTTAAACATGTTATGTCAGTTCATTTATGACTATGGTGCGCGAAACAATGGCTCACCCATTTGTGATTTGCACAAAAGAAGAGCAGCGTGTATGTCACCTACTTACTTGTCTGGACTCCAGCGCAGCAGTCTGGGGCTCCACCACAGCCACTCTGTGTCAGGCGCTCAGCCACACTTCCTGGTGAGTGCTCACTCTTTTTACTTCTGCGCAGCTCATGCACACTGGGGAAGATTTAGTGTTTCATTTGCTTTAGGCATGTGGGCTATGAAGCAAGCTGGGTAACTACTCAGCCTGCCTATGTTTGAGCTACTAGGTTCTGGTCCAATGGGGCCCTGGTCGCTGGACCTATCAGGTTCTAATCCGTTGACTCAGCGCTCTGTTTAAGGGCCCATTCAGATGGCCACAGTGCTTTCTGGATCCGCAATTTGCGGATACGCAAAACATGGATGCTGTCCTTGTGCATTCTGCAATTGGTGGACCGCACATGGCTGCAACCATAATAGAAGATTTATCAACGCCAAAAATATGTCTAAAAAAAGGCACATTCAATTGGGAACATTTAGGGTCTCTACCCCTTTTTCCAATATTCCAACAAGAAAGCCATGCTTATGGAATAGCGGGAAGATCTTCATGGAAAAAGGGCATAAACTAAAATGCACCATTTTGCGCCAAAATGTTTCCATAATTCTGCCATAAAAATCTAATAGTTGGTATAGAGTCAGTGAAAAGTGTCTATTCCTGTACCATGTTTTTCATTCAACCTTAGCCCCCATGATAGATCTGGTGTAGGTCTAAGCATAGTCTGTCTTTACAACTAGTACTTCTTGGCCAAGCATTTCTCCTACAGTGACTACTAGTGAATAAAAATAATATTATTTGTCATGCTCGGTGCAAGTGTCCAGGGTCAGTGTCCCATCAATAAACAAAGGAGAAGATCAGCACTTGCAGAAGTAGATGCAATGCTTCTTGTTTATTGCCACATAGAGGAAAAACTAAGTAGGTGATGTGTTTCGACTCTGTAATCGAGTCTTTGTCAAACTTGGACAAAGACTTGATTACAGAGTCTAAACGCGTCACCTACTTGTTTTTCCTCTATGTGACAATAAAAATAAACATTGCATCTACTTCTGAGAGTGCTGGTCTTCTCCTTTGGACATTTAGTTGATTGGAAGACTACATAATGCTTTGGTCAATCAAGTTATAGTCATAATTAGTTTTGGGAGGGTAATTGTAAGTACATAATTTTAGCTTGATATTATAACTATAAAACAAGCAATTGGTCCCAAAGCCCACATGGTTGTTACCCAAAATAAGAAAAAATATTATTTAAGACAAAGAAGCAGATGACTAATACAAATCAAGCATTTCCCCCATATATAAATGTACAAACAAGCTGCTAGAAGCTATAAATCATTATGATAAAGACAGAAAATCTCCAGGGTCCAGTATAGCATACACAGCTTACCAAAGAAACAAAATAGAGCCATCCTCACCATGTCCATATGAGGCACTGGTAAACAGCAGTTCAGATTACATAGTACTGTGATGTACTGTAGAGAGGTGCTATTAGACAGCCAATCCATGAAACATATGCATTATATTGAACAACATAAAATAGATATTCATGATTTATTATAAACCAATATGGTTGTCGATATGATGACTGATCACTATTCCAAAAGATCCCTATACCGATATAAATTAAAGGACTGTATAGACAAAATCAAACTGTACAATAACTTGGAAAATTTAGATTGTGTCTAAAATTCCTAGAATCCTATGTGTCTCCAATGGGTCTGTAACATTTTGGCATACAATTATCATCAAATTTAAGTATTAAGTAAAAATGTAATAATTAAGTTTTTGTGATAAGTAAAAAATAGTTTGGGTTCCACTTACTCTCGAAGTACTGAGACTTTGTATTCTTTAATTACCATATGCAGCAAATGAATTGCCTTAAAGCAATGTTCCCCAACCAGAGCACTCCAAACCTTCAAATAGACCAGGTTTTTAGCATGAGTTCAATTTGCATGTAATCACGTATGTAATCACTCTTAATTGCTTTTAAATTGAGATCATTTGCTGATAGTTTAGTTGTCCTGAAAACCTAGCCTGTTGGGGAATACTGAACTTGGAAACATCGGCCTATATTAAAAAGAACTGCTCTGCATTTTGTGATAAGAAGCTTTGCCTGTGGGTATGTGATCCAATGTAGCTAGCTCATTTTTGGTATAGCACTTAATTGTTTTTGGAAACGCAGAGCAGATAATTTGAAATCTATGTTACACCCAAATTCACTACTTCCCATCTACTACACAACCGAGTACATATACAGTATATTGGTAATCAGTTTCTATCATGGGAAGCGTTTTACGTGGTTTATAGGCAAAATCCTCCAGTTTTGTCTTCTTTATTAGCATTTAAAAAGGAATGTTATTTATGTACTTACAATACCTTTTAGTTATTTTTTCTGCCTGTTTTGTTTAGTAGGATGTCCCTACCCCTATGAATATATTTAAACCAGTGTAATATAGGCTTCTGATAGAAGGGTAAAGGGATACGGGCTAAGGTGCTGTTTGTCTGCTGGGATGCCAGCAAACAATTTTTCCTTATCCAGAATATTTAGTTATAGAATTAGGATAATAAACAAAATTTTACTCCCTGGGATATAGGAAAGCCTTGCTATAAATCTGCTGTAACACAGTAGTCACCTGTGATGTTATGTCTATAAATATGAGGAATTTGAGAATACTATTGTATTATTTAGGAGACAAAATTCATTGGGCACCTAGAGGTTCATTTCTATGGTATGATTGCCAATTTTTTGCAGTTTTAACAAGCTTCTCTTGTTCTAGTTGTGGAAGGATACCACCACATGGTCAGTTTTGCTGATGCAGTTTTGGAAGCCAAAATCAGGAGCAGATCATAAAAAAAGAGAATGACAGCTACGTCTCTTTTTTAATTCACTTCTGGCTTTGGCTTCCAAAACTGCATCAGGAAATCTGACCATGTGGTCGTACTCGTACTGTAGCAAATTGCGGTAAAAATGCTTCCTTTTTTTTTGCTGTGAGGTTCCTTTCGACAAGGCAAAAAATGTGGCACAGACGCACATTGTGAATACAGGATTTTTGTTCTCTTTATGTCTCAGACAGACATAGAAAATACAAAATCAACCTTTCTATAAAAGGACTCCACCAAACAATGACTTATTTCTGAACATTCAGGACTTGTTGCTGGCATGTAACAATAACTCATGGGGCCCCATTGCAAAACCCTTAACAGGGCCACATTCCACCATGACCAAGACCTTGTCTAAGCAAGTTTAGAACATGATCAACTAATAATTATGTTGGTTTCCCTAAAGTACAGGGATAACACACACACAGTGATGTCATAGAAATATGGTTTGTAGCAATATCACAACAGTATGATATGCATGGTGATGTATAGAAATAAATTGGTGATGTCACAGCACAGAAATAATGCAAAACGTAATGTACGCTTCCATTTTCCATACATATCACTAACTGCACATCTGAATGAAGATGGTCCCCCTATATTGGGCTCCATAACAGCTGCTATGCCTGCTACCCTGGTAGTTAAGCCCATGTCTTCATGAGTATGAAATGAAAAAATATGGATATGCTATCCTTCCTTACCTTTGCTCTTGGCTCAATATTTCCCCAGATGTGTAGAGTGAGATTACCAGCTTATTTTGTGATACTCTGTCACACAATATCTTTGCTATAGACTATGTCTATGTCCGGCAACCTGTCCAAGGTTTTAATAACATCTTGAGATATTATAAATTTTGAGTGAGCATGCTTGGCCGAACACCAGTTCAGCTCGAGCATTGCTATGCTTAGCCGAACACCAAGTGTGCTCGAGCGCAATGCTCGAGTCAGTGTATTTAAATCTAATTTAGCCCCTTAATGTGAGTCCCTGCTCTGACTCCATATATAGCTATGTCCATATATGGAGTCAGTGCTTGTAGACACCCCAGCATTTCAGAAAAGTTTCTGCTGGGATTTGAACTCACAACATTTTGCATTTGATGCAAGGCACTTAACCACTCAGCTATAATAGCTGCATAGCGAACCCTTCTACTGTACTGTACTGTACTTCTACTAAGACCTATACAGTAGAAGTGTCATATATACATTTTTTTTTTGTGACTGGTTATGCAGCTATATAGTGTAGTGGTTAAAGTTCAAATCCCGTCACAAACTTTTTCTGAAATTGAGGTTAAATTTATATATTTAATATATTTTTTGTAATTGTAAAAATATGTAATTACAATATATATATATATATATATATATATATATATATATTTTCATACTTCTGATATACATGAATGCATAATATGTGGGAAACTACTACTGATGTTATAGCCATAGCTAAATATATAATAATATGTGTAAATATATTATGGCTAAAAACATATATATATATATATATATATATATATATTTAAATATATTAATTTCAGCCTCTAATTCTGAAAATGTTTGTGACAGGATTTGAACTCATATCTTTTGCATCACAGCCCAGAACTTTACCACTACACTATATAGCTACATAGCTGGTCATTAAAAAATAAATAAATATGAGACTCCTACAGTATAGGAATACTAGTAGTAAGTATTCCTCTACAGTAGAAGTCTCATATTATTATTTTTTAAGTGGTTAGCTATATAGTGTAGTTGTTAACAATCTGGGCTGTAATGCAGAAGCTATGAGTTCAAAGCCTATCACAAACTCTTTCAGAAATAGGGGTTAAATTAGATTTATATATTTTAGATTTATTTTTGTAATTGTAAAAAACGTATGCACAAAATAAATTGGTATTTACAAAATAATAATAATAAAAAAATAAATAAATAAATATATATATATATATATATATATATATATATATATATATATTTTCATACTTCTGATATAAATGAATGCATAATGTGTGGGAAACTACTGCTGATGTTTTAGCCACAATATGTTTACATATATTATAATATATTATATATTCTAAATATATAATAATATATGTAAATATATTATGGCTAAAAACTTATTAGACACCATGAATAGTGCACAGGTGTTACTTAGACTGCCCACAATAAAAGACTACTCTGAAATGTGCAGTTTAATCACATAGCACAATGCCACAGATGTCACAACGTTTGAAGGAGTGTGCAATTGGTATGCTGACTTTAGGAATGTCTACCACAGCTGTTGCCCATGCAATAAATGTTCATTTCTCTACCATGAGAAGTCTCCAAAGGCATTTCAGAGAATTGGGCAGTACATCCAAGCGGACACAAAACCGCAGACAACGTGTAACCACACCAGCCCAGGACCTCCACATCCAGCTTGTTCACCTCCATGATCATCTGAGACCAGCCACCCGGACAGCTGCAGCAACAATCGGTTTGCATAACCAAAGAATTTCTGTGCAAACTATCAGAAACCATCTCAGGAGAGATCATCTGCATGCTTGTCGCCCTCATCGAGGTCTGGACCTGACTGCAGTTTTTCGTCGTTACCGACTTGAGTGGGAAAATGCTCACATTAGATGGCATCTGGCACATTGGAGAGGTGTTCTGTTCACGAATGAGTCCCAGTTTTCACTGTTCAGGGCAGATGGCAAGCGGTTTGCTGACGTCAACACTGTGGATCGAGTGGCCAATGGTGGCATTGGGGTTATGGTATGAGCAGGCATATGTTATGGACAATGAACACAGGTGCATTTTATTGATAGCATTTTGAATGCACAGAGATACCGTGACAAGATCCTGAGGCCCATTGTTGTGCCATTCATCCACGACCATCACCTCATGTTGCAGCATGATAATGCACAGCTCCATATTGCAAGGATCTGTACACAATTCCTAGAAGCTGAAAACATCCCAGTTCTTGCATGACCAGCATACTCACCGGACATGTCACCCATTAAGCATGTTTGGGATGCTCTGGATCGGCGTATACGACAACATGTTCCAGTTCCTGAGAATATTCTGCAACTTCGCACAACTATTAAAGAGGAACGGACCAACATTCCACAGGCCACAATCAACAACCTGATCAACTATGTGATGGAGATGTGCTGCACTGCATGAGGCAAATGGTGGCCACACCAGATATTGACTGGTTTTGTGACCTCCCCCAGTAAGGCAAAACTTTTCACATGTCAGAGTGTCTTTTTATTGTGGAAGTCTGAGGAATACCTGTGCAATATTCATGCTGTCTAATCAGCACCTTTATATGCCACACCTGTGAGGTGGGATGGATTATCTTGGCAAAGGAGAAGTGCAGAACACAGATTTAGACAGATTTGTGAACAATATTTGAGAGTAATTGGTCTTTTGTGTATGTAGAAAATGTTTCATATCTTTGAGTTGAGCTCATGCAAAATAGGAGCAGAACCAAAAGTGTTGCATTTATTTTTTTGTTCAGTGTGTATTTATATATAACTATATATATATATATATATATTTGTGTTTAAATTAAGTTTAGCCTCTATATATATATATATATATATAGCAGAAAAGGAGATTTGGCGGCACCAGTCTGTTGGCTCAGGTGCTATGTCCAAAGGAATGAGCTTTCCACCTTCTAATATATGCAGAGAATCGGACAGCACTCCAAGACTTGAAAAAAGTAGAAATCTTTATTCACCCATGTGAAAAATAATTGCAACGTTTCAGCTCACAATCGAGCCTTTCTCAAGCCTTGAGAAAGGCTCGATTGTGAGCTGAAACGTTGCAATTATTTTTCACATGGGTGAATAAAGATTTCTACTTTTTTCAAGTCTTGGAGTGCTGTCCGATTCTCTGTATATATATATATATATATATATATATATATATATATATATATGAGACTTTTACTATATAGGTCTCAGTAGAAGTACAGTACAGTAGAAGTCTCATTTTTAATTTTTTTTTAAATTTTAAGTAATTAGCTATGCAGCTATTACAGCTTAATTGCCTTGCCTCTAATACAAAAGGTTGTGAGTTTGAATCCTGGCAGAAAGTTTTCTTAAATACAAGCTAAATTAGATTTAAATACACTGGGGTGTCCCCAAGCACTTACTCCATATATGGACATAGCTATGTATGGAGTCAGAGCAGGGACTCCTAAGCCGAACTACAGTCCCGACACCCTCCCCTATTCAGAGCAGAGGGGGTTCCTGGGGTTCTCCCATTGACTTCCATTGTGCTTGTCTGCTCGGTAGAACACCCGAGGATCGCAAAGTGTTCTACACTTTAGAAATTGGAGTCCTTATCCAAAGTGAAGCAAAGGTAAGAGTGGACTTATCTGTGGACAAAAAAACAAATCCCAAAGGAAATGATGCAGCAGTGCTAAAATGTTGCCGTGGTAAATGCAGCAGCATAACCATATCCAAATATGACAGATGCACAGATGAAAATCACATTTTCCAGGGATGTACGTGAGTTTATAATGAAAAATGTTACTTATTGTTTACAACAAAGCATTACTAAATTATTAGATTTTCATATCAAAGCTCATTTTTTTCCAATCAAGATCATAGAGCAGAAATTGGAATTCATTCCTATCCTCTCTCAAGAAATAAACTGCATGCCCAATTACTATCTAACGCTTCCTTATAAATGAAAGAAAATACAATTAACTGTGTAGCCTGCAAACTGGATAGCAATCTGAAGGATAATGGAAAGTAAGTAAGACTGTACTCGAATCCTAAAGCATTTTACATGTTGCGCAATAGATTATAGCATGTACTTCTATACATGCTTATAGGACCTGTTTACATTGACGAGTCTCCGGTTGTGATGACTTCGGTAGAGGCCACTATGAGATACTGAATCCTGTATAGGTATACTGAGCCTAACCAATGGTGAATGCGTCTTAAAAGTGCTGTCCGCCGAGATAAAAAGTATTTTAAATATTTTTTAAATTGAATTTACTAAAATATATTATATACTCATTAGTGATGAGAAAAGTTATAAAAAACTTGATTTGGCTGTTTCACCAAATGTCATAAAGAAATTTGATTTGTGACAACTTACTTCATCACGAATTGTAAGTAGCGGGTGCAATGACAGAGAACAGGGATTGTGTTGCCTGCTTCACTGTACCGCTGCCTCTGAATGCATACTCACCTTGTCCATTTGCTCATGGAGAGGCCATTGTGGCCATCTTGATTGAAGAAATTGTGCAAAATCTTGTGTGGCAACGTGATGACATCATCACACTTGCCGGGCGTGGCCAAACATTTTGCTGACTGTGGACACTCTGTCAGCCAACTGAGATTCCGGGTCATTGACTCGGTGCCGATTCCCAAGAGAGGAGGTGACAGGGAACGTATGTTAAAGAAAAAAGAGCTGAAATGGATTTTTATCTTACAAGCTCTCCAACCCCAGGGACTGAATATAGAGTTTAATGCTAACAATGTAGACAGATAGAATATTTCCTTACATGTCTATGTCCTTTTCAGTGTATCTTGTTTTTACTGGGATTTTAAGGTATATATATATATATATATATATATATATATATATACATTTGTATGCAATACACCCCTTCATTCACTTTTGTACAATTAACAACCTATTTATTCACACCTTTCATATGATTGTATGCTCTATAATACTTAAATGCTAAAAAAATTCAGATGGTTCTTTATACATAGCCCTCTGTTGTCCATATTATATATCAGAGAAACATGACTCGGTCAGGTTTTGATATATGAGGGACTCGTGACATTGATTTGTTGCCTCTCCTGTGTGTAGACCTGGCCAGGTTATATATGCGATATATTTGCACCATTATCATGTTGTCTATATATATAATTGTGGTTGATAGCAATGATCTTATATATTTGTATCTTTTGTGGCGTTCCAGGACCTGTTGCGGATCAGGTGACTGACTGTTACATGATCGATGACACATCAGACATGTGACCGAGAATACTGATTTTCATTGGTCTACATGCGATGCTTGCTCACAGTTGGATACAGCTTTCTTGCTGTATGAGGCGACGTTGTTCCGCCTCTACATCGACGTGATGACGTCACGGACATGCGCAATACGCCTAGGGAGACGCCGACATGTATGGACAACATGAGGATGCAGCTGGAACCGATTTAGGTAACACCAGGTACTCTTGATTGGTAGAGCAGTACTACTATTGGCAGCAGCGATCATTTTAACTAACACACAGGTGTTTTTGATTGATAGTATGTGGTCATTGGTTATATGTTGTCACATGTGGGGGGCCGACTATGCTATTTATATGCTTGATTGATTTTGTACCAGTATACTTGAGAAAGGCTACTGCGTATCCAAAACGTCGTACTTGTGTGTGCACTCTGGTCCCTAATAAAAGTCACACTGGACATGCTGCTGTGATATCTTCTGTGAGTCATCAGAAGGGCCAGCGCAGTGACATAGTGCCGTTACATGTCACCCTGGGTGAGATTTTGTGTGTTTTTTTTCAATCAAGATGGCAGCAACAGCCTCTCCGTGATCAAATGAATGATGTATTCCAGAGAATTCAAGAAAGTAATTAACACAAGGGAGAGTGAGGGTGCTCTCTGGCTATGTTTGAACAAATGTGGAAGTGGGACTTCCTGGACCATGGGACCTGCACTGAAATCAGGGCATCAGTGGAGCTTTCATAATTAAAGGGTAATTCAAAGTAAGGATATTGTCATGCATGGTATGTAACCTGGACATAATCATATCTTTCTTGTGAAAATTCAGTCCCCTCATCCTGAGAATTTTTTTGTTTTGTTTTATGCAAATAATGCCTTTTGTGCACAATAGGCAGGGTACTTCATTTGGTGCATCTAATGTCCCCTGCATCATTGCTGCTGGCTTTACAATCTAAAAGACTGTCAATCAATTAAGAGGGGTGCTGCTGGGGGGTGTTATTGGCAGAGACCCTTTAACATATATTAGTAAAACTTTTATTCATTTCAATTTTAAAAACATTTAGACCACTTTGTATCTCACTGGACAATCCTTTTAATACAGTTTCTGCAAGTCAAACAGCTTTAGGTAACAACATTCTTTAGCCAGTGATCTCTCGGGAAAAATATGGAGCTCTTGAGTCATTTGTTGATCAGCAGTGGCATTTCTTGCGAACTTGTCACTAAATGACTACATAGGTGTATAAAACCAAATGTACATTGCAAATAATGTTTTTTATGTATTTATTTTTATAGATTACATTAACACATTTACACTTTTATACAGTAGGTCAACTATGGCTATCTTTTAACTTGACATTTTCCCAAATCATCTCACTTGAGTTAGTTGTTTCATGGTTAATTAAGTCTGCACTTGATAGTTATATAAGATTATGACATTGGAGAAATGCTCTGTAAAAGGCAAACCCTAGTCTTGGCACAATTTATGGACAAGGTTTGTTTTATGTTTTTTGTTTTTTTTTTGTTAGTTTTTTTGTGTGTAAACAGCAATAAGATAAAGAAGCTCTTATTTTGAATGAAAAGTACTGTATGACTTACAAACCGGAGATTGCACTTATAACAAATGGAGAGCACATGAATTCCAGCAAGCTTTCTTGAAAAGTAACAAAAGAAAAAAAAATCATGGAATTCAATTTTTTCTTTATGTCAAATGTTGGAAAAGTCGGCAAAATGACAATGTATGAAATCATCATTTAACAATGTTCTTTGTCTTGCTCTTATGCTACAATTTTTATTTTATTTTTTTATTTTTGGAATTTCTGTGCAGTACTCTAAATGGATTCTTGAACTAATATTAGGTCTCATGTACATTAGCATACATAGTTACATAGTTAATTCTTCTTTGTGCTGGGATCACACATTTCAGCAAGCAGAAAGCAACTCTTCAATTAACTATACAATGGGTGGGGTGTTCTTTTGGCTTGACTGCTATCAGTGACCAGTTTTCATGTCTTTCGTTTTTTGGATATTGTTGAGGAGTTCCAAAGCATGGTAAGCTATCTTTGCTGATGAGACACTTCATTTTAGGTTAACCATTAGGGCTAGTCATATCACCACTCTATCTGGTCGGTAGATTTGAGTTATCTTTATTTGAAGGTCTACAATACCAAATGTGCCCACATTTTATTATTAATTTCCATTGAAAATTAGAGGAAAAGCATGCAGCCCAGTCTTGTGTTTGCTACAATATTTAACATTAGGGGGCTAGACCAGAGAAAGAACTCCAATTAAAGGGTTTCCTGAGATTTTTTAAACTGATTACCTATAGTCGGGACCCCCGCTAATCAGCTGTATGAGAAGTAACTAGCGCTCACAGTAGCACTGCACCCTTCTCTCAGCTCACCAAGCATAGGTTTGTACATTGTACATCAGCTATGCTTGGTATCGCAGCGCAGCCCCATTCACTTCAATGGACCAGAGAAACACTGTCAAAGCACTATTGCGACTTCAGATATCGGGCCCCCAGCGAACAGATACTGATGACCTATCCAGAGAATAGGTTATGAGTTAATTTTTTTTGAAAAAACCCTTAAACCTCATGCTTCAATTAAGGTGACAGTCTCTCAAACTTTCTAGAGAGTTTGGCAGCATATTATGGAATCCGCAATGCTATATGCTACTAAACTGTAGAGAGAAATCACTGGCAAGAGATGAGAGTCCACATATTGGTAGCTAATATTGAAATTTTTGATCAAGTCCATTGTAGGCACTAGATATGATTATGTGGAAAGATTTGCATGCAAAAATGTAACATTTAGGCTGTAAGCATTCTATAGATGTGCTATTATAAACTTATTTCTATCAAAATACATGCATAGTGACATACCAGTTATATATTATATTTACATAGGTTGAAACAAAAACATAAGCCCGCCAAGTTCAGCTTCTCTCGAATCAATTATAAGACATTAATTGCTAGATTAATTATAACAATGCAATTTGCTATTTAGATACGCAATTGCCTAATAATATACAGTCTCCAGGGAATAGAAGCGGTAAAGTGAGCAAAACTAACTAAATACTGATTATAAAACAAACTCAATGGGGGTTATATTTAGACAGTTTGAACTTAATCTTGCCATACATCTTCAATATCTTTCCCGATTCCCTCCAGTCTAACCAGGGGAGGACTGGCAGCCTCAGTCCTGGGGGGCAAATCTAGTCAAGTGGCCCATTTTTAGCCCCGCCCATCATTAAAAGTCCCTCCTACATATAATAGGCCACTCCCAACACACACTTTACAGCTGACATTCTATAGTTGCGGCCGGTCTCTACACATCATACGGAGAGGGGAGGCCGTCCTGGCTGCACTGCCTGCTTATATAACAAGCTACAGCCAGGAAGCTCCTCCGCTCTCCAACCTACCCTGATCCTGCTCAAGGCCTGTGGTTCCCCCCAGCATCTGCCACCCGCCCGTGGCCTGCTGCCCCCTTTCGTCATCCTCACCCAGTTCTGAATCCTCCTTCTGCAGATGTCAGGTGGAGGAGCCGGAGCATCTCTTCTCCTACATAGCGCCACATACCTCTTACATCCAGTGATGTCACCTTTGTTGTAGACGTTCTCTTTCCTCATCTTCTCCATTCAGACCAGACCGCCATGATGATTTTTCTGCCATCTCCCTTCTCTGCAGAGATTGAGAAACAGACATTAGTTTCCTGCCACCCCCAATACTATACTGCAGAAACAGTCCCCCTGGAAATACTACTACCACACAGATAGTGCCCCCAATACTGTACCCGCTATGCCCCCAATACTATACTGCAGAAACAGTCCCCCTGGAAATACTACTACCACACAGATAGTGCCCCCAATACTGTACGCGCTATGCCCCCAATACTATACTGCAGAAACAGTCCTCCTGGAAATACTACTACCACACAGATAGTGCCCCCTTAATCAATTATTGGCACACAGTGCTCTAAAAAATAACTGCGCCCAGACACTAATAGTATAAAGATAATGTCCCCCAAAAATAATTGTGCTAAGCTGATACTATGCCAGGGTGCCCCCAAAGTAACAGTGCTCCCCAAAATCCCACCAATAGAAATAATTCTCTGCCAGAGCACACTTAGTAGTAATAATGCCCCTATAGTGCCCTAGTAATCATGTTCTTCATAGCCCCTAGTAGTAGTAGTAAAGCTCCCCATAATACCCCCTAGTAGTACTAATTTTCCCTATAATATGACAGTACATGAAATACCCCCGCTTAGTGCCCGCAGTTGAGCTAATGTCCCCATAATGTATGCCAGTATAAAATACCCCTATATAGTGCCCCAGTAAATGCCCTCATACTGCTCCTCTCCCCCTTCCCCATAGTGTCCCCATAATATGCCAGTAAAAAAATGCCCCTTAGTGCCCCCAGCAGATGCCCCTATAGTGCTCCTCTCCCCCACAATGTACCAGTAAAAAATGCCCCCTTAGTGCCACCAAATGCCATAGTGCCCCCCATAATGTTCCAATACAAAAGGCCCCTTTAGAGCCCCCACTTCCCCATAGTGCCCCCAAATAATGCCCCTATAGTAGCACCAGATGCCCCATAGTGCTGCTCTCCCCTATAGTGCCCCCCAGAATGTGCCAATAATAAAAAAAGCCCCTTTAGAGCCCCCAGTTACCCCCATAGTGCTCCTCTCCCCCATAGTGCCCCCCCATAATGTGCCAGTAAGAAATGCCCCCACAGTGCCAGCTCCTCCAATAGTGCCAGTCCTCCCCCATAGTGCCAGCCCCCCTATAGTGCCAGCTCCCCCTATAGTGCCAGCCCCCCATAGTATAAGCTCTCCCAATAGTGCCAGCCCCCCCCATAGTCCCCCCATAGTGCCAGCTCCCCCTATAGTGCCCCCCATAGTGCCAGCTCCCCCTATAGTCCCCCCCATAGTGCCAGCTCCCCCTATAGTGCCCCCATAGTGCCAGCTCCCCCTATAGTGCCCCCCATAGTGCCAGCTCCCCCTATAGTGCCCCCCATAGTGCCAGCTCCCCCTATAGTGCCCCCCATAGTGCCAGCCCCCCCCCATAGTGTCAGCTCTCCCAATAGTGCCAGCCCCCCTATAGTCCCCCCATAGTGCCAGCTCCCCCTATAGTGCCCCCCATAGTGCCAGCTCCCCCTATAGTCCCCCCCATAGTGCCAGCTCCCCCTATAGTCCCCCGATAGTGCCAGCTCCCCCTATAGTCCCCCCATAGTGCCAGCTCCCCCTATAGTCCCCCCCATAGTGCCAGCTCCCCCTATAGTCCCCCCATAGTGCCAGCTCCCCCTATAGTGCCAGCTCCCCCTATAGTGCCCCCCATAGTGCCAGCTCCCCCTATAGTGCCCCCCATAGTGCCAGCGCCCCCCATAGTGCCAGCTCCCCCTATAGTGCCCCCCATAGTGCCAGCTCCTCCTATAGTGCCCCCCATAGTGCCAGCTCCCCCTATAGTGCCCCCCATAGTGCCAGCTCCCCCTATAGTGCCCCCCATAGTGCCAGATTTCCCCCTCATAGTGCCATATCTTCCCCCCATAGTGCCAGATCTCCCCCCCATAGTGCCAGCCCCCCGCAAAGAAGAAAAAATATATATATACTTACCTCCATCAGCAGCGATGCCGGCCTGTGTCCCTGCTGTGTGTGTGTGCTGCCGGCTCAGGCGTCGCGATGATAATGACGTCATCGCACTGCCTAAGCCGGCCTCTGATAGGCTGCAGGCATTAGTGCCTGCAGCCTATCAGAAGAACAGGGGAGGGACACGCCTCTCCCTCCCCTGCCCCACAGCACGGCCGCAATTACATCCAGGGCCGCGCCGCCTGTGGTGATCGGCGGTGCGGCCCTGAAGAATAAAAAAAATATATTTTTTTTTTAGACGGGCGGCCCAGCGGCCGTTTATTTAGGGCGACCTGGGGGGCAATTGCCTCCCTGCCCCCCGGCCCAGCCCGCCCCTGAGTCTAACACATACTAATGCTACATATCATTGATGGTGGCTTATCTCCAAGAAGAACAAAAGGATCAGGCAAGAAATTGTCCAACTCATCTCTCCCCGACATGATCTGTAGTTCCCACATATGAGGGGTCTGGAGTTCCCCATATACATTAGGCTGCCTGTTATACCAATTATGTGTACTCAGGCCTTTTTAGACAATCCATCTGAGGAGGCACCAAAATTATCATAGAGACTCCCACTCTATGACTTTTGGTGCATCCTCAGACATATAACTTTACACTTCCTATTGATTGTTCTAATTAGTGACATTTTTTTGGCACAATTTGGGTGTACGTTGTCACATTTTAAGCCATGCCCATTCCAATAAACTCTATCCTTTCTTCTAAGTAATAAGCCATTGTCACATGAAGTGCATGAAGGGTCTAAAATACTTTATAATGGCAGTGCATGGCATGTTCTCCAATGTTTTGCCACAAATTGAGCCAGAATTCTCACTCATTTAGCTAAATAAATCTCAATATTTATATGGAAATGGTTTATAATGCAAATCACTATTTTCCATCAGTTCCACTGTACTGCAAATGTCTGCCCTCAGGCAAAAAATCAAATATGTAAGTTTTGAGTCAATTTTTCAAGGAAAAGCCAAGTGTGGATGCAAAAGAGAGACATATCCGATTTTGCTAATTCTTTGCTACACTTGGCTTTAACTCATACAACTCCATAAAAAAATTAAAATAAAAAATGCATGTGTGATTCCAGCCCTAAGCATTCCATATACTGTATATTAAAATGACATTGACAGATCCTTCAGTTTATTTAGGATCCATTAAGAAACGATTGTGTATGGGTTGTGTTGAGCAAAGGAAAGCATTCAAAGTGCAATTCGGTCCAAAGTTTAGAAAAAACTCAATTCACAATGAAAAGGAATTTAATTGTGCTTTGTGGTAACGAAACAGGTTTTCCTAAAATGATGGCTGCACATGTTACAGAGTGAAAGTAATAATTCCAAGAACGCAAGATCACCAATAAGGTTGTGCAGCCAACCAACCAACCCGCAGGTAGCCATCCCCTGTGATATAACAGCCCTGTGATGTCACGTGCGGTCTCTGCCATTGTCCTGTGAGCCGATCATAGGGAAAGATATGGCAGATACTCTAGGGACAGTGTTGCTTCAATAATCCAGTGGTTATGTTTGATCCATCCACCATGTCTGGCATCTGTTTTCATAATAGGGAGGGATCCCAAAGCATATGGAGGGACACACATGGGATTATGGTCATCTCTGTTGTTTATCCCTCAATTTTATTGCTTTGAGGAAGGTTTTCTCTGGTACCATCACATAGGAGGACAGGGGCTGCTACATACATGCTCCAGCTCCCCGGATCCCCACTGGGCGCAGCCGGAGCATACCTGGATGACCACAGAATCTGAAGGTTTTAAATTCCACTACGAGCATTATCTCTGGTCACAGACGTTAGTGTCGGGTTTATGCTCTTTAAAATGGCAGACACACACTGGACATGATTCCCGCTGCACACCAGCCATTTTTTATTGCCGGGCCGCCAAAATAAATTTACAGTCGGCAGTTGGGAAAGAGTTAACTTCCAAGCCTTCACACTGAGATTGGTCCACCAAGTGGGAAGAATATGATTAGGCAGAGTGGCGTTGGTACACCTGATTTATAGTGGTTTGTGATTAATTAATTCAGAACAAATCAAATTTCTTAGTGAACTTTGGTGAATCAGCAGAATCCAATTTTTCTAAACTTCGCTACATATTTATGTATGGAGTCTGCTAAACTTTTCAGGCCCTTCCTCTCATTGTGAAATTACATTAAATCCTTGTGACATTGGTAAAAGCAAATTAATTTATCTTCTATGCAAGCATAAAGTGGTGAGGTGTTAATCTACTTTCTCTACTGGCATTAACATTGGTGTTGGGCGAGTATGCTCGACCAAACACTACTTTGGCTCAAGCATCGCGATGGTTGGCACATTGCGGTGTTCGGCCGAATACCGCGTGTGCTCGAGTGCGATGCTCGAGTCTCCCCCCTGCACGTTTGTTGGCTGCTATGCAGCCAATAAACGTACAGGTAAGTACTGCCATTCACTGTAATACCGTAGCCATGTTGGCTGCTGGCATTACAGTGATTGGCTGGCCGGGTGCTATTAAGCACCCAATGACATGTGTTTGACTCAGTATTAGTCAGGAAGATCTAGAGAGCAGAAGGGAGAGATAGAGATGTAGCAGGGTTAAGACACAAACACTTAACTGTGTGTTAACTGTATCTGTAGTGTAGGGATTGAAATAGCAATATTTTAGCTTTTATATTTGTTATAGACCCAAAAGTCCTTTTAAGGACTATTGTGTGTGGCAGCAATATATATTTTTAGTGCAACCTGCACTAAATAGCTTGCAATTATTTGGCCGCTGCAGACAGTTACATTATCTGCGCTACATATTCTGTCTAACGTGTGTGCAGCCTAAAAATATCTGTGACATCCAGTGTACTTTTTCTGTAGATGGTGTACGTTGCAGACAGTTACATTACCTGCGCTACATCTCCTGTATAACTTTTGCATATCCGAAATGTCAGTGACCTTCAGTCTAATTTTTCTGCTGCTGCTGGCAGTGACATTACCTGCACTACAGCTCCTGTATAACGTTGTGCATCCTAAATATCAGTGACATTCATTCAGTGTCATTTTTTATTAGGCGGTGGTGACAGTGACATTACTTGCGCTATACCTCCTGTTCAAGTTGTGTGCATCCCAGGTGGTGGGTTAGATTGCAGCAGATAATGCTTCCAGTCGATTAAGCACCACCCCGTCTTCCACAAAGTTCAGTCTCAGTAGCCAAGAGTCTGGTCAACAGAATCCTCACCCTGATACTCCTTCCACCCACCATGGAGAGTTTTGACAAACAAGTGATTCCACACTCGGCTATTCCGAGGAGCTGTTTTCATCGCCATTCCTTAATTTGGGCCTCTCACCAAGCCTGCTTGAAGAGGGACATGAGGAGATCCTGAGCCCTGACTCCCAAACTCTGGAGCATCCACAGTCAGAAGAAGATGACGGTGTGGAACAGCAATTAGGGTTTCATGAGGTGGGTGATGATGATGAGACACAGTTGTCAATAAGTCAACCGCAATTAGTGTCTCAAGAGGTCCATGATGAGGATGAGACACAGTTGTCAATAACTGAGGTTGTTGTTAGGTCAAAAAGTCAGGAGGATGACCAGAGTGTGGAAGTGGATGCTGAAGTCACTGACTCAACCTGGGAAGGTGGCAAGCCGAGCGAGGACAGCAGTACAGAGGGGGAGGGATCTGCAGCACCTCATCAAGCTGGAAGAGGCAGTGGGGTAGCAAAAGGGAGAAGGCGGGCGACACCAAACAGGCCCAGAACTGTTCCTTGGAGCATCCACTTACTGCAATCTCCCTTTTTTGAGGAAAGTGCAGACGATAAAATAATTTTTATTTGCAACCTGTGTAGTACCAAAATGAGCAGGGGCGTGAACACTAGCAACCTCACCACCACCAGCATGATCTGCCACATGGCATCAAAGCACCCTAATAGGTGGGCCGAACGCCTGAGTCCACAACCAGTGTCTGTGGGTCACACCACTGCCTCCTCTTCCCCTGAGTTACGTGCTGGTCAATCCCTTGTCCAAGACACAGGCCTGGATGTCTATGCACCTGGACCTTTGCAAGCACCATCTGCTAGCACATCCACTTCTGTTTCCCAGCACAGTGTACAGCTGTCTATACCCCAGGCCTTTGAATGAAAGCTCAAATACCCAGCCACACACCCACAGACCATAGCACTAATTGCGCACCATTCCAAATTGCTGGCCCTGGAAATGTTGAAATTTAGGCTTGTGGACACTGAGGCTTTCTGCAGCCTGATGGCGGTGGCTGTCCCGCGGTACTCTCTCCCCAGCCGTCAATATTTTTCACAGTGAGCAGTCCCAGTCTTACACCAGCATGTGTCCCTTAATATCACCATGACCAACGCAGTTATTGGGAAGGTCCACTTAACGACTGACATATGGACAAGTGCTTTTGGCCAGGGATGCTACATTTCCCTGATGGCACACTGGGTGAACGTTGTGGATGCCGGGAGCGAGTTGTACCCTGGGATGGCACAGGTGCTACCGACGCCAAGGATGGTGGGCCCTACTTCCATCAGGGTTTCCGCCACCCCCTACTTTAGTGGCTGCAACCCCCACTTCTCCTCCCACATCTCCTCCTCCACTTCCACCTCTGAATTATCATCTTGCAGCACCAGTCAGACATCAGTCAGTAGCTGGAAGCAGTGTAGCACTGCAGTGGGGAAGTGGCAACAGGCCGTAGAGCTGTGGCAGGGGATAAGGGACCAGACGGAGTTGTAGCTCTCACCACTAAACCTAGAACCAGGCATGGTTGTGTCTGATAATGGTCATAACTTGGTGGCGGCTTTGGAGGAATGTCTCACACATACCATGACTAGCCCACTAGTTCAACCTAGTGGTTCAGCGGTTTCTCAAAACCAATTTTCCTGAGCTACTGGTGAAGGTGCGCCGCATGTGTGCCCATTTCCGCAAGTCATCGACATCTTCGGCCAGTCTGGTAACGCTGCAGCAGTGCTTGCAATTGCCAGCTCACCGACTGTTGTGCGACATGAGCATGCGCTGAAACTGCACGTTCCACATGTTGGCCAGGCTTTGTGAGCAGCAGAGGGCAGTATACCAGCTGCAACATGGTCGTCACCTTTCCAGTCAGCTTCCGTTCTTCACAAGCGACAAGTTGGCATTGATGTTTGACCACTGTGAGGTTTTACTCAACTTTGAGTAATCAACACAGATGGTGAGCGGCGATAACGCTATTATCAGTGTAACCATCCCACTTTTGCGTCTACTGAAACGCTCGCTGCTCACAATTAAGGAAGACGCTTTGCATGTGGAAGAGGTGGAAATGGGAGAAGACATGGTGATAGTCAGACCACCCTCATTTCATCTTCTCAGCGCAAACTGGATGACGATGAGGAGGAAGAGGAGAAGGAGACTGTTGCCTCCACTACAGAGGGTAGTACCCATGGAAGTTTTATTCCATCTGTTCAGCGTGGATGGGTAGAAGAGGAGGAAGAGGATGAGTAGATTGAGAGTCATCCTCCTGATGAGGACAGTGAAGTATTGTCTGTTGGGACTCTGGCACACATGGCTGACTTTATGTTAGGCTGCCTTTACCGTGACCCTCGCGTTGTATGCATTTTGGTTAACACCGATTACTGGTTGTTCACCCTTCTCGACCCCAGCTACCAAGAAAACTTCTCATCTCTCATTCCTGTGGTGGAGAGGACAAGCAAAATGGTGCAATACCAGAAGGTTCTTGTGGAAATCGCTGGCTGCAGAGTACGTTGTTCCATGGCCAACCGAGGAGGGGAGACGAGGGGAACACACAGCGGTTCCAGCGGAGGGAGGGCAACACTCTCCAAGGCCTGGGACAGTTTTATAACACCCCGCCAGCACCCTTAACCTGATGCACGGCCTAGTGTCACAAGGAGGGAAACATTTTGGAAGATGGTGAAGCATAGCATACCATGTCAGCGTCCTCAGTGATTTCTCAGTGCCTTATAACTATTGGGTGTCCAAGCTGGACACGTGGCACAAACTACGCTTTAGAGTTGCTGGCCTGCCCCGCCGCCAGCGTTTTGTCAGAGAGGGTATTTAGTGCTGCTGGGGGCATAATAACTGATAAGCGCAACTGAAAATGCTGACAGGTTGACTCTTATAAAAATGAACAAGGCCTGGATTGCCCCAGACTACTCTACTCCTCCAGAGAAAAGTGTCTGAGCATAAAGGCACTCTAAATGTGGCTTTTATGGTGTATTGAATGCACTGTATTCGCATGCACCTCTTCCACCACTAAAAAGGGTATATGGTTAGATCTCCTATTTCTCGTCCTCCTTCTCCTCCATCATATCAACATGCTTATTAGGCTGCCCTCGCTCCAAATATTTTAGAGGGTCACCAGCAGGCCCTCACCCACAATCTTTTTGAGGGTCACCCGCAGGCCCTCAACCATAATGTTTTAGAAGGTCATCCCAGCAGCAGACCCTCACCGTTACATTTTTAGATGGTCAGCTCGGCAGCGGGCCCTCAACCACAATTTTTTTTAGATGGTCAGCTTGGCAGCAGGCCCTCACCCACAATTTTTTTTAGATGGTCAAGTCAGCAGCAGGCCCTCACCCCTAATGTTTTAGATGGGCAGATCAGCATCAGGCCCTCACCCTTAATGTTTTTAAGGGTCACAGCAGGCCTTCAATCATTATTTTTCAGGAGTGTGTATGTTGCCCTCCTTTATGTGAAATAAAGGGTGTATTAGAGGGCCGGTTACTTGTAAGTTTTGGCAGCACTTTCCCTTAGTGCATAGGCTTTATGAGTGTAGAAGTCCCACTACCTGAACAATTGTACCACAATATGAATACGGCCCTCCTTTATGTGATATACAGGTTGTATCGGAGTGTCTCTTCCTTGTAATTTTTGGCAGCACTTGCACTTTATATACAAGTAAATATATAGGAAAGAATGTTTCCTAACAACTTTTCCTCTAAAATCTATTTTATCTTCAGTTTGGTGCATATTATTGTCAGTCTGTAAAAGTGGCGTACTAGTCGGACAACATCGTTCCCAGCAGTGACCTGGTTGTCCAAGATGCATCCAGACATCCTCCCCATGCTGTTCCTGAACCATTTCAGTGGTGTTTCCATCAATTTCTGACCAATTTCCTATAAACCTGATACCCTCCCCTCTTCAGAGCAGGGGGTAGCCGGTTTAATGCTCAGTTTCTTCTCGAGCACCCAAGCACTTTGGTGCTCGACCAACACTAATTAACATGTCTGCAACGGTTTATAACTTTGTACCTGTTGGTTCTACTGTACAAATATACTTATAACTGTTAGGTCTGACAAAGCCTACCCCAGGGCTGCTATTATCTTCTTGGGTTTGAAATGAACCAGTCCTTAGCCTGTAATAAGTTAGAATCAGTTGTATCCATTCATTCTGACTTCTGAAGAGCAGATTTACACATCTCTGCCTACAGCTGTTATAGTTTGCATGATCAAACCTTGTTCTCTGCTTCCCATAAATTTTACTGCAACATTAAAAGCATGAAGGAAAAGATACAAAAACCAGCAAAAGAAAATGAAATTTGTATTAAGCAGGAAAAAAAAAAAATGTAAATAGCTGACTGCTCAGCCACAGGGGACCTTTTATATTTTTATATGCCTGCAGCAACATGCAAATGTAACTACATCCTAAGCTTCTTCCCTTTGCTCTATTAATCTCTCATACAGTGGTAGGTCAGTACAGACACGCGCCCAAATAATACAAGGAAGATTAATTCAAGGATGCTTTTTCCTGCTGTATTTCAGCTTAGTAACCAATATGTTCCTTCAAATTAATAAATCAGGATTTTAACAGAGCTTCTACTGGCCATACATTGTCTCTTCAGTAGCTGCTGCCAGAGAAATTCAGAGTCGTTTATTTGAATAGGTAATGCTTGGATGGGGTGAGCCCTTCAAAGAGGGTGTCTCATTGACTTAAGTATAGAAAAATTATGTTTGGCTGCTTCGGCAAATCTTACAAAAAATTTGTTTGGTGACAAATTAGTTAATCACGAAGCCCATTTCTTTGTAAGTAGTGGGCGCAATGACAGGGAGCGGTGATTGTGCCGCCCCCTGTCATTGTACACTTCAGATGCTGTGTTCATAGCTGATAGTGGCATCTGACAGCAATAATACAGTGTAAAATAAAAAATATAAAATCATACATACCCTCATCCATTTGATCGCGAAGAGCCGGCTGCTGCCATCTTGATTGAAGATCATGCATGAAATCGCCCGGCATGGTGACATCATACGTTACATGCACAGGATTTTGTGCGAGGTCTTCAATCAAGATGGCGGTGGCTGGCTATTCGCGCTCAAACTGATAAGGTAAGTATATATATTTTTTTTTTACCACCATTCAGGCAAAATTGATTCGCTAACATGAAGCACAAGGAAATTAGGCTTTGAGGCAAATCAAATTTTTCATGAAATTTGGATCGAATTCCAGTACTTGGAGTTCGACTTGCTCAACCCCACTTATCACTAAACAGTAGCAGGAGTTTCTGAGCAGAATTATGCTTTTATTTAATAAATATATGCTCTATATGAGCAGGGGTAGTCTTAAATTAGTTTTATTTCACAATTAAACATTTGCTTATATTTATGTGTAATTAACTGAGCATATGAAAATTTACTTCTGGAAATTATGAGGAACTTACTAAAACTAGTGGCAGACTTAAAGGGGTTGTCTGAGTTATGAAAAAATATATATTGCACTGTAACTCTGATGGTCAGCAATATATAACTAAGCTAAGCAAGTTTAAGGCACAAAAAAATTATATTTCATCATTTCCCTGGTTCTCTACTTGCCCTTTGTTTACCTGCAGTAACAACAATCTCTGAGGTTTTCCTCATAATTTTTTGTGGGCATCAAAAAAGACTGTCCATCCCCCTGCTCTGCAAAGAGAGTGAATAAAAGTGCTGCCCTGGCTGAAATGTCTGACTGAAGGGATACTCATCAGCATGTTGTATGTGTAGGACTACAAGTCCCAGCTGTACAAAGACACTGCTGATACACACAGGATCTTTTCCCTACCTGTTCTTGTGCAATGCTCTGGAGAACTCCTCAAGTCTGTCAGCTCTGTGTCTGCAGGATAAGGAGGGAAGATCCGGTGCCCAACATTTTTCTCTTCACTGCCTACAGCTGCTCAGCAAAGGCTCCAGCCCTGAGCCTGTGATGCTGAGGGTAGAAGGGGTTACTCTTTCTTGAAGAATCCAATGGGAGGGAGAAACAGGGCAGACAGGAGCAGCTTGGCCAGTGCAGGGGACATGGCCAGCACAGTGACATATTGTGCAAAGACACAGACCTGCTCCCCAGGCTTGTGTACAAAACATTATCAGAGCAGGGAGAGAAGCTGACATCACAGGCCATGTGACCCTCTGAGAAAGGATCCACTGCAGATGAATTAAGTGAATTGTAAATCCCTTATATTTGATTAGTTAGAAACATGCAAAGAACAAAAAAATAACTCAGAAAATCCAAGGGGTTTCCGGTCTCTTGATACAGATAACTTATGCTAATATCAGATTGGTGGCAGTCCAACTCCCTGCATCCCCATCAATCAGTCATTCCTTGCAGCCTCCAGCACTGAAACTATAGTAGCTCTTGAATGGAGCAGGATTCAGACAAGTTAGTGGCCTTAGAGATCTACTGTAGCTCAGTTCCCATTCACTTCAATAGGAAATGAGCTGCAGTAACCCAACATGGTCACTGCAATTTTAATAGAGCTGTGCTCCCTGCTAAACTCAAGAGCTAGTTTTGACTCTGGAGGCTGCAGGGAACAGTGATTGGTGGGGAGAATTTCACTGATCGGCTATTAATTACTTTTTCTTTGCATAGGCTATCAAGATTTGCAGACTGGAAAACCCCTTTAAATAGATATGAGTTTGAGCAAGATGTGTTCAATTTATCAACAGGTGTGCACCTTAGGCTACTTTCACACTTGCGTTCGGTGCGGATCCGTCTGGTATCTGCACAGATGGATCCGCACCTATAATGCAAACGCTTAGATCCGTTCAGAACGGATCAGTTTGCATTACCATGAACAAAAAACAAAAAACAATTTTTTTTTATTTATTTATTTTTTGTTCATGATAGTGCAAACGGATCCGTTTTGACTTTACATTGAAAGTCAATGGGGGATGGATCCGTTTGAAAATTGAGCCATACTGTGTCAACTTCAAACGGATCCGTCCCCATTGACTTACATTGTAAGTCTGGACGGATCCGTTTGCCTCCGCACGGCCAGGCGGACATCTGAACGCTGCAAGCAGCGTTCAGGTGTCCACCTGCTGAGCGGAGCGGAGGACACAGACGGTGCCAGACTGATGCATTCTGAGCGGATCCGCATCCACTCAGAATGCATTAGGGCTGGACGGATCAGTTCGGGGCCGCTTGTGAAAGCCTTCAAACGGAACTCACAAGCGGAGCCCCGAACGCAAGTGTGAAAGTAGCCTAAGAAGAAAGGCTATTTCCTCCTCTGTGTCAGATTGTGAGTCACACTGTGCAAAGACAATACATGGGAAAGTTGTACCAGTTTAACCATTTAAAGGATTTGGTCCAAGATTCAAACTTATCTCTTATTCACAGATTAGAAAATAAGTTCCTGACTTGCAGGTGTCCTACCATTGGGAACCAACAAATCAAGAATGGTGTTGGTGTGGTATGTGAGTGGAGAGGCAGTTGAACATGCACACTTGACTATTTATAGAGGTGAATGGAGTAGTGTTGTGCATGCTTGAACACCAGTCCATTCATATAGATGACCAGGACACCCCATGTCTTGTTAAGTTCAGTATTATGGTTAGTATTATGGTATGTAATAAGTTTCAATCTAGGGCCAAAACCCTTCAAAGGGTTTCTACCACTTCAGTTTGACCAAGTTAGCTTTCAGACACTAGCGATCTGCTAGTGTCTGATCTCCATAACCATGCAATTCTTAGACCTTTGTGTGGAGCCTTTCATTAAAAAACTTTCATTCCTATGCAAATGAGCCTCTAGGTGATATGGGGCGTCTTTTCAGCACCTAGAGGCTCGGTCTACTCACACTGTATGCCCGCCCATCTCGTCTTGAATGCCTGCCTCCATCACAGCCATCGGACGAATTCACGTGCCTGCGCCGTTCCCTTCTGTCATTGGCAAAGGCGCAGTGAGTAAATGATACACTCCTGGTGCCGGATTCCTCACTGCGCCGACTACGTCACAGTGAGGAAGCCGGCTTCAGGAGAGCGGCCTTAACTCACTGCGCCTGTGCCGAAGACAAAAGTGAACGGCGCAGGCGCGTGAATTCGTCCGATGGCTGTGATGAAGGCAGGCATTCAAGACGAGATGGGCGGGCATACAGTGTGAGTAGACCGAGCCTCTAGGTGCTAAAAAGACACCCCCATAGCACCTAGAGGCTCATTTGCATAGGAATAAAAGTTAGTTTTTTAATGAAACAGCTCCACACAAAGGTCTAAGAATTGCATGGTTATGGAGATCAGACACTAGCAGATCGCTAATGTCTGAAAGCTAATTCGGTCAAACTGAAGTGGTAGAAACCCTTTAATATCTATATGAATATAATAAATTACCAACTGATATAACTTTACTGTACTGTACTTGTCTGTGCAGAATAATACATGACTGGACATGCAACACACACAGTAGAGGTTCAGTCTGATGAAAGTACTGGAAGTGACAGGATGGCAAATGCAGTACTTTGCGGGTCTACAAAGAAAGTGAGGGATTTGGAGCTTTGTTCTGTGATTGAATTCCTTACAAAGGAATAAAAGAAGCCTAAAGAAACCCATGAAAAAATTATTGTTGTATATGATGATGATCCAACTTTCTACTGTCAAGTAAAGTTTTAGGCCAAGCAATTTAAATGGGGTAGGGAATCAATTGAAGATAACCCCCATTCAGGGCAACCTGTCAAAGTATCTTTGGAGGAAATGTACCATAAAGTGAAGGCCATGATTTTGGAAGACCGTCAGGTCAAAGTCAGTGTTATAGCTCATGGAATCAGAGTTTCCAATATCATTCATAATGTCTTGATTATGTCAAAGGTCAGTTCTCAGTGGGTTTCACAAATTTTAACCCATGAGCAAAAAACTTTTAGCCAGCAATTTTGCCAAGTGAATTAAAAAATGCTTAGAAAAATCCAGGAGACTTCTGTTCTCAAATTATTACTGGTGAATAAAGATGGGTCCACCAAAACAAGAGTCCATACAATGGAAGCACAAGCGGTCACCAACTCCAAAGGAATTTTGTGTGAAGCAGTTAGCTGAGACGATCATGACAACAGTTTTTTTGAATACAAAAGGCATTTCTATTACTAGAATTCATGCCACACAAGACGATAATTATTGGAGACACATATGCTTCAACAATGAAGGCATTATGTGAGGCAATCAAAAATAAATGTTGTGGGAAGTTGTCAGTAGGTTTGTTGCTACTTCATGACAATACGCCTGCTCACATGCTGTCAGGGAATGCGGCTTCATGGAGCTTAACCATCAACTCTACGGTCCAGAACAGGTTCCCAGTAATTACTTTCTTTTTTGGAACCTGAATAAATTTCTGGGTGGGCAAAAATTTCCTAAAGATAATGCAGTGAAAGAGACCATAACAGGTCTACAGCAGCAAGAAATCTCCTATTGTGAGGGTATCTGATCACTGAAGGCGAAGTGAAATAAGTGTGTTGAAGTCAAAGGGGATTACATTGAAAAGCAGTATATTTAATTTTCTCAAAAAAATTACTTTTCATATTCAGATACATAATTTATTGAACACCCTTCGTATTAATGGACAAGAAATGAAATAGTCATTTAAAATAGCTTGTTGAAAGATTTCTGTAGGACTTCTTGTATGTGAACTTGTAGAAAGGTTTATAGAAAACTAAAGAAAATATAATTTGATCTCACAGTGAGTTGAGACAATGTGCAATTAGAAACTACCAGTGATACACTGAGGTAGGGCAATGTGCTTCTCTGGAGATTTCTATTTATGTAATTTTTTAAAACAATTGCTGTTACATCTCTACTTAACACCCTTATTGAATATTACCAGTTGGAGTTTTCTGTTTTAGAAAGTTTTGGCATATGGAATGGATGCGATGCATTTGAAATAAGACATCTTTGCTTTTTTGTGCTTTGAACTGATTCCTTCTGTGAATTAATTTTGTGCAGCAGAGAAAAGTCTCTGCATCGTGTCCCGCGGATGACAGATATCTTACTGCCGGGAAACTAGAGCAATGGCAAGTAATATTTAACATTTTACAACATTCAAATCAATAGAAAGCAATTTTTTTGCATCATATTGCATGAAAGGATACATTTAAAGAAAATATATCTAATCTCCTGTGGGTCTCTTGGTGGACTTTGGCAGACATTATATTGCATCTGTGTAGGGTATTTTGTAATACTTCACAAATCCGTATCTAATAATTGAAAAGTTTTACATCATTTTTGTAGGAAAAGATAGTGTAAAGCTTGTATTACAAAGGACGATTGATCAAGAGATTTTCAGGAGGGAAGCGCTCCCTCCTGGCAATCACCTACTCACTAGCGGAGGAGACCGCTGCTATTAGATGCAGCAATCTCTTTTGCAGCATGGGGTGGAGCGATCTTTATACTATCGCCTGTCCCCATGCAGGTATAATACAGGCTTAAGGTAATGGCAGTGGCATATTATGATCACTACCAAGTTGCATGCTTCCCTCCACTGCTGACTGTATAGTGCCATAAAAACATGGCTGCCAGTCTAGTTAATTGACAACCCCAGAAATGACAGTCAACACATCACTAGCAACCAGTCTGCCTCATGTTCCATAATGTAGATCTTCAAACTCAAAATCACTAAGGAACTGATGGAAGAAAAGGTGAAAATTAAACCAGCTGTTTCTGTATTGCAAACTGCCATGGTTTTTAATATCAATTTTCTTCCACTTCCACAGAGTGGAAATATGGTTTTATAACAGGATATAAGGTAAGGTTTTCAGTCAGCATACATGCAAACTTACATGAACCTTTAAACTTTCTCACATTTAGTGTTAATAATATTATAAGTGGTGTTACATATTAAATGTGCTTCAATTATTGGTTAAAATAGAAATATCAAATATATTTCCTTCCTTCAGCTATATTTAAAAGTAAATGATGTCAGCAAAATGCTAAATGAGCAACCTAATGTTAAAATTTTGGTTAGAGCCTCATATCGCTTCATTTTTTAAATGGATCAGTTAAACTGATTGAAAACAAATGGAGGCCATTGTAACCTATTACTTTCAACTGATTTGTATGCCATTTTGCAACTGAAAGCACTGCATCATTTTTATTTTATTTTTTGCTGAATGGAAAAGCACAAACATTTAAATAAATGGACAGGGATGTAAAACAGACCAAACCGATGCACTTTTCACATTACTGTTTTCTATAGACGCCAATGCGTCATCAATCTGATCTGTTTTTTGAGAAAAAATTCAGTTTAATTGAAACAGAAAGGATGGCAGGAGAGAGCTATTAGTCATCTCAACAGTAGAAATAAGGTTATGTCAATACATTAAAAGCATAAAACATAAACTTTGAATTATATTAACCAACAAAATCAATTTCCTACCAATACCAATGCACATGAATCAATGCACATGAATCATATGTGTCATTTGGACACCATTGAAATATAATTTCCAATATGATTTAGGTAGATAGTATTTACAGATAGTATAGGTTAACTGTTGACCATTATTTGGTACGGTATAATGATCCAGGCCTTGGCTAGCGAGATATGATATTATATATCTAGCCTGATAGAGGTAAAACACCTCTGAGATACAGTACTTGTGTGCTAGTAAATGATATACATTTCTCCATAGCTACAGCTTTATATACTATCCATGATTGGTTAGATACAACATTCTTAATCTACCTCTTGCTCTTTTATAGCGCAGACAGTGGAGTGAAAGAAAAACGGAATAAAAAGCTAAATAACTGAGAACAAGCACTTCAAGGACAAAACACCTGAAACATATTGATAAGTATTTCTCAAAAAGGTTTTGAATTGGAAAGCAAAAATTCCTTGAGACAGATATAATAGACAAAATAAAATGTTTCTTTAGCTATCAGAGATTCATTTTGATTGTGAGCAGTGAGAAAATAGTATTGATCAGTATTTTCAGAGTGTTCACTTGTTTACCTCAGATCTCTTTGGAGTAAACACATCTGTACTGCTGACTTTTCACATACGATTTTACCTTGGCTAAAGCTATAGCAATTTGGATCTTTTTTAAAGTGCTTGGAATTGGCACTTAGTTGACACCCACTTATTAAGTCATACAAGAGTGTTTTGCTCTCTGGGCCTCGTCCTGTATTTCCAGAAACAGTCATGCATTGAATGATTACAAATGGCAGGTTAGACACAAATTCCTGTATTGACTGGAGTTATATTTTTACTGTAACAGGGCACTTTGTGCAGCTGTTAAATTATAGTAAATTAAACACATAACAAAACTGCTGACCCAATCAATTTAATGGTTATATTGTGAAATGATTTAATTTCCAAATATTAATAAAAAATACTTTTTAATAGTTCTATGTTTGGGGTCAAGTATACTTATAAAAAAATTACTGTAACTCCAAATCATTAATTAGTTATTTATATTGTTAGCCAGCAATTTTTAAAGTACAATTCTCGCACTTAAAAGATGATGTGGTACCAAGCACATTCTGAGAAGTTCATTCATCGGTACAGAAAATTTACAAGACAAATATTAATTCATAAAAAATAGTCAGCAAACAGCTCATCATTACCCTCTTCAGCTTTACTTTGAAATGCTTCGCTAGTTTCAATTTTACTATTATAAGTCCATCGCTTGTCTTCACAAATGGCCTTCATTATCTTGCACATGTAAAATGTTCAGCATAAAAACCGCAATTAAACATAAAAAGACACCAAATTATCTCTTAACATTTAACATTTTTTCACTTCACTAAAAATTTGACTATACAAGTACCTACAGACATTTCAGATTAGGTGTGTTTTTTTTCCATACCGAAAAATCTCAGTGTTAATACAATAGGAAATTTGACAAATCAAATTTACACTTTGCTTTTTTAAGCATGTGGAAATTAGTCTGCTGTGCTAATGTAAAAAAAATCACAGCATGTCAATTGTTTGTATGATTATTTTTTCCTATGTGCGTGGATTTCTTTCTTTTGCAAAGCAAAGGAGACGTCTGTGGCAAAACTGCATCAAATTGTCAACAAAAAACGCAAGAAATTTGGAGAACTAATAAAAAAAACTTCTGTGAATGTAGGCTCACTCAGGTCCTTCTGTAACTTCATGTAATCCCAACCAGACTCAATGATGTTGAGATCAAGACTCTGTGGGGACCATATTATCACTTCAAGGACTTGTTTTCCTTTATACTTAAGATAGTTCTTAATGACACTGGCTGTATGTTTGGGATTATTGTCCTGTGGCACAATAAATTTGGAAATAATCAGAAAGATTTTGGATAGCTATGTGAATTTCTCAACACAAAGAAACAGGCAAGGTTGAGGACCATAGACTTAATAGTTGGCCAAGGAAACAAAGTGCATCAGATGAAGAATCAAAAGATAGCCAGCAGTGCCATTAGCTCAGAACTGGCAAAAACCAGTGAAACCCATGTATGTACACCCACCTACTTTCAGAGAAGTCTGGCCAGAAGCAGTCTTCATAGAAGAATTGTAGCCTAAAAGCCATATCTTTGACGTGAAAACAAAGTCAACAAAGGAACTCAACTAAGCAAGTAAACATAGGAACTGGAGTGCCGTAAAATGGCAGCAGGTGCTCTGGACTGATGAGTCAAATTCTGAAATATTTGGCTGCAGCATAAGGCCGCTTTCAGACCAGTGTGTCCTGTGAGGAAATCATGCTCCGTTTGTAAGCATAATTTCCCAATTATGCGCTTGTCTCGCAGAATCGCATGGCATTATAATGTTTTGTAATGCCGTGTGTCTCTGCATGGCCTTACTCTTAAAAAATGATACTGACAGCATTATACCAGCATAATTCAATAGATTCAAGGTCATGCAGAGACATATAGCATTATAAATCATTATAGTGCTGTGCACTCCTGAAAAACAAGCAGTGTCCATAACAAGAAATCACACTAACATACAGAGCGTGAAGGAATTTTATTTGCCGAGTTGCTCAAGAGTGGTACAATGAGTGTCTGCAGGCAACAGTGAAGCATGGTGGAGGTTCCTTTCAAGTTTGGTGTTGCATTTCAGTAAATGTGCTAAGGACTATATTAGACCTGCAGATGAGCATTACGATTGTCGGAATGGAAATGTGTATTCCCAACAATCGCCTGCTTGTCAGTATAGTAGACCACTGCTATTACAGTGATTTCCTCCACAGTATGGGGAGGAGCGATCATTAATGCCACCGCTTGTCCTCATTTAAAAAATATATATATATTTGCAGGCAGCAGACTGTGATTAGAAAGCACGATTTGCCGCTGGCAAACAATGATTTTTTAGCCTGCATAACAAATGCGATTGCCCAATGAATGAGCATTTGCTTATTCTTCGGGTAATCTGTAGCACTTTTACACAGGCAGATCATAGCTAACAAGCATTCTCACTAACGCTTATTAGCAATTATCTGGCCCACCCTCTGCAGGTCTAATACAGCCTTTAGTGATTTGTTCAGGATTAATAGTGTCCACAATGCAATCAAATTTAAGCAGGTACTTATCTACTATGCAGTGCCATCAGGGAGGCATCTGATTGGATCCAGATTTATTCTGCAGCAGGACAACAACCCCACCATACAGCTAATATAATTAAGAACTATGTTCAGAGTCCTGATCTCATCATCATTGAGTCTTTATGGGATTACTTGAAGATACAGAATGATTTGAGCAAGCCTACATTCACAAAAGGTTTGTTGTTAGCTCTCCAAGATTTTTGGAACAACCTCGCCGCGTAGTTCCTTCGAAATCCGTGTGGAAGTGTACATAGAAGAATTTATGCTGTTTTGAATGTAAAGGGTGTTCACATCAAATATTGATTTGATTTCGATTTATGTTATAGATTTATAGACATATAAGTCAGGGAGTCGGGAGTGGAGGGGGATGTCACTGTGTTTTTTCCACAGCCCTCCAACTCAGGAAACTGAAAATGCTATACACATTTTTTTAAAGACATTCAAGGAAAGTAAAAAAAAAAATAATATATATATATATATATATATATATATACATATATATACATATATATATATATATATATATAGAAAAAGAAAGTCCAACGGGAGCACCAGCCTGAAGAGTGGGTGCAATATCCAAAAGGGGGCAACGGCAATCCCCAATAATATAATCGAGAAAACAGGACTGCACTCCAAGTTGTGATGAAAAATCAAAGCAGTTTTATTCACCCATGTTATGGCATACCTTGCGACGTTTCAGCTCTTGCGAGCCTTTCTCAAGCTTGAGAAAGGCTCGCAAGAGCTGAAACGTCGCAAGATATGCCATAACATGGGTGAATAAAACTGCTTTGATTTTTCATCACAACTTGGAGTGCAGTCCTGTTTTCTCGATTATATATATATATATATATATATATATATATATATATCCATAATAAAGCTGTGGCAGCACTCCCTTGAAAACTTGTATAGGATGTAGGGTGCCCGCGATAGTCCCTCGACTCAGGACAGCAAACAGCAAAGAAAGGTTCGCAGCACTCCTTGAAAGATAAAAATGTGCTCTTTTATTCACACATATCAAGTGACAACGTTTCGGTTCTCTCACAGAACCTTTCTCAAGTCAGGTCACTGACTTGAGAAAGGTTCTGTGAGAGAACAGAAACGTTGTCACTTGATATGTGTGAATAAAAGAGCACATTTTTATCTTTCAAGGAGTGCTGCGAACCTTTCTTTGCTATATATATTTATATATATATATACTGTAAATCAACAGCTGATTAGGGAGTCATTTTTCCCCATTTCAATCATATGACCATCATTTACAAACATTTGCCATCAATTAAACAAAAAGGTTTTTTAAGGCAGAAAAATCAAAGTATTTATGAATTCTAATAGGGTACAAAAGGGCATCTGTCACTTTAGACAGCCCTACACTTAAAACATAAAACATTACACAGTCTACTCATGTTATTTTTCTGGGTTTCAAAACAGATTACAGTAGAGGGATGAACTTTTTGTTGGCCACCTTTGTAACAAAAATGACCAAAGCAGACTATATATACATATATATATATATATATATATTTATTTAAAAAAATTTTACATAATTTTTAACTTGCATTATTTTAGTAATCTGGATTAAATAAATCAATGAACTTTACTTTTTATTTTCTATTAATTCAAGGTATTAGTCACTCTGTACTTTATTTAAAGAGAAGAGGCTGAATGGGAAACCTCATATGTTCTGATGTTCCACTTATTAAGTTTTAGTGAACGTGGGAATGGATAGGAGCATTTATGGCTTAATGTCAGTGAGCATGAGTAGGATTATGATGATTCCAACACAGTGGACACAATAAATATCTGTACAATTGGTAATCGTACCACCGTGAATATACTTGTCACCGCCAGGTTCTGAGGGTTAGTAGAACAGGCCCCATAAATAGATGCAGAGCAATTGCATGAAAAAGAGAAGCTCTTCATTCTTATTATTAAGACTGCAGGGTGACAATTTATATTTATTATAAATTATCCGATCCGTTGATCTTAATGATTTAAAATACATTTCTGCTCTGAGTCAAACCATTTAAGGAACAAGATGAATCAAAAACCATTGATTTCAAAGAAACTTGGTATGCACATCCCTTGCTACCTGGAGAGAAATCTTGGGGGGGGGGGAGGGGGGTCATACATCCCTACACAGCAACTGCATGGAGTTTGTATGCTCCAACTGTTATCTCTACACACATATTGCTCTGTAACTCAAATACTGATCAATCAATTTCTACTAAACTTGGTACTCATATCACTTACTATCTAGGAAACAATACTGTGGAGGTAACATGCCAATACACAATAAGTTTCTGTCTGTTCTGACATCTGTCTGTCTGTTCTTTATGCGGGACCAAACGATTGGACCAATCTTTACCAAATTTGTCCCTTATCAGAGAATAGAAGCTCGCAGGTCCTTAGTCTCCACATACACACAGTTTTACTCCAGGTTTCATGAACAACCCAGCCATTTTTCTTCACTGCTGTAGGTCAGCTTTAGGCTAGGGCTACACGACGACATGTGTCTTGCGACAATAAGTCTATGGTGTTGCACTGCGACATGTGACATGCTGCAACTGCGACGCGGCAGTCGCAGAAAAATGCATGTCACATGTCGCAGTGCAACACCTCAGACTATCATTATAAAAATTGTTGAGACAAAATGTTGCAACAACACATGTCGTCATGTAGCCCTAGCATTAAAAGGGCAGGGTGCTGTGGAGGTCACTGTTAAAGAGGTGTTCACTGTGGATGTTACTGTTAAGGGGGGCAGGCCACTGTGGAGGTCACTGTTAAAGGGACAGACACTGTTAAGGGGGCACAGGCCACTATTAAAGGGGCAACTGCTGTGGAAGTTACTGTTAAGGCAGCAGGGTACTGTGAGGTCACTGCTAAAAAAGCGGGGTACTTTGGAGGTCACTGATAAGGGCGAGGACCCCTGAGGAGGTCACTGTCAAGGGAGTGGGGTGCTATAAAACTCACTGTTAAAAGGGCAGACTGCTGTGAAGGTCAAAGTTAAGGGGATGGGCTGCGGTGAAGATCCCATTTTGAATTTGTGGGACACTGTGGGGGGGGGTTAGTGTTAAAGGGTGGGAGACTGTGGAGTTCAGTGTTAAAGGGGCAGGGTGCTGTAGAAGTCACTACACACACACAAATATTAAATGAAATAGATGAAATATACCCGGGAGTGAGGTGTCAGCCAACTGGAGTCCAATTAATGAGATGAGATTAGAGGTGTTGGTTACAGCTGCCCTGCCCTATAAAATACACACACCAGTTCTTGGTTTGCTTTTCACAAGAAGCATTGCCTGATGTGAATGATGCCTCGCACAAAAGAGCTCTCAGAAGACCTACGATTAAGAATTGTTGACTTGCATAAAGTTGGAAAGGGTTATAAAAGTATCTCCAAAAGCCTTGCTGTTCATCAGTCCACGGTAAGACAAATTGTCTATAAATGGAGAAAGTTCAGCACTGCTGCTACTCTCCCTAGGAGTGGCCGTCCTGTAAAGATGACTGCAAGAGCACAGTTCAGACTGTTAAATGAGGTGAATAAGAATCCTAGAGTGTCAACTAAAGACTTACAAAAGTCTCTGGCATATGCTAACATCCCTGTTAGCGAATCTACAATACGTAAAACACTAAACAAGAATGGATTTCATGGGAGGATAAAACAGAGGAAGCCACTGCTGTTAAAAAAAAAAAAAAAAAAACATTGCTGCATGTTTACAGTTTGCACAAGAGCACCTGGATGTTCCAAAGCAGTACTGGCAAAATATTCTGTGGACAGATTGTAACGGACCGTTTCAGCAGACAAGGGGTTAAAATCCGTTTAGGCGATATGCCCCTTTCTGAGAGACAGTCACAGCTACTGCAGAACACCAACCTCCCGAACTGGATACAAAATAGCACTCCAAACTGGAACCTCGCAAATAGCTGCTGGCAGACGAACAGGAAAAGCATCCAATCAGCTTACACTCCGGGCAATCAGTCTCCAACAGCATACAGGGAATCCCCCCAATAACGAGACAAGGCTCCGTCTTGAGGGTCAAACAGTGGTCTGACTGTACTTCAAGTACAGCCTCTTTTATTGATAAAAAACAAACATAGTACTGCCCACAGGGTTTTGAAATCCAACCAATCAGTAATTCACAACACACACAATGTAAATACAGCAACCAATCATTCCCGCCCCCTTGAGGACCAGAAGGGAGACTGCGACACAGGACAGATACAACATATCCCCACAATGCATCATGGTTTCCTCCTCTCTGTCCCAGAGACAACCGAAGGCAATCCAATTATCTCTCAGGACAAAGGGGAGATCGCCAATACACACGTGGAGACAACAGGACAGACATCACCATTTAAACACACAATGGGACAATGGGACAATAGAACCACACCCAGCATATTCCTCCCAAGCTGACAAGTTACACTTATTATAAGTTGTTACAACTTTGTGAGGTTACATTGTCCATACATATAACTTACATCAATTTAAACAGTATAACTTGGGGGACAAACCTATCCAAAATTCCCTGGAATAGGTTCAGGGGTTTAAAAGTTAGTATGGGCCATAATCCTGAGGCAAGAGGCTTTTAAACAGCCCCCTCCAAAACCCAGTGGCGAGGCTCCACTATGTGTGGAGAAAAAGAGGCGCAGCACACCAACATCAAAACCTCATCCCAACTGTGAAGTATGGTGGCGGGGCATCATGGTTTGGGGCTGCTTTGCTGCGTCAGGGCCTGAACGGATTGATATCATCGAAGGAAAAATGAATTCCCAAGTTTATCAAGACATTTTGCAGGAGAACTTAAGGCCATCTGTCCACCAGCTGAAGCTCAACAGAAGATGGCTGTTGCAACAGGACAACGACCCAAAGCATAGAAGTAAATCAACAACAGAATGGCTTAAACAGAAGAAAATATGCCTTCTGGAGTGGCTCAGTCAGAGTCCTGACCTCAACCTGATTTAGATGCTGTGGCATGACCTCAAGAAAGTGATTCACACCAGACATCCCAAGAATATTGCTGAACTGAAACAGTTCTGTAAAGAGGAATGGTCAAGAATTACTTCTGACCGTTGTGCATGTCTGATCTTCAACTACAGAAAACGTTTGGTTGAAGTTAATGCTGCCAAAAAGAGGTTTAACCAGTTATTGAATCCAAGGGTTCACATACTTTTTCCACCTGCACTGTGAATGTTTACATAGTGTTTTCAATAAAAACATGGTAACATTTAATTATTTGTTTGTTATTAGTTTAAGCAGACTGTGATTGTCTATTGTTGTGACTTAGATGAAGATCAGACCACATTTTATGACCCATTTGTGCAGAAATCCATATCATTCCAAAGGGTTCACATACTTTTTCTTGCAACTGCATGTCGGTTGCCAGGGGGCAAGGTCCGGTACTTCTCCTTGTGTTCTGGTCCTGGCCTGATAGGGTTAATGTCCCTTAATTGTGGGTGGGCCTGTTCCTGCAGGTGCACTCTCGTTTAGCACCTATTTTCTCCCAGTGTGTCCTGTTCCTGTGGTCAGTTCTGGTTTAGTTAGTCTGTCAGTCTGCTCTGTTTACTCTGTTCCGTTCAGCCTGTGAGTATGTCTGTCCTGGTCCTGCTTGCTTGGTGTAGTACCTTGTCGCTGACCCAAGGGGCTTTCTTGCTATACTTTGGTGTGATATCTAGTTCTGCATTTATGTTTCCAGTCTGATCCATACCATTTCTGTGATTATATGATGTCTTGATGTTGCTATGTCCTGTGTCCGTTAGCTTGCTGTGCTTCTCTGCGTCTTTTTCTGTCCATGTCAGTTTCTGTCCATGTCTGTGTCCATGTTTGTTTCTGTCTGCCTTCGAAAGAGGGTCCTGTGATCCCCTGAGGGGAATTGGCCATCGGTGTGCAGCTCTGCCTGGGGCCGCCTAGCTTCTACTGTGCTTGGGGTGCAGGCATCTGCTTCTGGTTCTGTCTTGTCCTAGGTTCCAGCGTCTGTTTCTGTTTACCTGTGTATCCCTGTTAGTTACCTTTGTAGGTATCTCAGTGTCCGCCCGTTCCGGCTACCACTGAGTTGGTCTACGCTCTGGAGTAGCCCTTGGCAGCTACCATGGCTCAAGTCTATCCTCACCACCAGAGGCGCTAGTAAAGACCTGGTGTTACTTAGTTACGCCCATCCAGAGTATTGCCAGTCAGTGGCACAGCGGGTTCACACCCGCTGATCCTTGCAGTACATTTTGGTTTTCTAATTCTCTCATTTGCTTTTTACTTGTAAAAAAGTCCTGTTGTACCTTGGTCTGTTTTGCCTGTTCCTGTTTTCCTGACATCCCGGAGGCTTACCCAGGGTCCCCGGCATGTGACAACAAGTATCGGCCATGTGCATTCCGTGCTGACTTCAATGGGTCCGCGATCCGCAAAATACAGCAAAAGATAGGACATGTCCAAGGGTGTAGCTAAAGGCTCATGGGCCCTGATTCAAGACTTCAGCTTAGGCCCCCCTTCCTTCAGTGTTTTGTGGCCAGGGTCAGGGAAGAACATAGCCTTTGTGCTGCCTGAGGCAAAAAATTTAATGCCAACCCCCACCCTCCCATGTCAAATTCTTGACCTAACCCCTTTCCTCCAACTAGTGGTGTAACTTGACCAGCATGTACTTTCTATAATACCAGTGTCTTCTTATGTGGCACAAGAGTTTTTGGGCCCCCTCAGGCTCCTTGGCCTACTCATGACTGCTTCCTCTGCACCCCCTATAGCTACACCCCTGGACAGACCCAAAAGCCCATGGAAGGGCTTCCGGTGCATTTCTGTTACACCGGAGGCTCTGCTCTTTCAGCAACTACTGTGCCTTCTCCAATTTGATGGGCAGGACCAAATAGTGAAAATGTTATCCCAACTGTCTGGCTCTGTCAGTCAATGTGCAAAGGGTGAGGCAGTTGCAGAGAGAGCAGAGCATCTAGGTATAACGGCAATGCCCCCTTTGCTCCTAGAGACTCATTTGCATATATTAAAACATCATTTTTCTCAGCAATGTGGGCACATATGAACATAGGACCAACACAGATGTCTTCAGCTGCCAAGCGCACATGCAACAGGTCAGCCAGTATCATAGGTACAAATCTTCTGACAGATGCAGTTTAATATTGATGACCTATTTTTAGGAGATGCCATTAATATATGTGTCAAACCCTGCCCAATAATATATGATAGCCTCTCCTGTGGAAAAGTCATCAATATTAAAATCTCAGAATACCCTTTTAAGTAGCTGACCAGTCAAGCATATGCACACAGTGAAAGTAGCCTTTGCAGATCAAAAGTACAGCTTCTGCCTCACCTTCAGAGAAGCAGCAGCAGGTGGGCACTTCTCCACCTTCAGGGATAGTCCCCCACAGAAGCCCTGCTAATGAGATGAATTAATTCACTAGCATCAATTCGCTCATCTCTACAATAAGGCATTTGGTTTGAACAAATAACGCTTAACTTAGGAATATATTATGACAGATATTATAGGGACTGATTGAACAATAATATATGGTCTATTGGACTCATTTATTAACCTTTATACACCATGTTTGTGGTATCTATCAGCAAAATCTGTAACTTTTCCCCGCTCACACCACTTTACCAACATGTGGGGAATGGTTTGGGCAGAGAAGAGGGTGGGATAGAAGGAATTTCTTATTAATCCTTTTCTGGGCCAGTTTTAGATGTACAGTCGTGGCCAAAAGTTTTGAGAATTACATAAATATTGGAAATTGGAAAAGTTGCTGCTTAAGTTTTTATAATAGCAATTTGCATATACTCCAGAATGTTATGAAGAGTGATCAGATGAATTGCAGAGTCCTTCTTTGCCATAAAAATTAACTTAATCCCAAAAAAAACCTTTCCACTGCATTTCATTGCTGTCATTAATGGACCTGCTGAGATCATTTCAGTAATCGTCTTGTTAACTCAGGTGAGAATGTTGACGAGCACAAGGCTGGAGATCATTATGTCAGGCTGATTGACCTGTTAAAAGGAGGGTGATGCCTGAAATCATTGTTCTTCCATTGTTAACCATGGTGACCTGCAAAGAAACGGGTGTAGCCATCATTGTGTTGCATAAAAATGGCTTCACAGGTAAGGATATTGTGGCTACTAAGATTGCACCTCAATCAACAATTTATAGGATCATCAAGAACGTCAATGAAATAGGTTCAATTCTTGTTAAGAAGGCTTCAGGGCGTCCAAAAAAGTCCAGCAAGCGCCAGGATCGTCTCCTAAAGAGGATTCAGCTGCAAGATCGGAGTGCCACCAGTGCAGAGCTTGCTCAGGAATGGCAGCAGGCAGGTGTGAGCGCATCTGCACGCACAGCGAGGCAAAGACTTTTGGAAGATGTCCTGGTGTCAAGAAGGGCAGCAAAGAAGCCACTTCTCTCCAAAAAAAACACCAGGGACAGATTGATCTTCTGCAGAAAATATGGTGAATGGACTGCTGAGGACTGGGACAAAGTCATATTCTCCGATGAAGCCTCTTTCCGATTGTTTGGGGCATCAGGAAAAAGGCTTGTCCGGAGAAGAAAAGGTGAGCGCTACCATCAGTCCTGTGTCATGCCAACAGTAAAGCATCCTGAGACCATTCATGTGTGGGGTTGCTTCTCATCCAAGGGAGTGGGCTCACTCACAATTTTGCCCCAAAACACAGCCATGAATAAAGAATGGTACCAAAACACCCTCCAACAGCAACTTCTTCCAACAATCCAACAAAAGTTTGGTGAAGAACAATGCATTTTCAAGCACGATGGAGCACCGTGCCATAAGGCAAAAGTGATAACTAAGTGGCTTGGGGACCAAAACGTTGACATTTTGGGTCCATGGCCTGGAAACTCCCCAGATCTTAATCCCATTGAGAACTTGTGGTCAATCCTCAAGAGGTGGGTGGACAAACAAAAACCCACTATTTCTGACAAACTCCAAGAAGTGATTATGAAAGAATGGGTTGCTATCAGTCAGGAATTGGCCCAGAAGTTGATTGAGAGCATGCTCAGTCGAATTGCAGAGGTCCTGAAAAAGAAGGGCCAACACTGCAAATCTGACACTTTGCATAAATGTCATTCTCGATAAAAGCCTTTGAAACGTATGAAGTGCGTGTAATTATATTTCACTACATCACAGAAACAACTGAAACAAAGATCTAAAAGCAGTTTAGCAGCAAACTTTGTGAAAACTAATATTTGTGTCATTCTCAAAACTTCTGGCCACGACTGTAGAAAATAGCTTCAAGGGAGCTGTTGTAGATTTAAGCCTGTTGCACAGCCTGCTGGAGGAGGCGCCAACATTATGTAGAGGTCTGTGCTTCCACATAAATTTGGCATTCCTTCCAGCAGTACAGAGGGACTTATGGCTATGTATAACTATGGGGGCATTTTAAAAAATATAAGATTGCATTTTATTAACTTGGTCTTTATTTTAAAAATATGGCACAAAAGGTTAACTGTTTTTCTAGCTATGTGCATCCTACTTTCAGTTTCACTTTGTGCCAGTCATCTAATACCCCTTATCTCTAAATTACTAAGAAGTCATAAACAATTATTTAAGTCACACTCTTATCAATAAGATAAAGGTGGGTTCACACTAGCTTTATGGCTTTCCGTTATAGCATGGTTAAAATGGGAAATAATGGAATGCCCAGACAGAATGCAAAGCAGAAGCCATTAAAAGGCATTCTGTTTGCTTTCCGTCCTAATAGACGTCTATGAGAAAGCATAACAGATCCGTCTGAGTCCCGTTATGCAAAACGGAAAACAAACTCCTGTCAACAGGACTTTGTTTTCCGTCTTGCATAACGGGACCCAGACGGATCAGTTGTGATTCTCAGAGACTTCTATTAGGACGGAGAGCAAACATTTTGCCTTTTAAGTTCTGTCATAATACAAGTCTATAGACAGAAGAACGAATCTGTCCTTCCATCTTATGGATTCCGTTATTTTCCATTATAACCATGTTATAACGGAAAGTCATAACGGAATCCCTAATGCTAGTTTGAACCCACCCTAAGGATTGAGCCTTGATGAGTGTTCGTAAGGTCTGAGAGCAGAGATAAGGTACCCATCAGCTAGCTGTCTGATGGAGTAGAGAGAAAATTTAGATCCTGCTAGAAGAGCATCTTAGCTTTGTACAGAGAAAAGGAATCCATATTTTTTTTTTTATAAAGACCAATTGATTATTATTATTTTTTTTGTACAATGTAGTGATGAAATAAAATTGCCCCCAAAGATATACATAGTCTTTAAGATAGGTTTTGAAAGTGCCGGTCTTAATAAATGAGCCCCTATCTATCTATTTATGCTTTTTTTTTTTAAACCATTGCAAAAGTGCATATGGGGGCGTATTTACTTGAATATCCCAGACAGATACTGTGTCATTACTTTTTCTCTCATTATTGTTATACTATTTTGGGCCCCACACCTATATTGACTCTCCTCAGGGGTATGCAGTGGAGTGAGGACCACAGTTACTTGTAGTTGTTGTGCACCAGATAATATCTACTTGTAAATTACCCCACTGCATACGGCACATACACCTTACATGTGTTCCATCTGTTTGGTTAATGAGACACTGGCGGGGGGACTATGGCATCCAGTTAGTCTGCTGATTTTTTCCATAATTAATTCTGTGTAATAATGTCTCATAATTATGAAATGTGATCAATTTATGACACAATAAAGTATTTATATTTTTAAATATACTGGGCATTCTATGGTTGTTTTTTAACAACACTTTTAGGTTTATATCTTATTAACATTAGAGCGAGACTGTACTTTTCCACTAGAGAATAGAGTTTCCTTTCCACTTTTGTTGTAATATGTTTTATGGACATATCATCAATGCTCACAGCAAACCTTCCTCATTAGGCAGCTAATCAAGAAATAATACTGCTTTATGTGAACTCCTATTTCCCTAAAGAAACATAAATTTCCATAGCAACCAACATTCTGCCAATTCTTACACTTAAATACTAACAGTTCCTATTGAATCATTATTTTCTATAGAACGTGTAGAATGTACAGCATTTTGTCTGCCACCCCCCCCCCCCTCCTTCTTGTAAAGCTAATTAATTCATCAGCACATGACAGATCTTCGATTTTTTTTTCTGTAGATTTTTTTTTTATATACTTTTTGTCAACTCGTACTTCCTTTAATGGCTGCAATGGTTTATCGCTGTGACCCATGCCTACCCTACAGGCAGCTTAAATGAAGTCTTTTCATATAATGTAACAATATTGTTTATTATATCCCAAGAGCTTCTAAAAGTATCAATAAGGATTGCAGCAAAAAGGTCACACAAGTATTTTTTCTAAATGCCAGAAACATTTGGGAGTTTTTGTACTTTCAACAAATTCCCAAGGAACTATTAGCAGTCACTTCTCATACACTTTGTCTGGACTCCATTACGACATCTCTCCAAGGATTTGGACCACAGTAATAAAAGTTTGTAATTATCTTTTTAAAATAGCCATTTCTTTTTCATTTTACATAACTATGGGGAATGAATATCTGTTAAGCACAAAATATATCCCTATAAGTATTCCTGTGTATATTAGATTCATGCTGAATTTGGTAAAACAAGTGACATTTTAATACAAAGAGAAATATTCGATCTAAAAGCCTATGATTATGAATAATGTTGAGTGAATCAAAAGTATTAGAAGCAAACTTTAATCCAAATTTCAGGGTAAATTTCATTCTCAGCTAAGCCGAATTTTGTTGTGCTTCGTTTTAACGATTTTTTTTTGCCTGAAATGGAGTTTAAAAAAAAAATCATACTCACCTCATCCATTGGAGTGCTAAGAGGCCACTGGAGCCTTCTTGATTAATGATCCAGCACGAAGTCTTGTGTGCGGTGACATAAGATGTCACCACGTTGGCCAGTGTGATGATGTCATCATGCACCGTGCAAGATTTTGCCTTGGGATCTTCAATCAAGCTGGCCGCTGTGGCCTCCTCGAACTCAAATGGATAAGGTGAGTATTGTTATTATTTATTTATTAACTTATTAACTGATTAACCCCTGAAAGGGAGGTTCAATAACAGGGGTGGCAGAATTGCTTTGTCACAAAGTTCACAAAGCTAATTTCTTTGGGAAATTTGTCAAAGCAACCAAATCTAAGTTTTATTAACTTTGCTTATCTATAGTTATAAACACTGTTTACTATCTTTGACACGTCTAATATGATAAGACATAGGCAACTGTTCCCTGCATTAATGTTAATTATCTCAGAAAATATTTGACCTTCTTTTTGTTATTTGGATTTGTCAGAATCAGAATTTCTTGAAAAATATTTTGGTAAATTTTGAGAGATTTCTAGAGAAGAAGAGATGACAGAAAGAGAGATTTTCCTCAATTTATGAAACAGCAAGCTCCTTATAGGCAGTAATCACATTAATCAAAATTTTGGGAACGAACTATCGTTAATACAATTGTTCATCCACATACAGTTTTCATTGGTCAGCAGCACATTCACTGTTTACATGGAGTAGTGTGCTATTGACGATCAGTCATTCTACACTCACCTAAAGAATTATTAGGAACACCTTACTAATGCGGTGTTGGACCCCCTTTAGCCCTCAGAACTGCCTCAATTCTACGTTGCATTGATTCAACAAGGTGCTGATAGCATTCTTTCGAAATGTTGGCCCATATTGATAGAATAGCATCTTGCAGTTCATGGAGATTTGAGGGATGTACATCCAGGGCACGAAGCTCCCGTTCCACCACATCCCAAAGATGCTCTATTGGGTTGAGATCTGGTGACTGTGGGGGCCATTTTAGTACCGTGAACTCATTGTCATGTTCAAGAAACCAATTTGAAATAATTCTAGCTTTGTGACATGGTGCATTATCCTGCTGGAAGTAGCCATCAGAGGATGGGTACATGGTGGTCATGAAGGGATAGACATGGTCAGAAACAATGCTCAGGTAGCCCGTGGCATTTAAACGATGGCCAATTGGCACTAAGGGGCCTAAACTGTGCCCAGAAAACATCCCCCACACCATTACACCACCACCACCAGCGTGCACGGTGGTAACAAGGCATGATGGATACATGCTCTCATTCTGTTTACGCCAAATTCGGACTCTACCATTTGAATGTATCAACAGAAATCGAGACTCATCAGACCAGGCAACATTTTTCCAGTCTTCAACAGTCCAATTTTGGTGAGCTCGTGCAAATTGTAGCCTCTTTTTCCTATTAGTAGTGGAGATGAGTGGTACCCGGTGAGGTCTTCTGCTGTTGTAGCCCACCTTTCTTTCTCATTCTGACATTCAGTTTGGAGTTCAGGAGATTGTCTTGACCAGGACCACAACCCTACATGCATTGAAGCAACTGCCATGTGATTGGTTGACTAGATAATCACATTAATGAGAAATAGAACAGGTGTTCCTAATAATTCTTTAGGTGAGTGCAGGTGGTACATAAAAGATGAAATCACCCAGCAATAGAGCACTTTTTTTTGTCGAGCAGTACAGATCAGGGGCAAACGTTATTTCTTCCCGATTATCTGCCCATATAAAAGGTCTCTGAATCTAGTTTCCTTTCTATTGCTCTTAATAAATTTCCTTCATGGTCAGCCTGCTACACGCAGCTCTCTTCGCATACAGACAATTTTTAGCATTTCTAATATTTCTTATTTGTGCAGGAGGGACCTAACACAAAAGTGTGTAAGAGTAAAAGTCAATAGGTACATTTGAAAATCAGACAAATCAGTATAGGGCAAGGGGGAGCATCAGAGCTAGAAATGTTCCGATGCTTGTCTCATGCAGGCTAAATAAGTGAAAGGGAGCTTATGTCCAGGTTTAGCTCTGAACCCGGACAACCCCTTTAAAGGGGTTTGTCAACCTATCAACATCCCCATCCATCAGCTTTAAAGTGAAAAAAATTGTATAACCTAGAATAGTGACTGCTAAATGTATGTGTGGTATGGCCCAATCTACAGTAAGTTATAAAGTAGCCCCAGGGATCACACACTAATTGGCTGGTGTAGTAAGAGTTCAAAAAAAAAAAAAAAACATACTCTGCACACCTCCCCAAAATGCATGGAGCAGCAGGTTGCTCATGTGCACTGCTACTCTATTCATCTCCAGTGAACTGTCCTAAATAGCCAAGTGCTTGAACTTGGCTATCCTTACCAGTCTCATAGATATGAATGGAGTGGCAGTGAGAATTCTCAACCTGATCTTCCATTTATTTTGAGGTGGCCTGCAGGGTCCAGGATTCCCATTTTGTGATTTTTGTTCCTCACCGATTTAAGGGTTATTTCCTTTCCTGTTGGAAGACAAGAACTTGTAACATCTGGAATACCCATTTGGTCATTGATCAAGTGATTATTTGGTTATTGCACTTGGACCAATGCAAAAAAATAGCAGTTACTGGTAGCGACTAGAGTCTTGTATTAGTCTAGCTATCTCAAAGTAAGATATGCAGTACAGAGCCACTATATCATTCTATCATTCAAAAACATAGTCAATAACTACCTGGGGTCCAACAAAAAGGTAAAAAAAGCCAAAAATACATTACAAAGGGACACAATCTGTGAGAATATAGTAAACTATATATTATACTGTGTTCTTCAGCATCAGTATTCTTATTCTGCAAGACAAGCGAGTAGAAGAGTAAAAGCCAGCCACTTAGGATTTTTATAACACTGGATGTATGAGAATGAATCACGAGTTTAATAATTCTTTACATCTGTGTAATAAAATAGAATTTTACTATGTACTTTACTATTTATTGATAATAGATTTCATTATCTTTTTAATTTTAACACAGTGAATGACCACATAGCCAACCTGAGGTCCAAAGCAAAGCATGGACCACTTGTGGCCATCATTGGTTCTACATAATATTTGGTTCATGTAAAAAAAAAAAAAAAATATATATATATATATATATATATATATAATAATAATAATAAATATATATATATATTTAAAAAAAAAAATACCATAAAATCTTTTGTAGTATGGATGACAGATGGCAAATATTGATAGGCTCCTGGCAAATTCCAGTAACTTAATAGACTATGATATATTTTCTATGGCTGAAGCTAAAAAGACATTTTTTTTCTACAAGGTAGTAATATATTAATGAGGAAATTACTTGAAACAAGGCCTAAAAAAAATTTGGCATGAAATTATATTTTGCCAGACTTGATTGCTGGCATAAAGATTAGCCAGCTGCAGAAGCCTTGGCAAAGAACACATCTTGGCTGAAAAAATATTGATATTGGGCAATTTTCATGCAACCTTGAAACACACTTCAAAGATGAAAACAAGCCCAGTGAAAAGATACATTTTTTGTATTAAAGTCTCTTAGTTCATTTGTGCAAACGGGAGCTGAAATAAGATGAAAACATTTCATTTTGATTACAGTTTTGATTAGCAAAATAAGATTAATGAAAGATGATCTAAAAAAACATTTTTATATACCGCCCATCTAAAAAAGAGTATGAGTAGGCCACCATAGCAGAATCTGTTATATATGCACAGAAATGGTCTGCCAGTCTACAGATAAGGTAAACTACAAAAAATATTCCTTTTTTGTGTAACTGTAGAATAATTATCCTTTTTCATTAGCTATGTTGATTCATATAGTTATTGTATTTTTGGTAGTAGGGAGGGCTCATTTTGGGGTACACAACACTTTTTTGTAGCAAAAAAATAAAAACACAGCAATTTTGGCTTTTCTATTGCTTTTGCCCTACAGAATACATTTTATAATAATTATATATTGTCTATTGACGATGGCATTTAAGCACTTAAACGGTCTGTATCGGCTGCTGATCCGAACCATTGGAGCAAGTGCAGTGCTTAGTTTAGGCTGCTGTAAAAAGGGAGTGGGTAGCCTAAGGCCCCTTAGTGATTGTTATAAAAAGGCCTATCGGTGGTCTCTAAGGGGTATTTTACTTGTGTACCAATCAACATGCATGTTGATTTATGCTTGTTAAGTACCATTTAAATACAGCAATTATTGGGAGTATAGGATCATACTCCCATTTCTATTTGCCAGCAGCACATCCTTTTTAAAAAGGAACAAGGTACTGCTGACAAGTAGCAATTTTTGTTGCCTCATAAAATATGTAATTTCCTAATAAATAAGGATTTTCTTGTGTGTGATCAGTGGCATGTTTACAAAGGGCAATGATTCTAAATGAGAGTTGTTCATTCCAAATCATCAGTCCATGTAAAAAAGGGACACTGAAAGAAGCATATTTTTTATAACTCAATGGGGGTCATTTATCATACAGATTTTGGCCAAAGGTTAGTTGCACCGGAATCTGCGACTTTTCCCCATTCATGCCAGGTCTAAAAAATGGGCCGTGGCAGCGAAGGGGATGGGCCCAGAGGCCCATCTCATTTATCAATTTTCTACACCTATTTTAGGCGTAAGAAGCTGTCTTAGATTTAGAACTGTTGGAGAATCAGCCTTAGTAATGTAGAGGCTTCTTCATAACTCTGTTGGATCCTCCTCCAGGTTAGGGATTTATTAAGACCAGCATCTAAAATGCCGTTCCTAATGAATGTGCCCCAATATTACTAGAAAACATTTTTTAAAAACATGTTTTTAAGTACTGTACCATGGAAAATTGTATACAAAATATTGTACTTCTGTAGTAATCAACACAAATGATATATCAACTTATATAGATAGGTGATCCCTTATCAGTTTACTGCTGCTTTGTGGGAAAAAATGTATCTACAAGGTAATCCTCATTATATTATGTGTACAATATGTATGACAGTATAAAAGCTATATTGTCCTCTTGACAAGCCTAGATAAACAAGACCATTGCTTTGATTAGTGAATGTGTGATGTGTCTAATTGAGCCACTTCAGGGGGTCTCTCTCTGACAAGAGTGATAGACTGACAAAGAAAATTAATGCTAAAAGTCCAAATAAAGTGGAAGTTAAAGAGCCACGAAAGAAAATATACATGACTTAAAAAAATAATATCCAGAAAACCATCCACCCATTTTATATTAAAAACAATTACATAGACTATGTACAAATTTTTGGTTATATGTGAGTAATAAATGATGCGTTCTTTTACAACCCCTGTCCATTGCCCTATTAGGGCATTTAGACATAATAGAAGAGGTCCCTCGTGTTGGACCCTCTTCTGAAAGCCAAAACAGAGAGTTCTATAAAAACAGTGGCCTTCAGTCTGATGAACTCGTGTCACCTATGCGTTAAAGCCATTGATTAATATGGCTATACTATATACCACTGTGGCGAAAATACCTGACTGACTATGGCTTACAATGGTAAATTCGGCTGATGGCTGTGACACTATGTAATACTATATACCACTGTGGTGAAAAGATCTGACTGGCTGTGGCTTAGGCCTACATGCACACGACCGTATGTGTTTTGCATCCGTATGCCATCCAATTTTTTTTTTTGCGGATCTATTGTAACCATGCCTAAAACAGACAAGAATAGGACATGTTCTATTTTTTTTCATGTTTTTTTTTTTTTGAGGACCAATTGAAATTAATGGGTCCGCATCGTATCCACAAAAAAAACTGAACGGACATGGAAACAAACAAAGTTTGTGTGCATGTAGCCTTACAATGGTAAATTTGGCTAATGGTTGTGGCAGTTGCAAAGGGAAAAACAATGTCTATGGATCCAAAACATTTCTATTAAAGCAAACCTGTCAACATGAAAATGGTACATAATCTGCAGGCAGCATATTATAGATCAGGAGGAGCAGAGCAGATTGATATATAAATTGTGTAATAGGATGGCTCACCCACAATGCCCGTGGAACGGTGCTTAAACCCAAAAATTAATCACCCTATTCAAAAGCTAATGGTATAAGAAAGATTACCTGAATGGGCAAGCACTCAAACAACGTGGAGCTCAACTTAAAATGTGCATGCAACCAAATCAGACAATACCCATGTATAAAATTTGAAAATAGCATCTAGATGTTCAATAGTTCAGGTGTAAATAGTCAGATTTACAGCTGGATGACAGTCCAGCAAGTTTGTAGCAGCAGGTATGTAGCGTTATGCACCTATCATTGCGGGGGTGGGTGTAGCCACACTGAGGATGTAATATGCAGATAAAAAAAACTTGCGTGCTGACAACACCTTGTGTATAGATGGTCTTCACAATACCTTTTTATCTTTGTACGCTCTGTGAGCGGATAGGTAAAGAGAAGTGAGGTCTAAACCCATTTGCTTTATATTCTCCGTGTGTAGCTCTCATGGGATCAGGAGCAGGAAGTCACGTACCTTCACTCGCCTCGCAATACTTGCGATATTCGCTGTAAAGAGACTAATATTTTTCCGTCTTACAGCCCAATTAGTTCATTCATAAAGCCCTTTGTCTCATGGCCATGCTGTGTAAGATCATCGGGTCTTTAAGAGCATTGGTATGAAACACCAGGCGCATTTCGAGGTCTTGCTAACCTCTTCCTCCGCCACTGCACATTTTAAGTACGACCATCTTCTATTTCCCTCCATCTAGGGACTTTTTAATGTGTTCTTGTTTTATGTTTTTTTATGAATGTTGATTAATTGCTTTAATAAATTTGAGCATTAGATTTTAACCTCCGTTGAGCTCCACATTATTTGAGTGCTTGTCCATTCAGGTTATCTCTCGGATTGATATATAGTTTCATATGAAAAGATGCAGTAAAACTTGCATTAACTTACATTCCTGCTCATTCTGGGCTTTGAAGTCAAAAAGGTAGTCCTATCAGTCATTGACAACTTTATCTTTATGACTTCTAAGCCCAGAATGAGCAGGACATTAAATGAATGAGAAACAACTTATACTGAATCTTTTGCCATAAAACTATATACCAATCTTCTCTGCTTCTCCTATCCTATTCCACCCATAGCTCAAACTCCATCCTCAATGTTTTTTTAAGCTATCTGTGATTAGTACACTCATTTGAGTATTCCCTAATTTAGGAATATCAGAGGTCAAGTATACTTCCCATCAGGGAACATCTTATGTGCATTTTTTTTTTTTTTTGCATGGGTTTTACTCGATACGATCTTAAAGTTTGCTGCCATTGGCAGGTCTTTCTCTTATTTGAAGATGTCATAAAACTGAAACTGAAAATATCAATACAACCTAAAATATTACTCCTGTGGTAATCAAAATCTTAATACTGTAAAATACTAACAATGCAGGCTGGGCTATTTATGTTAAAAGTCTTCTCGTTGAGCACACGATGAAACAATTCAAATGACAAAGGCTTAGCTCTTTACCACAATTCTGGGTCATCCAATGAAGAATGCCACAGTCATTGTCACACACAGCAGCAATGAATGTTCAAGGGCATTTCAGACTTTCAGTATATGCACTGTACATAACCATGGAAACAAACTAGAAGAAAAAGTAGTTGGTTCAATTACTATGGAAACAGAACTAAAGCAAAAATGAGATTGTTATTATTGCTAGCATAGGCGCTGGTCTATGGAATACACTTGTATCATGTTTTCATTCTTTTATGAATATTGTTGTCTTTCATACTAAGGTATCAAGGCCATTGATGGTTTACTCACCATTACATCTCCAGACATCATATTTAACCCTTTAATGCAAAATCACAAACATTTACATTATAACACAAACTTAGTCCACTTCATACATTGAGTAGACACCCTCTGCAGTGACTAGGATTGGAGATAACTCTAATACCTTTCATTTAACCCCTCAGTAGTGACCGGAGCATGTGACGGGTTAGACAGAGGGAAGGGGCTCCCTCTAGGGATGGGGCTTGCTCTGATTAGAGCCCTTGCAGCATACTCGCAGGACTCCAATTGGTTGCTATGGGAGCCTGAGGCCCAGTGAATGCTCCCAGTTCTGTCATAGCAGACTGTATGTTAAGAACAACAGAAAGCTTGTCAAAATCCCATAGAATGCAATTGTATTCTACTGCAGTCTATGGTACAATCGAGAGATGAGATATTAAAAATTTATAAAAATTGACTAGAAAAATGCTTTCAAAAATATAAAACCATAAAAATATAAAAAATGAAATCCCTCCCTGTATCCAATTGCATATAAAAGTAAATAAAAATCATAGGTATCATTGTGCAATGTTCAGTTGATATTTTGTCCTAGGAACAGTACTTGGGAACATACAATAGTAATGCAATATTAAAAAGGTTATATGTCCATCACCTACATATAGATGTAACCAAGTTAAAGTTGACTCTGATAACACATGGGACAGTGTTATATTTGTTATCTCATGACAAAAGACACTGAAAAGTCAGTTATCTTTTTATTGCCATTCTTTACTTAACGGTTAACCATCAAATTTAGCTTGGTTTCACCTGTATGTATGAGATTATGGGCATATGGATAAGCAGTCTCCATAAAGTGCATTGGAGGAGGCTCATTGTACCATTTAGTAGTATATATGAGGCTCTAATATTCAATCGTCATGTAATGGCATTGTTGGCAGGGGTTAACAATTAAACCTATAGGAGATATTTTCTTTTTGACATGTCAACTACAACAGTGAAGTACATTTAATGATCCGTCAATTTGCCTTATGATTACAGAACATACTTAAAGGGGTTGTCCAAGTTATATTTATTGATGACCTAATTACACCTGCTCACCGCTGCAGATGCAACGACTGGAAGGTAAACAGTGAAGGGGAGGCAGCGCTGGCACAGCGCGTGACTTCTCTTCAAACAGCTGATCGGCGGGGGTGCCAGGTGTCGGACTCCCGCCGATCTGATATTGATGACCTATCCTGAGGATAGGTCATCAATAAATATAACTTGGACAACCCCTTTAAGTGTACTTACTTTTTATATTGACTTTATCTGCTAGACAGTTCATTGTAGCCCTTTATCTGCTTTGTATATTGGAGAAACTGATTTTCCCCTGTGAATGGTGAGAATATGGCTCTTTTGTGGGCTGGTTATGATGGTGTAGAACCTACTTCTAACACCTCAACATGGATCTAAGCTATTATCTTATGGAAAAAAGTTTAAAATCTTTTGCAATCATGTCTGATCTCAAAAACTATTTTAATGGCATGTCTCTCCAGTGACTGGAAAAGAAGCAACATTGGCAACACACAATATTTCTCTCACCTTGGGAAATGCTCAACTTACAAGTCAAATCAAGACCAGCAAAGAGACTAATGACAAGTCCCTTATAAGGATAACATATAGAAAGCATCATAAAACAATTAATAATGGAGTATGATCATAAGTAGTGTTGAGCGCGAATATTCAAATAACAATTTTTTCCGCGAACATCGCAACTTCGAGAATTTGCGAATATTTCAAATATAGTGCTATATATTCGCTGAGTCATTGGCCCACAAGCAACTTAAGCAGGAAGGAATCATGTTTTCATATGGAAAAAAAAAAATTGCAAATATTCTAAAAAACAAATATATAGCAATATAGCGAATATATTCGTCATTTAGAATAATCGTCTTTTTTCCCCCCCAATCTTTTCCCATCAGTTGTTTGCATACTTCTCCCCGACAAGCGTCCCCGTCACCATGGGAACGCCTGTGGTTTAGAATATGCTATCGGATCTGAGTTTTCCCTGAGATCGTGAAAACTCAGATCCAATGGTATATACTAACCCACAGGCGTTCCCATGGCGACGTGGACGCTTGTCGGGGAGGAGTATGCCGAACAACTATGCAGGTTGGAAAAATACAGGTTGGAAAAAAAAAATATATTCTAAATAACGAATATATTCACTATATTGCTATGTATTCATTTTTTTAGAATATTTGTCATATTCTAAAACAAGAATATATAGTAATATAGCAAATATTTGTAAAATACACATATAGACTGCTATTTAGCTAATATAGTGCTCTAAACTATTTTTCATAGTCAGATTTTTTTTATCTTATGAAATTCAGATTTGAAGAAAAATTAAAACTTTAAAAATAAAGGTTAGAGCATTATATTAGCTAAATTGTAGTCTATATGTGTATTTTACAAATATTCACTATATTGCTATATATTAGTTTTCTTAAAAAATATTTGTCATATTCTAAAACAAGAGTATATAGCAATATAGCGAATATTCACTAAATACAAATATAGAGCAATTTAGCTAATATAGTGCCATAACCTTTTTTTATAGTCTTATATTTTTTTTTTCATTTCTGAACTTCAGATTTGGAAAAAAAATACACTATAAAAAAAATATTATAGCACTATATTAGCTTAGCTAAATTTCTCTGTTTGTATTTTCTCGAATATTCGCTATATTGGTATATATTCTTGTTTTAGAATATGACGAATATTATTAAAACAAATATATAGCACTATATTTACTGCTATATATTCTTTTTTAATCAACTTTGCATTACGCTATTTTTACATTTTAGTATAATCACAATCGCGAAAATAATCTTGAATACAAATATTCACAAATATGAAACGAACATTCTAGCGAATATTCGCGAAATATCGCAAATTTTAATATGGGACCTACCGCTCATCACTAATCATAAGATCTTTGCACAATTTTCCAACTGAGGATTCCCATTTCCGAGTCCTTTGAAGGTTGAATGGGTTTTACCAGAGAAATGGATAAAAAAAACATAAACAAACTAATAATCTAAAAAAAAGGTGCAATTCCAAGCCCCTCTATTGGAAGCTTTTTACAAGAGATGGTTTTATGTGGGAGCTCCAGAGTAGGTTCAGATGGCTACCTAGTTACTAAAGAGTTCTGTCAGTGTCAATCACTTTAGAGCTAAAGCCTCTTTCACATGAGCAATATGGATTGTGTCAGGATCTGTTCAGGGAAAAACTGATTGGTTATACAAACAAGTTCAATTAGTTTTTTCTGTGATTGAGTTCAGTGTATGCATTTTTTTTGTGTACGGATTGTATTAAAATTGTATGCGTTTTTCTCATGCATGAAAAAAACAACAACTGAAGAATAACAATCTACACCTCTTAGAAACTAGTGATGAGCAGCAAAGGCAATGTGCAATATTTTGCGAATATTTGGGAGAATATTCATCATATAGTCGCAAATTTGAGAATTTGCTATTATTTTCTTGATTGCGAAAATTGGCAATGTAATATGCACGTAATGCGTGTGCAATACAGGCGTGGGTCACTGTTGCTACATTTTTCAAACTGCTAGAAGTTTTCTGAAACTGGAGAAAATGGTTGGCAGAACATTACAATAGCTTTATATGCAGATAGAGTGCTCCAATATATTTGCGATTGCGGAAATCGGCAATTAACGATGCACATATTTTTGTGCAAAATGTGCTACTTCACATTTAGCAGGTCTGACTACATATTAATGATTGGTGCACTAAGTATTGTTGTGAACTTGTGACATCACAGCACTATGTCTGTAGCTTGTATGTATGGACAGCAGAGCCTATCTGCTACACTATATCACAATCTAACCTACACTGACTATCTCCCACTAACTATCTGTATTATATATATATACTTACCATTGTTCCCCAACTATGCACCAGTAACATAGTAACATAGTTTTCAAGGATGAAAAAGACAACTGTCCATCCAGTTCAGCCTGTTATCCTGCAAGTTGATCCAGAGGATCCAGTGCTGGAGTACACTGAGAAGACATTTAAGCATATGCTCAGGAGTCCTCTCCATCATGAGTATGCACCCAGAAGTCCTCTCAAGGTATTCCAGTGCCGCTTTGCTATGGGAGGAAACAGGGCAGAATATGGACATAGTGTGGAGCGTGAATAGAAAATTTTTATCGTGAATATCGCCACTTCGATAATTTGCGAATATTTAGAATATAGTGCAATTTTTTTTCCATCTGAACACATGATTCTTCTCTGCTTGTTGCTTGTGGGCCAATGAGAAGGAAGCAATGCTAAGTTCACAACAATACTGCACCAATCAGCAATCTGTAGTCAGACATGCTAAAATGTGAAGCTGCACGTAGTGTGAAAAAATATTTTAATCACTGCCGATAAGCACAATCACAAATATATTGGAGCACTTGACTCTATCTACATATAAAGCTATTGTAATGTTCTGCCGTGCCAACCATTTTCTCCAGTCTCAGTAGAAACTCATGAAACTTCTAGCAGCTTAAAAAAAGGAAGCCAAAGGGAACCCATGCCCATATTTTGTTACAAATTCGCATTACGCAATTTTTACGTTGCCGATTTTTCACATTCAATAAAATAATCTCGAATTCTCTAAATTCTTGAATATATGAGGAATATTCTACAAAATATTTGTGAAATATTGCAAATTTTAATATAGCCCCTGCCGCTCATCACTAGTAGCAGTCAGGATTAAGTTGGTGCAGTACTAGTGTACTTAATACGGTAGGTCTTGGTGGAGATGACAGATTCCTTAAAGTTGTGTCATTTTTACTTTACCTGTTTTGTTATTTTACCTTTTTGTAATTCCAGTCTAGCAAAACTAATATATACAGTTGAAAATGATACAAGCATGTATTCTATACTTCCAAAAACATGACCACGATTTTCCATGAGTTCCTCATAGTTATAATATCTTAATAGCCAGAGCATTCATATTACCAGGACATTGCTACAATAGACCAATGCACACTAACATAAGAGAAAATACATCCAATTCTTCTAAATTTGTGCAACTGATTAAAAATGTGACACTTATCTGCCAATTATTGTACATGGAAACCATTTCATAAAATATGAAAGGACCAAATCACAAACTAAATTCGTGCAACTGATTAAAAATGTGACACTTATCTGCCAATTATTGTACATGGAAACCATTTCATAAAATATGAAAGGACCAAATCACAAACCACAGAGTTTGGAGCCTCTTCCAATGATTATTAGCTATCTATTGATCACCATCAACAGTAGTCAACAGTTCAGTACACTACAACATTACACTAAACTCACAACCATTAACTGGGATCTTGGAAGCCACCGCCAATGTCAGGACAACCAGCAAAAGAGAAAAAACAAATGCACTTACCAGAACCTCTTTTAGTAACGACTTTTAAGCTTTGTGCCAAGGTAACATAAAGGAGGATCAAATGTGGAAAAGGAGCTTTCATCTTGCAACTTTCAAATACAGGTCTCTGAAAAAAGAAAGACATTTTATAGTGAATTTAATAACTAAACTACTAGACAAGCTGACAAAATATAGTAAAATGTTTTACTTCCTCTAGTTCAATGTTGATTGTTATAATATCCACTAGAGTGAAAGAGTGTTTATAGATGTTTAAAATCCTATATCAAGTACATTTTTGTTTGCATTGCTGTATGTTTAATTACTGTGATGGTCCTTTGTGAATGCAAAGTAAACTACTGGATCATTAGGTCACAGATAAAAACTGACATAAAAATGTATAATCTGTGCTTATAATGGTTATAGGTGGTGACTTGTGATGTCCTTAAATGATTTGAGATGTAGAAAAAGGGTCTGTTTTTATTTTGATGGTTCATATTTTGTTTGCGACTTTAATATAAAAATAATTAATAATAGATCAGTTTTTTAGCTTTTTTGCTTTTTGAAAACAAGGTGGCAACAATATTTTTTTTCTTCCTTTGTTATTTATAGAATTTCGAATTCACAGATACATGGATGTAACCAGAGCAAAAGTTAATATAGTTGGATACCCTATTTTTTTTAGTCCACTAGGGGAACATTAATATGCCACTTTGTTGGCATATTAATGTCATAGATTTTGTCGCAATGGTTTTTTGAGGAAAAATCTGCAACTTTTTGCGGCTCAAACCAAGAGCCAAGAAAAGGGGGCGTGATGAAGGGGGTGGGCAAGAGGGTGGGTCTGCAGGCCTGTCTCATTTATTATTTTACATACCAGTTTTTGGCACGGAAAATAACTTAAATCTACGCCAGCAAGGGAGCTGAAGTAGATCTTAGTATGTCACACAGCCTACTAGAGGAAGCGCCAAAGTTATGTACAGGCCTACACCTCCACATAACTTTGGTGCATCTACCGGCAGAGCAGAGGGACTAAGACCAGCATCTAAATTGCTAGTCTTAATAAATGTCCCTCTAATTTTGTATTCAATGAGCACCCCAATTGTAACAACTTACCAAAAAGCATTGATCTTGTCTTAAATGCTGTGGAATTGTTACACATTTTGGTACATATTCTATACCCAAATCTGGGGCAATTTCTGATTTTCAAAATCCCATCCACATTTAGCAGGGAAAAAAATTCATGCAAAACTATTTTTCTGATTTGTTGCAGATTTGCACAGGGGAATTTCATCCTTTATAATGCATGTATTAACTTCCATGACTAATCCACAAGAAAATAGTGCAGAAATAAAAATAGTAATATTGTAGTCGTATTAAACTGTCTAGACCTGCACCAAATGTATCATAGAGGGTCATGCTGGATCATAAATCTGGTGCATGGATATACATACTTAACTTTATTTTTAGAAAAATCCTCTGTATAATTTTTTTTTAAATAGAGTGCTAAATTATACCATAAATTCTCTAAACTCTGCCAAAATTGAGGCAAATTTTGCAGTTTACTATGTTGAGGTGTACTCACATTAGTAAACGTAGGACTGAGTCAAAAGCCATCAACTGTAGCAATGACCAAAATCTGCAGCCACATTGTGTTATGCTGTCACTGACCCCCTGTGTCTTCTAATATTCCTACAAATTATTAGATTATAAGATATATAATATACAATTTACAGATATCCTTGGAATTATGTGCAAGTTACAAATTGTTTTAAATAATTTTGTGTATATATATATATATATATATATATATATATAGTTTTAGTTATTTGTGATCTATACATTTTATATAATATCCTTAAAGTATAGTAAATAATGACCATGGATGGGAACAGTATAAGACAAATGGTCCAAACTGTTTCACAAGCAAAATATTACATTATCAGAAATTTATCCTTCCATGCTATTGTTTTTCTTCATGCTGCTAAGTTTCTCATAAGAATTTTGATGATGATAAAACTGCAGAATTCCCAGTGTCTACCTATAAAATATGATAATTTATAATTACTAGTTTTTACTGATATGCCATGCATATATTCCAGCTTATATAATTTATCTTTTGCTTCTGTCTTAAAATTAGAAAAGATAGAGGAATAAGAAATGTGAGAGTGGAATAGCTTTATGTGGCATAATACATACAAATTAAACATGATATATAAGCCTGGGGCATCCGTGAACTCTCTGACAATGTTAAAACAGCATGTGAAAGTAACTTCTGCCTCATTCGGGGACAGTGAATGAAAGAGTATACTTTCATCTTCGTAAGATAGATCAACTGGGACGAGATTCCAATTTCCTCCCAATGGTATAAATGGTGAAAGTTTCCACAATAGCAGAGATAGCACTGAAAAGAAGAAATTATAGCCGGTTCAATACGGTGAAGAGATCTAAAAGCATAACAAACTAAGAGGGGTTATTATGAAATATCAAGAAAAATGAGGTCATCTGAAATTTGACATTCCATAACACACCATATGTTATAGTTACTTGCCACTTCAAGTTATAAATATGATAATATTTCTGTGGGCTGTGTGAAATGCCTTCCGTTCTCAAGCAGGTAATTCAATAAATATAAATTATAGCACCTCCCGAAATCAGATTTCTCATCATAGATGATTTATATCAATATCTTGGAGAAATACCCCACCAATTTTACTCTAGGAGGAGGGTTTGACTCAAACAATGTTGATTTTATAGCAAGCTAATGCATCTCTGGCTTTTTCCATGGATATTCAAACTATTTTTTAATGATGGTTAACAATAGATGTATTCATCAAAAAGTCATAAAAGAATATGACTGATGAATGACTAAAGTATAATTCTACCTACAGAAAAAGTTATAGTGAATGGTGCAAAGAAGTGGATGATTCATGATGTACAGTATGAATGTTACCTGCAATGCGGTATTTTAACTAGTGTGAGTCAGCCATGAGTAACAGCTATTGGGGGAAGAATAAAATCACCTAAATCCTATATCTACTGCATATACTAAGGCTAATGATGTTTATCATCATTTGGGGAACGTAGTGATAATATACCCTTTGATACAACATGATTGCATAAATTGGGAGCATTTTTTTCACTACTATCCTCCTGTTGGTCAAGATAAAGAAAGCTCCTGTCTAGGATAGTGATGAGCGGCAGGGTCAATATTAAAATTTTTGATATTTTGCAAATATTTTGTAGAATATTTGCCATATATTCACAAATTCGAGAATTTGAGATTATATTCTTAATTGCGAAAATCGGTAATGTAATATTCACGTAATGCGTGCAAAATAAAGGTGTGGGTCTCTTATGCTACATTTTTCAAGCTGGTATAAGTTTCCTGAGACTGGAGAAAATGGTTGGAAAGGCAGAACATTATAATAGCTTTGTATGCATATAGAGTGCTCCAATATATTTGTGCTTGTGAATGTTCGGCAATTAATGATGCGCATATTTTGTGCAACTTGGGACCTCACAGCACTATGTCTGTAGCATGTATGTATGGACAGCAGAACCTATTACACTACCTAACACCCTGCATTTGAACCTATCAGCTACACTATAGATCAATCTAACCTACACTGACTATCTCCCAACTATCAGAATTTTTTATATATATATATATATATATATATATATATACAGTACAGACCAAAAGTTTGGACACACCTTCTTATTCAAAGAGTTTTCTTTATTTTCATGACTATGAAAATTGTAGATTCACACTGAAGGCATCAAAACTATGAATTAACACATGTGGAATTACATACTTATCAAAAAAGTATGAAACAACTGAAAATATGTAATATTCTAGGTTCTTCAAAGTAGCCACCTTTTGCTTTGATCACTGCTTTGCACACTCTTGGCATTCTCTTGATGAGCTTCAAGAGGTAGTCACCTGAAATGGTCTTCCAACAGTCTTGAAGGAGTTCCCAGAGATGCTTAGCACTTGTTGGCCCTTTAGCCTTCACTCTGCAGTCCAGCTCACCCCAAACCATCTTGATTGGGTTCAGGTCTGGCCAGGTCATCTAGCGCAGCACCCCATCACTCTCCTTCATGGTCAAATAGCCCCTACACAGCCTGGAGGTGTGTTTGGGGTCATTGTCCTGTTGAAAAATAAATGATGGTCCAACTAAACGCAAACCGGATGGAATAGCATGCCGCTGCAAGATGCTGTGGTAGCCATGCTAGTTCAGTATGCCTTCAATTTAGAATAAATCCCCAACAGTGTCACCAGCAAAGCACCCCCACACCATCATACCTCCTCCTCCTCCATGCTTCACGGTGGGAACCAGACATGTAGAGTCCATCCGTTCATCTTTTCTGCGTCGCACAAAAACACGGTGGTTGGAACCAAAGATCTCAAATTTGGACTCACCAGACCAAAGCACAGATTTCCACTGGTCTGATGTCCATTCCTTGTGTTTTTTTTTAGCCCAAACAACTCTCTTCTGCTTGTTGCCTTAGCAGTGGTTTCCTAGCAGAAATTCTACCATGAATGCCTGATTCACACAGTCTCCTCTTAACAGTTGTTCTAGAGATGTGTCTGCTGCTAGAACTCTGTGTGGCATTGACCTGGCCTCTAATCTGAGCTGCTGTTAACTTGCAATTTCTGAGGCTGGTGACTTGGATGAACATATCCTCCGCAGCAGAGGTGACTCTTTTAGTCTTCCTTTCCTGGGGCGGTCCGCATGTGAGCCAGTTTCTTTGTAGCGCTTGATGGTTTTTGTGACTGCACTTGGGGACACTTTCAAAGTTTTCCCAATTTTTCAGACTGACTGACCTTCATTTCTTAAAGTAATGACGGCCACTCGTTTTTCTTTACTTAGCTGCTTTTTTTCTTGCCATAATACAAATTCTAACAGTCTATTCAGTAGGACCATCAGCTGACTTCTCCACAACGCAACTGATGGTCCCAACCCCATTTATAAGGCAAGAAACCCCACTTATTAAACCTGACAGGGCACACCTGTGAAGTGAAAACCATTTCAGGTGACTACCTCTTGAAGCTCATCAAGAGAATGACAAGAGTGTGCAAAGCAATAATCAAAGCAAAAGGTGGCTACTTTGAAGAACCTAGAATATGACATATTTTCAGTTGTTTCATACTTTTTTGATAAGTATATAATTCCACATGTGTTAATTCATAGTTTTGATGCCTTCAGTGTGAATCTACAATTTTCATAGTCATGAAAATAAAGAAAACTCTTTGAATGAGAAGGTGTGTCCAAACTTTTTGTCTGTACTGTATATATATGTAATGTAATACAACAAAGCACAGAGCATAGCAATGACACTGCTGTCTCTTTTATAACTTCAATAAACTTTAGAAAATAGCTGCTGGGAAGGTTCTTATATAGTAAGGGGTAGGCAACTTTTCTATTGGTTGCTAGGGATGTTGCTAAGCTGTGATAAAGCCTTCTTATTGGCCCACAAGCTAGAAGGGAGGGATGATCACCTGATGTGTAGTACTGTGTTAAAAAAAAAAGGATTTTGGCATTTCGTATATATAACAATACAGTCTAAATATTCGTGAATTCTCAAAGTGCCGATATTCCCGATAAAAAAAATGTAATACGAATATTCGCGCTCAACACTAATCTAGGGTTGGGGCCAATCTGTGTTTGTGTAGTTATCCAATACATATGTAATTGCATTGGTAAATGGCGGGGATATACTTCAGCACTATTGCTTATTTAGATTTTATGCTTGCATTATTTTTCCATGAAAATATGTTTTCAATTGATGTTTTTCAGTTTGATTAAATTTATATGTAGGTTTTTCAACTATTTTTCATAGTGGTCAAAAGGAAGGTAAGCATAGGACCTTATATAGCAAAAGAAAAGTAGTCATTATTTAAATCAAGTTTTTATGTTAAACATGCATTTTTTTTTTTCATTTCCCATGTCTTTGTCTCTATTATAAAAATAAAAAACAGTGGCTTTCATTCTGACAGCCAAGCTTCTTGATAGGCTAAAACTTCATGTTCTGTAGTGATCACTATTCAGAACAGACATCTCACCATCACATGAAGGATTACAGTGAAAGAAGAAAAAAACTCAGAATCCACCACTGGCAATGGGTAATGGTCATAGGTTGCTCCCTCTCCCTCTCCACGGTGACTTCTCGAAAAACCTAGACATAAAGCTCTTCATAGAAGTCATCTCCAGGATACCAGTGTATGGGCATATCAGCAGCTGAGGCAATAAGATCACTCCATAATCAATATGAAGAAAATGGAATAAAGAAATGCTAAAATCAAAAGATATAACAGACTAGAAGAAAAGGATATCTTTAATTTGGTTTCAATTAGTAAAAAGTATGATTGATTTGATTTAAAGGGGTAGCCTTAGACAGTGCAGTGTTCCCCATTATCCCACCTTCTCACCTATGTTATCTATGCCACTCCTATAGGCACAACCCTGCTTTTTACTGCCAGCTCAATGTTTAACACTGCTGCCTTGCAGTAAATCTGACCATAAACATCTGCATGGTGTTTGTATGTTTCCCATGCTTGTGTGGGTTTTCTCCAGGTACTCTAGTACCCTTACTCCAAATATAAGTTGAAATGGAATCTAGATTGTGAGCTCCACTGGGGACAGTGAGTCAAGATAATGTCTCTTAAGCCACTATATAAGTAAGTAACATAAAAAGACTAGTTAATAAAAATAAAAACACCAGTTTTTGTCCAGCCAAATATCAGCATATTTGCCATATAGTGGCCAGATCTTTGATGGACCTCACAATAGTCCATGGGACAAAAGTGGGGGGAAAATGCCCCTGCGTGTTATGGGGCAAATGCTGCCATTTTACATCAGTCTGCGATGCTCAGCATCGCAGACTGCGATGTATCAGCTGGAGGGGGAGGAAGGAGAGGCCGCTGTCATGCAAATGTGGCGGGGCAGGTGCTGTCACTGTACTCCGGCCCCGCCGCTCACTCACTGCTTTATTGCCTAAACCTTTTATAATATGAACTTTAATTGAAGTTCCAATCCCCAGCCCCATCTGTACTACTTACTAAAATGTCCTGTAGCAGGCAGAGCAGGGCGGGCGGCCGAACGTAACTCACTGATGTCACGTGCCTGCGCTGCCTATTTTATGAATAAAGTAGGCGGCGCAGGCACGGGACATCAGTGAGTTACGGCCGGCCGCCCGCCTTGCTCTGCCTGCTACAGGACATTTAGTAAGTAGTACAGATGGGGCTGGGGATCAGAATTACAATTAAAGTTATTATTATAAAAGGTTTAGGCAATAAAGCAGTGAGTGAGTGGCAGGGCTGGAGTACAGTGACCGCACCGGCCTTGCCACATTTGCATGCCACTGGCGCCTCCTCCCTGCCCCTCCCTCAGGTTTAGTTCCGGTATATTAGGGCATCTGTGGATGCCACTATTATGGGGTGGGGGATATGTGGATGGCACTGTTATGGGGTTGGGGATCTGTGGGTGACACATATATAACAGTGCCATCCACAGATCCACCCCTATAACAGTCCCATCCACAGATCCCCCTCCATAACAATGCCATCCACAGATCACCCCCCATAACAGTGCCATCCACAGATCACCCCCCCATAAGTGCCATCAACAGATCACCCCCCATAAAAGTGACATCCACAGATCACCCCCCATAACAGTGCCATCCGCAGATCACCTCCCCATAACAGTCCCATCCACAGATCCCCCCATAACAGTGCCCCCTCAGATCCTCCCATAACAGTGCCATCTACAGATCCCCCCATAACAGTGCCATCCAAAGATCCTCTATAGTAGTGTCATGCACAGACCACCATTAGTTCAAAACCCACCAAAAGCACACCTTTTGGTTAAAAATATATTTTTTCTTATTTTCCTTTTCAAAAACCTAGGTGCATCTTATGGGCTGGTGCGTCTTATAGGGCGAAAAATACGGTACAAACCACAGTCAGAATTTACAGAACAGGGGGAATTTACAATCACAACCTATGGAAGAAAGAGTTGTGCTCTGAGCTACACCTTTAGCTCACACATAATTCTGCCAGATAAAACTACATTTTCCCAAGCTGCATACTATTTTTAATGCCTTATAAACTGTAGAAAATCACAAGCATTTTAGAATGTTTGTGCTGTTCAGCTACATTCATGATTCACTGAATGACAGAGCTTTGTAAAATTAATGAGACAACCCAGTCCTTATCCTGAATATTTGAACATCTAAGCATTATTGCGTAGGGCTGAGGCAGAAGGTTAGGGTCTCTCATAGCAGCAACCGCAAACAAGAGTGACAATAAATCATGTTAATTGCATTTTTGATACAAATAGTATTGGGTGTCCGGGCTTGTAGACTTGCATTATAGGAAAAACATTTGGATTGTTTCTATATACAGTCAGAGCCATGCTCTATATGCTGTGAAGCCTAAAATTTAACATCCTCAGGAAAACTAAATATTGTAATTGAATGGCCAATTACTTAACTAAAACATACTAACTTACTTGGGGACATAAAGAGCATTGATTCTTTTTGTTTGCATCCTTCGGTGTGTGTGATATTATGCAAGTATTAGGAGGTACTAATGACCATCCTAATATCTGTCATTAAGATCCATCTCTCCCACCAGAGAGTTTTTCTTGATACTAATGACACTACTAATGTATTCCTTTACTGAAATATACTTTTAGCTATTAGAAGAAAGTAAAAGAAAGAAAGGGTCCTTGTATTCTCTTCAGGGGCCTGATAATTAAAACTTTGGGAGTGATTGCTTAAAGATTAAGGGCAAATCAGCCCTTAATCAGTCTTTTCCAGAATGATAAAAAGCATTGCATTCCAATATGAAATCTGATGTCTCTACTGTCTTTTGTTTGGTTTAATAAATTATCATTTAAAATGTGCGTCCCATCAGGCTATGAATTCACAATTTCAAATCTGCATAGGCATATGTGTTCTGCTATTGTACATCTGTTGTAGATTATGAAAAGATAGTGGTGACCATTCTAATTTTCTTCTCCATGTTGGGTTGCAGCCAGTAACATGAAGACTGTTACATAGGGCTCACTCTCCTGTGCCATTATCTGTGCCTACATATATGACTCTGGAGTATCCTGGTCACAATTTGTAATGATCTATCTGAGCTACAGATAGAAGGGGTGAAGAGACATGTAGGTACCAAGGTTTCTCTTAAGGGTTAATATTTACCCAAAAAACAAGACAGAGGTGACAAGGAGAAAAAGAAAAGAACACTAGAGTTGAGCGAACACCTGGATGTTCGGGTTCGAGAAGTTCGGCCGAACATCCCGGAAATGTTCGGGTTCGGGATCCGAACCCGATCCGAACTTCGTCCCGAACCCGAACCCCATTGAAGTCAATGGGGACCCGAACTTTTCGGCACTAAAAAGGCTGTAAAACAGCCCAGGAAAGAGCTAGAGGGCTGCAAAAGGCAGCAACATGTAGGTAAATCCCCTGCAAACAAATGTGGATAGGGAAATGAATTAAAATAAAAATTAAATAAATAAAAATTAACCAAAATCAATTGGAGAGAGGTTCCATAGCAGAGAATCTGGCTTCCCGTCACCCACCACTGGAACAGTCCATTCTCAGATATTTAGGCCCCGGCACCCAGGCAGAGGAGAGAGGTCCCGTAACAGAGAATCTGTCTTCATGTCAGCAGAGAATTAGTCTGCATGTCATAGCAGAGAATGAGGCTTCACGTCAGCCACCACTGCAACAGTCCATTGGCATATATTTAGGCCCAGCACCCAGGCAGAGGAGGGAGGTCCCGTAACAGAGAATCTGTCTTCATGTCAGCAGAGAATTAGTCTGCATGTCATAGCAGAGAATGAGGCTTCACGTCAGCCACCACTGCAACAGTCCATTGGCATATATTTAGGCCCAGCACACACACAGGCAGAGGAGAGAGGTCCCGTAACAGAGAATCTGGCTTCATGTCAGCAGAGAATCAGTCTGCATGTCATAGCAGAGAATGAGGCTTCACGTCAGCCACCACTGCAACAGTCCATTGGCATATATTTAGGCCCAGCACACACACAGGCAGAGGAGAGAGGTCCCGTAACAGAGAATCTGGCTTCATGTCAGCAGAGAATCAGTCTGCATGTCATAGCAGAGAATGAGGCTTCACGTCAGCCACCACTGCAACAGTCCATTGGCATATATTTAGGCCCAGCACCCAGGCAGAGGAGGGAGGTCCCGTAACAGAGAATCTGTCTTCATGTCAGCAGAGAATTAGTCTGCATGTCATAGCAGAGAATGAGGCTTCACGTCAGCCACCACTGCAACAGTCCATTGGCATATATTTAGGCCCAGCACACACACAGGCAGAGGAGAGAGGTCCCGTAACAGAGAATCTGGCTTCATGTCAGCAGAGAATCAGTCTGCATGTCATAGCAGAGAATGAGGCTTCACGTCACCCACCACTGCAACAGTCCATTGGCATATATTTAGGCCTAGCACACAGGCAGAGCAGAGAGGTCCCGTAACAGACAATCTGGCTTCATGTCAGCAGAGAATCAGTCTGCATGTCATAGCAGAGAATCAGGCTTCACGTCACCCACCACTGCAACAGTCCATTGGCATATATTTAGGCCTAGCACACAGGCAGAGCAGAGAGGTCCCGTAACAGACAATCTGGCTTCATGACAGCAGAGAATTAGTCTGCATGTCATAGCAGAGAATGAGGCTTCACGTCAGCCACCACTGCAACAGTCCATTGGCATATATTTAGGCCCAGCACCCAGGCAGAGGAGAGAGGTCCCGTAACAGACAATCTGGCTTCATGTCAGCAGAGAATTAGTCTGCATGTCATAGCAGAGAATCAGGCTTCACGTCAGCCACCACTGCAACAGTCCATTGTCATAAATTTAGGCCCAGCACCCAGGCAGAGGAGAGAGGTCCCGTAACAGACAATCTGGCTTCATGTCAGCAGAGAATTAGTCTGCATGTCATAGCAGAGAATGAGGCTTCACGTCAGCCACCACTGCAACAGTCCATTGGCATATATTTAGGCCTAGCACACAGGCAGAGCAGAGAGGTCCCGTAACAGACAATCTGGCTTCATGACAGCAGAGAATCAGTCTGCATGTCATAGCAGAGAATCAGGCTTCACGTCAGCCACCACTGCAACAGTCCATTGTCATAAATTTAGGCCCAGCACCCAGGCAGAGGAGAGAGGTCCCGTAACAGAGAATCTGGCTTCATGTCAGCAGAGAATCAGTCTTCATATCATAGCAGAGAATCAGGCTTCACGTCACCCACCACTGTAAGAGTCAATTTTCATAAATTTAGGCCCAGAACCCAGGCAGAGGAGAAAGGTCCCGTAACAGACAATCTGGCTTCATGTCAGCAGAGAATCAGTCTTCATATCATAGCCTAGAATCAGGCTTCACGTCACCCACCACTGTAAGAGTCAATTTTCATAAATTTAGGCCCAGAACCCAGGCAGAGGAGAAAGGTCCCGTAACAGACAATCTGGCTTCATGTCAGCAGAGAATCAGTCTTCATATCATAGCCTAGAATCAGGCTTCACGTCACCCACCACTGTAAGAGTCAATTTTCATAAATTTAGGCCCAGAACCCAGGCAGAGGAGAAAGGTCCCGTAACAGACAATCTGGCTTCATGTCAGCAGAGAATCAGTCTTCATATCATAGCAGAGAATCAGGCTTCACGTCACCCACCACTGCAACAGTCAATTGTCATAAATTTAGGCCCAGCACCCAGGCAGAGGAGAGAGCTCCCGTAACAGAGGATCTGGCTTCATGTCAGCAGAGAATCAGTCTGCATGTCATAGCAGAGAATGAGGCTTCACGTCACCCACCACTGCAACAGTCCATTGGCATATATTTAGGCCTAGCACACAGGCAGAGCAGAGAGGTCCCGTAACAGACAATCTGGCTTCATGTCAGCAGAGAATCAGTCTGCATGTCATAGCAGAGAATGAGGCTTCACGTCACCCACCACTGCAACAGTCCATTGGCATATATTTAGGCCTAGCACACAGGCAGAGCAGAGAGGTCCCGTAACAGACAATCTGGCTTCATGACAGCAGAGAATCAGTCTGCATGTCATAGCAGAGAATGAGGCTTCACGTCACCCACCACTGCAACAGTCCATTGGCATATATTTAGGCCTAGCACACAGGCAGAGCAGAGAGGTCCCGTAACAGACAATCTGGCTTCATGTCAGCAGAGAATCAGTCTGCATGTCATAGCAGAGAATGAGGCTTCACGTCACCCACCACTGCAACAGTCCATTGGCATATATTTAGGCCTAGCACACAGGCAGAGCAGAGAGGTCCCGTAACAGACAATCTGGCTTCATGACAGCAGAGAATCAGTCTGCATGTCATAGCAGAGAATGAGGCTTCACGTCACCCACCACTGCAACAGTCCATTGGCATATATTTAGGCCTAGCACACAGGCAGAGCAGAGAGGTCCCGTAACAGACAATCTGGCTTCATGTCAGCAGAGAATCAGTCTGCATGTCATAGCAGAGAATGAGGCTTCACGTCACCCACCACTGCAACAGTCCATTGGCATATATTTAGGCCTAGCACACAGGCAGAGCAGAGAGGTCCCGTAACAGACAATCTGGCTTCATGACAGCAGAGAATCAGTCTGCATGTCATAGCAGAGAATGAGGCTTCACGTCACCCACCACTGCAACAGTCCATTGGCATATATTTAGGCCTAGCACACAGGCAGAGCAGAGAGGTCCCGTAACAGACAATCTGGCTTCATGACAGCAGAGAATCAGTCTGCATGTCATAGCAGAGAATGAGGCTTCACGTCACCCACCACTGCAACAGTCCATTGGCATATATTTAGGCCTAGCACACAGGCAGAGCAGAGAGGTCCCGTAACAGACAATCTGGCTTCATGTCAGCAGAGAATCAGTCTGCATGTCATAGCAGAGAATGAGGCTTCACGTCACCCACCACTGCAACAGTCCATTGGCATATATTTAGGCCTAGCACACAGGCAGAGCAGAGAGGTCCCGTAACAGACGATCTGGCTTCATGTCAGCAGAGAATCAGTCTGCATGTCATAGCAGAGAATCAGGCTTCACGTCAGCCACCACTGCAACAGTCCATGGTCATAAATTTAGGCCCAGCACCCAGGCAGAGGAGAGAGGTCCCGTAACAGACAATCTGGCTTCATGTCAGCAGAGAATTAGTCTGCATGTCATAGCAGAGAATCAGGCTTCATGTCAGCCACCACTGCAACAGTCCATTGGCATATATTTAGGCCTAGCACACAGGCAGAGGAGAGGTTCATTCAACTTTGGGTAGCATCGCAATATAATGGTAAAATGAAAATAAAAATAGGATTGAATGAGGAAGTGCCCTGGAGTCCAATAATATATGGTTATGGGGAGGTAGTTAATGTCTAATCTGGACAAGGGACGGACAGGTCCTGTGGGATCCATGCCTGGTTCATTTTTATGAACGTCAGCTTGTCCACATTGGCTGTAGACAGGCGGCTGCGTTTGTCTGTAATGACGCCCCCTGCCGTGCTGAATACACGTTCAGACAAAACGCTGGCTGCCGGGCAGGCCAGCACCTCCAAGGCATAAAAGGCTAGCTCTGGCCACGTGGACAATTTAGAGACCCAGAAGTTGAATGGGGCCGAACCATCAGTCAGTACGTGGAGGGGTGTGCACACGTACTGTTCCACCATGTTAGTGAAATGTTGCCTCCTGCTAACACGTTGCGTATCAGGTGGTGGTGCAGTTAGCTGTGGCGTGTTGACAAAAGTTTTCCACATCTCTGCCATGCTAACCCTGCCCTCAGAGGAGCTGGCCGTGACACAGCTGCCTTGGCGACCTCTTGCTCCTCCTCTGCCTTGGCCTTGGGCTTCCACTTGTTCCCCTGTGACATTTGGGAATGCTCTCAGTAGCGCGTCTACCAACGTGCGCTTGTACTCGCGCATCTTCCTATCACGCTCCAGTGCAGGAAGTAAGGTGGGCACATTGTCTTTGTAGCGTGGATCCAGCAGGGTGGCAACCCAGTAGTCCGCACAGGTTAAAATGTGGGCAACTCTGCTGTCGTTGCGCAGGCACTGCAGCATGTAGTCGCTCATGTGTGCCAGGCTGCCCAGGGGTAAGGACAAGCTGTCCTCTGTGGGAGGCGTATCGTCATCGTCCTGCCTTTCCCCCCAGCCACGCACCAGTGATGGACCCGAGCTGCGTTGGGTGCCACCCCGCTGTGACCATGCTTCATCCTCATCCTCCTCCACCTCCTCCTCATCCTCGTCCTCCTCGTCCTCCAGTAGTGGGCCCTGGCTGGCCACATTTGTACCTGGCCTCTGCTGTTGCAAAAAACCTCCCTCTGAGTCACTTCGAAGAGACTGGCCTGAAAGTGCTAAAAATGACCCCTCTTCCTCATCCTCCTCCTCCTCCTCCTGGGCCACCTCCTGTTCCATCATCGCCCTAAGTGTTTTCTCAAGGAGACATAGAAGTGGTATTGTAACGCTGATAACGGTGTCATCGCCACTGGCCATGTTGGTGGAGTACTCGAAACAGCGCAACAGGGCACACAGGTCTCGCATGGAGGCCCAGTCATTGGTGGTGAAGTGGTGCTGTTCTGTAGTGCGACTGACCCGTGCGTGCTGCAGCTGAAACTCCACTATGGCCTGCTGCTGCTCGCACAGTCTGTCCAGCATGTGCAAGGTGGAGTTCCACCTGGTGGGCACGTCGCATATGAGGCGGTGAGCGGGAAGGCCGAAGTTACGCTGTAGCGCAGACAGGCGAGCAGCGGCAGGATGTGAACGCCGGAAGCGCGAACAGACGGCCCGCACTTTATGCAGCAGCTCTGACATGTCGGGGTAGTTGTGAATGAACTTCTGCACCACCAAATTCAGCACATGCGCCAAGCAAGGGATGTGCGTCAAATTGGCTAGTCCCAGAGCTGCAACGAGATTTCGCCCATTATCACACACCACCAGGCCGGGCTTGAGGCTCACCGGCAGCAACCACTCGTCGGTCTGTTGTTCAATACCCCGCCACAACTCCTGTGCGGTGTGGGGCCTGTCCCCCAAACATATGAGTTTCAGAATGGCCTGCTGACGTTTACCCCGGGCTGTGCTGAAGTTGGTGGTGAAGGTGTGTGGCTGACTGGATGAGCAGGTGGAAGAAGAGGAGGAGGAAGCCGAGAAGGAGGAGGTGGCAACAGGAGGCAAAGAATGTTGCCCTGCGATCCTTGGCGGCGGCAGGACGTGCGCCAAACAGCTCTCCGCCTGGGGCCCAGCTGCCACTACATTTACCCAGTGTGCAGTTAGGGAGATATAGCGTCCCTGGCCGTGCTTACTGGTCCACGTATCTGTGGTTAGGTGGACCTTGCTACAGATGGCGTTGCGCAGTGCACACTTGATTTTATCGGATACTTGGTTGTGCAGGGAAGGCACGGCTCTCTTGGAGAAGTAGTGCCGGCTGGGAACAACATACTGTGGGACAGCAAGCGACATGAGCTGTTTGAAGCTGTCTGTGTCCACCAGCCTAAATGACAGCATTTCATAGGCCAGTAGTTTAGAAATGCTGGCATTCAGGGCCAGGGATCGAGGGTGGCTAGGTGGGAATTTACGCTTTCTATCAAATGTTTGTGAGATGGAGAGCTGAACGCTGGCGTGTGACATGGTTGAGACGCTTGGTGACGGAGGTGGTGGTGGTGGTGTTGGTGGTACATCCCCTGTTTGCTGGGCGGCAGGTGCCAACGTTCCTCCAGAGGCGGAGGAAGAGGCCGAGGCGGCAGCAGCAGAATAGGCCGAGGCGGCAGCAGCAGAAGAGGTAGCAGGGGGAGCCTGAGTGACTTCCTTGGTTTTAAGGTGTTTACTCCACTGCAGTTCATGCTTTGCATGCAGGTGCCTGGTCATGCAGGTTGTGCTCAGGTTCAGAACGTTAATGCCTCGCTTCAGGCTCTGATGGCACAGCGTGCAAACCACTCGGGTCTTGTCGTCAGCACATTGTTTGAAGAAGTGCCATGCCAGGGAACTCCTTGAAGCTGCCTTTGGGGTGCTCGGTCCCAGATGGCGGCGGTCAGTAGCAGGCGGAGTCTCTTGGCGGCGGGTGTTCTGCTTTTGCCCACTGCTCCCTCTTTTGCTACGCTGTTGGCTCGGTCTCACCACTGCCTCTTCCTCCGAACTGTGAAAGTCAGTGGCACGACCTTCATTCCATGTGGGGTCTAGGACCTCATCGTCCCCTGCATCGTCTTCCACCCAGTCTTGATCCCTGACCTCCTGTTCAGTCTGCACACTGCAGAAAGACGCAGCAGTTGGCACCTGTGTTTCGTCATCATCAGAGACATGCTGAGGTGGTATTCCCATGTCCTCATCATCAGGAAACATAAGTGGTTGTGCGTCAGTGCATTCTATGTCTTTCACCGCTGGGGAAGGGCTAGGTGGATGCCCTTGGGAAACCCTGCCAGCGGAGTCTTCAAACAGCATAAGAGACTGCTGCATAACTTGAGGCTGAGACAGTTTCCCTGGTATGCATGGGGGTGATGTGACAGACTGATGGGGTTGGTTTTCAGGCGCCATCTGTGCGCTTTCTGCAGAAGACTGGGTGGGAGATAATGTGAACGTGCTGGATCCACTGTCGGCCACCCAATTGACTAATGCCTGTACCTGCTCAGGCCTTACCATCCTTAGAACGGCATTGGGCCCCACCATATATCGCTGTAAATTCTGGCGGCTACTGGGACCTGAGGTAGTTGGTACACTAGGACGTGTGGATGTGGCAGAACGGCCACGTCCTCTCCCAGCACCAGAGGGTCCACTAACACCACCACGACCATGTCCACGTCCGCGTCCCTTACTAGATGTTTTTCTCATTGTTATGGTTCACCACAACAACAAATATATTATTTGGCCCAATGTATTGTATTCAAAATCAGCGGGATATAAATTTGAGGCCTAGTATTTAGGCGCTGGGTGACCGGTATGGATTTAGTGACAGAATTAGACTTGGAAATGCACAGAAGCGTGTGTGTGAAGTTATTCTGAATGACCCTATGTGCACCTTCAATATTATATACCCTTTTAGGGATAGATTTCAAATAGCTCTGATATAGCAGAAACCACTAAATTATGAAATTGCTAAATTGGGAATTGTACTTCAACCCAGAACAAAAAATGTGCTTTGACGGACACTAAATATCTTGCCCAGCAACAACAGTACAGCGGTGGGTAACGAGAGATTTAGAGGGATTTAAATTTGAGGCCTAGTATTTAGGCGCTGGGTCACCGGTATGGATTTAGTGACAGAATTAGACTTGGAAATGCACAGAAGCGTGTGTGTGAAGTTATTCTGAATGACCCTATGTGCACCTTCAATATTATATACCCTTTTAGGGATAGATTTCAAATAGCTCTGATATAGCAGAAACCACTAAATTATGAAATTGCTAAATTGGGAATTGTACTTCAACCCAGAACAAAAAATGTGCTTTGACGGACACTAAATATCTTGCCCAGCAACAACAGTACAGCGGTGGGTAACGAGAGATTTAGAGGGATTTAAATTTGAGGCCTAGTATTTAGGCGCTGGGTCACCGGTATGGATTTAGTGACAGAATTAGACTTGGAAATGCACAGAAGCGTGTGTGTGAAGTTATTCTGAATGACCCTATGTGCACCTTCAATATTATATACCCTTTTAGGGATAGATTTCAAATAGCTCTGATATAGCAGAAACCACTAAATTATGAAATTGCTAAATTGGGAATTGTACTTCAACCCAGAACAAAAAATGTGCTTTGACGGACACTAAATATCTTGCCCAGCAACAACAGTACACCGGTGGGTAACGAGAGATTTAGAGGGAATTAAATTTGAGGCCTAGTATTTAGGCGCTGGGTCACCGGTATGGATTTAGTGACAGAATTAGACTTGGAAATACACAGTAGCGGGTGTGTGTGAAGTTATTCTGAATGACCCTATGTGCACCTTCAATATTATATACCCTTTTAGGGATAGATTTCAAATAGCTCTGATATAGCAGAAACCACTAAATTATGAAATTGCTAAATTGGGAATTGTACTTCAACCCAGAACAAAAAATGTGCTTTGACGGACACTAAATATCTTGCCCAGCAACAACAGTACAGCGGTGGGTAACGAGAGATTTAGAGGGATTTAAATTTGAGGCCTAGTATTTAGGCGCTGGGTCACCGGTATGGATTTAGTGACAGAATTAGACTTGGAAATGCACAGAAGCGTGTGTGTGAAGTTATTCTGAATGACCCTATGTGCACCTTCAATATTATATACCCTTTTAGGGATAGATTTCAAATAGCTCTGATATAGCAGAAACCACTAAATTATGAAATTGCTAAATTGGGAATTGTACTTCAACCCAGAACAAAAAATGTGCTTTGACGGACACTAAATATCTTGCCCAGCAACAACAGTACAGCGGTGGGTAACGAGAGATTTAGAGGGATTTAAATTTGAGGCCTAGTATTTAGGCGCTGGGTCACCGGTATGGATTTAGTGACAGAATTAGACTTGGAAATGCACAGAAGCGTGTGTGTGAAGTTATTCTGAATGACCCTATGTGCACCTTCAATATTATATACCCTTTTAGGGATAGATTTCAAATAGCTCTGATATAGCAGAAACCACTAAATTATGAAATTGCTAAATTGGGAATTGTACTTCAACCCAGAACAAAAAATGTGCTTTGACGGACACTAAATATCTTGCCCAGCAACAACAGTACACCGGTGGGTAACGAGAGATTTAGAGGGAATTAAATTTGAGGCCTAGTATTTAGGCGCTGGGTCACCGGTATGGATTTAGTGACAGAATTAGACTTGGAAATACACAGTAGCGGGTGTGTGTGAAGTTATTCTGAATGACCCTATGTGCACCTTCAATATTATATACCCTTTTAGGGATAGATTTCAAATAGCTCTGATATAGCAGAAACCACTAAATTATGAAATTGCTAAATTGGGAATTGTACTTCAACCCAGAACAAAAAATGTGCTTTGACGGACACTAAATATCTTGCCCAGCAACAACAGTACAGCGGTGGGTAACGAGAGATTTAGAGGGAATTAAATTTGAGGCCTAGTATTTAGGCGCTGGGTCACCGGTATGGATTTAGTGACAGAATTAGACTTGGAAATACACAGTAGCGGGTGTGTGTGAAGTTATTCTGAATGACCCTATGTGCACCTTCAATATTATATACCCTTTTTGGGATAGATTTCAAATAGCTCTGATATAGCAGGAACCACTAAATTATGAAATTGCTAAATTGGGAATTGTACTTCAACCCAGAACAAAAAATGTGCTTTGACGGGCACTAAATAACTTTCCCAGCTACAACAGGACAACGGTAACGAGAGATTTAGAGGGATTTAAATTTGAGGCCTAGTATTTAGGCGCTGGGTGACAGGTATGGGTTTAGTGACAGAATTAGACTTGGAAATACACAGTAGCGGGTGTGTGTGAAGTTATTCTGAATGACCCTATGTGCACCTTCAATATTATATACCCTTTTTGGGATAGATTTCAAATAGCTCTGATATAGCAGAAACCACTAAATTATGAAATTGCTAAATTGGGAATTGTACTTCAACCCAGAACAAAAAATGTGCTTTGACGGACACTAAATATCTTGCCCAGCAACAACAGTACAGCGGTGGGTAACGAGAGATTTAGAGGGAATTAAATTTGAGGCCTAGTATTTAGGCGCTGGGTCACCGGTATGGATTTAGTGACAGAATTAGACTTGGAAATACACAGTAGCGGGTGTGTGTGAAGTTACTCTGAATGACCCTATGTGCACCTTCAATATTATATACCCTTTTTGGGATAGATTTCAAAGAGCTCTGATATAGCAGGAACCACTAAATTATGAAATTGCTAAATTGAGAATTGTATTTCAACCCAGAACAAGAAATGTGCTTGAACGGACACTAAATAACTCGCCCAGCTACAGCACTAGGGACAGATTTAGCTGGATATAAATTTGAGGCCTAGTATTTAGGCGCTGGGTGACCGGTATGGATTTAGTGACAGAATTAGACTGGGATATGGCCAAAAAATGAACAGACTATTGCTGGTTAAATGCACTTGGTGTGACAGCTTCACCCTGATGTAGGCTTTAGCCAAATAACAACCACACCATTGAGGGTTAAATGCACTTGGTGACAGGCGCAGCTTGCCCCTGATTTTGTATATGGCCAAAAAATGAACAGACTATTGCTGGTTAAATGCACTTGGTGTGACAGCTTCACCCTGATGTAGGCTTTAGCCAAAAAACAACCACACCATTGAGGGTTAAATGCACTTGGTGACAGGCGCAGCTTGCCCCTGATTTTGTATATGGCCAAAAAATGAACAGACTATTGCTGGTTAAATGCACTTGGTGTGACAGCTTCACCCTGATGTAGGCTTTAGCCAAAAAACAACCACACCATTGAGGGTTAAATGCACTTGGTGACAGGCGCAGCTTGCCCCTGATTTTGTATATGGCCAAAAAATGAACAGACTATTGCTGGTTAAATGCACTTGGTGTGACAGCTTCACCCTGATGTAGGCTTTAGCCAAAAAACAACCACACCATTGAGGGTTAAATGCACTTGGTCGCAGCTTGTGCTGGCGCACCACAAGACACAAAATGGCCGCCGATCACCCCAGAAAAATGAGACTGACAAACGGTCTGTGCAGCCTAAAAACAGTGAGCAATTGAGGATCAGCAGCTCAATGATCCACAGCTGCAGATCGATCAGTTAATCAAGTCCTTTGGAGGAGTTAATCTGCCTAATCTCGCCCTACTGTCGCAGCCGCAACCTCTCCCTACGCTAATCAGAGCAGAGTGACGGGCGGCGCTATGTGACTCCAGCTTAAATAGAGGCTGGGTCACATGGTGCTCTGGCCAATCACAGCCATGCCAATAGTAGGCATGGCTGTGATGGCCTCTTGGGGCAAGTAGTATGACGCTTGTTGATTGGCTGCTTTGCAGCCTTTCAAAAAGCGCCAAGAAAGCGTCACAAAAGCGCGAAGAAAGCGACGAACACCGAACCCGAACCCGGACTTTTACGAAAATGTCCGGGTTCGGGTCCGTGTCACGGACACCCCAAAATTCGGTACGAACCCGAACTATACAGTTCGAGTTCGCTCATCCCTAAAGAACACCTTTATCATGATTTAGCTAGGTTAGCAGGTGGGTAGGTATTTTTTATGCGTCTGTTGGTAGTGATGAACGAGTTTCTGGAAATTTGATTCTGGTCTTATTCTACCAAATCGGACTTCTGATTTGATTTGGACTCATATTGATTTGACAACATTTTAAAGAGCTTCATATGCCCTGAAAATCTGATATTGATATTCTGGTTTTCTCTCTCTTTCTCTATCAAATTCCCCAAATTTAATTGCAGGAAATAATAATTATTTGGCAGCTTTACCGAACTTCATCAGGAAATTTGATTAGTTCAAAATTATTTTGTCATGAATCACTTTTCATTCTATGGAGCCGGCACAATGATGGTGAATGGTGATTGCTCCACCCCCATCAATTAACCCCTCAGATGCCGTAGTAAACGCTGAGACTCACATTTATCTCCTCAGGGGTAAATCCTCATCTACTTGATTGCGAAGAGGCCATCTGCTTATTCCTTGATTTAAGCCAAAGGACATGCGACAAACGTGATGACATCACCACTTGATAATGCTGGCCGCACGCAGTAACTTCATCACTGACATCATCACTGATGACTTCACCACATGCGGCCATCATGATTTTTAGGAAAAATGTATTTGTTACCACAAAGTGCGAGGAAATTTGCTCAACACTAATTATATAGAATTAGAAACTTTGGAAAATTTTAGGTCACATTTTGATTTTAAGGAATCGATTTGCTCATCTGTATCTGATGGAGTTTTGCTTTGTGATAAAGCTTTTAAATGTATAATGTATGGAGGTCAAGTACCAGGTCACTCAAGCAGCACTCAGATTACCAGCTTTTCATTCCACTAATATTAACTCATTCTTATAATTTCAGTTCATTCTTTTAGGGTCTTGGATTTTAAGCAAAACATTTTTCCCATACCTAAAAATGATACCTTTAAATTATTTTTCAGTATGCAAGGTCAAACCACAATGGATTGTTGAAAAGAACTGTGATAGCACTGTGGGGTGCTTCTAACAAGTCCACGCTAAATTGCTTTTCAATAAAGACTCTTCAAGACATACTTGCTTTTAAGTGGTATAGCTGAGGTTATTTTATAACATTTATAAGAAAGTATTCTACTGAACCCTTGAGGACAGTAAGTTCTATAAGGCAGTCCATGGAGTTCTTTAACTAAAGATTGGATAAACAACTTTTGTCACCCAAAAATGTGATTTAGGTCCTATTTTGTTTTTGTAGCACTATGTGGTGTTACATGTTAGCGAATGAGATGCTAGCAAACTGTGTTAACATTTTCTAGCATACAAGGGAATGGTTTTAGATGGTTTTGCTATGTTTTGTTGGTCTATGTTCTTATTGATATCAACAAGGAAACAACTAACAAAGAAAACCAAAAGTTTAAAAGACATCTTGCCTTCTCAATATGTGCAGTGCTTTAAACCATTTTTTTAAAACTGGTCCTAGGAAAACACCACTTAAAGTGATTGTGCCATTAGAACATGACTTATTTAAATGTCATTATCTATATTTAAAAGAACAAAACAAAAACTAAAAAATATCAGTTATAGCGCTGGTCACTTGGCCTAATAATATGTTGGGACGTTCTGTTTTGTACAGGTAACATCTCAGTAGCCATTGCATTATTATAATAGGTAGAATTACAATGACAAGTGACACCTTTGTATAGATAACGCCAAATCCACCATTCACAATATGTGATATCACAGCCTATCTCCTCCCTCCTGGCCTCTGCAGAGAGATTCTACCCAGAAAAAATTTCCCATAGAAGTCTATGAGGTTGTCATGGAACCATGAACCAGACGTACAACAAGAGATAAGTGGAAATAAGAAGGCTTTATTGAAAATCAAGCTGTAAGGCAAAAGTCCAAACAGATGGCTAAACCGAAGCAGGGTCTTGCGAAGCCAGAGGTCAGGAACCAGAAGGGTAGTCAGACGAAGCCTGGATCAGGAACCAGCAGGGTAGTCAGACGAAGCCTGGATCAGGAACCAGCAGGGTAGTCAGACGAAGCCAGGATCAGGAACCAGAAGCAGCAGCAGTCTTAGAAGCATGTGAACACAGGAGGACCAAGCAAGGAACTGAAGCCACAGACCTCCTATATATATGAGCTAGGCATCCAGCTCCTCCCAGTGGGAAGGAGAAGCCGCAGGGTGGGAGGCTACAAGAAACCCAGAAACCAAGATGGCCGCCAGCACATGTCAGAGGAAGAGTTCACCGCCGTGTTCCTGGCAAACTCAGCCCAAGGCAGGAGGTCAACCCAATTGTCTTGGTGATCGGAGACATAGCAACAAAGGAATTGCTCCAAGGCCTGATTGGATCGTTCTGCGGCCCCATTGGACTGAGGGTGGTAGGCCGAGGAGAAAGAGAGATGAATCCCCAACTGGGAGCAAAAGGCGCGCCAGAACCTGGACACAAACTGACTCCCCCGATCCGACACAATCTCCTTGGGCAAACCGTGCAACCGGAAGACCTCCCTGGCAAAAATCGAGGCCAACTCTTGTGCAGAGGGTAACTTCTTGAGAGGAACACAGTGGCACATTTTGGAAAACCGATCCACAATCATGAGAATGACCCTATGGCCTCGGGATGCAGGGAGGTCCACAATGAAATCCATCCCCAGGTGTGACCATGGACGCTCCCCGGTGGCTATGGGTTGCAAAAGGCCCAACGGAAGGTGCCGAGGGGACTTACTCTGGGCACAAACGGAGCATGCCGCTACATATGCGGCGATGTCGGAACGTAGAGAAGGCCACCAGAACAGACGTGAAACAGCCCAGGACAGCTGATTCTTTCCAGGATGCCCCGCGGCCTTGGAGTTATGGTAGGTTCGCAACAACCGAGTGCGCAACTCCTCAGGCACAAAACATCTGCCGTTGGGTCTCCCAGAGGGAGCACCAGATTGAGCCGCCAAAATCTGCTCACCCAGGGGAGAGGTCAGGCTGGTGCGAATAGCGGCCAGGATCTGATTCGGAGGTATGACCGAAGTCGGAATCGACTCCTCCCCGGACAGCTCGGAGTACTGCCGTGATAAGGCATCCACTCTGATGTTCTTGGAACCGGGTAGGTAGCGAGGATGGCCCTGTACCGTCAGAATTCATGGCTTGGTCCTAATGTCATGGAACCATGAACCAGACGTACAACAAGAGATAAGTGGAAATAAGAAGGCTTTATTGAAAATCAAGCTGTAAGGCAAAAGTCCAAACGGATGGCTAAACCGAAGCAGGGTCTTGCGAAGCCAGAGGTCAGGAACCAGAAGGGTAGTCAGACGAAGCCTGGATCAGGAACCAGCAGGGTAGTCAGACGAAGCCTGGATCAGGAACCAGCAGGGTAGTCAGACGAAGCCAGGATCAGGAACCAGAAGCAGCAGCAGTCTTAGAAGCATGTGAACACAGGAGGACCAAGCAAGGAACTGAAGCCACAGACCTCCTATATATATGAGCTAGGCATCCAGCTCCTCCCAGTGGGAAGGAGAAGCCGCAGGGTGGGAGGCTACAAGAAACCCAGAAACCAAGATGGCCGCCAGCACATGTCAAACGAAGGAGAACAGCAAGAAGGTAAGACCATGACAGAGGTCAGTTCCTGTCTATGTTTATAACCCATGTTGCTGCATGGAAAATGTAAAAAATACAAAAATAAATAAATATATAGATAGATATATTAACCTATAGATATTACTGCATCATTGTGTTGCAGTCAATGTCCATAAGAAGACATCAACAAAAAAAGTTATCCACCATAAAACCATATTCAGATACAGTATATTACCAAGATTGGCAAAAGTCATTGTAGGGCACCATGGCAAGGCTCTGCATTGGTCCCCAATTCCCTCTGCTAAATATTTAGCAGCAAGTTAATTCTTGACTTGAAAAGCTTATTACAAGATTATTTTAGTCTCAGCACATTTGACCTTGATTATAAGTGAATATCTGGCAAGGTGCAAGGCAAGAGGGCATATATGTTGAGGATAGCAGATGGTGGAGACAATAACCAGGTCAGTTGGTGGCAATAAATAATGGCAATCTTTACTAAATTGATATTGAGCGTAGTAGTACATAGAGCAGCAAAAACATAGTTCCAAAGTATATTACTGTGTAATTTTTTTTTTTACAATAACTGTGTATGGCCAGCAGAAATGATGGTAGTAGTGCCTGAGTCAATCTCTAAATACGTTGAATCTTTCCAAGATAATGACAGGCATAATATTTTGTACTTGTTAATTCCTTCTGCAATTCCTGGGCTGAGGGGTGAAGATCTTAGATCAGGATGGCCAGTCTGTCTCAAAGTATGGCAGGTGCTAGAGGAGATTAATTCTTTCCATAGCAGTAAAGTTTTTAACAGCATAAACCAGTAGTATCTTACTGACAGTATCCAGTACATGACCTTGGTGGTTCTAGACCTTCTTAGGCTGTCCGTGTCATTTTTTCCTTAGGGTATTCTATTGGTTAAGTAACTCTCTGACAGCTTTTCAGTCTTAGGAATGGAGTCTCGTGCAGGAGCTCTCATACACACACATGTCTTGTCTGTAGCTTCCCTCAGCTAACACTCTCCAACTAACCAGGGGGAAGACCAAATCCATCATCCTGGTAACCTAACCAGGTCTGCCAGTAAGTTAATCATATATTGTCCATACATTGCCATTAGGTATACATAGTGCACAACAAAAGAAATGCTTTAACAAAGAATGAACATGTAACTCGGTAATATCCTTAAATTAAATGTTTTACCAATAATTAACCATTTGCAGTGATTATCTAGAGCACTGCACCAAAAATCCCTCATCTGAACCACTCTGCCCTATTTTTTTCATCCATAATCATTTCCCATGAAATTCCACCAGCTGCTATATACCATAACACAGTCTTATTATATAGGTAACTTGACATTCTATGGTTTGATATAAGTTTTTTTTCTGGACCCATGAGAGTAAAACTTTCTGAACATTTGTGGCATATTGCTAAGATAAATGTCTTATAGGTGTGTGTCTCACCTCTGGAAGGGGTGCCCTCCATTAACAAAGAGCACAAAGGGCATGTTTGGCATCATTCTAAATGACTACTATGGGACCTACAAAAACAGCAGAGTGAGCATACTATTTTTGGAAGTCCTGTAGCATTGCACATAGAGTACCCCTAAATGTGTGCCCCCCCCCCTCCATTCACTGCTTTAGGACTTTTAAAAATAACTGAGATCATCTATTCTCACAAGTCCCATAGTGAAGAATGTACACATATTGTTCCATGTATGTGCAGGTTGCTCTCCATTCACTTCAGGGCCCAGTTCTTGAGATAGGAGCAGGTCACTGAGGTGGAACTCAAACTTATTGGACATTTATTACATATCCTATTGCTATGTCTTAAATGTCCATATTGGTATACCCTGTGAAAGGAGTTATTCTACTTATTTTAAAAATTTCCCCCAAATTAGTAATGGTGAAAAATTAGCAAAAGAATGCATACTCAGCCATTTCATCCTCCATCGCTTCCAGTACTGCTACTCCGATTCTCCATACCAGATTTAGTTTGGCTTAATTGATGATGTATCCATATACTACATAAGACTTCTACAGTCATTTACTGCCTTTAGTGATATTTTGCTGTATATTGCTGAGGCTAATGATTAGCTAAAACATTTTGTTTTCTTTATATATGGGTATGTCATTGCTGAAGATGACCTCATGGCTACAGTGGCATGGATGAGTAGACCCGCAATGCTTGAAGTGGCAGGGATAAATATATACATACAATTGCTGGCTTGTGGGAAATTTGTTAATAAGTCACTTTAAAAGAAAACTCCAGGTCTACTGGGCCAGAGAGATGGATGAATTATCTCTTTGGTGTTCTTTAAATCCTTATCATGCTTAGTCTTCTCAATCCCTGCACTAGGCATAACAGATTGCAATATCTTTGACAAGCAAGTATTAAAATGTTTTCCCTGAACTGTTCCTTTATTGCATTGTTTCTGCTTGGTGTTAGTTTTGAAAAATGAGAAAAATGAGATAAGTCTACAAATAGCCAGAAATTTTAGCTAGTTTAGACTTATTCAGACGCTTGGTCTGTAACAGCCGCCTCTGCCTATTTCTCAGTAAACTAATGGATTATAGGGGCTGTAGTTTCATAGGAACTGGACAGAAGCATAGCAAACACCAGTGCACTTAAGTGTATGAAATCTCTTATGTGCAGTTGAGTCTTCAGATTAATATAGATGCTGGAAATGTTCCTTCCTCTTGAGAGGAATCTCTTCAGATTTTCACTACATACTAAATAGATCCTACTGGCACAAATGCATGTTAGAAATGAAAATAAAATATTAAGTTCAAATACACAATTATTGTACCACTTTCACATGTGCTGTGTGTAGCCATTGTTTTTCCAAGTCAATGGAAAAGAGATGAAAGGATTTCTGGTTCGGCAATTTGAGAGTACTAAACAAGTTTTTTACCTAAAGTACAAAAATAATCATAGATGTTGGAAATCACAACTTCAGAAGGTAAAGTTTTGTGATTTTTATATACTTTTAGAGATACTGTCAGGAGTTTACTATGCAGGTCTATGTTGAGAGGGTTGCCAAGGCAATCAGCTAATTACCCGCTGGTCAGTGTGACTGAGCTGAGCCAATAAGGTTTCTGACTGTGTGTTCAATCCCAGAGCTAGTCGGGAAATTTACAGCCACAGTTCCTTAATTGACTTGCCAGTATATCCTAGGTCTATACTGTGTGATATCCTAATCCTGGGTATTGGTGAACTGACTACTGGCTAGTTTTTGGAATAACCCTGTCTCTGCTGTTCCTGCTTATTTTGACCCTCCTAGTGAACTGACTAATGGCATATTTCTAGATTAACCCCGTATGCTGCTCCTGCTTATATTGACTCTCCTGGTATACTTATCTTGGCTTGTCTCTGTATTAAAACCCTTAGTTTACTGCATTAGTCATGTTTATTTCTCCAGGTTTGGACCTTGCTTACTGATTTCTCTAGGTACCTCATTTGTCATTCTGGAAGGTCGGCCACTAGTGTGCCGGCACCAGTTTTCTGTCACCAACCCTGCAGATGTAGCCTGGGTTTCTAGCAACCAAACTCATTCAGTCTTACAGTGAAGTACCTATGAGTAACCTTAGTTTCTTATCCCCTGAAGTGGTTTAGGAAGACTGGTAGCAGTTTGGAGGTTCACTGACTGTGGTCCTGACAGTGACTTTAATACTCCCTAACATATATTCATGATTTTATATTTTGCTATAAATAACTTTAAAAAAAAGATATAATATGAAGTACAGCAATATTGAACCTCTTGTGATTCCTTTTTGCTGTGAGGATGCTAACAGCTTTCTGTAGTGAGGTAACTCTGGTTCAGTTGATTCATAGGAGATTCAGTTATAAAATCGCTGAAATATGCCTGTCTTACACCAACATTAAAGTGTGATATTGTTAATTATGAGACATGAAATGAAATCAAAGATGACAATCAAAATGGCTTTCTTTATGACATCACATTTTAGTCAATGTGTGGACTTGCAAAAGATAAGTTATGTAGGAAGCTTATAGAGTCATAGCAGCCAGTGACTCTATAAGCTTCCTACATAACTTATCTTTTGTTTTTTAAGTTTTAGTAGCCTTCTTTTGGATCTCTAGTCTTCAACTTTGTACGTATGTTTTTTTTTGTTTTTTTTCATCATCAGAACTTTTAGTCTACAACATGCTCTCTACCACAGTATCTTTTGGTAGGCCTAAGTTCTAACCCCTAGTTTGAATGAATTACTTGCTACGTATGGGTACATTTAACTAATCTATTTCACTTTATTGTTTATATATAATTGGGAGGAGGGCATGATCAAGATCTAGGCAGTCAACAACCCCACACGTACAATGGAAAAACCAAAGTTAGCACTTCCTGACAAAGTGAAATTAATGTGCTGTCGCTAATCCGGTTTGACTACAAGATAAACAAAAGTAATCATAAACAATTGTAGTAGCACTCTGCAAGTGCCAGGATACTTCAAAACATGATAATATATATATATATATATATATATATATATATATATATAATTTTATTTTTTAATTTCATTACTGCTATATTTACCATATTTATGAGTTTGAGGTTCTTAGTACACATTTTTATCAATCTGTATGAGCCAACCTCCACAACAAGCTGATCTCAGTGCACAGTGTATCTGTACGATAGGAGACATCTCTCTCTCAGGCCTAGGCCTACAAAATGAACTCAGGATTAGGGTGCATTCACACAACCGTATATATGGTGCACATCCAATCCAAATTTTTTGCAGACAGTCTGTATCCGTATGTCTGTTCCATTGCCCCCCCCCCCCCCCAAAAAAAATAGAACATGTCATATTCTTGTCTGTTTTGTTACATAGTGAGGGACCTGAAGAAGGGAAAAAATGTGGAATGCACATGGCTAGTATCCATGTTTTGCAGATTTGCGGATCGCAAAATGGGTACTTTCTTGGGAATGCCCTCTAAGTACGGGTCACGTTTATTTGATACAAATTTAAAATAGTTTTGTGAGCTTCAGTGAGCCTACTTTCACATCTGCGTTTTCCTTTCTAGTATTCAGATCCTTCAAAGGATCTCAAAACCTGAAGAAAAAGCTTCAGTTTTGTCCCCATTCATTGTCAATGGGGATAAAACTTAACGGAACGGAATACACAAGCAGTGTTTTTGAGGGTGTCATGAGATACTGATCAAGATGGATCTAGCATGATATACAATGTAAGTCAATGGTACCTGATCTGTTTTCTCAGACACAAAAAGAAGATGAGCCCATTGACTTACATTATATTTCATGCCGGATCAGTCTTGGTCATTTTAAAGATACTAAAACTGGATCTGTTCTGAATGGACGCAGAAGGTTGTATTATTTACCGGATGCGTTTTTTGCTGAGCCTCTGACAGATTCAGCAAGAATGCAGATGTAAAAGTAACTTAAGGTTGTTGTGGCAGATATGCTCACATAATTTTTGCAGGGTGCTGTTGCGTATCTGTGTTTGCTTTTCAATAGATTTATTTATTTATTTTTCATTTAACCTTAATAAATTTGGTATATGCCTAATTTTTTAATGTTCATATTATTGCAAGGTACAGTATGTCACTCTCCTGCATCAGTGTGGTTTGAAGCTCTGTCTATTACACTAATAACAAATTTACTTTATTCTCTTCAGCCCTACTTGATTTGGAGTCCTCAAGGCCAAATAAGTAGGCTCTTATACTGTACTTAAGTCATTTAATTTTAATCTTTTGCATCTTATTAAGATGATAAAGTAGCTGCTGTCAACACAGTTGCCAGTGAGCCAATTAACACTGACGTCATGATGACAATACAGCATTTCACAATGCTTTTTCATTGCTCCATCCAATTAGTATAATATTGCTAGAATGAATCAGGATCTAATGTAATGTCAGTGTAAAATATGGAAATTTATCTTTTTTTCCATAGAGTAACATTGAATTGTTAGCCTACATTTTTGAAAAAAAAAACAAAAAAAAACACTAAGGATTATGGTTATTAAACAAATTGTATAAGATAAGGAAACTTTAACTATTTTATTCTAAAAACAACTCAACTTTTATCTATATGAGTGATATCACAGTTAACCCCTTAAAAAAATTCTATGGGATTTAACAATTGATGACCTAGTGTATTAGCACAAGTAATCAAGTCAGATTGGTGGGGTCCGACATCATGCACACCTTCCTAACAGCTGTTTGGGAGTAGGTCCACTGCAGGAACTATACAGCTTCATCCTGCCATTGTGCTGCAGATGGAACTGACTATTGCAACGTGTTCTCCCATTAATGTAAATGAGATTGCCATATCCAGCTCTGTTCACTATACAGTGGATGGAGGTGTGTGGTTTTGACGCCTATTTCTATGGTTTTGTTGCCTATTTCCAGCACCAGAGCTACTCTCAAACAGGTGAATGGTGGAGTGTGATGTTCTTTATTCCTGGAGAAGCAATTTAAAGGTCATGGACACTAACTGGTGTGCACATGCGCGTACACGAAAATTATATTGCCGATATTTTGCATTTAAAAAAATTATTAATGGAGATCGCAAATTCAAATAATACATCTGATATGTCACTGTCCATGTTGTGGGACTATTTGTGCACTTCTAGTAATTATTTCTTGGCTGCAAATATGAGCTGAAGGTTTTTCAGGTTTGCCTGCCATTAAAATGAATGGGACCCGCCGCAAACTTACAGTTCACAAACATTTGATCAGGTTCACACGATCGTGTTTGCGAACCATCCTGGCAGATGTTCATTCATCACTAGGTTTAAACACTCATTTGAAATAAATTATCAAACTGATAAGAATTTGAAGAAATTACAGATGTAGCATTGTTTAAAAAAAACAGCAAGATGCATGATATTAACATGGCGCTCATATGCTTTTGGCATCTAGTGTAGAGCAATGTGCCCCGCCCCCCAACCTCCATTAATAGCGATCTTTTACATTTTGCTACATCTCTTTATGCATTTAATGCAAAAACCCTTTAAAGACCACCTATTTGAGAATATTTCCCCTTATCTAAATCTGAATTCATGAGATAGGTTGTTAGTCCCACCTGATATTATGCATGCTGGCCATCTTCATTAACAAGACCTCCACCTTAAAATACAATTTTTTTATGCAATTTCTATTAGACATCTCAAAGAGGTTTCATTGTGTGTATGTATCTATTATATAATAATGAAGCATTTTAAAACCATCCATAAATATACATATTTTCCACATAATAATCCCCTTTTAAGTAGACTCCAAGACTCCATCAACATCTTCACTAAAGGGAATTTTGTCCTGACTCAAGCAATGCGAATAGATTAGGCAAAGGTCCCATGCTATTCCTCACCAAGGATTGTATGCAGCCAATGTGTTCCCAATTAATTAGCAATGCAATTCTAGTTGCCAAAAAATATAACTTCATATCCAGTACATCTACAGTCGTGGTCAAAAGTTTTTAGAATTACATAAATATTGGAAATTGGAAAAGTTGCTGCTTAAGTTTTTATAATAGCAATTTGCATATACAGAATGTTATGAAGAGTGATCAGATGAATTGCATAGTCCTTCTTTGCCATGAAAATTAACTTAATCTCCCCAAAAAATCATCTTGTTAACTCAGGTGAGAATGTTGACAAGCACAAGCCTGGAGATCATTATGTCAGGCTGATTGGGTTAAAATGGCAGACTTGACCTGTTAAAAGGAGGGTGATGCTTGAAATCATTGTTCTTCCATTGTTAACCATGGTGACCTGCAAAGAAATGCGTGCAGCCATCATTTTGTTGCAAAAATTTGGCTTCACAGGCAATGATATTGTGGCTACTAAGATTGCACCTCAATCAACAATTTATAGGATTATCAAGAACTTCAAGGAAAGAGGTTCAATTTTTGTTAAGAAGGCTTCAGCAAGTTCCAGGATCGTCTCCTAAAGAGGATTCAGCTGCGGGATCGGAGTGCCAACAGTGCAGAGCTTGCTCAGGAATGGCAGCAGGCAGGTGTGAGCGCATCTGCATGCACAGTGAGGCAAAGACTTTTGGAAGATTGCCTGGTGTCAAAAAGGGCAGCAAAGAAGACTGGGAAAGGGGAGGGATCCGCACCACAAAATCCAAATAAAAAATTCCCAGCTGCCTTGCTTGCTTGAATCTGATATATTTATTATCACAAAGTAGTCCTCTAATGGGACGCGTTTTGGCCCATGTAGACTTCCTCAGCCATGATGGCTGAGGAAGGCTATATGTGCCGAAACACGTCCTGTTAGAGGACTACTTTGTAAAAATAAAGATATAAGATTCAAGCAAGCAAGACAGCGGGGAATTTTTGATTTGGATTTTGTGGTGGGGATCCCTCCCCTTTCCCGTGCAGACAGGACCGTGAGCTGTTGATTTGGATTACTGTCAAGTATAATATATAAAATAAAATAAAGTACCACCCCTTCATTCCCCATCCCCCACGTGGTGTACCAGCCCCAACTTGGGATTTTAACAGATTTTAACCACTTATTCGCTTCCTGCGCTGAGTAGAAGAACCAAGTTTTCTCCTTATACAGAACTCTCAATTTAGCAGGATACAAAAGGGAATAGGAGATTGCAGCTTGTTGAAGTCTGTGTTTTACATCAATATATTTCTCACACTCCTTTTGAGTAGACAGTGAATAATCTGGAAATATCAACACTTTTGACCCATCATTTTCCACTTTAGCTAACGATTAGGGATGAGCGAACTCGAACTGTATAGTTCGGGTTCGTACCGAATTTTGGGGTGTCCGTGACACGGACCCGAACCCGGACATTTTCGTAAAAGTCCGGGTTCGGGTTCGGTGTTCGTCGCTTTCTTCGCGCTTTTGTGACGCTTTCTTGGCGCTTTTTGAAAGGCTGCAAAGTAGCCAATCAACAAGCGTCATACTACTTGCCCCAAGAGGCCATCACAGCCATGCCTACTATTGGCATGGCTGTGATTGGCCAGAGCACCATGTGACCCAGCCTCTATTTAAGCTGGAGTCACATAGCGCCGCCCGTCACTCTGCTCTGATTAGCGTAGGGAGAGGTTGCGGCTGCGACAGTAGGGCGAGATTAGGCAGATTAACTCCTCCAAAGGACTTGATTAACTGATCGATCTGCAGCTGTGGATCATTGAGCTGCTGATCCTCAATTGCTCACTGTTTTTAGGCTGCACAGACCGTTTGTCAGTCTCATTTTTCTGGGGTGATCGGCGGCCATTTTGTGTCTTGTGGTGCGCCAGCACAAGCTGCGACCAAGTGCATTTAACCCTCAATGGTGTGGTTGTTTTTTGGCTAAAGCCTACATCAGGGTGAAGCTGTCACACCAAGTGCATTTAACCAGCAATAGTCTGTTCATTTTTTGGCCATATACAAAATCAGGGGCAAGCTGCGCCTGTCACCAAGTGCATTTAACCCTCAATGGTGTGGTTGTTTTTTGGCTAAAGCCTACATCAGGGTGAAGCTGTCACACCAAGTGCATTTAACCAGCAATAGTCTGTTCATTTTTTGGCCATATACAAAATCAGGGGCAAGCTGCGCCTGTCACCAAGTGCATTTAACCCTCAATGGTGTGGTTGTTTTTTGGCTAAAGCCTACATCAGGGTGAAGCTGTCACACCAAGTGCATTTAACCAGCAATAGTCTGTTCATTTTTTGGCCATATACAAAATCAGGGGCAAGCTGCGCCTGTCACCAAGTGCATTTAACCCTCAATGGTGTGGTTGTTTTTTGGCTAAAGCCTACATCAGGGTGAAGCTGTCACACCAAGTGCATTTAACCAGCAATAGTCTGTTCATTTTTTGGCCATATCCCAGTCTAATTCTGTCACTAAATCCATACCGGTCACCCAGCGCCTAAATACTAGGCCTCAAATTTATATCCAGCTAAATCTGTCCCTAGTGCTGTAGCTGGGCGAGTTATTTAGTGTCCGTTCAAGCACATTTCTTGTTCTGGGTTGAAATACAATTCCCAATTTAGCAATTTCATAATTTAGTGGTTCCTGCTATATCAGAGCTATTTGAAATCTATCCCAAAAAGGGTATATAATATTGAAGGTGCACATTGGGTCATTCAGAATAACTTCACACACACCCGCTACTGTGTATTTCCAAGTCTAATTCTGTCACTAAACCCATACCTGTCACCCAGCGCCTAAATACTAGGCCTCAAATTTAAATCCCTCTAAATCTCTCGTTACCCACCGCTGTACTGTTGTTGCTGGGCAAGATATTTAGTGTCCGTCAAAGCACATTTTTTGTTCTGGGTTGAAGTACAATTCCCAATTTAGCAATTTCATAATTTAGTGGTTTCTGCTATATCAGAGCTATTTGAAATCTATCCCTAAAAGGGTATATAATATTGAAGGTGCACATAGGGTCATTCAGAATAACTTCACACACACGCTTCTGTGCATTTCCAAGTCTAATTCTGTCACTAAATCCATACCGGTGACCCAGCGCCTAAATACTAGGCCTCAAATTTAAATCCCTCTAAATCTCTCGTTACCCACCACTGTACTGTTGTTGCTGGGCAAGATATTTAGTGTCCGTCAAAGCACATTTTTTGTTCTGGGTTGAAGTACAATTCCCAATTTAGCAATTTCATAATTTAGTGGTTTCTGCTATATCAGAGCTATTTGAAATCTATCCCTAAAAGGGTATATAATATTGAAGGTGCACATAGGGTCATTCAGAATAACTTCACACACACGCTTCTGTGCATTTCCAAGTCTAATTCTGTCACTAAATCCATACCGGTGACCCAGCGCCTAAATACTAGGCCTCAAATTTAAATCCCTCTAAATCTCTCGTTACCCACCGCTGTACTGTTGTTGCTGGGCAAGATATTTAGTGTCCGTCAAAGCACATTTTTTGTTCTGGGTTGAAGTACAATTCCCAATTTAGCAATTTCATAATTTAGTGGTTTCTGCTATATCAGAGCTATTTGAAATCTATCCCTAAAAGGGTATATAATATTGAAGGTGCACATAGGGTCATTCAGAATAACTTCACACACACGCTTCTGTGCATTTCCAAGTCTAATTCTGTCACTAAATCCATACCGGTGACCCAGCGCCTAAATACTAGGCCTCAAATTTAAATCCCTCTAAATCTCTCGTTACCCACCGCTGTACTGTTGTTGCTGGGCAAGATATTTAGTGTCCGTCAAAGCACATTTTTTGTTCTGGGTTGAAGTACAATTCCCAATTTAGCAATTTCATAATTTAGTGGTTCCTGCTATATCAGAGCTATTTGAAATCTATCCCAAAAAGGGTATATAATATTGAAGGTGCACATTGGGTCATTCAGAATAACTTCACACACACCCGCTACTGTGTATTTCCAAGTCTAATTCTGTCACTAAACCCATACCTGTCACCCAGCGCCTAAATACTAGGCCTCAAATTTAAATCCCTCTAAATCTCTCGTTACCCACCGCTGTACTGTTGTTGCTGGGCAAGATATTTAGTGTCCGTCAAAGCACATTTTTTGTTCTGGGTTGAAGTACAATTCCCAATTTAGCAATTTCATAATTTAGTGGTTCCTGCTATATCAGAGCTATTTGAAATCTATCCCTAAAAGGGTATATAATATTGAAGGTGCACATAGGGTCATTCAGAATAACTTCACACACACGCTTCTGTGCATTTCCAAGTCTAATTCTGTCACTAAATCCATACCGGTGACCCAGCGCCTAAATACTAGGCCTCAAATTTAAATCCCTCTAAATCTCTCGTTACCCACCGCTGTACTGTTGTTGCTGGGCAAGATATTTAGTGTCCGTCAAAGCACATTTTTTGTTCTGGGTTGAAGTACAATTCCCAATTTAGCAATTTCATAATTTAGTGGTTTCTGCTATATCAGAGCTATTTGAAATCTATCCCTAAAAGGGTATATAATATTGAAGGTGCACATAGGGTCATTCAGAATAACTTCACACACACGCTTCTGTGCATTTCCAAGTCTAATTCTGTCACTAAATCCATACCGGTGACCCAGCGCCTAAATACTAGGCCTCAAATTTAAATCCCTCTAAATCTCTCGTTACCCACCACTGTACTGTTGTTGCTGGGCAAGATATTTAGTGTCCGTCAAAGCACATTTTTTGTTCTGGGTTGAAGTACAATTCCCAATTTAGCAATTTCATAATTTAGTGGTTCCTGCTATATCAGAGCTATTTGAAATCTATCCCAAAAAGGGTATATAATATTGAAGGTGCACATTGGGTCATTCAGAATAACTTCACACACACCCGCTACTGTGTATTTCCAAGTCTAATTCTGTCACTAAACCCATACCTGTCACCCAGCGCCTAAATACTAGGCCTCAAATTTAAATCCCTCTAAATCTCTCGTTACCCACCGCTGTACTGTTGTTGCTGGGCAAGATATTTAGTGTCCGTCAAAGCACATTTTTTGTTCTGGGTTGAAGTACAATTCCCAATTTAGCAATTTCATAATTTAGTGGTTCCTGCTATATCAGAGCTATTTGAAATCTATCCCTAAAAGGGTATATAATATTGAAGGTGCACATAGGGTCATTCAGAATAACTTCACACACACGCTTCTGTGCATTTCCAAGTCTAATTCTGTCACTAAATCCATACCGGTGACCCAGCGCCTAAATACTAGGCCTCAAATTTAAATCCCTCTAAATCTCTCGTTACCCACCGCTGTACTGTTGTTGCTGGGCAAGATATTTAGTGTCCGTCAAAGCACATTTTTTGTTCTGGGTTGAAATACAATTCCCAATTTAGCAATTTCATAATTTAGTGGTTCCTGCTATATCAGAGCTATTTGAAATCTATCCCTAAAAGGGTAGATCATATTGAAGGTGCACATAGGGTCATTCAGAATAACTTCACACACACGCTTCTGTGCATTTCCAAGTCTAATTCTGTCACTAAATCCATACCGGTCACCCAGCGCCTAAATACTAGGCCTCAAATTTATATCCCGCTGAATTTGAATACAATACATTGGGCCAAATAATATATTTGTTGTTGTGGTGAACCATAACAATGAGAAAAACATCTAGTAAGGGACGCGGACGTGGACATGGTCGTGGTGGTGTTAGTGGACCCTCTGGTGCTGGGAGAGGACGTGGCCGTTCTGCCACATCCACACGTCCTAGTGTACCAACTACCTCAGGTCCCAGTAGCCGCCAGAATTTACAGCGATATATGGTGGGGCCCAATGCCGTTCTAAGGATGGTAAGGCCTGAGCAGGTACAGGCATTAGTCAATTGGGTGGCCGACAGTGGATCCAGCACGTTCACATTATCTCCCACCCAGTCTTCTGCAGAAAGCGCACAGATGGCGCCTGAAAACCAACCCCATCAGTCTGTCACATCACCCCCATGCATACCAGGGAAACTGTCTCAGCCTCAAGTTATGCAGCAGTCTCTTATGCTGTTTGAAGACTCCGCTGGCAGGGTTTCCCAAGGGCATCCACCTAGCCCTTCCCCAGCGGTGAAAGACATAGAATGCACTGACGCACAACCACTTATGTTTCCTGATGATGAGGACATGGGAATACCACCTCAGCATGTCTCTGATGATGACGAAACACAGGTGCCAACTGCTGCGTCTTTCTGCAGTGTGCAGACTGAACAGGAGGTCAGGGATCAAGACTGGGTGGAAGACGATGCAGGGGACGATGAGGTCCTAGACCCCACATGGAATGAAGGTCGTGCCACTGACTTTCACAGTTCGGAGGAAGAGGCAGTGGTGAGACCGAGCCAACAGCGTAGCAAAAGAGGGAGCAGTGGGCAAAAGCAGAACACCCGCCGCCAAGAGACTCCGCCTGCTACTGACCGCCGCCATCTGGGACCGAGCACCCCAAAGGCAGCTTCAAGGAGTTCCCTGGCATGGCACTTCTTCAAACAATGTGCTGACGACAAGACCCGAGTGGTTTGCACGCTGTGCCATCAGAGCCTGAAGCGAGGCATTAACGTTCTGAACCTGAGCACAACCTGCATGACCAGGCACCTGCATGCAAAGCATGAACTGCAGTGGAGTAAACACCTTAAAACCAAGGAAGTCACTCAGGCTCCCCCTGCTACCTCTTCTGCTGCTGCCGCCTCGGCCTATTCTGCTGCTGCCGCCTCGGCCTCTTCCTCCGCCTCTGGAGGAACGTTGGCACCTGCCGCCCAGCAAACAGGGGATGTACCACCAACACCACCACCACCACCTCCGTCACCAAGCGTCTCAACCATGTCACACGCCAGCGTTCAGCTCTCCATCTCACAAACATTTGATAGAAAGCGTAAATTCCCACCTAGCCACCCTCGATCCCTGGCCCTGAATGCCAGCATTTCTAAACTACTGGCCTATGAAATGCTGTCATTTAGGCTGGTGGACACAGACAGCTTCAAACAGCTCATGTCGCTTGCTGTCCCACAGTATGTTGTTCCCAGCCGGCACTACTTCTCCAAGAGAGCCGTGCCTTCCCTGCACAACCAAGTATCCGATAAAATCAAGTGTGCACTGCGCAACGCCATCTGTAGCAAGGTCCACCTAACCACAGATACGTGGACCAGTAAGCACGGCCAGGGACGCTATATCTCCCTAACTGCACACTGGGTAAATGTAGTGGCAGCTGGGCCCCAGGCGGAGAGCTGTTTGGCGCACGTCCTGCCGCCGCCAAGGATCGCAGGGCAACATTCTTTGCCTCCTGTTGCCACCTCCTCCTTCTCGGCTTCCTCCTCCTCTTCTTCCACCTGCTCATCCAGTCAGCCACACACCTTCACCACCAACTTCAGCACAGCCCGGGGTAAACGTCAGCAGGCCATTCTGAAACTCATATGTTTGGGGGACAGGCCCCACACCGCACAGGAGTTGTGGCGGGGTATTGAACAACAGACCGACGAGTGGTTGCTGCCGGTGAGCCTCAAGCCCGGCCTGGTGGTGTGTGATAATGGGCGAAATCTCGTTGCAGCTCTGGGACTAGCCAATTTGACGCACATCCCTTGCTTGGCGCATGTGCTGAATTTGGTGGTGCAGAAGTTCATTCACAACTACCCCGACATGTCAGAGCTGCTGCATAAAGTGCGGGCCGTCTGTTCGCGCTTCCGGCGTTCACATCCTGCCGCTGCTCGCCTGTCTGCGCTACAGCGTAACTTCGGCCTTCCCGCTCACCGCCTCATATGCGACGTGCCCACCAGGTGGAACTCCACCTTGCACATGCTGGACAGACTGTGCGAGCAGCAGCAGGCCATAGTGGAGTTTCAGCTGCAGCACGCACGGGTCAGTCGCACTACAGAACAGCACCACTTCACCACCAATGACTGGGCCTCCATGCGAGACCTGTGTGCCCTGTTGCGCTGTTTCGAGTACTCCACCAACATGGCCAGTGGCGATGACACCGTTATCAGCGTTACAATACCACTTCTATGTCTCCTTGAGAAAACACTTAGGGCGATGATGGAACAGGAGGTGGCCCAGGAGGAGGAGGAGGAGGATGAGGAAGAGGGGTCATTTTTAGCACTTTCAGGCCAGTCTCTTCGAAGTGACTCAGAGGGAGGTTTTTTGCAACAGCAGAGGCCAGGTACAAATGTGGCCAGCCAGGGCCCACTACTGGAGGACGAGGAGGACGAGGATGAGGAGGAGGTGGAGGAGGATGAGGATGAAGCATGGTCACAGCGGGGTGGCACCCAACGCAGCTCGGGTCCATCACTGGTGCGTGGCTGGGGGGAAAGGCAGGACGATGACGATACGCCTCCCACAGAGGACAGCTTGTCCTTACCCCTGGGCAGCCTGGCACACATGAGCGACTACATGCTGCAGTGCCTGCGCAACGACAGCAGAGTTGCCCACATTTTAACCTGTGCGGACTACTGGGTTGCCACCCTGCTGGATCCACGCTACAAAGACAATGTGCCCACCTTACTTCCTGCACTGGAGCGTGATAGGAAGATGCGCGAGTACAAGCGCACGTTGGTAGACGCGCTACTGAGAGCATTCCCAAATGTCACAGGGGAACAAGTGGAAGCCCAAGGCCAAGGCAGAGGAGGAGCAAGAGGTCGCCAAGGCAGCTGTGTCACGGCCAGCTCCTCTGAGGGCAGGGTTAGCATGGCAGAGATGTGGAAAACTTTTGTCAACACGCCACAGCTAACTGCACCACCACCTGATACGCAACGTGTTAGCAGGAGGCAACATTTCACTAACATGGTGGAACAGTACGTGTGCACACCCCTCCACGTACTGACTGATGGTTCGGCCCCATTCAACTTCTGGGTCTCTAAATTGTCCACGTGGCCAGAGCTAGCCTTTTATGCCTTGGAGGTGCTGGCCTGCCCGGCAGCCAGCGTTTTGTCTGAACGTGTATTCAGCACGGCAGGGGGCGTCATTACAGACAAACGCAGCCGCCTGTCTACAGCCAATGTGGACAAGCTGACGTTCATAAAAATGAACCAGGCATGGATCCCACAGGACCTGTCCGTCCCTTGTCCAGATTAGACATTAACTACCTCCCCATAACCATATATTATTGGACTCCAGGGCACTTCCTCATTCAATCCTATTTTTATTTTCATTTTACCATTATATTGCGATGCTACCCAAAGTTGAATGAACCTCTCCTCTGCCTGTGTGCTAGGCCTAAATATATGCCAATGGACTGTTGCAGTGGTGGCTGACATGAAGCCTGATTCTCTGCTATGACATGCAGACTAATTCTCTGCTGACATGAAGCCAGATTGTCTGTTACGGGACCTCTCTCCTCTGCCTGGGTGCTGGGCCTAAATTTATGACAATGGACTGTTGCAGTGGTGGCTGACGTGAAGCCTGATTCTCTGCTATGACATGCAGACTGATTCTCTGCTGACATGAAGCCAGATCGTCTGTTACGGGACCTCTCTGCTCTGCCTGTGTGCTAGGCCTAAATATATGCCAATGGACTGTTGCAGTGGTGGGTGACGTGAAGCCTCATTCTCTGCTATGACATGCAGACTGATTCTCTGCTGACATGAAGCCAGATTGTCTGTTACGGGACCTCTCTGCTCTGCCTGTGTGCTAGGCCTAAATATATGCCAATGGACTGTTGCAGTGGTGGGTGACGTGAAGCCTCATTCTCTGCTATGACATGCAGACTGATTCTCTGCTGTCATGAAGCCAGATTGTCTGTTACGGGACCTCTCTGCTCTGCCTGTGTGCTAGGCCTAAATATATGCCAATGGACTGTTGCAGTGGTGGGTGACGTGAAGCCTCATTCTCTGCTATGACATGCAGACTGATTCTCTGCTGACATGAAGCCAGATTGTCTGTTACGGGACCTCTCTGCTCTGCCTGTGTGCTAGGCCTAAATATATGCCAATGGACTGTTGCAGTGGTGGGTGACGTGAAGCCTCATTCTCTGCTATGACATGCAGACTGATTCTCTGCTGTCATGAAGCCAGATTGTCTGTTACGGGACCTCTCTGCTCTGCCTGTGTGCTAGGCCTAAATATATGCCAATGGACTGTTGCAGTGGTGGGTGACGTGAAGCCTCATTCTCTGCTATGACATGCAGACTAATTCTCTGCTGACATGAAGACAGATTCTCTGTTACGGGACCTCTCTCCTCTGCCTGTGTGTGTGCTGGGCCTAAATATATGCCAATGGACTGTTGCAGTGGTGGCTGACGTGAAGCCTCATTCTCTGCTATGACATGCAGACTGATTCTCTGCTGACATGAAGCCAGATTCTCTGTTACGGGACCTCTCTCCTCTGCCTGTGTGTGTGCTGGGCCTAAATATATGCCAATGGACTGTTGCAGTGGTGGCTGACGTGAAGCCTCATTCTCTGCTATGACATGCAGACTGATTCTCTGCTGACATGAAGCCAGATTCTCTGTTACGGGACCTCTCTCCTCTGCCTGTGTGTGTGCTGGGCCTAAATATATGCCAATGGACTGTTGCAGTGGTGGCTGACGTGAAGCCTCATTCTCTGCTATGACATGCAGACTGATTCTCTGCTGACATGAAGCCAGATTCTCTGTTACGGGACCTCTCTCCTCTGCCTGTGTGTGTGCTGGGCCTAAATATATGCCAATGGACTGTTGCAGTGGTGGCTGACGTGAAGCCTCATTCTCTGCTATGACATGCAGACTAATTCTCTGCTGACATGAAGACAGATTCTCTGTTACGGGACCTCCCTCCTCTGCCTGGGTGCTGGGCCTAAATATATGCCAATGGACTGTTGCAGTGGTGGCTGACGTGAAGCCTCATTCTCTGCTATGACATGCAGACTGATTCTCTGCTGACATGAAGCCAGATTCTCTGTTACGGGACCTCTCTCCTCTGCCTGTGTGTGTGCTGGGCCTAAATATATGCCAATGGACTGTTGCAGTGGTGGCTGACGTGAAGCCTCATTCTCTGCTATGACATGCAGACTGATTCTCTGCTGACATGAAGCCAGATTCTCTGTTACGGGACCTCTCTCCTCTGCCTGTGTGTGTGCTGGGCCTAAATATATGCCAATGGACTGTTGCAGTGGTGGCTGACGTGAAGCCTCATTCTCTGCTATGACATGCAGACTAATTCTCTGCTGACATGAAGACAGATTCTCTGTTACGGGACCTCCCTCCTCTGCCTGGGTGCTGGGCCTAAATATATGCCAATGGACTGTTGCAGTGGTGGCTGACGTGAAGCCTCATTCTCTGCTATGACATGCAGACTGATTCTCTGCTGACATGAAGACAGATTCTCTGTTACGGGACCTCTCTCCTCTGCCTGTGTGCTAGGCCTAAATATATGCCAATGGACTGTTGCAGTGGTGGGTGACGTGAAGCCTCATTCTCTGCTATGACATGCAGACTGATTCTCTGCTGTCATGAAGCCAGATTGTCTGTTACGGGACCTCTCTGCTCTGCCTGTGTGCTAGGCCTAAATATATGCCAATGGACTGTTGCAGTGGTGGGTGACGTGAAGCCTCATTCTCTGCTATGACATGCAGACTAATTCTCTGCTGACATGAAGACAGATTCTCTGTTACGGGACCTCTCTCCTCTGCCTGTGTGTGTGCTGGGCCTAAATATATGCCAATGGACTGTTGCAGTGGTGGCTGACGTGAAGCCTGATTCTCTGCTATGACATGCAGACTGATTCTCTGCTGACATGAAGCCAGATTCTCTGTTACGGGACCTCTCTCCTCTGCCTGTGTGCTAGGCCTAAATATATGCCAATGGACTGTTGCAGTGGTGGCTGACGTGAAGCCTCATTCTCTGCTATGACATGCAGACTAATTCTCTGCTGACATGAAGACAGATTCTCTGTTACGGGACCTCTCTCCTCTGCCTGGGTGCCGGGGCCTAAATATCTGAGAATGGACTGTTCCAGTGGTGGGTGACGGGAAGCCAGATTCTCTGCTATGGAACCTCTCTCCAATTGATTTTGGTTAATTTTTATTTATTTAATTTTTATTTTAATTAATTTCCCTATCCACATTTGTTTGCAGGGGATTTACCTACATGTTGCTGCCTTTTGCAGCCCTCTAGCCCTTTCCTGGGCTGTTTTACAGCCGTTTTAGTGCCGAAAAGTTCGGGTCCCCATTGACTTCAATGGGGTTCGGGTTCGGGACGAAGTTCGGATCGGGTTCGGATCCCGAACCCGAACATTTCCGGGATGTTCGGCCGAACTTCTCGAACCCGAACATCCAGGTGTTCGCTCAACTCTACTAACGATCCTAATTTACGCATAATATATTCCTTATCCTTGAACGGCATGATTTTAGCTATTATTGTCTTTGGATAATTACCCATCACAGTTTTAGCTGATGGTCTATGTCAGGGATGGCCTACCTGAGGCTCTCCAGCTGTTGCAAAACTCCAACTCCCAGCATGCCCAGGCTACCTACAGCTATCAGCCTACAGCAGGGTATGGTGGGAGTTGTAGTTTTACAACAGCTGGAGAGCCTCAGGTTGGCCATGCCTGTTCTATGTGCTCTCTCCACACTAAAAAAAAACTGGGCAGGTTTTCTCCACCTACCATTTCCATTAACCATTTCTGAATGTATTGCATACAGTTTGCACCCTCTGAACTTTCAGGAATCCCTATCAATCTAACATTTGATCTCCTATACCTGTCTTTAAGATCTGCAATTTTCTTGGTAAGCATCTCCTTTTCCACTTTCAGCGCTTTAAGATCTTTGGTTATATCCAAAACCTGATCTTCCAGGTCACTTATTCTCTGTTCCGCCTGATTAACCCTTTCCCTTATCTTCCTACAGTCATCTCTTTGAACATCAGATTTTAATTCTCCCATCTGCCTAGTAATTGTCTCCAACACACTGTAGGACTGACTCACTGTTGACATAATGCTGACATAATATCTGCGAGGGTGGGCGATTGTACCATTTCTGATTTAGATGATGACGCCCCATCCTGATTTTGCGCGTAGGCCCTAGATTTCTCCTTATTTGCTACAGATGCCGGCGCTTGTAAAAATCTATCCATTCTATTTTCCCACTCTGTTATCGTTCTAGTCAGGTCAAACCTGGGAGAATTATAACCCCCGATCTCCTTTGCTCTCCCTCTTTCTTCCCTGCTTTATCTTTATCCTCCTTCTTCTTAACCATTTTATAGCAGAAAAAAAAAAGAGCCTATTAGTCATTCAGAATTCCAGGGTTTACAGCAGGTTCCAATATAGGTTTTATATATATATATATATATATATATATATATATACACACCTAGACCCCCGTTGTTAATAAACCACAGTTAATAAGAGCTGCAGCACATTATAAATCCATACTAATTACACATTGGGGGTAAGTTGTTTTCTCTTTTATCTTCTACTTGTGCATATAGCACCCAAGTGTTAATTTTCACCATCAGCAGGGGATACGCCTAGATTCAACCTGAAGAAGGGCCGGAACAATAGAATAAACTCTTAGAATCTTAGACGTAGCTATTCAAAGCTGACAGATGAACACAGTTAAACGTCCAAGATCACAGTAGACAATTATGCAGTTAGTTCACAGCTCACAGTTTGCAAGAATTCCTCTTGAGTTAGGGCTTGTACCAGGAGCCCATTTTAGCCTGGCTAGAACAGTCCCATTAATGTGCCAGTCAACACAGTTTCATTCCCTGCTGATTAGACATTGGAGATTAGTTGTTTTTCTCTTTATCTTCTAATTATGCCCATAGCATCATATCTATTATAGTTCTACTGTATTTGAAAGTGTTTGTATGGATTCTTAAATAGATTTGAGAATTGTCATATCTAATAGGGATTTTAAATGTCCTGTTTCTATAGCTACTAGTTCTGTTCCACAATTTTACGTTACAACTGTATTATCATAGAATATTGCCACCGTTTCATAGAAGATTCCCATTAAGGGAAATTGACTTTGCTTATTATTGTTTTTATTAACTTTTTTTTGCATCAATGTTCATATGTAAATTCCTTCAGAGACCATGTCATGTTTCTAATATACAACTAAAGTAACAGTCTGAGGATATTAAAGTGTGATTTTAAATTGGTCTTATTGCTGGCAACAATCTAATATTATTAAAACTATATATCCAGACCAGTCTCTTGGCTCAGGAGAACAGTGTTTCACCTAATGAAAAAGTCATATGTTTCTATATCCTTAAATGTAAACTACAGAATTTCCAAAGGCAGACACTTTACATGCAAATATTAAACTCTACATATACTGATGCACCACGCAGACCGCTAGGTAGTGAAGTTATCCAAGTCACATTCATCAGAACTAAAATGGGCCTTGGTATAAGGGTTCATGCACATGACCGTATGTATTTTGCGGTCTGCAAAAAACAGTTCCACAAAAAATACGGATGATGTCTGTGTGCATTCCGTATCTTGCAGAACGGAACAGCTGGCCCCAATAGAACAGTCCTATCCTTGTCCGTAATGCGGACAATAATAAGACATTTTCTATATTTTTGCAAAATGGACATATGGAAATGGAATTCTCACTGAGTAACTTCAGTTTTTTTTGAAGACCCATTGAAGTGAAAGGATAGAAAATATGTTTGTGTGCATGAGCCCTAAGAAGGGAACATAGGGTGCAATAACTACAATACTGTATAAGTGAAGGGTGCATGTTTATTATCATTATATTCTGGAGAATTATTATTATCATTTTTTGTTATTATATTACAATTATTTTACGTTGTATATTAGTTATATTAGGTACATTAAAGTCCAAAGTGAAAGAACCAAAACCTATTCCATTTCTCTCTGTATGTTGCAAAGTAAAAAGTAAAAATACAACTGATAGGCACATTTGCTGTATATATTGATTTCCAATTTGATTTGCCAAAAAGAATAAAAAGTCCCACCCATCGGCTGCATTTTGAGATAATAAGAAAGGCTAAAGTGTAACGCCCGACTACTGAAATAAATAAAATGAAAAATTTTGTAGAAATTAGAAACATATTTACCTTCTGAATGCATTATTCCAAAACACCAGTGACCCTGGACCCTGAAAGGGTTAAACCAAGGCTGCAATAAGAAAAACTAGCCCACATATTCAAATATTTGTCCAGCTATTATTCATTGGCTTCATATTCTGCACTGGAGCAAATGTCATTATGCCAACAACCATGTTTTTTTTTTTTTTTTTTTTTTTTCTATGACATGGTTTATATGTGGCATTGTCCAAATTTTCACACATTGTTTGGATAAACAAATAAAAATTAATTCAACATATTGGCCTTTGAAATACATTCACTACATCACCGGTGTCATATGTATTATTAGTTTCCAAAAATGATCAGTAGAATGTCATTCTCTTAGGCTCATTTACATGAAGAATCTCTCAGGTCCGCTCATTTCACCAGAAGAAAAAAGGCACAAAGATATTTGTTGCATCTATTGATTTCCAATTTGATTTGTCAAAAAGAATAAAAAGTCAGTTCTATTCCTTCTGAAACCGGCTAAGTCAATTATTAGTTATTTTCTCCATACAAAATAGCCCCTTTGACAACGACTTCTATTGTAATGCAATATACCTGTGAGGAATTGTGTGCCAATCTTAACAGAATGGAATATGTCATTTTTTCTGTGTGTGGGATGTGAATAAATAACCAGAAAAGCTGGAGGTATTCATATGTTGGTTGGCAATGTAGCTCCAGCTACATTAGTAATATGAGTATGCATATAAATCATTCTAGCACACTGGGAGAAATGATGGCAGATTGTCAGTTTGGACACTGCCATGTAAATATGTCATTGTTTAACCAAGCTGATATGGCCAGGAAGATACAACATGTCACAAAGTGTCTTGTCACGTCTGCAAAGAATCTTGAACAAATGCAGTACATGCAGGGAAGAATGGGAGACGGTCCTGCAGTTTAAGACCAAGATATATGGATAGATGCACTGTATATACATAAAAATAATACTCAAATATAATTATAATCAATAGCATTAAAAGGTACAGTTAAAAGGAAGATAGATAGATAAATAGATAAGTAGATAGATAGAATAAGGCTACTTTTTAGTGTTGAGCGAGCATGCTCGGAAGAATACCAGTTCAGCTTGAGCATTGCTATGCTGGGCACATGGCCGCATATGCTCAAGCTCAATGCTCGAGTCTCCTCCCTGCGTGTTTTGCGGCTGCTAAGCAGTCAATAGAAACGTGCAGGTAAGTACTGAACTCACTGTAATGCCAGTAGCCATGTTGAATATTACTTCTGTACAAAAACGTTTCAGAGAACCAAAAGTCCTTGTAAGGACTATTGTGTGTGACAGCAGCTATATATGTTTGTAGCGTAACCTGCGCTAAATTGCTCAGTGTTAGGGAGAGCTGTGCATAGGAAGGCACAGACAGTGTAGGGAGTGTAATAGGAAGATTTTCATACAAAAAACTTTTCAGATACCCAAAAGTCCTTTTAAGGACTATTGTGTGTGACAGCAGCAATATATATTTTAGTGCATCCTGCGCAAAACACTGTGTAATAGGCTGCCACATCACCTGTGTAAATTGTGCACATCCCTAAAATATCTGTGAAATCCAGTGCACTTTTTCCGTAGGTGGTGTCCGTCATGGACAGTTATTATCTGCACCACATCTCCTGTTTAAAGTGTGCGCATCCCTAAAATATCAGTGACATCCAGTGCACTTTTTCCATAAACGGTGTACTGGATGTCACTGAATTCTCATTTTGCAGCACTAGTTAGCCATCAGTCAGTAGCTAGAAGCAGTGTTAGCACTGCAGTGGGGAAGCGGTAACACTGCCGCAGAGCTGTGGCAGGGTATAAGAGACCAGACTGAGCTGTGGCTATCGCCACTCAAACTAGAACCAGGCATGGTTGTGTTTGATAATGGTCATAACTTGGTGGTGGCTTTGGAGCTCGGCAAACTCAGACACATCCCATGCCTAGCCCACTTGTTCAACTTAGTGGTTCAGCGGTTTCTCACAACCTACCCCAATTTGTCTAAGCTACTGGTGAAAGTGTGCCACATGTGTGCCCATTTCCGGAAGTAATCTACAGCTGCCGCCAGTCTGGCAATGCTGCAGCAGTGCTTGAAATTGCCAGCTCACCGACTGTCGTGCAACGTGGCGATGCGCTGGAACTCCGCGTTCCACAAGTTGGCCAGGCTTTGTGAGCAACAGAAGGCAGCAGTGGAATACCAGCTGCAACATGGTCGTCTTCTTTCCAGTCAGCTCCCGCTCTTCACAAGCGACAAGTGGGCATGGACCTCTGACCTCTGCTAGGTTTTACACAACTTTGAGGAATCAACACAGATGGTGAGTGGTGATGCCGCTATTATCAGCGCAACCATCCCACTTCCGTGTCTACTGAAACGCTCACTGCTCACAATGAAGGTGGACGCTTTGCATGTGGAAGAGGTGGATATGAGGGAAGACAGTACACAGGGTGATAGCCAGACCACCCTCCGTTCGTCTTCTGAGAGCGAATTGGATGATGAGGAGGAGCAAGAGACGGTTGCCTCCACTGCAGAAGTTAGTACCCATAGCAGGTTTATTCCATCTGTTCAGTGTGGATGGGCTGAAGAGGAGGAAGAGGATGAGGAGATTGAGAGTCATCCTCCTGATGAGGACAGCAAAGTCTTGTCTGTTGGGACTCTGGCATACATGGCTGACTTTATGTTATGCTGCCTTTCCCATGACCCTCGCGTTATACGTATTTTGGCCAATACCGATTATTGGCTGTTCACCCTTCTCGACCCTAGCTACAAAGATAACTTCTCATCTCTTATTCTTGTGGTGGAGAGGACCAGCAAAATGGTGCAATACCTGAAGGTCCTTGTGGAAAAATTTTCTCCAAAAATTTCCAGCTGACAACGCTGGCGGCAGAGTACGTTTTTCCTTGGGCAACCAAGGAGGGAGATGGGGGTAACACATCACAGTTCCATCAGAGAAAAGGCAACACTCTCCAAGGCCTGGGACAGTTTCATGACACCCCACCAGCACCCTCATGCTGATGCGCGGCCTAGTGTCTCAAGGAGAGAAAAGTTTTGGAAGATGGTGAAGGAGTACATAGCAGATCTTGTCAGCATCCTCAATGATCCCTCTGTGCCTTACAACTATTGAATGTCCAAGCTGGACAAGTTGATAAAAAATGGCTGCACAACATTTCACATACAGACAATAGAGCTGAGAAATGGGGATTATTCTAAATTAAAGTGGTATACATACTATATATTATACTTACTATAAATGGAAAAATAGAAACTCTTTGTGCACATTTTTGATCAAATGTGTGTCGCGCCCTTCTACCAAGCATCAAGATGGCTTCCGCAGATGGGTACCAAACACTAATATAACGCCTCTCTTGGACTTACCTAAGCCTACAATGGCAGGGCAGTGTAGGAACCAGCTACATTTATACTCTGCTCAGAAACCCCAGGCAGATGGGCGCTCCTCAGTCTAAAAGAGGTGTTGGACACATGGTACGAACTGACTCTCTATGTCTTGGAGTTGCTGGCCTGCTCTACTACCAGCATTTTGTCAGAGCAGGTATTTAATGCTGCTGGGGGCATAATAACTGATAAGCGCATCTGATTGTCAACTGAAAATGCTGACAGGTTGACTCTTATCAAAATGAACAAGGTGTGGAAATAGGCTGAACAGAAAGGCACTTTAAATGTGGCTTTTATGTTGTATTGAATACACTGTATACGCACCCCTTCCACCACAAAAACGGGTATATGATTCAATCTTCCTTTTCTCGTCCTCCTCCCCCTCCATCATATCAACATGCTTATGCTTATTAGGCTAACGTCGTTTCTAATGTTTTTGAGGGTCAGCTCAGAAGCAGACCCTCACCCCTAATGTTTTAGAGAGTCACCAGCAGGTCCTCACCCATAATGCTTTAGATGATTAGCACAGCAGCAGACCCTCACCCCTAATGTTTTAGAAGGTCAGATCAGCCGCAGACCCTCACCCCTAATGTTTTAGAAGGTCAGATCAGCAGCAGATCCTCACCCGTAAAGATTTAGAAGGTCAGATCAGCAGCAGACCCTCACCCCTAGTCTTTTAGATGGTCAGATGAGCAGTAGGCCCTGGCCCCTAATGTTTTCGATGGTCAGCTCAGCAACAGACCCTCACCACTAATGTTTTAGAAGGTCAGATCAGCAGCAGACCCTCACCCCTAATGTTTTAGAAGGTCAGATCAGCAGCAGACCTTCACCCCTAATGTTTTAGATGGTCAGATCAGCAATAATAGAAACATAGAATGTGTTGGCAGATAAGAACCATTTGGCCCATCTAGTCTGCCCAATATACTGAATGTTATGAATAGCCCATGACCCTCTCTTATATGTCTATCCCAAGCATGCTTAAACTCAAAATGTAGATCCTCACCCCCTAATTTTTTAGACGGTCAGCTCAGCAGCAGACCCTCACCCCTAATTTTTTAGAGGCTCAGCTCAGCAACAGACCCTCACCCTTAATGTTTTTAAAGGTCAGATCAGCAGCAGACCCTCACCCCTAATTTTTTACATGGTCAGATCAGCAGCAGGCACTCGCTCCTAATGTTTTAGATGGTCAGCTCAGAAGCAGACCCTCACCCATAATTTTTTTAAAAGGTCAGAACAGCAGTAGGCCCTCACCCCTAATGTTTTAGATGGTCAGCTCAACAGCATACCCTCACCCCTAATGTTTTATAAGGTCAGATCAGCAGCAGACCTTCACCACTGATTTTATAGATGGTCATCTCAGCAGCAGACCCTCACCCCTATTTTTTTAGATGGTCAGATCAGCAGCAGGCACTCGCCCCTAATGTTTTAGATGGTCAGCGGAGCAGGAGACCCTCACCCCTATTTTTTTAGAAGGTCAGATCAGCAGCATACCCTTATTCCAATTTTTTTTGATTGTCAGCTCAGCAGCAGACCCTCACCCCTAATTTTTAAGATGGTCAGAACAGCAGTAGGCCCTCGCCCCTAATGTTTTAGATGGTCAGCAGAGCAGCAGAACCTCAACCCTAATGTTTCAGATCAGCAGCAGACCCTCACCCCTAATGTTTTAGATGGTCAGATCAGGAGACGACACTCACCCCTAATGTTTTAGATGCTCATATCAGCAGAAGACCCTCACTCCTAATGTTTTAGATGGTCAGATCAGCAGCAGGCCCTCACCCCTAATGTTTTAGAGGGTCAGCAGCATGCCCTTGCTCCTAATGCTTTTGAGGGACACCAGCAGGCCATCAATCATTAAGGGTGTGTATGATGCCCTACTTTATGTGTAATAAAAGGTGTATTGGAGTGCCGGTTCCTTGTAATTTATGGCAGCCCTTTTACGTAGTGTATAGGCTTTATGAGTGTAGGAGTCCCACTACATTAACAATTGTACCACAATGTGAATGAGGCCCTCCTTTATGTGATATACAGGTTGTATTGTAGTGCCTCTTCCTGGCACTATACTGGAAATAATGTTTCCTAACAATTTCCACTCTAAAATCGTTTTTATCTTTGGTTTGGTGTATATTATTGTCAGTCTGTAAAAGTGGCATACTACTCAGACAACATCGTTCCCAGCAGCGACCTGGGAGTCCAAGATGCATCCAGACATCCTCCCATGCTGTTCCCGAACCATTTCAGGGGTGTTTTCATCATCTTCTGACATTTTCCCATGAAACAGACACCCTCCCCTCTTCAGAGAAGGGGGTGCCTGGTTTAACCTGTTGGGGACGCATGACATGCTGGTACTTCATGATGTCCTGGTAATTAAGGAAACATGACATAGCGGTACGTCATGTGTAGTTCTGATCACCGCCGCGCGGCGGGCTGTGATCAGAACTGGGTGCCTGCTGAAATCATTGAGCAGGCACCCTGGGACAATGCACTGGGGGTTCCTTGACCCCCCCATGTCGGCGATCGCCGCAAACCGAAGGTCTTTTCAGACCTGCGGTTTGCGGCGTTTACGGGAGTTGTGGCGGGTGGTTGGAGGTGCCATAGGGTCCCGTGTGGCTGTAATGGAGACTGATGGCATGGAAGGCAGCGCAATGCCTTCCTTAGGCATCGGCACTGCCTTACGGTGACGAGCCTGTGAGATCCATCCCCCAGTTTTTCCCCCAAAAAATTTTAAGTTTCATGTAAAAAAATAAATAATAAAATGTTATTTCCCCAAAATAAAGTAAAAATTAGGTATTGCCGCGTCCGTATCGACCGGCTCTATAAACGTATCACATGACCTAACCCCTCAGATTAACACCGTAAAAAATAAAAAATAAAAACTGTGCTAAATAAATCATTTTTTGTCACCTTACATCACAAAAAGTGTAATAGCAAGCAATCAAAAAGTCATATGCACCCCAAAATAGTGCCATTATGCAAAAAGCATATCCTACCCAAGATAATCGCCCAAAAACTGAAAAAAACTAAGGATCTCAGACTATGGAAATATTAAAACATGATTTTTTTGTTTAAAAAATGAAATCATTGTATAAAATGTACATAAATAAAAAAAAGCATACATCTTAGGTATTGCCGTGTCTGTAATAACATGCTCTATAAAAATATCACATGACCTAACCCCTACGGTAAATGCCGTAAAAAATAAATAAATAAAAACGGTGTATAAGAAGCAATTTTTTGTCTCCTTACATCACAAAAAGTACAATAGCAAGCAAACAAATAGTCATATGCACCCCAAAATAGTGCCAATCAAACTATCATCTCATCCCGCAAAAATCATACCCTACCCATGATAATCGCCCAAAAACTGAAAAAATAAACTATGGCTCTCAGACTATGGAGACGCACAAACATGATTTTTTTGTTTCAAAAATGAAATCATTGTGTAAAGCTTACACAAATAAAAAAAAAAAATATATTATACATATTAGGTATTGCCGCGTCCATGACAACCTGTTGTAAATAACAACAACAAAAAACGGTGCCAAAACAGCTATTTCTTGTTTCCTTGCCTCACAAAAAGTGTAATATAGAGCAACCAAAAATCATATGTACCTTAAACTAGTACCAACAAAACTGCCACCCTATCTCGGAGTATCTAAAATGGGGTCACTTTTTGGGAGTTTCTACTCTAGGGGTGCATTAGGGGGGCTTCAAATGGGGGACATGGTGTCAAAAAAACAGTCCAGCAAAATCTGCCTTCCAAAAAACGTATGGCATTCCTTTCCTTCTGTGCCCTGCCGTGTACCCGTACAGCAGTTTAAAACCACATATGGGGTGTTTCTGTAAACTACTGAATCAGGGTCATAAATCTTGCTGTATAACTAGAAATAAATTATTAAAATAGAAAATCTGCCAAAAAAGTGAAATTTTTAAATTGTATCTCTATTTTCCATTAATTCTTGTGGAACACCTAAAGGGCTAACAAAGTTTGTAAAATCTTTGAATTTGAATACCTTGAGGGGTGTAGTTTCTAGAATAGGTTCATTTTTGGGAGGTTTCTATTATGCAAGCCTCACAAAGTGACTTCAGACCTGAACTGGTCCTTAAAAAGTGGGTTTTTGAAAGTTTCTGAAAAATGTCAAGACTTGCTTCTAAACTTCTAAGCCTTGTAACATCCCCCAAAAAATGAAATGTCATTCCCAAAATGATCCAAACATGAAGTAGACATATGGGAAATGTAAAGTAATAGCTATTTTTGTAGGTATTACTATGTATTATAGAAGTAGAGAAATTGAAACTTAAAAATTTGCTAATTTTTCCAAATGTTTGGTAAATTTGGTATTTTTTTATAAATAAAAATGATTTTTTTGGACTCCATCTTACCACTGTCATGAAGTACAATATGTGACGAAAAAATAATCTCAGAATGGCCTGGATAAGTCAAAGCGTTTTAAAGTTATCACCACATAAAGTGACACTGGTTAGATTTGCAGAACTGGTCCTTAAGGTGAAATATGGTCGTGTCCTTAAGGGGTTAATTCTCGGGTTATTTCATTGTACAGGTAACCAGATGGTATCCAGTGATAAACAAAAAACAGCCTGCTTAATAACAGTGCTCTATCAGAATTTTTTTACCTAAAAAAAAAAAAGCAATTTTTGTGGGATGAATCAAAAAAGTTTCAGATTTGTAGAAATCGGAATCATCTGAGGAACTTGTAATAAAATAAATTCTTATTTCCAGTATTTGGGTATTTAAAACACCAGGTCTCAGGTGTAAATGCTAATTCTTTTGAGCCCCTTATATGTAATTCCTAAATTGTGATGAAGTCAGAGAATGAAACCGAGATGACAATACAATGAGGGACATCTGTTTCCAGAGACTCTCTGCCCATGTTAGCTGTATAGAAGACGAGAGGGAACCTGTGGGGCCATGATACCCTATGGACTTGTCCCGTTATACATTCCTAAGTTATTAAAATGCATATAGCACTGCTAGGAAAGCTTAGTGGAATGTGAAATGGAATATTTGAATAGGTAGTTAAACAGAAAAACGATGACGTGGCGTCTGGTACATAAATTTACTTGGAACATCCCTATGGTTTGAAAACCATTGTAAAATGAACTTGTCTAACAGTAAATAATCTTTCATAGAATGATTTTCATAGGAATAAGACAGCAAATCTGCTTTGCAATCATTTGCTTTTCTTCTTTTGTGATGTAGATGGCAAACTGAACTGAAGACCGCTACTATTTACCCTCTCTAGACCTGTAGTCATGTTAAATAAAAATAAATTGTTCAACACCATCAACAAAGTGAGATGGTCTTCATGGTCAGAAAGGAATATAATGTTTGAGAATTGTGTATAAAAGCCTAAAAGTGTACATTAGTTGGAATAGACAGTGCTTAGAATTTTTAAAAATGTCAGTTCCCAGGGTATGAAAGCTTATTTTTTTAAAGACATTTGAGAAGTGATGGAGAATAAAATGTAAAAGCATTGCCGGAGTGACATATATAATCTTAATTAGCTACTTGCTGAAGCCTCTGGCATACTTTCAAACAGACATGAACAATGTGTTGTCAATTGATATATTAAAAAGCATAGATACACCGAGCAAAAATATAAACTTAACGGTCATAAAACCAGTCAGTATCTGGTATGGCCACCATTTGCCTCACACAGTGCAACACATCTCCGTCGCATAGAGTTGTTCAGGTTGTTGATTGTGGCCTGTGGAATGTTGGTCCACTCCTCTTCAATAGCTGTGCGAAGTTGCAGAATAATGGCAGGAACTGGAACACGCTGTCCAGAGCATCCCAAACATGCTCAATGGGTGCCATGTAACCCATTGAGCCATGCAAGAACTGGGGAGTTTTCAGCTTCCAGGAATTGTGTACAGATCCTTGCAAAATGGGGCCATGCATTATCATGCTGCAACATGAGGTGATGGTCGTGGATGAATGGCACAACAATGGGCCTCAGGATCTCGTCACAGTATATCTGTGCATTCAAAATGCCATCAATAAAATGCGCCTGTGTTCATTGTCTATAACACACGCCTGCCCATACCATAACCACACCACCACCATGGGCAACTCGATCCACAACGTTGACGTCAGCAAACTGCTCACCCACATGACGCCACACACGCTGTCTGCCATCTACCCTGAACAGTGAAAACCAGGACTCATCAGTGTATAGAATGCCTCTCCAACATCCCAGACACCATCAAATGTGAGCATTTAGGTCCAGACCCCGATGAGGATGACGAGCATACAGATAAGCTTCCCTCAGACGGTTTCTAACAGTTTGTGCAGAAATTCTTTAGTTATGTAAACTGATTGTTGCTGCAGCTGTCTGGGTGGCTGGTCTCAGACGATCATGGAGGTGAACATGCTGGATGTGGAGGTCCTGGGCTCGTGTGGTTAAACGTGGTTTGCGGTCGTGACGCCGGTTGGATGTGCTGCCAAATTCTCTGAAACACCTTTGGAGACAGCTTATGGTAGAGAAATGAACATTAATTGCACGGGCAACAGCTGTGGTAGATATTCTTGCAGTCAACATGCCAATTGCACGCTCTCTCAGACTTTGCAACATCTGTGCCATTGTGCTGTGTGATCAAACTGCACATTTCAGAGTGTCTTTTTATTGTGGGAAGTCTAAGGCACACCTTTGCAATATTCATGCTGTCTAATCAGCACCTTGGTATGCCACACCTGTGAGGTGGATTATCTCGGCAAAGGAGAAGTGCTCACTAACACAGATTTAGAACAATATTTGAGAGTAAAAGGTCTTTTGTGTATGTAAAAAATGTTTCAGATCTTTGAGTTCAGCTCATGCAAAATTGGAGCAAAAACAAAATTGTTGAGTTTATATTTTTGCTCAGTGTAGATAGATAGTTAGATAGATATTAGATAGATAGATAGATAGATAGATAATGGATAGATGGTGTTATGACCAGTGGTTGGGACCCACTGGTCAAACAAGAGAGTATACCAGCCAAGGGATGGCAGCCACTAGCTCCTAGGATGTTACATTCACACGAAAAAGGACAGAACGCAGCAAGAGAGAAACTGAACCACTACCTACAGAATTAGCTAATATGGCTGACAGCTAACTCACAGAGTCATACAACAGGTAACGCTCTATTAGCTCAAGTTGCAGCAAGAACCGCAGTTAGTGTGAACAGAGTCGAATAGCAGACACGGTGGTGAGAAGTGGTATTGTAGAGCAGACAGGAGTAAAGGCAGCAGCTGATGATGATGATGATGGCAGTTAAAGGTAGAAGATTAAGCCTGGTCAGAGACAAGCCAGAGGTCAGAAGCCGGTATAATAGTGTGGTACAGAGGATCAGATGGGCTCAGAGACAGACAGGTCCAATAGTCGATATAGGTGGCAGGCAAACAAAATGGTCAAACAAGCTGGGTCAAACACAGACGAACAGAACACCTTTACTATTACTGATAGTAACTAAATGCTAAGGCAACTTCCTGGAAGAGTAATCTGCTATTTCACCCTGTAACCCTGCCCAGCTGCTGTGCTGGGAGGCAGGAAGCACGCACTCCTTGAAACTTAACTGACAGAAAGTGGCGGGAGCACCACCCTATGGGACGCCAGCATGGGATGTAGCATGGAGGCAGCGTGGCCGAAGGATGCGTCTCGCAGGATCTTGCCTGCCACATCTGATGGAGACAGCAGTGGGCAGCGAGGCAGGAGATGCTGGGGATTTGATTGATATGTCCTTCCTTTTCTCTTGACTTGAGAAATCATTAGCTTTAAAAAGAAACCGTGCTACGATATATTCATGCTGTATGTCTCTATATGTGTTCACCCAGGGCTTGGGATGGGGCTTGCATAGAACAAGAAAAAAACTGCAGGTGGCGCTATACAGACACATTTTATTGAATAACTCAGTGGTTATACCAAATTTTTAATTACATGCATTTACAAAAGTATTCAGATCCAGGTGTTAGTTTGAAAACTATATAATATTTTTTTGTGTGACAAGACAACACCATTAAGGTAAATGAGGCCACATTAATATATCTGAATTTGTCATGGTTGATCACAGAATAGGATCATATTGTAAGGAAATCAGTATTGCATGGTGCACTTATGTTTGTTGTTGATATGGCATCAGTAGATATGACCTTACAAACTCCCTGTTTAATTGTCAGTAGAAAGGCTAACAGCATATATGTATGCATTTCATTATAAACTTATATTAATGTATAAAAGAACCCATTATAAAATTTGAAAATTCTATAAAAAATGTTATTATAAATAACCAAAAAACATATACTCACAAATTATTCCAAAAGAAAGCGTAACTCGCGCCTCATAACAAAAACAAGTTCAATTATTTGGGTTCTAAAAGGGGTTATCCCATGACTAATGTAAAAACATAAAAATCAGACATAATATAAGACATGATGATCTCTTTCTAACAAATCTAGAATCAGCCATATACCTCACATGGATCCAGAGATCTCCCTATTCATTGCTATGCTAGATTTAGATCAAGCTGACAACTCAAGGGGAGGGTCTTTTCTGCTATAGCTAAGGGGGTGTTTCCATGCTTTCCCTATTATAACTCAATAGGCAGTGGAAAGATGAAACTGAGCATGTGCGGCCTTGTCAGTGAGCAGGTAAATTTATTATTTTTTAAAGATCAAATAGAAGATGGAGTTATACATATAGATTTCAGTGTATAAATCAGTAGCTACATTAAGTTTCTAATTACATACAATTCTAAAATAATTTAGATCTAGATGCTGATTTGAAAAATGTAGAATATATTTTTGTCGTACAATCCCTTTAATGCCAAAACTGGCAGGTACTGAGAGAATGTCCCCAGTGACGTGCCTAAGGGGGGAAGGGCGGTCGGCCCCAAGTGTCATGCTGTCAGCTATATAGGGGGGTGATGCCCTTCTTGTTTGCCTCCAGGGAGGGAACTGTAAGAGAGTTCAGAAATCAGAGGCAGGCAGCAGCCTCTGACTGAGAGTTTACTGGTGCTATCGTATCCTGCCATTGCCATTGATTGAATCATTTAATGAATGGCTCAGGCGAGATGAGCCACAGCTCCAGCCCAATGTCTTTGCAAGGAATGAGAGCTGTGAGTCTCTTAGGAGGATCATCACCATGTGACCAGTAACATATCGATATTACTGGTGACATGGCTATGAGGTAATTAATGGTCTTTTCTCAGGAAATGGTGACAGGGGCTGTTATGCTATTATACTGTAAGATACTGTATAGTGTGGGGTGCTATACTGCTCTACTGTATACTGTGGGGGACTATATACTGTGGGTTGCTGTATACTGTATACTGTAAGGTGCTGCATATTGTGGGATAAACATAAACATATAAACATGGGGCTCAACGCGAAAGAGGGGACTGTCGGGGCAAATGGACAGAGGAGGCCCAAGATGGGTAAACAGCCCCCGGCCTATGATATATTTAATCTGCCCCTGCTTGCGTGCTCTCACGACTATTTCACTTGTATGTTCGCCGCCGCTCACCTTCCAGGCAGAAAAAACTTCCATTTTCTTTGTAGCCGCTTGCTTCAGTGCTCCTGAGCAAGAAAACGGCTGTGCTGTGCGGCCTGTGCCTTATAGTGAAGTGACCACCTCACCAGTGTTGTGTGTGTCACAGTGTGTGTCTGCAGATACACTGCTTCCGAGCTGAGCCTGCAAAAAGCACTGTGGTGTGTAGCAGTTAGGAGTGGTGCAGACAGTCACAGTGGTACTGTGGCAGAACAGTGTGCAGGCAAAAGGCAGCAGACTAGACAGACTAGAGAAGTATTTTTTCAGTTAAGGGCCTTGCTGCGTTGTATTTTCAATAGGGGGAGGGGTGTTGAGGAGTCACAAGGCTGCTGCCAGCCAGTGCCAGGACAGAAATGTATAAAGGGGCCTAAATATGGATGGGAAAGGACCAGGCCAGGACCAGGGAAAGGATACCAGTGCCGTACCTATATGGTGCTGCAGGACGTGACTTGAGTCCCAGCGCTGTACAGGTATGGCGGGCTCATTGGGCAGGTTCAGGAGCTGTGCCCGTCCGATCAGCGGCATGGGTCCAGCTGTCACTGACTGCTGAGCCTCTACCATCAGGGCAGGGTGCAACAGCATGGGTAAAAACTCCAGCCCGCTCTATAAAAATATAACATGATCCACCCCGTCAGGTGAACCTGTAAAAAAAAAATAAAGCTGTGCAAAAACAGCTGTTTTTTTCTTCACCTTCCCTCACAAAATGTGTAATACCAAGCTTACATTGTTTTTTCATGATGATAGATTCCCTTAAAATTCTCATTTATGAGCAATTTTATGTTTACGAGCGATAAAAAATGTTATTTCAAACAAAATAAATATTTCAGTATATTTAAATGTGAAAATAAAGTTTTTAGGAAGGGGGTTGCCAGAGAAAGCACCCACCCCAGGTGCCAAATACCCTAGTCACACCACTGAATGTCCCACATCTATGGTGACCTAGGATTTAGGGATGAGCGAACTCGAACTGTATAGTTCGGGTTCGTACCGAATTTTGGGGTGTCCGTGACACGGACCCGAACCCGGACATTTTCGTAAAAGTCCGGGTTCGGGTTCGGTGTTCGTCGCTTTCTTGGCGCTTTTGTGACGCTTTCTTGGCGCTTTTTGAAAGGCTGCAAAGCAGCCAATCAACAAGCGTCATACTACTTGCCCCAAGAGGCCATCACAGCCATGCCTACTATTGGCATGGCTGTGATTGGCCAGAGCACCATGTGACCCAGCCTCTATTTAAGCTGGAGTCACATAGCGCCGCCCGTCACTCTGCTCTGATTAGCGTAGGGAGAGGTTGCGGCTGCGACAGTAGGGCGAGATTAGGCAGATTAACTCCTCCAAAGGACTTGATTAACTGATCGATCTGCAGCTGTGGATCATTGAGCTGCTGATCCTCAATTGCTCACTGTTTTTAGGCTGCACAGACCGTTTGTCAGTCTCATTTTTCTGGGGTGATCGGCGGCCATTTTGTGTCTTGTGGTGCGCCAGCACAAGCTGCGACCAAGTGCATTTAACCCTCAATGGTGTGGTTGTTTTTTGGCTAAAGCCTACATCAGGGTGAAGCTGTCACACCAAGTGCATTTAACCAGCAATAGTCTGTTCATTTTTTGGCCATATACAAAATCAGGGGCAAGCTGCGCCTGTCACCAAGTGCATTTAACCCTCAATGGTGTGGTTGTTTTTTGGCTAAAGCCTACATCAGGGTGAAGCTGTGACACCAAGTGCATTTAACCAGCAATAGTCTGTTCATTTTTTGGCCATATACAAAATCAGGGGCAAGCTGCGCCTGTCACCAAGTGCATTTAACCCTCAATGGTGTGGTTGTTTTTTGGCTAAAGCCTACATCAGGGTGAAGCTGTCACACCAAGTGCATTTAACCAGCAATAGTCTGTTCATTTTTTGGCCATATACAAAATCAGGGGCAAGCTGCGCCTGTCACCAAGTGCATTTAACCCTCAATGGTGTGGTTGTTTTTTGGCTAAAGCCTACATCAGGGTGAAGCTGTCACACCAAGTGCATTTAACCAGCAATAGTCTGTTTATTTTTTGGCCATATCCCAGTCTAATTCTGTCACTAAATCCATACCGGTCACCCAGCGCCTAAATACTAGGCCTCAAATTTATATCCAGCTAAATCTGTCCCTAGTGCTGTAGCTGGGCGAGTTATTTAGTGTCCGTTCAAGCACATTTCTTGTTCTGGGTTGAAATACAATTCCCAATTTAGCAATTTCATAATTTAGTGGTTCCTGCTATATCAGAGCTATTTGAAATCTATCCCAAAAAGGGTATATAATATTGAAGGTGCACATTGGGTCATTCAGAATAACTTCACACACACCCGCTACTGTGTATTTCCAAGTCTAATTCTGTCACTAAACCCATACCTGTCACCCAGCGCCTAAATACTAGGCCTCAAATTTAAATCCCTCTAAATCTCTCGTTACCGCTGTACTGTTGTTGCTGGGCAAGATATTTAGTGTCCGTCAAAGCACATTTTTTGTTCTGGGTTGAAGTACAATTCCCAATTTAGCAATTTCATAATTTAGTGGTTTCTGCTATATCAGAGCTATTTGAAATCTATCCCTAAAAGGGTATATAATATTGAAGGTGCACATAGGGTCATTCAGAATAACTTCACACACACGCTTCTGTGCATTTCCAAGTCTAATTCTGTCACTAAATCCATACCGGTGACCCAGCGCCTAAATACTAGGCCTCAAATTTATATCCCGCTAAATCTCTCGTTACCGCTGTACTGTTGTTGCTGGGCAAGATATTTAGTGTCCGTCAAAGCACATTTTTTGTTCTGGGTTGAAGTACAATTCCCAATTTAGCAATTTCATAATTTAGTGGTTCCTGCTATATCAGAGCTATTTGAAATCTATCCCAAAAAGGGTATATAATATTGAAGGTGCACATTGGGTCATTCAGAATAACTTCACACACACCCGCTACTGTGTATTTCCAAGTCTAATTCTGTCACTAAACCCATACCTGTCACCCAGCGCCTAAATACTAGGCCTCAAATTTAAATCCCTCTAAATCTCTCGTTACCGCTGTACTGTTGTTGCTGGGCAAGATATTTAGTGTCCGTCAAAGCACATTTTTTGTTCTGGGTTGAAGTACAATTCCCAATTTAGCAATTTCATAATTTAGTGGTTTCTGCTATATCAGAGCTATTTGAAATCTATCCCTAAAAGGGTATATAATATTGAAGGTGCACATTGGGTCATTCAGAATAACTTCACACACACGCTTCTGTGCATTTCCAAGTCTAATTCTGTCACTAAATCCATACCGGTGACCCAGCGCCTAAATACTAGGCCTCAAATTTAAATCCCTCTAAATCTCTCGTTACCCACCGCTGTACTGTTGTTGCTGGGCAAGATATTTAGTGTCCGTCAAAGCACATTTTTTGTTCTGGGTTGAAGTACAATTCCCAATTTAGCAATTTCATAATTTAGTGGTTTCTGCTATATCAGAGCTATTTGAAATCTATCCCTAAAAGGGTATATAATATTGAAGGTGCACATAGGGTCATTCAGAATAACTTCACACACACCCGCTACTGTGTATTTCCAAGTCTAATTCTGTCACTAAACCCATACCTGTCACCCAGCGCCTAAATACTAGGCCTCAAATTTAAATCCCTCTAAATCTCTCGTTACCGCTGTACTGTTGTTGCTGGGCAAGATATTTAGTGTCCGTCAAAGCACATTTTTTGTTCTGGGTTGAAGTACAATTCCCAATTTAGCAATTTCATAATTTAGTGGTTTCTGCTATATCAGAGCTATTTGAAATCTATCCCTAAAAGGGTATATAATATTGAAGGTGCACATTGGGTCATTCAGAATAACTTCACACACACGCTTCTGTGCATTTCCAAGTCTAATTCTGTCACTAAATCCATACCGGTGACCCAGCGCCTAAATACTAGGCCTCAAATTTAAATCCCTCTAAATCTCTCGTTACCCACCGCTGTACTGTTGTTGCTGGGCAAGATATTTAGTGTCCGTCAAAGCACATTTTTTGTTCTGGGTTGAAGTACAATTCCCAATTTAGCAATTTCATAATTTAGTGGTTTCTGCTATATCAGAGCTATTTGAAATCTATCCCTAAAAGGGTATATAATATTGAAGGTGCACATAGGGTCATTCAGAATAACTTCACACACACCCGCTACTGTGTATTTCCAAGTCTAATTCTGTCACTAAACCCATACCTGTCACCCAGCGCCTAAATACTAGGCCTCAAATTTAAATCCCTCTAAATCTCTCGTTACCGCTGTACTGTTGTTGCTGGGCAAGATATTTAGTGTCCGTCAAAGCACATTTTTTGTTCTGGGTTGAAGTACAATTCCCAATTTAGCAATTTCATAATTTAGTGGTTTCTGCTATATCAGAGCTATTTGAAATCTATCCCTAAAAGGGTATATAATATTGAAGGTGCACATTGGGTCATTCAGAATAACTTCACACACACGCTTCTGTGCATTTCCAAGTCTAATTCTGTCACTAAATCCATACCGGTGACCCAGCGCCTAAATACTAGGCCTCAAATTTAAATCCCTCTAAATCTCTCGTTACCCACCGCTGTACTGTTGTTGCTGGGCAAGATATTTAGTGTCCGTCAAAGCACATTTTTTGTTCTGGGTTGAAGTACAATTCCCAATTTAGCAATTTCATAATTTAGTGGTTTCTGCTATATCAGAGCTATTTGAAATCTATCCCTAAAAGGGTATATAATATTGAAGGTGCACATAGGGTCATTCAGAATAACTTCACACACACCCGCTACTGTGTATTTCCAAGTCTAATTCTGTCACTAAACCCATACCTGTCACCCAGCGCCTAAATACTAGGCCTCAAATTTAAATCCCTCTAAATCTCTCGTTACCGCTGTACTGTTGTTGCTGGGCAAGATATTTAGTGTCCGTCAAAGCACATTTTTTGTTCTGGGTTGAAGTACAATTCCCAATTTAGCAATTTCATAATTTAGTGGTTTCTGCTATATCAGAGCTATTTGAAATCTATCCCTAAAAGGGTATATAATATTGAAGGTGCACATTGGGTCATTCAGAATAACTTCACACACACGCTTCTGTGCATTTCCAAGTCTAATTCTGTCACTAAATCCATACCGGTGACCCAGCGCCTAAATACTAGGCCTCAAATTTAAATCCCTCTAAATCTCTCGTTACCCACCGCTGTACTGTTGTTGCTGGGCAAGATATTTAGTGTCCGTCAAAGCACATTTTTTGTTCTGGGTTGAAGTACAATTCCCAATTTAGCAATTTCATAATTTAGTGGTTTCTGCTATATCAGAGCTATTTGAAATCTATCCCTAAAAGGGTATATAATATTGAAGGTGCACATAGGGTCATTCAGAATAACTTCACACACACGCTTCTGTGCATTTCCAAGTCTAATTCTGTCACTAAATCCATACCGGTGACCCAGCGCCTAAATACTAGGCCTCAAATTTAAATCCCTCTAAATCTCTCGTTACCCACCGCTGTACTGTTGTTGCTGGGCAAGATATTTAGTGTCCGTCAAAGCACATTTTTTGTTCTGGGTTGAAGTACAATTCCCAATTTAGCAATTTCATAATTTAGTGGTTTCTGCTATATCAGAGCTATTTGAAATCTATCCCTAAAAGGGTATATAATATTGAAGGTGCACATAGGGTCATTCAGAATAACTTCACACACACGCTTCTGTGCATTTCCAAGTCTAATTCTGTCACTAAATCCATACCGGTGACCCAGCGCCTAAATACTAGGCCTCAAATTTAAATCCCTCTAAATCTCTCGTTACCGCTGTCCTGTTGTAGCTGGGAAAGTTATTTAGTGCCCGTCAAAGCACATTTTTTGTTCTGGGTTGAAGTACAATTCCCAATTTAGCAATTTCATAATTTAGTGGTTCCTGCTATATCAGAGCTATTTGAAATCTATCCCAAAAAGGGTATATAATATTCAAGGTGCACATTGGGTCATTCAGAATAACTTCACACACACGCTTCTGTGCATTTCCAAGTCTAATTCTGTCACTAAATCCATACCGGTCACCCAGCGCCTAAATACTAGGCCTCAAATTTATATCCCGCTGAATTTGAATACAATACATTGGGCCAAATAATATATTTGTTGTTGTGGTGAACCATAACAATGAGAAAAACATCTAGTAAGGGACGCGGACCTGGACATGGTCGTGGTGGTGTTAGTGGACCCTCTGGTGCTGGGAGAGGACGTGGCCGTTCTGCCACATCCACACGTCCTAGTGTACCAACTACCTCAGGTCCCAGTAGCCGCCAGAATTTACAGCGATATATGGTGGGGCCCAATGCCGTTCTAAGGATGGTAAGGCCTGAGCAGGTACAGGCATTAGTCAATTGGGTGGCCGACAGTGGATCCAGCACGTTCACATTATCTCCCACCCAGTCTTCTGCAGAAAGCGCACAGATGGCGCCTGAAAACCAACCCCATCAGTCTGTCACATCACCCCCATGCATACCAGGGAAACTGTCTCAGCCTCAAGTTATGCAGCAGTCTCTTATGCTGTTTGAAGACTCCGCTGGCAGGGTTTCCCAAGGGCATCCACCTAGCCCTTCCCCAGCGGTGAAAGACATAGAATGCACTGACGCACAACCACTTATGTTTCCTGATGATGAGGACATGGGAATACCACCTCAGCATGTCTCTGATGATGACGAAACACAGGTGCCAACTGCTGCGTCTTTCTGCAGTGTGCAGACTGAACAGGAGGTCAGGGATCAAGACTGGGTGGAAGACGATGCAGGGGACGATGAGGTCCTAGACCCCACATGGAATGAAGGTCGTGCCACTGACTTTCACAGTTCGGAGGAAGAGGCAGTGGTGAGACCGAGCCAACAGCGTAGCAAAAGAGGGAGCAGTGGGCAAAAGCAGAACACCCGCCGCCAAGAGACTCCGCCTGCTACTGACCGCCGCCATCTGGGACCGAGCACCCCAAAGGCAGCTTCAAGGAGTTCCCTGGCATGGCACTTCTTCAAACAATGTGCTGACGACAAGACCCGAGTGGTTTGCACGCTGTGCCATCAGAGCCTGAAGCGAGGCATTAACGTTCTGAACCTGAGCACAACCTGCATGACCAGGCACCTGCATGCAAAGCATGAACTGCAGTGGAGTAAACACCTTAAAACCAAGGAAGTCACTCAGGCTCCCCCTGCTACCTCTTCTGCTGCTGCCGCCTCGGCCTATTCTGCTGCTGCCGCCTCGGCCTCTTCCTCCGCCTCTGGAGGAACGTTGGCACCTGCCGCCCAGCAAACAGGGGATGTACCACCAACACCACCACCACCACCTCCGTCACCAAGCGTCTCAACCATGTCACACGCCAGCGTTCAGCTCTCCATCTCACAAACATTTGATAGAAAGCGTAAATTCCCACCTAGCCACCCTCGATCCCTGGCCCTGAATGCCAGCATTTCTAAACTACTGGCCTATGAAATGCTGTCATTTAGGCTGGTGGACACAGACAGCTTCAAACAGCTCATGTCGCTTGCTGTCCCACAGTATGTTGTTCCCAGCCGGCACTACTTCTCCAAGAGAGCCGTGCCTTCCCTGCACAACCAAGTATCCGATAAAATCAAGTGTGCACTGCGCAACGCCATCTGTAGCAAGGTCCACCTAACCACAGATACGTGGACCAGTAAGCACGGCCAGGGACGCTATATCTCCCTAACTGCACACTGGGTAAATGTAGTGGCAGCTGGGCCCCAGGCGGAGAGCTGTTTGGCGCACGTCCTGCCGCCGCCAAGGATCGCAGGGCAACATTCTTTGCCTCCTGTTGCCACCTCCTCCTTCTCGGCTTCCTCCTCCTCTTCTTCCACCTGCTCATCCAGTCAGCCACACACCTTCACCACCAACTTCAGCACAGCCCGGGGTAAACGTCAGCAGGCCATTCTGAAACTCATATGTTTGGGGGACAGGCCCCACACCGCACAGGAGTTGTGGCGGGGTATTGAACAACAGACCGACGAGTGGTTGCTGCCGGTGAGCCTCAAGCCCGGCCTGGTGGTGTGTGATAATGGGCGAAATCTCGTTGCAGCTCTGGGACTAGCCAATTTGACGCACATCCCTTGCTTGGCGCATGTGCTGAATTTGGTGGTGCAGAAGTTCATTCACAACTACCCCGACATGTCAGAGCTGCTGCATAAAGTGCGGGCCGTCTGTTCGCGCTTCCGGCGTTCACATCCTGCCGCTGCTCGCCTGTCTGCGCTACAGCGTAACTTCGGCCTTCCCGCTCACCGCCTCATATGCGACGTGCCCACCAGGTGGAACTCCACCTTGCACATGCTGGACAGACTGTGCGAGCAGCAGCAGGCCATAGTGGAGTTTCAGCTGCAGCACGCACGGGTCAGTCGCACTACAGAACAGCACCACTTCACCACCAATGACTGGGCCTCCATGCGAGACCTGTGTGCCCTGTTGCGCTGTTTCGAGTACTCCACCAACATGGCCAGTGGCGATGACACCGTTATCAGCGTTACAATACCACTTCTATGTCTCCTTGAGAAAACACTTAGGGCGATGATGGAACAGGAGGTGGCCCAGGAGGAGGAGGATGAGGAAGAGGGGTCATTTTTAGCACTTTCAGGCCAGTCTCTTCGAAGTGACTCAGAGGGAGGTTTTTTGCAACAGCAGAGGCCAGGTACAAATGTGGCCAGCCAGGGCCCACTACTGGAGGACGAGGAGGACGAGGATGAGGAGGAGGTGGAGGAGGATGAGGATGAAGCATGGTCACAGCGGGGTGGCACCCAACGCAGCTCGGGTCCATCACTGGTGCGTGGCTGGGGGGAAAGGCAGGACGATGACGATACGCCTCCCACAGAGGACAGCTTGTCCTTACCCCTGGGCAGCCTGGCACACATGAGCGACTACATGCTGCAGTGCCTGCGCAACGACAGCAGAGTTGCCCACATTTTAACCTGTGCGGACTACTGGGTTGCCACCCTGCTGGATCCACGCTACAAAGACAATGTGCCCACCTTACTTCCTGCACTGGAGCGTGATAGGAAGATGCGCGAGTACAAGCGCACGTTGGTAGACGCGCTACTGAGAGCATTCCCAAATGTCACAGGGGAACAAGTGGAAGCCCAAGGCCAAGGCAGAGGAGGAGCAAGAGGTCGCCAAGGCAGCTGTGTCACGGCCAGCTCCTCTGAGGGCAGGGTTAGCATGGCAGAGATGTGGAAAACTTTTGTCAACACGCCACAGCTAACTGCACCACCACCTGATACGCAACGTGTTAGCAGGAGGCAACATTTCACTAACATGGTGGAACAGTACGTGTGCACACCCCTCCACGTACTGACTGATGGTTCGGCCCCATTCAACTTCTGGGTCTCTAAATTGTCCACGTGGCCAGAGCTAGCCTTTTATGCCTTGGAGGTGCTGGCCTGCCCGGCAGCCAGCGTTTTGTCTGAACGTGTATTCAGCACGGCAGGGGGCGTCATTACAGACAAACGCAGCCGCCTGTCTACAGCCAATGTGGACAAGCTGACGTTCATAAAAATGAACCAGGCATGGATCCCACAGGCACCTGTCCGTCCCTTGTCCAGATTAGACATTAACTACCTCCCCATAACCATATATTATTGGACTCCAGGGCACTTCCTCATTCAATCCTATTTTTATTTTCATTTTACCATTATATTGCGATGCTACCCAAAGTTGAATGAACCTCTCCTCTGCCTGTGTGCTAGGCCTAAATATATGCCAATGGACTGTTGCAGTGGTGGCTGACATGAAGCCTGATTCTCTGCTATGACATGCAGACTAATTCTCTGCTGACATGAAGCCAGATTGTCTGTTACGGGACCTCTCTCCTCTGCCTGGGTGCTGGGCCTAAATTTATGACAATGGACTGTTGCAGTGGTGGCTGACGTGAAGCCTGATTCTCTGCTATGACATGCAGACTGATTCTCTGCTGACATGAAGCCAGATCCTCTGTTACGGGACCTCTCTCCTCTGCCTGGGTGCTGGGCCTAAATTTATGACAATGGACTGTTGCAGTGGTGGCTGACGTGAAGCCTGATTCTCTGCTATGACATGCAGACTGATTCTCTGCTGACATGAAGCCAGATCCTCTTTTACGGGACCTCTCTCCTCTGCCTGGGTGCTGGGCCTAAATTTATGACAATGGACTGTTGCAGTGGTGGCTGACGTGAAGCCTGATTCTCTGCTATGACATGCAGACTGATTCTCTGCTGTCATGAATCCAGATTGTCTGTTACGGGCCCTTTCTACTCTACCTGGGTTCTGGGCCTAAATTTATGAAAATTGACTCTTACAGTGGTGGGTGACGTGAAGCCTGATTCTCTGCTATGATATGAAGACTGATTCTCTGCTGACATGAAGCCAGATTGTCTGTTACGGGACCTTTCTCCTCTGCCTGGGTTCTGGGCCTAAATTTATGAAAATTGACTCTTACAGTGGTGGGTGACGTGAAGCCTGATTCTCTGCTATGATATGAAGACTGATTCTCTGCTGACATGAAGCCAGATTGTCTGTTACGGGACCTTTCTCCTCTGCCTGGGTTCTGGGCCTAAATTTATGAAAATTGACTCTTACAGTGGTGGGTGACGTGAAGCCTGATTCTCTGCTATGATATGAAGACTGATTCTCTGCTGACATGAAGCCAGATTGTCTGTTACGGGACCTTTCTCCTCTGCCTGGGTTCTGGGCCTAAATTTATGAAAATTGACTCTTACAGTGGTGGGTGACGTGAAGCCTGATTCTCTGCTATGATATGAAGACTGATTCTCTGCTGACATGAAGCCAGATTGTCTGTTACGGGACCTTTCTCCTCTGCCTGGGTTCTGGGCCTAAATTTATGAAAATTGACTCTTACAGTGGTGGGTGACGTGAAGCCTGATTCTCTGCTATGATATGAAGACTGATTCTCTGCTGACATGAAGCCAGATTGTCTGTTACGGGACCTTTCTCCTCTGCCTGGGTTCTGGGCCTAAATTTATGAAAATTGACTCTTACAGTGGTGGGTGACGTGAAGCCTGATTCTCTGCTATGATATGAAGACTGATTCTCTGCTGACATGAAGCCAGATTCTCTGTTACGGGACCTCTCTCCTCTGCCTGGGTGCTGGGCCTAAATTTATGACAATGGACTGTTGCAGTGGTGGCTGACGTGAAGCCTGATTCTCTGCTATGACATGCAGACTGATTCTCTGCTGACATGAAGCCAGATTCTCTGTTACGGGACCTCTCTCCTCTGCCTGTGTGTGTGCTGGGCCTAAATATATGCCAATGGACTGTTGCAGTGGTGGCTGACGTGAAGCCTCATTCTCTGCTATGACATGCAGACTAATTCTCTGCTGACATGAAGACAGATTCTCTGTTACGGGACCTCTCTCCTCTGCCTGGGTGCCGGGGCCTAAATATCTGAGAATGGACTGTTCCAGTGGTGGGTGACGGGAAGCCAGATTCTCTGCTATGGAACCTCTCTCCAATTGATTTTGGTTAATTTTTATTTATTTAATTTTTATTTTAATTCATTTCCCTATCCACATTTGTTTGCAGGGGATTTACCTACATGTTGCTGCCTTTTGCAGCCCTCTAGCTCTTTCCTGGGCTGTTTTACAGCCTTTTTAGTGCCGAAAAGTTCGGGTCCCCATTGACTTCAATGGGGTTCGGGTTCGGGACGAAGTTCGGATCGGGTTCGGATCCCGAACCCGAACATTTCCGGGATGTTCGGCCGAACTTCTCGAACCCGAACATCCAGGTGTTCGCTCAACTCTACTAGGATTTCAAATTCTGAATTCAGGGTTTCTAAATGTAATGCAATCAAATTTCCTTTATGTTTTCTGATGTTAGATACCCCACAAAATAAAATAAAATATATATAAATTATTTTTGACAGGATTTTGTCATGTCAGAAAAATGGTCCATTATACCCTTTTGGAATACACTTTAAAAAGAAACATGAAGATTTGTATTAATTGCCAATAGAATACATTTGTCAACTGAAACGGATCAAATATGGTGTCAAATATGGTATAAATTGTGAGAAATTCATCAAGACCAATGTTTTGATTGCTGATCTTGATTTCCCCTGTGTAGCTGGAGGATGGGTCAAATATACACAGAGGAGCAGGCTTTTTATAGATTTGGCGCCTCCTCCTGCTGGCTATGCAACAGACTAGCGGATGGATACACAGAGCCTTCTAGCTGCCATAGATTTCTGTTTTAATTCACAACAGAAAAATGGTGTGAATACAGATAAGTGGTAGGCTTGCAGGCACTGACCCCTGCTGTCCTCACTATGCCCCCTTGCCACTTCTGAAAAGTGTTGAGAAGGAGTAACATTAGCAATTTTTGTCATAAATATAGTGTGCACCAAAATTTCCAGCATTATTTCGTAAATTCTATAATAAATGCCCCCCCCCCATTATTTCCAAGTATAATATATCTGATATTTTTAGAGCAAATGGTGTTTAATTCTCATGTATTCATTGATGTATGCAGGGGCCAAAAGTGAATAAATGTATATCTTGTACAATGCAAAGAGTCAGCATAGTTTGTTAAGCCAAAGGCAAAGAGTTTAACTTTCTGATGAAAAATACAGTATAAGCATACATAAGCAGTACTAGAGATGAGCTAATTATTTCAATCAATTTGGAATTCACCCAAAAAATATTTGCACTTTGTTTTTGGTAAATCAAGAGAGAGATCTGTATCTGAAAAACTGTGTATCTGAAACTCCCCTGGTAGAAGCCTCAAACTGTTTAATCAGTGGTTTTTCATAATAAGATTTTTTTTTTTTTTTATCTATTGTTGTGTTTTAAAAGTAAAGGAAAATGGATTGTCTCATACCAGGAACATAATTCTTTCTGGGTAACTACCCTTGAAAATATGGGGTACTGTTTCTCTTTATAGAGAGCACTAAGTATGTATAAGGAGAATTGTAAGACACTCAATGCTGGGTTTCTCGGAAAAACAAACAGAAATTATCATATCTTACATCTGCCGGCAGCAGATAGGTTTAGGAAAGCTAATTTGAATATCTTTCTTAGAAACACAGATGAGTGTTACCTGGCCTACGATTCTCCACACACATACTATGCATACTAGGCAATTTTCATAATGAGTAACAGTACACCCCTGACAACACACATATATATATATAGCCCAGAGACCCAGAGTAAAATCCTAGGTTTTCTCTTTCTCTCCCTCCCTCTCTCTAGATTTGTTAGAATCTGAACTTTTCAGGATTAATTCCATTTTGGTAGAATTGATGCAATTATCTTTAAAGAGTATGGGTCTGTAGTTTTTCTGCATGTACTTTCCTAGAAATCTATTTTTGACTATTGATCCAAATACATTTTATTTATAACAAATATTATAGATACTATACAATATCTCATTTGCTTGGGTAACAGATCAGACTATATCCTTTATGGCTCCCTTTGAAAGCAAAGTCTTAAAAATAAAGCTACCTTATCGGTAAGGCAATAAAAATGTAATGACAGTGCTAAAATTATATTTTGTAATTTGCGGCATCAGTTTAAGATTTGTGATTAACACTTTTTCTGATAGTGTGGATGAAAATACAATTAGTAGTAGAACTATCCTGCAGAGAGCAGCTAAATTGTGATTCCTCTTGACTCATTACAGATGAAGGGCTTTTAGTAGATTAATCTACTACATTAAGTCACCTTTATTATATTTCCAAGTGACAGCACAGTGGCCTTCAAGCATTCCAGAATATTGACCAATCTCTTTAACAATCTCCATATTCTATTGCAATTTCTAATATAAAAACAGACAAAAAGAAAAACCTGCAAATGCAAATTAAGAACCCAGATTTACATTAATTTACATTAAGATTATGATTTTAAATAAGAGATATAAATCAAGATGGAAAAAAAGGGAGCCTGTGCAGATAAAATAAAATAAAACAAAAAACCCTAAGGTGACAACACATATGCTTCTTTACTATTTTTTTTTCTTATACTGTGTCTTTTATGTACTCTTTATAATAAAAATAAATTAATATAGAATCATAGAGCTAGGGCATAAATAAAACATGACAAAATTTTAATAAGTGGAAAAAAAGGTTAAGGCCTGTTGGAGTAATTATTTTTATTTTTTTTAAATGCTGCATGCTAAATATAACATTAGATCTGGACATAGAGATATACACTATAATAGATATAGTGTAGTATAATAGATATAGTGTAGTATAAAAAAAATACTAAGCAGGCGACCTAAGAGACTGTATTAAGCAATAACTTGTAGATAATTACCTATCAAAAAATCTGATTCTTAGCCAGTTTTTGTTCAGTACCTTATCAGAGCTATGTGCCTAGGGAACAGACCAAGGGTCGTAAATGGTTCCGAAACATGTCTTTATAGGTTTCATACTGAATCTACTAATTAAAGGCTTTCTGTGGTGTTATCGTCAAGTTGACAGCTCATTATACAACATGTATGATACCATATTGCTTCTTGAAGTTATGGAGCTCTCTTTATTTTCATGTTCCAGATTGCATAATAGGATGTTGCCATTAGTCTTAAGGGAAACAAAGTTCATGTTTGGGAGCACTCACCACCATGCTCGATGTGGTCAATAAAGTACGTACCAAATTCAGATTCTTAAAGTAGGAACTGCAGCAGTCAACATTTGAGTCTTCCATGACAAAGTTCATGTTGATGACTCTGGTTCAATCAAAGGGGAATGTCATGTGTTAAAAGTGTAATTTATTCAATATGTAAATCCTATAAATCAATGTTCAACATTTTGAAATGGGTGTGGCTTCCTATGTTAATAAGTTTAGCTCTAGATTTATCATTGAGACTTTATAAAAAAAGTCACAATCTCACTCCAATAGGATAGTGGAGTAGGAAACATGGAGTAGCTTTTCTAGACAAAAGTGTTAGGCTTCAAAATAAGACAAGTGCATCAACATGTGACATTTGATAAATGTGGCCTAAAGTACACCAACACAGCTTCAAGCAAAACTGACTTCAAATATTCTCGTCATGATAAATTCCCCCATATGTCTGATTATGGATAGTGCCTAAATAGCATAGGGAGTCTTAAAGGCCAGGCAATGCTAATATGGAATTTTGGGAAGAGGGTATGTAAACTCTTTGGATATAACATTTTCCATAGTAACAATATGAAGGTGCTGATGGTAGTGTTGATCCTAGAGAACATTCCACTCTTGAAGGTGCCATGAATTCTGAACAGTTTTGTAACATTCTTAAAGAGAATGTCTAAATAATTGTATATACTTTGTGCTGATCTTAAAACATGACTAGATTATGTAGGAATGATCCAAACACAACTAGTCTACAGCTGGATGACTGAAAAAAAAAAAAAAAAAAAAGTTTCATATAAAAACATTTTAAATAATTTGGGATAATAGGGCAAGACTTGAAATCGGTGATTAATGGATAAACACTTGTCAATGTGTCTGAATTAAAGCAACTCTATGAAGAATAGTGATCTAGTATTCCTCAATCATGAAGGCATTAAAGAACTGTTAAGGTATAATTTGTATTGCTAAACACAGTGCAAACAAATATTATATTAGGTCTTGGTCCACATGTAAGCTGAAGCTAAAAAGCATAATTTATATTTTAGACAGAAATTGGATATTTTACCCTTAGAAACTGTAATTTTAAACAGTTTGACTGAAAAAATGTCAGTTTTGATATACAGTATAGCTACAATAAAACAAACTACTCAATTGTTGTCAACAATTATTATTTAGTTATCAACAATAATTATTTTTCTAATTATTTTTTCCTATTACAGATCACCACTACCTCCATCTATATCTCCACCTCCATCTACTGAAGCAACAGACATACATATTGCAGTACATATATTCACAGGAAGTTCTGTTTGCTATACAATCTCCCTGTTTAACCCGTAGGACAGAAATCCCAGCACCGTACAGCTATGGCGCTCTGATTGGGTAGGCGTAGTTGCAGCTGCAGGGGTCCAGTAGTCACTGATAGTCACTGTCCCCTGCTGTATGTGCCGGCATTTTTGAAAACACAGATACTGGTGTATTAACCCTTGCACTTCCTCGGTCACGTCACGTGCGGTTTCCTGCCGGGTGCGTGGTGTCCATCAGGTCCCCGCGCTGTTGTGACGGGGACCCGATGGCAGGGAAGGCAGCCTGATGCCTTTCTTAGGCATCATGGCGGCCTTCCATGAGAGCCTGTGAGATCCAGCCCCCTGGATCTCACAAGCAGGAAGCTTACAGAAGCTTACAGCTTATTACGGTAATACACTTACAGACAATGCATTACAATACAGTAAATAGGGAAAAAAAGAAAAGTAGACATATTAGGTATCGCCACGTCCATATCGACCAGCTCTATAGAAATATCACATGATCCACCCCGTAAGGTGAACGCTGTAAAAAATGAAAATAAAAACAATATAGAAAAAGCCATTTTCTGGTCACTTTGCCTCACAAAAAGTATAATACCAAGTGATCAAAAAGTCTTATGTACCCCAAAATGGCACCAAACTGTCATCTCATCCCGCAAAAAATTTGCCCTTACTTAAGACAATCACCTAAAAAATAAAATAGGGCTCTCAGAAAATGGCAACAAAAAAACAAGATTTGTTTCTGTTAAAAAATGATTTAACTGAGTAAAACTTAACAAAAATAAGAATGATAGACATATTAGGTATCACCGTGTCCATAACAACCTGCTCTATACAACTATCTCATTAAATGACCCCTAAGTAGAGTTGAGCGAACACCTGGATGTTCGGGTTCGAGAAGTTCGGCCGAACATCCCGGAAATGTTCGGGTTCGGGATCCGAACCCGATCCGAACTTCGTCCCGAACCCGAACCCCATTGAAGTCAATGGGGACCCGAACTTTTCGGCACTAAAACGGCTGTAAAACAGCCCAGGAAAGGGCTAGAGGGCTGCAAAAGGCAGCAACATGTAGGTAAATCCCCTGCAAACAAATGTGGATAGGGAAATTAATTAAAATAAAAATTAAATAAATAAAAATTAACCAAAATCAATTGGAGAGAGGTTCCATAGCAGAGAATCTGGCTTCCCGTCACCCACCACTGGAACAGTCCATTCTCAGATATTTAGGCCCCGGCACCCAGGCAGAGGAGAGAGGTCCCGTAACAGAGAATCTGTCTTCATGTCAGCAGAGAATTAGTCTGCATGTCATAGCAGAGAATGAGGCTTCACGTCAGCCACCACTGCAACAGTCCATTGGCATATATTTAGGCCTAGCACACAGGCAGAGGAGAGAGGTCCCGTAACAGAGAATCTGGCTTCATGTCAGCAGAGAATCAGTCTGCATGTCATAGCAGAGAATGAGGCTTCACGTCAGCCACCACTGCAACAGTCCATTGGCATATATTTAGGCCCAGCACACACACAGGCAGAGGAGAGAGGTCCCGTAACAGAGAATCTGGCTTCATGTCAGCAGAGAATCAGTCTGCATGTCATAGCAGAGAATGAGGCTTCACGTCAGCCACCACTGCAACAGTCCATTGGCATATATTTAGGCCCAGCACACACACAGGCAGAGGAGAGAGGTCCCGTAACAGAGAATCTGTCTTCATGTCAGCAGAGAATTAGTCTGCATGTCATAGCAGAGAATGAGGCTTCACGTCACCCACCACTGCAACAGTCCATTGGCATATATTTAGGCCTAGCACACAGGCAGAGCAGAGAGGTCCCGTAACAGACAATCTGGCTGCATGTCAGCAGAGAATCAGTCTGCATGTCATAGCAGAGAATGAGGCTTCACGTCACCCACCACTGCAACAGTCCATTGGCATATATTTAGGCCTAGCACACAGGCAGAGCAGAGAGGTCCCGTAACAGACAATCTGGCTTCATGTCAGCAGAGAATCAGTCTGCATGTCATAGCAGAGAATGAGGCTTCACGTCACCCACCACTGCAACAGTCCATTGGCATATATTTAGGCCTAGCACACAGGCAGAGCAGAGAGGTCCCGTAACAGACAATCTGGCTTCATGACAGCAGAGAATCAGTCTGCATGTCATAGCAGAGAATGAGGCTTCACGTCACCCACCACTGCAACAGTCCATTGGCATATATTTAGGCCTAGCACACAGGCAGAGCAGAGAGGTCCCGTAACAGACAATCTGGCTTCATGTCAGCAGAGAATCAGTCTGCATGTCATAGCAGAGAATGAGGCTTCACGTCACCCACCACTGCAACAGTCCATTGGCATATATTTAGGCCTAGCACACAGGCAGAGCAGAGAGGTCCCGTAACAGACGATCTGGCTTCATGTCAGCAGAGAATCAGTCTGCATGTCATAGCAGAGAATCAGGCTTCACGTCAGCCACCACTGCAACAGTCCATTGTCATAAATTTAGGCCCAGCACCCAGGCAGAGGAGAGAGGTCCCGTAACAGACAATCTGGCTTCATGTCAGCAGAGAATTAGTCTGCATGTCATAGCAGAGAATCAGGCTTCATGTCAGCCACCACTGCAACAGTCCATTGGCATATATTTAGGCCTAGCACACAGGCAGAGGAGAGGTTCATTCAACTTTGGGTAGCATCGCAATATAATGGTAAAATGAAAATAAAAATAGGATTGAATGAGGAAGTGCCCTGGAGTCCAATAATATATGGTTATGGGGAGGTAGTTAATGTCTAATCTGGACAAGGGACGGACAGGTCCTGTGGGATCCATGCCTGGTTCATTTTTATGAACGTCAGCTTGTCCACATTGGCTGTAGACAGGCGGCTGCGTTTGTCTGTAATGACGCCCCCTGCCGTGCTGAATACACGTTCAGACAAAACGCTGGCTGCCGGGCAGGCCAGCACCTCCAAGGCATAAAAGGCTAGCTCTGGCCACGTGGACAATTTAGAGACCCAGAAGTTGAATGGGGCCGAACCATCAGTCAGTACGTGGAGGGGTGTGCACACGTACTGTTCCACCATGTTAGTGAAATGTTGCCTCCTGCTAACACGTTGCGTATCAGGTGGTGGTGCAGTTAGCTGTGGCGTGTTGACAAAAGTTTTCCACATCTCTGCCATGCTAACCCTGCCCTCAGAGGAGCTGGCCGTGACACAGCTGCCTTGGCGACCTCTTGCTCCTCCTCTGCCTTGGCCTTGGGCTTCCACTTGTTCCCCTGTGACATTTGGGAATGCTCTCAGTAGCGCGTCTACCAACGTGCGCTTGTACTCGCGCATCTTCCTATCACGCTCCAGTGCAGGAAGTAAGGTGGGCACATTGTCTTTGTAGCGTGGATCCAGCAGGGTGGCAACCCAGTAGTCCGCACAGGTTAAAATGTGGGCAACTCTGCTGTCGTTGCGCAGGCACTGCAGCATGTAGTCGCTCATGTGTGCCAGGCTGCCCAGGGGTAAGGACAAGCTGTCCTCTGTGGGAGGCGTATCGTCATCGTCCTGCCTTTCCCCCCAGCCACGCACCAGTGATGGACCCGAGCTGCGTTGGGTGCCACCCCGCTGTGACCATGCTTCATCCTCATCCTCCTCCACCTCCTCCTCATCCTCGTCCTCCTCGTCCTCCAGTAGTGGGCCCTGGCTGGCCACATTTGTACCTGGCCTCTGCTGTTGCAAAAAACCTCCCTCTGAGTCACTTCGAAGAGACTGGCCTGAAAGTGCTAAAAATGACCCCTCTTCCTCATCCTCCTCCTCCTCCTCCTGGGCCACCTCCTGTTCCATCATCGCCCTAAGTGTTTTCTCAAGGAGACATAGAAGTGGTATTGTAACGCTGATAACGGTGTCATCGCCACTGGCCATGTTGGTGGAGTACTCGAAACAGCGCAACAGGGCACACAGGTCTCGCATGGAGGCCCAGTCATTGGTGGTGAAGTGGTGCTGTTCTGTAGTGCGACTGACCCGTGCGTGCTGCAGCTGAAACTCCACTATGGCCTGCTGCTGCTCGCACAGTCTGTCCAGCATGTGCAAGGTGGAGTTCCACCTGGTGGGCACGTCGCATATGAGGCGGTGAGCGGGAAGGCCGAAGTTACGCTGTAGCGCAGACAGGCGAGCAGCGGCAGGATGTGAACGCCGGAAGCGCGAACAGACGGCCCGCACTTTATGCAGCAGCTCTGACATGTCGGGGTAGTTGTGAATGAACTTCTGCACCACCAAATTCAGCACATGCGCCAAGCAAGGGATGTGCGTCAAATTGGCTAGTCCCAGAGCTGCAACGAGATTTCGCCCATTATCACACACCACCAGGCCGGGCTTGAGGCTCACCGGCAGCAACCACTCGTCGGTCTGTTGTTCAATACCCCGCCACAACTCCTGTGCGGTGTGGGGCCTGTCCCCCAAACATATGAGTTTCAGAATGGCCTGCTGACGTTTACCCCGGGCTGTGCTGAAGTTGGTGGTGAAGGTGTGTGGCTGACTGGATGAGCAGGTGGAAGAAGAGGAGGAGGAAGCCGAGAAGGAGGAGGTGGCAACAGGAGGCAAAGAATGTTGCCCTGCGATCCTTGGCGGCGGCAGGACGTGCGCCAAACAGCTCTCCGCCTGGGGCCCAGCTGCCACTACATTTACCCAGTGTGCAGTTAGGGAGATATAGCGTCCCTGGCCGTGCTTACTGGTCCACGTATCTGTGGTTAGGTGGACCTTGCTACAGATGGCGTTGCGCAGTGCACACTTGATTTTATCGGATACTTGGTTGTGCAGGGAAGGCACGGCTCTCTTGGAGAAGTAGTGCCGGCTGGGAACAACATACTGTGGGACAGCAAGCGACATGAGCTGTTTGAAGCTGTCTGTGTCCACCAGCCTAAATGACAGCATTTCATAGGCCAGTAGTTTAGAAATGCTGGCATTCAGGGCCAGGGATCGAGGGTGGCTAGGTGGGAATTTACGCTTTCTATCAAATGTTTGTGAGATGGAGAGCTGAACGCTGCCGTGTGACATGGTTGAGACGCTTGGTGACGGAGGTGGTGGTGGTGGTGTTGGTGGTACATCCCCTGTTTGCTGGGCGGCAGGTGCCAACGTTCCTCCAGAGGCGGAGGAAGAGGCCGAGGCGGCAGCAGCAGAATAGGCCGAGGCGGCAGCAGCAGAAGAGGTAGCAGGGGGAGCCTGAGTGACTTCCTTGGTTTTAAGGTGTTTACTCCACTGCAGTTCATGCTTTGCATGCAGGTGCCTGGTCATGCAGGTTGTGCTCAGGTTCAGAACGTTAATGCCTCGCTTCAGGCTCTGATGGCACAGCGTGCAAACCACTCGGGTCTTGTCGTCAGCACATTGTTTGAAGAAGTGCCATGCCAGGGAACTCCTTGAAGCTGCCTTTGGGGTGCTCGGTCCCAGATGGCGGCGGTCAGTAGCAGGCGGAGTCTCTTGGCGGCGGGTGTTCTGCTTTTGCCCACTGCTCCCTCTTTTGCTACGCTGTTGGCTCGGTCTCACCACTGCCTCTTCCTCCGAACTGTGAAAGTCAGTGGCACGACCTTCATTCCATGTGGGGTCTAGGACCTCATCGTCCCCTGCATCGTCTTCCACCCAGTCTTGATCCCTGACCTCCTGTTCAGTCTGCACACTGCAGAAAGACGCAGCAGTTGGCACCTGTGTTTCGTCATCATCAGAGACATGCTGAGGTGGTATTCCCATGTCCTCATCATCAGGAAACATAAGTGGTTGTGCGTCAGTGCATTCTATGTCTTTCACCGCTGGGGAAGGGCTAGGTGGATGCCCTTGGGAAACCCTGCCAGCGGAGTCTTCAAACAGCATAAGAGACTGCTGCATAACTTGAGGCTGAGACAGTTTCCCTGGTATGCATGGGGGTGATGTGACAGACTGATGGGGTTGGTTTTCAGGCGCCATCTGTGCGCTTTCTGCAGAAGACTGGGTGGGAGATAATGTGAACGTGCTGGATCCACTGTCGGCCACCCAATTGACTAATGCCTGTACCTGCTCAGGCCTTACCATCCTTAGAACGGCATTGGGCCCCACCATATATCGCTGTAAATTCTGGCGGCTACTGGGACCTGAGGTAGTTGGTACACTAGGACGTGTGGATGTGGCAGAACGGCCACGTCCTCTCCCAGCACCAGAGGGTCCACTAACACCACCACGACCATGTCCACGTCCGCGTCCCTTACTAGATGTTTTTCTCATTGTTATGGTTCACCACAACAACAAATATATTATTTGGCCCAATGTATTGTATTCAAATTCAGCGGGATATAAATTTGAGGCCTAGTATTTAGGCGCTGGGTGACCGGTATGGATTTAGTGACAGAATTAGACTTGGAAATGCACAGAAGCGTGTGTGTGAAGTTATTCTGAATGACCCTATGTGCACCTTCAATATTATATACCCTTTTTGGGATAGATTTCAAATAGCTCTGATATAGCAGAAACCACTAAATTATGAAATTGCTAAATTGGGAATTGTACTTCAACCCAGAACAAAAAATGTGCTTTGACGGACACTAAATATCTTGCCCAGCAACAACAGTACAGCGGTGGGTAACGAGAGATTTAGAGGGATTTAAATTTGAGGCCTAGTATTTAGGCGCTGGGTGACAGGTATGGGTTTAGTGACAGAATTAGACTTGGAAATACACAGTAGCGGGTGTGTGTGAAGTTATTCTGAATGACCCAATGTGCACCTTCAATATTATATACCCTTTTTGGGATAGATTTCAAATAGCTCTGATATAGCAGGAACCACTAAATTATGAAATTGCTAAATTGGGAATTGTACTTCAACCCAGAACAAAAAATGTGCTTTGACGGACACTAAATATCTTGCCCAGCAACAACAGTACAGTGGTGGGTAACGAGAGATTTAGAGGGATTTAAATTTGAGGCCTAGTATTTAGGCGCTGGGTCACCGGTATGGATTTAGTGACAGAATTAGACTTGGAAATGCACAGAAGCGTGTGTGTGAAGTTATTCTGAATGACCCTATGTGCACCTTCAATATTATATACCCTTTTAGGGATAGATTTCAAATAGCTCTGATATAGCAGAAACCACTAAATTATGAAATTGCTAAATTGGGAATTGTACTTCAACCCAGAACAAAAAATGTGCTTTGACGGACACTAAATATCTTGCCCAGCAACAACAGTACAGCGGTGGGTAACGAGAGATTTAGAGGGATTTAAATTTGAGGCCTAGTATTTAGGCGCTGGGTCACCGGTATGGATTTAGTGACAGAATTAGACTTGGAAATGCACAGAAGCGTGTGTGTGAAGTTATTCTGAATGACCCTATGTGCACCTTCAATATTATATACCCTTTTAGGGATAGATTTCAAATAGCTCTGATATAGCAGAAACCACTAAATTATGAAATTGCTAAATTGGGAATTGTACTTCAACCCAGAACAAAAAATGTGCTTTGACGGACACTAAATATCTTGCCCAGCAACAACAGTACAGCGGTGGGTAACGAGAGATTTAGAGGGATTTAAATTTGAGGCCTAGTATTTAGGCGCTGGGTGACAGGTATGGGTTTAGTGACAGAATTAGACTTGGAAATACACAGTAGCGGGTGTGTGTGAAGTTATTCTGAATGACCCAATGTGCACCTTCAATATTATATACCCTTTTTGGGATAGATTTCAAATAGCTCTGATATAGCAGGAACCACTAAATTATGAAATTGCTAAATTGGGAATTGTACTTCAACCCAGAACAAAAAATGTGCTTTGACGGACACTAAATATCTTGCCCAGCAACAACAGTACAGTGGTGGGTAACGAGAGATTTAGAGGGATTTAAATTTGAGGCCTAGTATTTAGGCGCTGGGTCACCGGTATGGATTTAGTGACAGAATTAGACTTGGAAATGCACAGAAGCGTGTGTGTGAAGTTATTCTGAATGACCCTATGTGCACCTTCAATATTATATACCCTTTTAGGGATAGATTTCAAATAGCTCTGATATAGCAGAAACCACTAAATTATGAAATTGCTAAATTGGGAATTGTACTTCAACCCAGAACAAAAAATGTGCTTTGACGGACACTAAATATCTTGCCCAGCAACAACAGTACAGCGGTGGGTAACGAGAGATTTAGAGGGATTTAAATTTGAGGCCTAGTATTTAGGCGCTGGGTCACCGGTATGGATTTAGTGACAGAATTAGACTTGGAAATGCACAGAAGCGTGTGTGTGAAGTTATTCTGAATGACCCTATGTGCACCTTCAATATTATATACCCTTTTAGGGATAGATTTCAAATAGCTCTGATATAGCAGAAACCACTAAATTATGAAATTGCTAAATTGGGAATTGTACTTCAACCCAGAACAAAAAATGTGCTTTGACGGACACTAAATATCTTGCCCAGCAACAACAGTACAGTGGTGGGTAACGAGAGATTTAGAGGGATTTAAATTTGAGGCCTAGTATTTAGGCGCTGGGTCACCGGTATGGATTTAGTGACAGAATTAGACTTGGAAATGCACAGAAGCGTGTGTGTGAAGTTATTCTGAATGACCCTATGTGCACCTTCAATATTATATACCCTTTTAGGGATAGATTTCAAATAGCTCTGATATAGCAGAAACCACTAAATTATGAAATTGCTAAATTGGGAATTGTACTTCAACCCAGAACAAAAAATGTGCTTTGACGGACACTAAATATCTTGCCCAGCAACAACAGTACAGCGGTGGGTAACGAGAGATTTAGAGGGATTTAAATTTGAGGCCTAGTATTTAGGCGCTGGGTGACAGGTATGGGTTTAGTGACAGAATTAGACTTGGAAATACACAGTAGCGGGTGTGTGTGAAGTTATTCTGAATGACCCAATGTGCACCTTCAATATTATATACCCTTTTTGGGATAGATTTCAAATAGCTCTGATATAGCAGGAACCACTAAATTATGAAATTGCTAAATTGGGAATTGTATTTCAACCCAGAACAAGAAATGTGCTTGAACGGACACTAAATAACTCGCCCAGCTACAGCACTAGGGACAGATTTAGCTGGATATAAATTTGAGGCCTAGTATTTAGGCGCTGGGTGACCGGTATGGATTTAGTGACAGAATTAGACTGGGATATGGCCAAAAAATGAACAGACTATTGCTGGTTAAATGCACTTGGTGTGACAGCTTCACCCTGATGTAGGCTTTAGCCAAAAAACAACCACACCATTGAGGGTTAAATGCACTTGGTGACAGGCGCAGCTTGCCCCTGATTTTGTATATGGCCAAAAAATGAACAGACTATTGCTGGTTAAATGCACTTGGTGTGACAGCTTCACCCTGATGTAGGCTTTAGCCAAAAAACAACCACACCATTGAGGGTTAAATGCACTTGGTCGCAGCTTGTGCTGGCGCACCACAAGACACAAAATGGCCGCCGATCACCCCAGAAAAATGAGACTGACAAACGGTCTGTGCAGCCTAAAAACAGTGAGCAATTGAGGATCAGCAGCTCAATGATCCACAGCTGCAGATCGATCAGTTAATCAAGTCCTTTGGAGGAGTTAATCTGCCTAATCTCGCCCTACTGTCGCAGCCGCAACCTCTCCCTACGCTAATCAGAGCAGAGTGACGGGCGGCGCTATGTGACTCCAGCTTAAATAGAGGCTGGGTCACATGGTGCTCTGGCCAATCACAGCCATGCCAATAGTAGGCATGGCTGTGATGGCCTCTTGGGGCAAGTAGTATGACGCTTGTTGATTGGCTGCTTTGCAGCCTTTCAAAAAGCGCCAAGAAAGCGTCACAAAAGCGCGAAGAAAGCGACGAACACCGAACCCGAACCCGGACTTTTACGAAAATGTCCGGGTTCGGGTCCGTGTCACGGACACCCCAAAATTCGGTACGAACCCGAACTATACAGTTCGAGTTCGCTCATCCCTACCCCTAAGTTGTATGCTATAAAAAATAAAAATACAAATATGCCAAAACAGCCATTTTTTTCACCTTGCCTCGCAAAAAAGTGTAATACCAAGTGATCAAAAAGTCTTATGTACCCCAAAATTGTACCAATCAAACTGTCATCTCATCCCGCAAAAAATGAGCCCTAACATTAGACAATCACTTAAAAAATTTAAAACAATGGCACTCATAAACCTATCAATCAATCAATCAATCAATCAATCAAATCTGTGCTGCAAAGGCATATGCGCTCCTTCAGTTCTGAGTTCTGTTATGTGCCCCCACAACAGTTTACCACTGTATATGTGGTGTTGCTGTATTCAGGAGAAAGTGGGTAACAAATTATGTGGTGCTTTTTTTTCCTGTTACCCCATTGTAAAAATGAAAAATTTGGGGCTAAAGCAAAATTTTATTCGAAATAACTAAACTTTTCATTTTTATAGCCAAGTGTTTCCAAATTCCGTAAAACTCTTAAGGGGTCAAAGTGCTCAGTACCCCCCCCCCCTTTAATATATTCTTTAAGCAGTGTATTTTCCAAAATGGGGTCACTTTTTGAAGGTTTCCACTGTAGGGGTACATCAGGGTCTCTTCAAAATGGTGCCTAAAAACCATTCTAGCAAAATCTGCCTCCAAAATCCATATGGCGCTCCTTTCGTTCTGACCACTGCCACGTGCCTATAGAGCAGTTTATCGCCACATGTGGGGTATTTCTGTAAACTGCAGAATCAGAGTAATATGTATTGAAGTTTATTTTGCTGTTAACCCTTGCTGTGTTGCAAGAAAAAAATGATTAACATAAAAAATCTACCAAAAAATGTGACATTTTGAAATTTCACCTTAATTTTCCTTTAATTCTTGTGGAACACCTCAAGGGTTAATAAAGTTTGGAACATCAGTTTTGAATAGTTTTGGGGGTGTAGTTTCTAAAATGGGGTTATTTATGGGTGGTTTATGGTTTAAATTTTGGATTGTTTTATAAATAAAGGTGTTATATATTGACTCAAATTTACCACTGTCATGAAGTAAAATGTGTCACAATAAAACAATATCAGAATGGCTTGGATAAGTAAAAAGTTCCCTTACAACCACTAGATTTTAAAACTTTTATTGCAACATTAAAATATACCTGATAACATTTATGCTCCACAATTTGCAGATTTGAATTAAAGCTATATCTGCCACAAAATCCATAAAATGGTGTTTTTTGTTACCACAGTTGTCAGTATTAACTGCTAACACTAACAGGTAACCTTCATAATGCACACATAACTACTAAAAAACTTTAATATTTATATTTGCCTTTTCTTTGCTGCCGTTTTATATTTTTAACATTAACTTATACTTATATACTAGATTTGCTTACGTTCTTACATGAGGGTGAAACCTAAAGCTTTTACTCAAACATTGTATAAATTAAACGTCTTTGCAGCTTCCTTACACTAAACTATAGACATGTTTAAAATTATTAGTCCTCGTGCACAGAGCCTTGGCCCCATATTGTACCATGGAACCATACAGTGGCCTCAAACAGAATCACAGAGTCTCTAAATGCCAGCATAGGGCCTCAATGCATATGAGCGTGAGAGATACAAAGGGCAGCTAATAGGAAGTACCAGTTTGACAAAAGGAACCCACTTTTTGTTTACTAAGTATGACCACAAAATGCATATCTCAAAAGTCTTTTACAATCAGCTGTTAAATTATACCAGGCAAGATTTCAGAGTAAGTCATCAAGTGTGCGTACATGAAGGATTTCTGATCATAATATCCCAAGTATGATTTTTAGTAGGACAAAACTTGGACTTTAGGGTGGTGCTGCCTCAAGAAATACTCAGATATAGAATTTCACATTTTTGGCACTTTTATTTGTTGTACTATAGATATACTATACATTTTAAAACCTCACCAGTCCCATCATCAGGTAATTTACCACATAATATTACATAAACATTACCTAAAGGGATCAGCGCAGTCCTGAAGAACGTAGTTAGTGCTGAGCATTCAAAGCAGAATTCGGTCCGTGGTTTAGGAAATCCTCAACTTGCAACAAATCAAAATTTTCTTGTGCTTTGTGGTAACGAATCTGATTTTTCTAAATAGGTGGCTATACGTGTTACAAAGTGAAAATAAGTGTAGAGGAGACAAGTCTGGGAACACAAGATCACCCATAATGGCGTATAGCCAGCCATCCCCTGTGACATTATAGCTCTATGAAACCCTCATTTCAGTGTTGCTGAAACTGATTAATAGAAGAATATTATAGAGGGAGAGTGCAGGGAGACTATAAAGAGACTTATTCTGCATCAGTTTTATTTATTTATGCCTACATTTACTTATTCATATATCAGGCATAGACTAAGATATGTAATTCAATACCAATACGGTGGAACCCTTTATTATCTACTGCCAGAATGCCAACCTATACCAACCAGTCTGAACCCCTTAGGGGGCCAGGTCTTCCCATCCTCATCTTTTGCTGGCTTTATTTCTTCCAAATCATCCTTCAAAATCTCCATGTCCTAGAAAAGTCAGCAAGATGCAGAGAGAGAGGAGGAGCTAGATGTTGCTGATGACATATTCTCATCGATATTAGGTGATGTGGAAAATAATGAAAAACAGAAGTCAGAAAAAAGAGATCCCACCTGTAGGACAGGAGACCACTGGGGCTGGAGAAATGGGTACAGCCCCTGTTTAAAGGTGCATTAAAGGTGTTGCATGGCTATTAACAATGAAGACCGACTATACAGTGCTGTCTTCATTATCATTGTTCCTCAACTCCAGTCCTCAGGGCTCACCTGCCGGTCGTGTTTTCAGGATTTCCTTAGTATTGAACAGGTGATAAATGAATTGTCAATGTATCAAGACTTACCACAGGTATCGCTCATTCTGTGGGATATTCTCAAATCATGAACAGTAGGTGGGCCCTGAGAACTGGAGTTGGGGAACACTGTTCATTATGAAATGAAAGGCAGCTGCAGGCTAATTGACTGTGTGGTTCTTCACAGCAGCATTGGTACAATCCACCCACACCATGGCCAGTCTGTATGGCCATACTCTGAGGCAGCGTGGCCTGGGTATACTTGATTTATAGTGATTTGTGACAAATTCACAAGAAAACAAATTTCATGTCCAACTTCGACGAAGTTGCCGAATCAAATTTTTCAAAACTTCACTCATCTTTACTCGTATATACAACAAATAAAATTGCCAAACGTGTGAAGTTCCATATTGCGCCAAACTAACAAAAACTTGATATGACGATATACATACAATTATCAAAGCCTGATAGTAATGTTAAAATTTAAAATAATAAAGGTTTATTGATTATAATTACTTAAAACAATAGGGTGTGCAACCCCAACTCATTTGCACAAACAGCCATCTTAGCGCCAATACTCTCACCGGAGTGTCACTGATCGCATCAGGCAGTAACTAACATGTAGCAGCGTCTCTTTCTGTAGGCTCCTGATGAAGTGCTGGTGATACCCAAGCATAGAAACGCATTGAGTAACGTGCACAAAATGTCTCCAAAATACTAAGGAAAAATACTATAAATGACAGCAGTAGCCGAGTGAGGGTATCAAGGAGACTGTCATTGCTATTCATAGGCAGTATATACGCTAATCAGCCCTATGAAGTCTCGTCTGCTGGTATACAATTGGCTTTTGTGAGCCGACCATCAGACACTTTCTTTGTCAGTAGAGGTACAACTGGATTGTGAACAATAAAGTGGGGCTGTATTTTTCACATCAGCACACCACTTATCCATTGTCATCACTGTATGGTGCTTGGTATAAAATTACTAATCATATAGTGTGAACACCTCTTTAAGCCTGTTTGTGCAAATGAGTTGGGGTTGCACACCCTATTTTTTAAGCAATTATAATCAATAAACAGCTATTATTTTGAATGTTAACATTCCTATCAGTCTTTGATAATTATTCCATATTGCACCACCTTAAAATCCAAGTTTCATACTTCTACCTCGTTAGTCCTCTGATCTCGGGTCCCGGTGAGGATGGTGAGCAGCAACCAGAATATCCGCTGAGTATCTGACTACAAGGCTATTGTGCCCTGAGCACAACCATCATAGATAACTCTGTTATTGATGCAGTCCAGGCTATAATGTGCTTTCCTTATCTTGTTTTTATATGACTTGTAGGATTTTTACCAGTTTACACCTCTGTAGGCTCTGTCTTTATTGTAAGGTTTCCTGAACTAAGCTCCAGAAGGGTACAAGCTGTTATGATGTTCTCCCACAATGTTTGTCAATCTAAAAAGTTTGATCAATCATCTGATTCTCCATGATACATGAGAAGTGGCAGCCTCTCTGTAGATCACTTACTCCCCTATAACTCCCAAAAGAAGAAGTTTCAGATCTGATTTGCTCTAAAGAGACTGCAGTGCTACTGACAGTAAAGTAATCAGGTACAGTACAGACCAAAAGTTTGGACACACCTTCTCATTCAAAGAGTTTTCTTTATTTTCATGATTATGAAAATTGTAGATTCACACTGAAGGCATCAAAACTATGAATTAAAACGTGTGGAATTATATACATAACAAAAAAGTGTGAAACAACTGAAAATATGTCATATTCTAGGTTCTTCAAAGTAGCCACCTTTTGCTTTGATTACTGCTTTGCACACTCTTGGCATTCTCTTGATGAGCTTCAAGAGGTAGTCACCTGAAATGGTTTTCACTTCACAGGTGTGCCCTGTCAGGTTTAATAAGTGGGATTTCTTGCCTTATAAATGGGGTGGGGACCATCAGTTGTGTTATGGAAAAGTCAGGTGGATACACAGCTGATAGTCCTACTGAATAGACTGTTAGAATTTGTATTATTGCAAGAAAAAAGCAGCTAAGTAAAGAAAAACAAGTGGCCATCATTGCTTTAAGAAATGAAGGTCAGTCAGTCCAAAAAATTGGGAAAACTTTGAAAGTGTCCCCAAGTGCAGTCACAAAAACCATCAAGCGCTACAAAGAAACTGGCTCACATGCGGACTGCCCCAGGAAAGGAAGACCAATAGTCATCTCTGCTGTGGAGGATAAGTTCATCCGAGTCACCAGCCTCAGAAATCATAGATTAACAGCATCTCAGATTAGAGACCAGGTCAATGCCACACAGAGTTCTAGCAGCAGACACATCTCTAGAACAACTGTTAAGAGGAGACTGTGTGAATCAGGCCTTCATGGTAGAATATCTGCTAGGAAACCACTGCTAAGGACAGGCAACAAGCAGAAGAGACTTGTTTGGGCCAAATAACACAAGGAATGGACATTAAACCAGTGGAAATCTGTGCTTTGGTCTGATGAGTCCAAATTTGAGATCTTTGGTTCCAACCACCGTGTCTTTGTGCGACGCAGAAAAGGTAAACGGATGGACTCTACATGCCTGGTTCCCACCGTGAAGCATGGAGTAGAAGGTGTGATGGTGTGGGGGTGCTTTGCTGATGACACTGTTGGGGATTTATTCAAAATTGAAGGCATACTGAACCAGCATGGCTACCAAAGCATCTTGCAGCAGCATGCTATTCCATCCGGTTTGCGTTTAGTTGGACCATCATTTATTTTTCAACAGGACAATGACCCCAAACACACCTCCAGGCTGTGTAAGGCTATTTGACCATGAAGGAGAGTGATGGGGTGCTGCGCCAGATGACCTGGCCTCCACAGTCACCGGACCTGAACCCAATCGAGAGCTGGGGTGAGCTGGACCGCAGAGTGAAGGCAAAAGGGCCAACAAGTGCTAAGCATCTCTGGAAACTCCTTCAAGACTGTTGGAAGACCATTTCAGGTGACTACCTCTTGAAGCTCATCAAGAGAATGCCAAGAGTGTGCAAAACAGTAATCAAAGGAAAAGGTGGCTACTTTGAAGAACCTAGAATATGACATATTTTCAGTTGTTTCACACTTTTTTGCTATGTATATAATTCCACATGTGTTAATTCATAGTTTTGATGCCTTCAGTGTGAATCTACAATTTTCATAGTCATGAAGATAAAGAAAACTCTTTGAATGAGAAGGTGTCTAAACTTTTGGTCTGTACTGTATATGGTTATAGAGAGGTCCAAAGAGAGTCATTCTGTCTTCATTTATATATAGTACAACTTTTTTTTTTTTTTTCATAGACTATTCATTTATGCAAAAAGTATACAGTATAATAAGGGTATATGCACACAGCTGTATAATATACCTATGTTAATAGTCATCCCCAATACAGCACCTATAACCTGTTTTCGGCCCATGATTAGCTCTGTAAGTGTCTGATACATAAAGACACATAAAGGTCTCTTATCATGAATGTATTTTCCCTTGGGAACATTGCCTCTAGGAATAAATATGGTGCCTCATGGAGGAACCATTCAGCAGCACAGTGAATGCCTACAGGTCCATAATAAAGATCCATTGGGACTTCACGTGCTGCCATATATGAAATCATGTGCACAGGGTAGTCAAGCGAAATAAAAGAAAATATGTATGTTTCACCCTATTTTGAATAAGCACTCATCATTTCTAAAGACCTTGCCAGATTGCAAAGTCAAAGTTCATCCTGAAGTGTGCCGAGTACAGAAAATTGAGAGTAGAAAAGTTTTTTTAAGTTCTACAGGAAATTAAGTATCAGGACATGAATTTCTGCCCAATCGTACTTATAAAAAACAGTTTGCACAAAAGAGAATATATTTATTCATAGCGTTTATCTATACCAAGTGACAGACAACTATGCACATCATGTTCCTGCTGATAAATTGTGAATGGCTTCCTTCTCCAAAATGCGTTTATATTTCTGGCCAAAATAGATGAAAAAATGCATCATAATGACATAGTGCAGGAGCAACGCTTACTGAAAACATTACTCGCAGGCCATGTCTTGGCTTTTCTACATAAAATGCAATGTGTCAGGTTCAGTCGAGGACACTATTAATAATGCCACCAGCCTAGTTGAAAACATATATTGACTAGACAATGAATGAGAGGATACATTTTGAAATCCAAATTGTAATGCTTATTTTGTAAGCCTTCAGTACCCTTTGTATTGAAAAAAAATATCTGGAAGAAAGCCCAGAGAAAACCGTGGACTATATTAAAAGCTCTTCTTTGTTCATAGTGTTAAGAATATATAAGGGAGCAGAATACGTTTATGGCAAATTGATTGCAGTTATGTGTTGTTTTTTAGGCTTTTTCCCAATTCATTTGCCTATAATGTTGATACCAACTGTAAATAATGATGTTACTGGATCAAAGTAATTTTCTATTGCACAATAAAGAATGATCATGTCTATTATTGTGGACAATTAGAGACGACAGCCTTGCCTGGAAAATGACAATGTAACACATGAGGGAAGCTAGTTAATTACAAAGGTTCCCACAAATAAGACTACATGTAGGACTACTTGGAACTTGACAAAGAAAAATAACATTGAATATACACTGAGGGGGATAAGACGTTAAATAGAATCTCTAGGCTCCCCATTACTAAGGCCTATTCTCCTCAGTACATGTGTAGTAGCTGCCTGATAATCACCTTTTTTTTCACAAATGATGGTTTAGTACTTTATATCTTTTCCTTGCTGTTATAGAAATTAGCTTTCCATGCATTAACTTTGTACTGAGCCTGTGACAGATTTATGTTTATACACAGCGGCCAATCAGAGGAGGCAGAGCTATAGGAGAAGGGAGAGAGAGCAGCATGAACCAATGATGAGGAAGAGGTGTGTTTCAGACCTCCTCAGACTCCCTGTCAATGGTGCTACCCTGTAGTCACAGATCACAGTTCTACCCGAATGGTAAGGATTATCAGCCAAAAAGCAAGTACTGAGAAAAATACATTGGAGGTATACATATCCTGTAGGTACTGGCCCACATATCATTTTTTGAGCTCCTGAGTATATGGTTGCTTCAAATAGAATTGTAGTATACTTGCTTTCAAAAATGCTTCAAATTAAGGGGGTTGTCCAGGATTCTGTATTGAATGCCTATTCACAGGATAGGTCATCTGCATCTATTTTTTAATAGCTCTAAGGCAAGAAATAGGCAAGGGAAGGACACAGCTTCATTGAAGTGAACGGAAGTAGTGCTGCAGTAAGCAGCATCCTCCAATACACAGTGTACTTCCAGTGCATATTTTTGTCAGCAGAGCAACTGTAGAACAGCTGATCAGTGGAAATGCCAAGTGTCAGACCCCCGCTGATTTGATGTTCATGACCCTTTCCAAGGATAGACCATCAATATAAAATCCTAGAGAACCCTTTTATGTACATATGTAGTTATTATTACTTGTTAACTATTTAGAAGTCACACCTCTGTATCTACAAATTATGGTTAATTTGACCAAGATAAAGTTGTAATAGACAAGTTCATCCTCTTAAAGACTTAGCACCAGTTTGCACTATATTGGAGCATTAACCTGAAGTTTTTATGTAAATAGCAGAGTGCAAAAACAGCAAAAAATAAAATCACCACCAATGCTGGAATTGCATTAATTCTGAGGATGAGGGTCCATTTCTGATGATCTGATGGAGGGGCAGGTCAAGCATGTGGGCTGCTACTCCATTCTTTCTCAATGGGACTGATGATTCATGTTGAGCAAATTTAAGTTACCAAATTCGATTAGAATTTTAGGAAAAATGTGGTTTGCCACAAATCCTTATTTCTTGACACTTCATGGTAACAAATACATTTTTCCTGAAATGGTGGCAAAAAAAAAAGTTAATCATACTCCCCTAATCCATTTGATCATGGAGTGGCCGTCGTGGCCATCTTGATAAAAGAAAACGTGCCAATTCTCTTGTGCGCTGATGTGTGGCGTTATCACGCTGGGTGGGCGCAGTGACATGGGGTTACTGCTCCTGCCCAGCATGATAACATGGTGACGTGATCATGTCAGTGCCAAAGAGAATTGGCATGTTTTCTTCAATCAAGATATCTGCTACAGCCTCTCCATGATCAAATGGATGAAGTGAGTTTTTATTTTTTTTATTTTAACCCCTGATTAATCCCCTGATAGGCTATGATCAGCATTCAACGTGGAATCTGAAGGGTTAAATGATGGGGGGGTCGCTGTGATCGCTGTTCCTCGTCATTGTGCCAGCTCCATACAATTTAATGTCATTCATTATAAAGTAACTTGTAACAAATCAAATATGTTGTCATAGTTTAGCGAAGCAGCCAAATAGAAATTTTGAAAACTTTGCTCATCACTACTGATGATTTTTAGCTAGTGGTCAGTGAAGTTTAGAAAATTTTTATTCACCTGCTTCACCGAATTTCACAAATAAATTTGTTTTGTGACAAATTACTTTGTCGTGAAACACATTTCTTTGTAGGTAGCAGGTGAAATTACGGAGAACGGCGATTGTGCCGCCCACTTCATTGACCCCCTCAGATGCTGCGTTCATCCCTGATTGTGGCATCTGAGAATAATATTGAGGGCTTACAGGGGTTAATCTGTTGAAAAAAATAATACTCGCCTTATCCATTTGAGCATGAAGAGGCTGCCTCGGCCATCTTGATTGAAGATCCTACACGGGCAGCACGGTGGCTCAGTGGTTAACACTGGTGCCTTGCAGCACTGGGGTCCTAGGTTTGAATCTGACCAAGGACATCTGGATGGAGTTTGTTTGTTCTCCCCGTGTTTGCATAGGTTTCCTCCCACACTCCAAAGACATACTGATAGGGACCTTAGATTTTGAGCCCCATTGGGCACAGTTGGATGCTAATGTCTGTAAAGCGCTGTGGGATATATAGTAGTGTTATATAACTGCATAAAATAAATAAATGAATAAAATCTCAAGTGGTACATGATGACATCATCACACTGGCTGGTGATGTCAAAAGTCACCGCACACAAGGTTTTTTGTGGGATCTTCAATCAAGATAGCCACTGCGGCCTCTTCATGCTCAAATGGATAAGGTAACTATTTTTTTTTTCAGAACAGATTAACCCTTGAAAGCCAAATGGATGAGGTGAGTATGTTTTTTTTTTATTTATTTAATGGACATTTCAGGGGAAATTGATTTGTCACCACAACGCATGAGAAAATTTGGCTTTGCGCCAAATCTAAATTTTCCTGAAATTTGAATCAAAGTCCACTTCGGATACTTGGATTTTCTCAACTGTTATTATAGCCAAACACTCTACTCAGCTATATCCAGTGAGCCCTTAGAAAAATATCCCCACCAATCCTGAGAACAGGGGTCAAATGTCCTTATTTGATGGAGCAGAATGTCTGCTCTATTCTTTCTCTAGGGGACCACCCAAAATTGATGAGCAATGTAGTCAGCCATCTTCAGCAATCCCATTGGGAATGAATAGAGCAGCAAGGCACATGCTTGACCTGGTGCTCCATCAGATCAGGAAATCTATCAGAGAATCTATTGATGAGGATCCTAGCATTTGAATCCTCACCAATCAATTAGTTAACCTTTATCCTGTGGATGGGGGATAACTTCAAGTTCAAAGCTTGGCACAACCCCTTTAAAAATATGGAACAGTGAGGAGAAGAGCAGAACAGTTAAGTTACATTCCAACGTTGGTAAAATATTCATTATTTTGGGAATGCCTACATCTATAGCTCTTTTTATGGACAGTTCTAACACAAATCAAAATGTAATAATAATAAATGTAATTTTGATATTTTCTCCATCTTGGAGTGTTCTAAAGAAGCACAGAATAGAACAAGAAAATTGCTGCTTCATCTGCTCGTCTTAAGTCTGCAATAATCAGACCTATTGTTAACATGGCGCTTGCAACAAGAATGTGTAGTCTTATTTTAATGGCTATAGGAGAATAAAAGTTATGTAGTAAGCATTTAATCATCGAGAAATGCTCCATCTTGATTGTGAGAACATCAATTATTTATATCAAGCCATTTTTTTGCCATCAGTGTGTGAATTCCTCTGTATGGTTTTTGTGATTTCATTATCTTTGATTTACAGTACCTGCGCTTGACAATGCTGGCAATCTCTTTACACAACATTTTATACAGTACTTAGAAATGATTTTCTTGTTTCCAAGCAACACAAAACAAAGTGATTTAAAATTCCTAATGCTCAATAATATATGAAGACAAGCTCCATGCTAGAATCTTCAAAGCTTTCCCTTTAGAATACCTGAAGATAATACATACGGCATATCAGTCTATGTAACCTCCACATTCAGGCACTTAGCATCATTCTTACTTAATTAAAATAGGTCAAATTGTAAACGAGCATGGGTTCTTTGTAATCATTAGTCTTATACATTGCCTGTGTAGGCTGAAATGCTGGCTTAAAGTAGAGCGTAGTGTTGTAGTACTTTCAATAAATAATTTAAAAGAGCTGAGAATATATGAACAGATACTCTGTGCAGCTGAAAATCATGAGCCATTGAATGATACTATTTGGCTGAATGGAATTGTATAACTGAATATGTGGGTAGAGATTTTTAGTATTTTATATTTATATATTGTAATATCTTTTGCTCATATGGTTTATACCAATGAAATTAGAGGTGAGCAAATTTCTTAACATTTGATAAATCTTTCTCCATCTTCTTAGAATCAAAATTTGCACAAATTTGCACAAACAAAATTATCCATTCAAAAGGCTAAAAAGGTAAAGATGGCATATTTTCAAACAGCTTAATAGGGCATTCTGTGCAGAGTTCTTTGCTTGGCCTTATGGGGCAATTATCCAAAATCAATTGTGATTATAAAGAGTATCTCTAACTCTCAAGCATGTGACACATTTGTGTAATGCATTGATTTTAATACAGGCCATCTGATGCTTCATTTCCCCTGTGGTAGTGCGGCATGTCAACTAAACACAACAAATTAGGCTGAGTTCAGTTATCTGGTCTGTTATTTCCACCAGTTATTGTGAGCGAAAACTATTGCAGGTCAAAAACACAGAACATGTGCAGATATTTAATTTATACCTTATCCCTGAGTAGACTTCAGTATTGGTTTTGGCTCACAATAATTAATGGAAATACCTGATCAAATAACTGAAGTGAGAACTCAGCCTTACTGTCCAGAGCAGTCAACCCTTTAACCACTTCAACCCCCCTAGCTGAAACACCCTTAATGACCAGGCCACTTTTTACACTTCTGCACTACACTACTTTCACCGTTTATTGCTCGGTCATGCAACTTACCACCCAAATGAATTTTACCTCCTTTTCTTCTCACTAATAGAGTTTTCATTTGGTGGTATTTAATTGCTGCTGACATTTTTACTTTTTTTGTTATTAATCAAAATTTAACGATTTTTTTGCAAAAAAATGACATTTTTCACTTTCAGTTGTAAAATTTTGTAAAAAAAACCGACATCCATGTATACATTTTTCGCTAAATTTATTGTTCTACATGTCTTTGATAAAAAAAAATGTTTGGGCAAAAAAAATGGTTTGGGTAAAAGTTATAGTGTTTACAAACTACAGTGGGATGCAAAAGTTTGGGCAACCTTGTTAATCGTCATGATTTTCTTGTATAAATCGTTGGCTGTTACAATAAAAAATGTCAGTTAAATATATCATATAGGAGACACACACAGTGATATTTGAGCAGTGAAATTAAGTTTATTGGATTTACAGAAAGTGTGCTATAATTGTTTAAACAAAATTAGGCAGGTGCATAAATTTGGGCACCACAAAAAAAGAAATTAAATCAATATTTAGTAGATCCTCCTTTTGCAGAAATTACAGCCTCTAAACGCTTCCTGTAGGTTCCAATGAGAGTCTGGATTCTGGTTGAAGATATTTTGGACCATTCCTCTTTACAAAACATCTTTAGTTCATTCAGGTTTTATGGCTTCCAAGCATGGACAGCTCTCTTTAAGTCACACCACAGATTTTCAATTATATTCAGGTCTGGGGACTGAGATGGCCATTCCAGAACGTTGTACTTGTTCCTCTGCATAAATGCCTTAGTGGATTTTGAGATGTGTTTATGGTCGCTGTCTTATTGAAAGATCCAGCCCTGGCGCAGCTTCAGCTTTGTCACTGATTCCTGGACATTGGGCTCCAGAATCTGCTGATACTGAGTGGAATCCATGCGTCCCTCAACTTTGACAAGATTCCCAGTCCCTGCACTGGCCACACAGCCCCACAGCATGATGGAACCACCACCATATTTTACTGTAGGTAGCAGGTGTTTTTCTTGGAATGCTGTGTTCTTTTTCCTCCATGCATAATGCCCCTTGTTATGGCCAAATAACTAAATTTTTGTTTCATCAGTCCACAGCACCTTATTCCAAAATGAAGCTGGCTTGTCCAAATGTGCTTTAGCCCACCTCAAGCTGCACTTTTTGTGCTGTGGGCGGAGAAAAGGCTTCCTCTGCATCACTCTCGCATACAGCATCTCCTTGTGTAAAGTGCGCCGAATGGTTGAACGATGCACAGTGACTCCATCTGCAGCAAGATGATGTTGTAGGTCTTTGGTGCTGGTCTGTGGGTTGACTCTGACTGTTCTCACCATTCGTCGCTTCTGTCTATCCGAGATTTTTCTTGGTCTGCCACTTCGAGCCTTAACTTGAACTGAGCCTGTGGTCTTCCATTTCCTCAATATGTTCCTAACTGTGGAAACAGACAGCTGAAATCTCTGAGACAGCTTTCTGTATCCTTCCCCTAAACCATGATGGTGAACAATCTGTGTCTTCAGGTCATTTGAGAGTTGTTTTGAGACCCCCATGTTGCTACTCTTCAGAGAAAATTAAAAGAGGAGGGAAACTTACAATTGACCCCCTTAAATACTCTTTCTCATAAATGGATTCACCTGTGTATGTAGGTCAGGGGTCACTGAGCTTACCAAGCTAATTTGAGTTCCAATGATTAGTTCTAAAGGTTTTGGAATCAATAAAATGACAACAGTGCCCAAATTTATGCACCTGCCGAATTGTGTTTAAACAATTATAGCACACTTTCTGTAAATCCAATAAACTTCATTTCACTTCTCAAATATGTCTCCTATATGATATATTTAGCTGACATTTTTTATCGTAACAACCAACGATTTATACAGGAAAATCATGACGATTGACAAGGTTGCCCAAACTTTCGCATCCCACTGTATGGTACAAAAATGTGAATTTCTGCTTTTTGAAGCAGCTCTGACTTTCTGAGCACCTGTCATGTTTCCTGAGGTTCTACAATGCCCAGACAGTACAAACACCCCACAAATGACCCCATTTCGGAAAGTAGACACCCTAAGGTATTCGCTGATGGGCATAGTGAGTTCATAGAACTTTTTATTTTTTGTCACAAGTTAGCGGAAAATGATGATTTATTTTTATTTTTTATTTTTTCTTACAAAGTCTCATATTCACCTAACTTGTGACAAAAAATAAAAACTTCCATGAACTCACTATGCCCTCCACAAAATACCTTGGGGTGTCTTCTTTCCAAAATGGGGTCACTTGTGGGGTAGTTATACTGCCCTGGCATTCTAGGGGCCCTAATATGTGCTAAGTAGTTTGAAATCAAAATGTGTAAAAAATGACCTGTGAAATCCTAAAGGTGCTCTTTAGAATGTGTGCCCCTTTGCCCACCTAGGCGGCAAAAAAGTGTCACACATGTGGTATCACCGTACTCAGGAGAAGTTGGGAAATGTGTTTTGGGGTGTAATTTTACATATACCCATGCTGGGTGAGAGAAATATCTTGGCAAAAGACAACTTTTCCCATTTTTTTATACAAAGTTGGCACTTGACCAAGATATTTCTCTCACCCAGCATGGGTATATGTAAAATTACACCCCAAAACACATTCCCCAACTTCTCCTGAGTACGACAGTACCACATGTGTGACACTTTTTTGCAGCCTAGATGCGCAAAGCGGCCCAAATTCCTTTTAGGAGGGCATTTTTAGACATTTGGATCCCAGACTTCTTCTCACGCTTTAGGGCCCCTAAAAAGCCAGGGCAGTATAAATACCCCACATGTGACCCCATTTTGGAAAGAAGACACCCCAAGGTATTCAATGAGGGGCATGGCGAGTTCATAAAAAAAAAAATGGGGCACAAGTTAGCGGTAATTGTTTTTTTTTTTTTTCTCACAAAGTCTCCCTTTCCGCTAACTTGGGACAAAAATTTTAATCTTTCATGGACTCAATATGCCCCTCACGGAATACCTTGGGGTGTCTTCTTTCCGAAATGGGGTCACATGTGGGGTATTTATACTGCCCTGGCATTTTAGGGGCCCGAAAGCGTGAGAAGAAGTCTGGAATATAAATGTCTAAAAAAATTTACGCATTTGGAATCCATGCGGGGTATGGTGAGTTCATGTGAGATTTTATTTTTTGACACAAGTTAGTGGAATATGAGACTTTGTAAGAAAAAAAATTAATAAAAATTTCCGCTAACTTGGGCCAAAATAATGTCTGAATGGAGCCTTACAGGGGGGTGATCAATGACAGGGGGGATGATCAGGGAGTCTATATGGGTGATCACCCCCCTGTCATTGATCACCCCCCTGTAAGGCTCCATTCAGACGTCCGTATGTGTTTTGCGGATCCGATCCATGTATCCGTTGATCCGTAAAAATCATACGGACGTCTGAATGGAGCCTTACAGGGGGGTGATCAATGACAGGGGGGTGATCAGGGAGTCTATATGGGTGATCACCCCCCTGAAATTGATCACCCCCCTGTAAGGCTCCATTCAGACGTCCATATGTGTTTTGCGGATCCGATCTATGTATCCGTGGATCCGTAAAAATCATACGGACGTCTGAATGGAGCCTTACAGGGGGGGTGATCAATGACAGGGGGGTGATCAATGACAGGGGAGTGATCAGGGAGTCTATATGGGTGATCACCCCCCTGAAATTGATCACCCCCCCTGTAATGCTCCATTCAGACGTCCGTATGTGTTTTGTGGATCTGATCCATGTATCCGTGGATCCGTAAAAATCATGCGGACGTCTGAATAGAGCCTTATAGGGGGGTGATCAATGACAGGGGGGTGATCAGAGAGTCTATATGGGTGATCACCCCCCTGTAAGGCTCCATTCAGACGTCCGTATGTGTTTTGCGGATCCGATCCATGTATCCGTGGATCCATAAGAATCATACGGATGTCTGAATGGAGCCTGACAGGGGGGTGATCAATGACAGGAGGGTGATCAGGGAGTCTATATGTGTGATCAACCCCCTGTAAGGCTCCATTGAGACGTCCATATGTGTTTTGCGGATACGATCCATGTATCCGTGGATCCGTAAAAATCATACGGACGTCTGAATGGAGCCTTACAGGGGGGTGATCAATGACAGGGGGGTGATCACCCATATAGACCCCTGATTACCCCATTGTCATTGATCACCCCCTGTAAGGCTCCATTCAGACGTCCGTAATTGTTTTGCGGATCTGATCCATGTATCCGTGGATCCGTAAAAATCATACGGACGTCTGAATGGAGCCTGACAGGGGTGATCAATGACAGGGGGTGATCAATGACAGGGGGGTGATCAGGGAGTCTATATGGGGTGATCATGAGTGATCAGGGGTTAATAAGTGGCGGGGGGGTGTAGTGTAGTGTAGTGGTGTTTTGTGGTACTTTACTGAGCTACCTGTGTCCTCTGGTGATCGATCCAAGCAAAATGGACCACCAGAGGACCAGGTAGCAGGTATATTAGACGCTGTTATCAAAACAGCGTCTAATATGCCTGTTAGGGGTTAAAAAAATCGCATCTCCAGCCTGCCAGCGAACGATCGCCGCTGGCAGGCTTGAGATCCTGACTCTTACCTTCCGATCCGGTGAACGCGCACGCCTGCGTGCGCGCGTTCACAGGAAATCTCGCCTCTCGCTAGATGACGCACGGATGCGTCCAGGAGGAATAAATGAATAAATCAACCGCCTCCCGGACGCATCCGTGCGTACAGCGGTCGGGAGGCGGTTAAAGTGGTACTATTGAGTTGTTCTGATGGTTACTGGTGGTGGATTACTCGGTTACTCCCACTCTGTATTTGCTGCCCAAAATCCACAAACAGTTACAAACTCCCCCCCCCCCCCGGGCGCCCTATTGTGTCCGGGGTAGGAAGCCTCTGTGAACGAGTCAGCAGATTTGTGGATTTCTATCTGAGGGGGTGCGTGGAGACCCTGCTGTCCTATGTCAGAGACACCTCTGATGTATTGCGGAAACTTAATGGGGTGTCGCTGGAGGGGGACATGTGGCTGGTCACATGTGATGTTGAGGCCCTTTACACGTCGATATGCCACAACCACGGTATCAGAGCCTGCCAATACTTTTTACGTATGGCAGATTTAGATCCAGATATTATTGTCTTTGTAACGGAGCTTCTGGACTTTATTTTGAGACATAACTATTTCACATTTAAGGACCGCCTCTTCCTGCAGCTCCGGGGAACAGCGATGGGGGCGACTTGTGCGCCCTCTTATGCTAACCTGTTCCTCAGACTGTGGGAAAGAGAGATAGTCCAGAACCTCCCTGATTACGGCTCTGTGGTCTCGTGGTCGCGGTATATCGATGATGTTCTTTTCATCTGGCAGGGCACGGAGAGCCGGCTCTTGTCCTTCCTCCAGCAACTTAATAACAACATGCTTAATATAAGGCTCACATGGCATTATAGCCAAGATAGGATGGAATTTTTGGACATTCTCATTTGCAGGGAGAGGGACGGCCGGGTCTCCACGGACCTATTCAGAAAGCCCACCTCCACCAACACCTTGCTACATGCAAAATCTGCACACTACCCGCAGACAGTGAGGGCCATTCCGGTCGGGCAATTTTTGCGCCTCCAACGAGTTTGTTCTGGTGATCAAAAATTCGAGGCACAATCTGGGGAGCTGTCTAGGAGGTTTTGCAATAGGGCCTATAATCAGGCAGACATCAAGAAAGGCTATACACGGGCCAAATCTGAAAATAGGGACTCCCTCCTAATTAGTAGTAGATCTAAAATTGACAATACTGGTTGTCGTTTTATTACCCCTTTCAACATGCAGTGGCAAAAAATGTGCAAAATACTAACAAAACACTGGCCAATTCTGCTCTCGGATAGTGACCTGCGGGCAACTCTTCAGGATTATCCCCAGGTGACATGGCGACGCTCAAAAAATCTAGGTGATCTGCTTACCAACAGCCACTATGTATCACCTTCGCCATCTTACATTTTTGGCAGTAAAGGGCCAAAGTGGGGCTCCTATCCGTGTAATAATTGTCAGGTGTGTAGGTATATGATCCGGTCTTCTACATTTGGGGACTCTGAGGGCAGATGTGAATACCAAATTGTGCAACATATCACATGCAGGACTGCCTCTGTGATTTATCTTATCACCTACCCTTGCAAGCTCCTGTATGTTGGGATGACCACCAGGGAGTTGCGTGTCAAGATTTTTGAACATGCAAGCAAAATCCGGCAGGCAGCCACTACTACACAGGAGGAGGGGAGCCAGTTCCAACCCATAGCCCTACATTTTAGGGATCACCACGAGGGGGACCCTCGTGGGCTACAATGTATGGGTATTGATAGGGTGTCTTTGGGCTGCCGTGGACGGGATATCAAGAAACGCCTTTTGCAGCTGGAGACCAAGTGGATTGTGTTGCTTAAGAGTGAGATCCCTAAAGGTCTCAATGAGACGGATAGCTTCAGGTCCTTTCTATAAATCGTGCTTTTTATTTTACTATGTGTTCTTTGATTTTATCATGTATTCTGTACGTCGAGGTGCAGCTTTTGGTCACACGCTCTGGGTCCAGCATATCATGGGTAATACATATTTTGTTGTTTTGCTCAGTTAGTTGTTACATTTATTTTTATATCTCTATTGCCACCTGCACTTGGCACACTTGCCTCTGTCTGTATTGTACAGTTCAATGGCTATGTGCATATCTTATGCGGCCATCCCAGGTTTTTGGGTGGGCTAGTTTGCCTTGTGCTATTTGTACATTTTTTCATTTATCTTTCTGTGCATGCAACATACATACCAGTACATGTTACTTTGAGTGAACCTACAGTTCTCACAATTTTCATGCCGATGTATACCTAGCACTGTGACCTCTTTTCCCTGCCAGCTGGGTGTTTGGGAGAGAGGTTGTATTTGACCTCCTTACATGAGGTCTCCCCCCCCCTCCTGTACACTTGTGCCTTTTGTTTCATATATTGTTTGTTATGTGATCATGTCTCAATAAATTACATATATTTTATATGTGTGTCTCCCACTTTTATTTGGGGTTATTGGTTCTGTTTTTGGGTTGGCTCAGTATATTATACTAGACCCCAGTGTAATCTATACATTATATGTGAGTTTTTTCTTATAGGTTGGTCTTACTGGACAGAATAATGTCAAGGTTAATTGTGTTACCTTCCAATGTCTTTGAAGATATTGTTTCATCATGCAGAGATCCAGATGTTGAGGAAAGCTTACATACTCAGTGGGAAAAGTATGCAGAAATAACTCTCCTCCTCCATATTCTAAAAGTCATTTTACTAATATATTGGTTTGATTGATGCCTAAAACCCCTGGAGTAAGGATGAGCAAACAGATTTGACTGGTTTAGGATTCAGTCCAAACTTCTCAAAAAGGTTGGATTCAGTTGAAAAAAACCTTAAAGGGGTTGTCCGGGTTCAGAGCTGAACCCGGACATACCCTTATTTTCACCCCGGCAGCCCCCCTGAGCCTAGCATCGGAGCATCTCATGCTCCGATGCGCTCCAGTGCCCTGCGCTAGATTGCGCAGGGCACAGGCTCTTGTGTTTTCAATAACACACTGCCGGGCGGTAACTTCCGCCCAGCAGTGTGTTCGGTGACGTCACCGGCTCTGAGGGGCGGGCTTTAGCTCTGCCCTAGCCGTTTTACTGGCTAGGGCAGAGCTAAATCCCGCCCATCAGTGCCGGTGACATCACCGGAGTTCCTGTCAGCCCCATAGAGAGCCCGGTATGTCACCGGAACTCCGAAAAATGCCTTTGCCCTGTGCAATTTAGCGCAGGGCAAAGGAGAGCATCGGAGCATGAACTGCTCCGATGCTCATGTCAGGGGGGCTGCCGGGGTGAAAATGGAGGGATGTCCAGGTTCAGCTCTGAACCTGGACAACCCCTTTAATCAGAGAAACCCAGATAAGAAAAATATTTCTAGTTGCAAGGCCTTAGGGGGACCTCTGGGTGGGTACTATTTATATTATTTAGACCAGTTTATATATGTGACTACTATTTTAGGCTATGCTCCTCTGGATTTGTGGATAAAATATATGCAAATGATCATGTCTAACACCTGTCGGGGTCAGTTAGATTTGGAAAAGCTAATTTAAATATCTTTCCCAGAAACCCAAGGGTACCACGCACATTACGTGGCCTACAATACTGTGCACATGTATTTGGCATAGTAGGGGCATAATCTGGCCTGCAATACTCCATGGGCTCAATTTATATATTGTTAAGAAACACACATGTGTGTGCTAGGCTCTCTCTCTCATTTGTAACTAAATATTATTTATTTTTTTTAAAGTGTGAACTTGAAACGAATGTTGACTGGTTTGCTCATATCTACCCTGGAAACATCATATGGCACCATGAATTGATTGGGATCCTCAATCTTTAGACATAACCTTGAAGTAAATATTTTAGAACTTACAATGAAGTCATTTTTCTGATAAACCTCGTTTTTGATACATACATTTACATTGTGATAGACTACTTTTATGTATTACTTTTATACCAGCATTTAAAGGAAATGCATTGCCAAAAATGTATCTGCCAGTTAAAACCAGGTAGCAGCACATTTCCTTTTTTTCTAATCTGTTTTTATTTTCTGATTACACATTTTTGTATTCTGGTTCTTGAACATGATTATGGGGGTGCTATATTGCATGAGCTATTCCTAATTAGGGATGAGCGAACTCGAACTGTATAGTTCGGGTTCGTACCGAATTTTGGGGTGTCCGTGACACGGACCCGAACCCGGACATTTTCGTAAAAGTCCGGGTTCGGGTTCGGTGTTCGTCGCTTTCTTCGCGCTTTTGTGACGCTTTCTTGGCGCTTTTTGAAAGGCTGCAAAGCAGCCAATCAACAAGCGTCATACTACTTGCCCCAAGAGGCCATCACAGCCATGCCTACTATTGGCATGGCTGTGATTGGCCAGAGCACCATGTGACCCAGCCTCTATTTAAGCTGGAGTCACATAGCGCCGCCCGTCACTCTGCTCTGATTAGCGTAGGGAGAGGTTGCGGCTGCGACAGTAGGGCGAGATTAGGCAGATTAACTCCTCCAAAGGACTTGATTAACTGATCGATCTGCAGCTGTGGATCATTGAGCTGCTGATCCTCAATTGCTCACTGTTTTTAGGCTGCACAGACCGTTTGTCAGTCTCATTTTTCTGGGGTGATCGGCGGCCATTTTGTGTCTTGTGGTGCGCCAGCACAAGCTGCGACCAAGTGCATTTAACCCTCAATGGTGTGGTTGTTTTTTGGCTAAAGCCTACATCAGGGTGAAGCTGTCACACCAAGTGCATTTAACCAGCAATAGTCTGTTCATTTTTTGGCCATATACAAAATCAGGGGCAAGCTGCGCCTGTCACCAAGTGCATTTAACCCTCAATGGTGTGGTTGTTTTTTGGCTAAAGCCTACATCAGGGTGAAGCTGTCACACCAAGTGCATTTAACCAGCAATAGTCTGTTCATTTTTTGGCCATATACAAAATCAGGGGCAAGCTGCGCCTGTCACCAAGTGCATTTAACCCTCAATGGTGTGGTTGTTTTTTGGCTAAAGCCTACATCAGGGTGAAGCTGTCACACCAAGTGCATTTAACCAGCAATAGTCTGTTCATTTTTTGGCCATATACAAAATCAGGGGCAAGCTGCGCCTGTCACCAAGTGCATTTAACCCTCAATGGTGTGGTTGTTTTTTGGCTAAAGCCTACATCAGGGTGAAGCTGTCACACCAAGTGCATTTAACCAGCAATAGTCTGTTCATTTTTTGGCCATATCCCAGTCTAATTCTGTCACTAAATCCATACCGGTCACCCAGCGCCTAAATACTAGGCCTCAAATTTATATCCAGCTAAATCTGTCCCTAGTGCTGTAGCTGGGCGAGTTATTTAGTGTCCGTTCAAGCACATTTCTTGTTCTGGGTTGAAATACAATTCCCAATTTAGCAATTTCATAATTTAGTGGTTCCTGCTATATCAGAGCTATTTGAAATCTATCCCAAAAAGGGTATATAATATTGAAGGTGCACATTGGGTCATTCAGAATAACTTCACACACACCCGCTACTGTGTATTTCCAAGTCTAATTCTGTCACTAAACCCATACCTGTCACCCAGCGCCTAAATACTAGGCCTCAAATTTAAATCCCTCTAAATCTCTCGTTACCCACCGCTGTACTGTTGTTGCTGGGCAAGATATTTAGTGTCCGTCAAAGCACATTTTTTGTTCTGGGTTGAAGTACAATTCCCAATTTAGCAATTTCATAATTTAGTGGTTTCTGCTATATCAGAGCTATTTGAAATCTATCCCTAAAAGGGTATATAATATTGAAGGTGCACATAGGGTCATTCAGAATAACTTCACACACACGCTTCTGTGCATTTCCAAGTCTAATTCTGTCACTAAATCCATACCGGTGACCCAGCGCCTAAATACTAGGCCTCAAATTTAAATCCCTCTAAATCTCTCGTTACCCACCACTGTACTGTTGTTGCTGGGCAAGATATTTAGTGTCCGTCAAAGCACATTTTTTGTTCTGGGTTGAAGTACAATTCCCAATTTAGCAATTTCATAATTTAGTGGTTTCTGCTATATCAGAGCTATTTGAAATCTATCCCTAAAAGGGTATATAATATTGAAGGTGCACATAGGGTCATTCAGAATAACTTCACACACACGCTTCTGTGCATTTCCAAGTCTAATTCTGTCACTAAATCCATACCGGTGACCCAGCGCCTAAATACTAGGCCTCAAATTTAAATCCCTCTAAATCTCTCGTTACCCACCGCTGTACTGTTGTTGCTGGGCAAGATATTTAGTGTCCGTCAAAGCACATTTTTTGTTCTGGGTTGAAGTACAATTCCCAATTTAGCAATTTCATAATTTAGTGGTTCCTGCTATATCAGAGCTATTTGAAATCTATCCCTAAAAGGGTATATAATATTGAAGGTGCACATAGGGTCATTCAGAATAACTTCACACACACCCGCTACTGTGTATTTCCAAGTCTAATTCTGTCACTAAATCCATACCGGTGACCCAGCGCCTAAATACTAGGCCTCAAATTTAAATCCCTCTAAATCTCTCGTTACCCACCGCTGTACTGTTGTTGCTGGGCAAGATATTTAGTGTCCGTCAAAGCACATTTTTTGTTCTGGGTTGAAGTACAATTCCCAATTTAGCAATTTCATAATTTAGTGGTTTCTGCTATATCAGAGCTATTTGAAATCTATCCCTAAAAGGGTATATAATATTGAAGGTGCACATAGGGTCATTCAGAATAACTTCACACACACGCTTCTGTGCATTTCCAAGTCTAATTCTGTCACTAAATCCATACCGGTGACCCAGCGCCTAAATACTAGGCCTCAAATTTAAATCCCTCTAAATCTCTCGTTACCCACCGCTGTACTGTTGTTGCTGGGCAAGATATTTAGTGTCCGTCAAAGCACATTTTTTGTTCTGGGTTGAAGTACAATTCCCAATTTAGCAATTTCATAATTTAGTGGTTCCTGCTATATCAGAGCTATTTGAAATCTATCCCTAAAAGGGTATATAATATTGAAGGTGCACATTGGGTCATTCAGAATAACTTCACACACACCCGCTACTGTGTATTTCCAAGTCTAATTCTGTCACTAAATCCATACCTGTCACCCAGCGCCTAAATACTAGGCCTCAAATTTAAATCCCTCTAAATCTCTCGTTACCCACCGCTGTACTGTTGTTGCTGGGCAAGATATTTAGTGTCCGTCAAAGCACATTTTTTGTTCTGGGTTGAAGTACAATTCCCAATTTAGCAATTTCATAATTTAGTGGTTTCTGCTATATCAGAGCTATTTGAAATCTATCCCTAAAAGGGTATATAATATTGAAGGTGCACATAGGGTCATTCAGAATAACTTCACACACACGCTTCTGTGCATTTCCAAGTCTAATTCTGTCACTAAATCCATACCGGTGACCCAGCGCCTAAATACTAGGCCTCAAATTTAAATCCCTCTAAATCTCTCGTTACCCACCGCTGTACTGTTGTTGCTGGGCAAGATATTTAGTGTCCGTCAAAGCACATTTTTTGTTCTGGGTTGAAGTACAATTCCCAATTTAGCAATTTCATAATTTAGTGGTTTCTGCTATATCAGAGCTATTTGAAATCTATCCCTAAAAGGGTATATAATATTGAAGGTGCACATAGGGTCATTCAGAATAACTTCACACACACGCTTCTGTGCATTTCCAAGTCTAATTCTGTCACTAAATCCATACCGGTGACCCAGCGCCTAAATACTAGGCCTCAAATTTAAATCCCTCTAAATCTCTCGTTACCCACCGCTGTACTGTTGTTGCTGGGCAAGATATTTAGTGTCCGTCAAAGCACATTTTTTGTTCTGGGTTGAAGTACAATTCCCAATTTAGCAATTTCATAATTTAGTGGTTCCTGCTATATCAGAGCTATTTGAAATCTATCCCAAAAAGGGTATATAATATTGAAGGTGCACATTGGGTCATTCAGAATAACTTCACACACACCCGCTACTGTGTATTTCCAAGTCTAATTCTGTCACTAAACCCATACCTGTCACCCAGCGCCTAAATACTAGGCCTCAAATTTAAATCCCTCTAAATCTCTCGTTACCCGCTGTACTGTTGTAGCTGGGAAAGTTATTTAGTGCCCGTCAAAGCACATTTTTTGTTCTGGGTTGAAGTACAATTCCCAATTTAGCAATTTCATAATTTAGTGGTTCCTGCTATATCAGAGCTATTTGAAATCTATCCCAAAAAGGGTATATAATATTCAAGGTGCACATTGGGTCATTCAGAATAACTTCACACACACGCTTCTGTGCATTTCCAAGTCTAATTCTGTCACTAAATCCATACCGGTCACCCAGCGCCTAAATACTAGGCCTCAAATTTATATCCCGCTGAATTTGAATACAATACATTGGGCCAAATAATATATTTGTTGTTGTGGTGAACCATAACAATGAGAAAAACATCTAGTAAGGGACGCGGACGTGGACATGGTCGTGGTGGTGTTAGTGGACCCTCTGGTGCTGGGAGAGGACGTGGCCGTTCTGCCACATCCACACGTCCTAGTGTACCAACTACCTCAGGTCCCAGTAGCCGCCAGAATTTACAGCGATATATGGTGGGGCCCAATGCCGTTCTAAGGATGGTAAGGCCTGAGCAGGTACAGGCATTAGTCAATTGGGTGGCCGACAGTGGATCCAGCACGTTCACATTATCTCCCACCCAGTCTTCTGCAGAAAGCGCACAGATGGCGCCTGAAAACCAACCCCATCAGTCTGTCACATCACCCCCATGCATACCAGGGAAACTGTCTCAGCCTCAAGTTATGCAGCAGTCTCTTATGCTGTTTGAAGACTCCGCTGGCAGGGTTTCCCAAGGGCATCCACCTAGCCCTTCCCCAGCGGTGAAAGACATAGAATGCACTGACGCACAACCACTTATGTTTCCTGATGATGAGGACATGGGAATACCACCTCAGCATGTCTCTGATGATGACGAAACACAGGTGCCAACTGCTGCGTCTTTCTGCAGTGTGCAGACTGAACAGGAGGTCAGGGATCAAGACTGGGTGGAAGACGATGCAGGGGACGATGAGGTCCTAGACCCCACATGGAATGAAGGTCGTGCCACTGACTTTCACAGTTCGGAGGAAGAGGCAGTGGTGAGACCGAGCCAACAGCGTAGCAAAAGAGGGAGCAGTGGGCAAAAGCAGAACACCCGCCGCCAAGAGACTCCGCCTGCTACTGACCGCCGCCATCTGGGACCGAGCACCCCAAAGGCAGCTTCAAGGAGTTCCCTGGCATGGCACTTCTTCAAACAATGTGCTGACGACAAGACCCGAGTGGTTTGCACGCTGTGCCATCAGAGCCTGAAGCGAGGCATTAACGTTCTGAACCTGAGCACAACCTGCATGACCAGGCACCTGCATGCAAAGCATGAACTGCAGTGGAGTAAACACCTTAAAACCAAGGAAGTCACTCAGGCTCCCCCTGCTACCTCTTCTGCTGCTGCCGCCTCGGCCTATTCTGCTGCTGCCGCCTCGGCCTCTTCCTCCGCCTCTGGAGGAACGTTGGCACCTGCCGCCCAGCAAACAGGGGATGTACCACCAACACCACCACCACCACCTCCGTCACCAAGCGTCTCAACCATGTCACACGCCAGCGTTCAGCTCTCCATCTCACAAACATTTGATAGAAAGCGTAAATTCCCACCTAGCCACCCTCGATCCCTGGCCCTGAATGCCAGCATTTCTAAACTACTGGCCTATGAAATGCTGTCATTTAGGCTGGTGGACACAGACAGCTTCAAACAGCTCATGTCGCTTGCTGTCCCACAGTATGTTGTTCCCAGCCGGCACTACTTCTCCAAGAGAGCCGTGCCTTCCCTGCACAACCAAGTATCCGATAAAATCAAGTGTGCACTGCGCAACGCCATCTGTAGCAAGGTCCACCTAACCACAGATACGTGGACCAGTAAGCACGGCCAGGGACGCTATATCTCCCTAACTGCACACTGGGTAAATGTAGTGGCAGCTGGGCCCCAGGCGGAGAGCTGTTTGGCGCACGTCCTGCCGCCGCCAAGGATCGCAGGGCAACATTCTTTGCCTCCTGTTGCCACCTCCTCCTTCTCGGCTTCCTCCTCCTCTTCTTCCACCTGCTCATCCAGTCAGCCACACACCTTCACCACCAACTTCAGCACAGCCCGGGGTAAACGTCAGCAGGCCATTCTGAAACTCATATGTTTGGGGGACAGGCCCCACACCGCACAGGAGTTGTGGCGGGGTATTGAACAACAGACCGACGAGTGGTTGCTGCCGGTGAGCCTCAAGCCCGGCCTGGTGGTGTGTGATAATGGGCGAAATCTCGTTGCAGCTCTGGGACTAGCCAATTTGACGCACATCCCTTGCTTGGCGCATGTGCTGAATTTGGTGGTGCAGAAGTTCATTCACAACTACCCCGACATGTCAGAGCTGCTGCATAAAGTGCGGGCCGTCTGTTCGCGCTTCCGGCGTTCACATCCTGCCGCTGCTCGCCTGTCTGCGCTACAGCGTAACTTCGGCCTTCCCGCTCACCGCCTCATATGCGACGTGCCCACCAGGTGGAACTCCACCTTGCACATGCTGGACAGACTGTGCGAGCAGCAGCAGGCCATAGTGGAGTTTCAGCTGCAGCACGCACGGGTCAGTCGCACTACAGAACAGCACCACTTCACCACCAATGACTGGGCCTCCATGCGAGACCTGTGTGCCCTGTTGCGCTGTTTCGAGTACTCCACCAACATGGCCAGTGGCGATGACACCGTTATCAGCGTTACAATACCACTTCTATGTCTCCTTGAGAAAACACTTAGGGCGATGATGGAACAGGAGGTGGCCCAGGAGGAGGAGGAGGAGGATGAGGAAGAGGGGTCATTTTTAGCACTTTCAGGCCAGTCTCTTCGAAGTGACTCAGAGGGAGGTTTTTTGCAACAGCAGAGGCCAGGTACAAATGTGGCCAGCCAGGGCCCACTACTGGAGGACGAGGAGGACGAGGATGAGGAGGAGGTGGAGGAGGATGAGGATGAAGCATGGTCACAGCGGGGTGGCACCCAACGCAGCTCGGGTCCATCACTGGTGCGTGGCTGGGGGGAAAGGCAGGACGATGACGATACGCCTCCCACAGAGGACAGCTTGTCCTTACCCCTGGGCAGCCTGGCACACATGAGCGACTACATGCTGCAGTGCCTGCGCAACGACAGCAGAGTTGCCCACATTTTAACCTGTGCGGACTACTGGGTTGCCACCCTGCTGGATCCACGCTACAAAGACAATGTGCCCACCTTACTTCCTGCACTGGAGCGTGATAGGAAGATGCGCGAGTACAAGCGCACGTTGGTAGACGCGCTACTGAGAGCATTCCCAAATGTCACAGGGGAACAAGTGGAAGCCCAAGGCCAAGGCAGAGGAGGAGCAAGAGGTCGCCAAGGCAGCTGTGTCACGGCCAGCTCCTCTGAGGGCAGGGTTAGCATGGCAGAGATGTGGAAAACTTTTGTCAACACGCCACAGCTAACTGCACCACCACCTGATACGCAACGTGTTAGCAGGAGGCAACATTTCACTAACATGGTGGAACAGTACGTGTGCACACCCCTCCACGTACTGACTGATGGTTCGGCCCCATTCAACTTCTGGGTCTCTAAATTGTCCACGTGGCCAGAGCTAGCCTTTTATGCCTTGGAGGTGCTGGCCTGCCCGGCAGCCAGCGTTTTGTCTGAACGTGTATTCAGCACGGCAGGGGGCGTCATTACAGACAAACGCAGCCGCCTGTCTACAGCCAATGTGGACAAGCTGACGTTCATAAAAATGAACCAGGCATGGATCCCACAGGACCTGTCCGTCCCTTGTCCAGATTAGACATTAACTACCTCCCCATAACCATATATTATTGGACTCCAGGGCACTTCCTCATTCAATCCTATTTTTATTTTCATTTTACCATTATATTGCGATGCTACCCAAAGTTGAATGAACCTCTCCTCTGCCTGTGTGCTAGGCCTAAATATATGCCAATGGACTGTTGCAGTGGTGGCTGACATGAAGCCTGATTCTCTGCTATGACATGCAGACTAATTCTCTGCTGACATGAAGCCAGATTGTCTGTTACGGGACCTCTCTCCTCTGCCTGGGTGCTGGGCCTAAATTTATGACAATGGACTGTTGCAGTGGTGGCTGACGTGAAGCCTGATTCTCTGCTATGACATGCAGACTGATTCTCTGCTGACATGAAGCCAGATCGTCTGTTACGGGACCTCTCTGCTCTGCCTGTGTGCTAGGCCTAAATATATGCCAATGGACTGTTGCAGTGGTGGGTGACGTGAAGCCTCATTCTCTGCTATGACATGCAGACTGATTCTCTGCTGACATGAAGCCAGATTGTCTGTTACGGGACCTCTCTGCTCTGCCTGTGTGCTAGGCCTAAATATATGCCAATGGACTGTTGCAGTGGTGGGTGACGTGAAGCCTCATTCTCTGCTATGACATGCAGACTGATTCTCTGCTGTCATGAAGCCAGATTGTCTGTTACGGGACCTCTCTGCTCTGCCTGTGTGCTAGGCCTAAATATATGCCAATGGACTGTTGCAGTGGTGGGTGACGTGAAGCCTCATTCTCTGCTATGACATGCAGACTGATTCTCTGCTGACATGAAGCCAGATTGTCTGTTACGGGACCTCTCTGCTCTGCCTGTGTGCTAGGCCTAAATATATGCCAATGGACTGTTGCAGTGGTGGGTGACGTGAAGCCTCATTCTCTGCTATGACATGCAGACTGATTCTCTGCTGTCATGAAGCCAGATTGTCTGTTACGGGACCTCTCTGCTCTGCCTGTGTGCTAGGCCTAAATATATGCCAATGGACTGTTGCAGTGGTGGGTGACGTGAAGCCTCATTCTCTGCTATGACATGCAGACTGATTCTCTGCTGACATGAAGCCAGATTGTCTGTTACGGGACCTCTCTGCTCTGCCTGTGTGCTAGGCCTAAATATATGCCAATGGACTGTTGCAGTGGTGGGTGACGTGAAGCCTCATTCTCTGCTATGACATGCAGACTGATTCTCTGCTGTCATGAAGCCAGATTGTCTGTTACGGGACCTCTCTGCTCTGCCTGTGTGCTAGGCCTAAATATATGCCAATGGACTGTTGCAGTGGTGGGTGACGTGAAGCCTCATTCTCTGCTATGACATGCAGACTAATTCTCTGCTGACATGAAGACAGATTCTCTGTTACGGGACCTCTCTCCTCTGCCTGTGTGTGTGCTGGGCCTAAATATATGCCAATGGACTGTTGCAGTGGTGGCTGACGTGAAGCCTCATTCTCTGCTATGACATGCAGACTGATTCTCTGCTGACATGAAGCCAGATTCTCTGTTACGGGACCTCTCTCCTCTGCCTGTGTGTGTGCTGGGCCTAAATATATGCCAATGGACTGTTGCAGTGGTGGCTGACGTGAAGCCTCATTCTCTGCTATGACATGCAGACTGATTCTCTGCTGACATGAAGCCAGATTCTCTGTTACGGGACCTCTCTCCTCTGCCTGTGTGTGTGCTGGGCCTAAATATATGCCAATGGACTGTTGCAGTGGTGGCTGACGTGAAGCCTCATTCTCTGCTATGACATGCAGACTGATTCTCTGCTGACATGAAGCCAGATTCTCTGTTACGGGACCTCTCTCCTCTGCCTGTGTGTGTGCTGGGCCTAAATATATGCCAATGGACTGTTGCAGTGGTGGCTGACGTGAAGCCTCATTCTCTGCTATGACATGCAGACTGATTCTCTGCTGACATGAAGCCAGATTCTCTGTTACGGGACCTCTCTCCTCTGCCTGTGTGTGTGCTGGGCCTAAATATATGCCAATGGACTGTTGCAGTGGTGGCTGACGTGAAGCCTCATTCTCTGCTATGACATGCAGACTAATTCTCTGCTGACATGAAGACAGATTCTCTGTTACGGGACCTCCCTCCTCTGCCTGGGTGCTGGGCCTAAATATATGCCAATGGACTGTTGCAGTGGTGGCTGACGTGAAGCCTCATTCTCTGCTATGACATGCAGACTGATTCTCTGCTGACATGAAGCCAGATTCTCTGTTACGGGACCTCTCTCCTCTGCCTGTGTGTGTGCTGGGCCTAAATATATGCCAATGGACTGTTGCAGTGGTGGCTGACGTGAAGCCTCATTCTCTGCTATGACATGCAGACTGATTCTCTGCTGACATGAAGCCAGATTCTCTGTTACGGGACCTCTCTCCTCTGCCTGTGTGTGTGCTGGGCCTAAATATATGCCAATGGACTGTTGCAGTGGTGGCTGACGTGAAGCCTCATTCTCTGCTATGACATGCAGACTGATTCTCTGCTGACATGAAGCCAGATTCTCTGTTACGGGACCTCTCTCCTCTGCCTGTGTGTGTGCTGGGCCTAAATATATGCCAATGGACTGTTGCAGTGGTGGCTGACGTGAAGCCTCATTCTCTGCTATGACATGCAGACTAATTCTCTGCTGACATGAAGACAGATTCTCTGTTACGGGACCTCCCTCCTCTGCCTGGGTGCTGGGCCTAAATATATGCCAATGGACTGTTGCAGTGGTGGCTGACGTGAAGCATCATTCTCTGCTATGACATGCAGACTGATTCTCTGCTGACATGAAGCCAGATTCTCTGTTACGGGACCTCTCTCCTCTGCCTGTGTGTGTGCTGGGCCTAAATATATGCCAATGGACTGTTGCAGTGGTGGCTGACGTGAAGCCTCATTCTCTGCTATGACATGCAGACTGATTCTCTGCTGACATGAAGCCAGATTCTCTGTTACGGGACCTCTCTCCTCTGCCTGTGTGTGTGCTGGGCCTAAATATATGCCAATGGACTGTTGCAGTGGTGGCTGACGTGAAGCCTCATTCTCTGCTATGACATGCAGACTAATTCTCTGCTGACATGAAGACAGATTCTCTGTTACGGGACCTCCCTCCTCTGCCTGGGTGCTGGGCCTAAATATATGCCAATGGACTGTTGCAGTGGTGGCTGACGTGAAGCCTCATTCTCTGCTATGACATGCAGACTGATTCTCTGCTGACATGAAGACAGATTCTCTGTTACGGGACCTCTCTCCTCTGCCTGTGTGCTAGGCCTAAATATATGCCAATGGACTGTTGCAGTGGTGGGTGACGTGAAGCCTCATTCTCTGCTATGACATGCAGACTGATTCTCTGCTGTCATGAAGCCAGATTGTCTGTTACGGGACCTCTCTGCTCTGCCTGTGTGCTAGGCCTAAATATATGCCAATGGACTGTTGCAGTGGTGGGTGACGTGAAGCCTCATTCTCTGCTATGACATGCAGACTAATTCTCTGCTGACATGAAGACAGATTCTCTGTTACGGGACCTCTCTCCTCTGCCTGTGTGTGTGCTGGGCCTAAATATATGCCAATGGACTGTTGCAGTGGTGGCTGACGTGAAGCCTCATTCTCTGCTATGACATGCAGACTGATTCTCTGCTGACATGAAGCCAGATTCTCTGTTACGGGACCTCTCTCCTCTGCCTGTGTGCTAGGCCTAAATATATGCCAATGGACTGTTGCAGTGGTGGCTGACGTGAAGCCTCATTCTCTGCTATGACATGCAGACTAATTCTCTGCTGACATGAAGACAGATTCTCTGTTACGGGACCTCTCTCCTCTGCCTGGGTGCCGGGGCCTAAATATCTGAGAATGGACTGTTCCAGTGGTGGGTGACGGGAAGCCAGATTCTCTGCTATGGAACCTCTCTCCAATTGATTTTGGTTAATTTTTATTTATTTAATTTTTATTTTAATTAATTTCCCTATCCACATTTGTTTGCAGGGGATTTACCTACATGTTGCTGCCTTTTGCAGCCCTCTAGCCCTTTCCTGGGCTGTTTTACAGCCGTTTTAGTGCCGAAAAGTTCGGGTCCCCATTGACTTCAATGGGGTTCGGGTTCGGGACGAAGTTCGGATCGGGTTCGGATCCCGAACCCGAACATTTCCGGGATGTTCGGCCGAACTTCTCGAACCCGAACATCCAGGTGTTCGCTCAACTCTATTCCTAATAGCATTTAGAAAGCATCAAGAAAATTGCTTTAAGACAGCCCCGTGGGCCATAGACACAATGGTCAGGATGGGTGTCACTGACTTCTATGGGGTAGTTTTCTAGGCATCTTTTGTGACCTATGCAGAGGTCATTGTACAAGGAAAGAATATATAAGCTCTGACAATAACCTATTGTGAATGGTGGATTTGTTCTTAACTATATACAGAGGTGATATCATTGTAGGCAGGATTAGAATAACAGATAAGCAGATAACTGAAGTAAAATGATCTTTATAGACCAATAAGTTGTGTCTATTTTTAGGCTTAGTGGCCAGTGCAGTGTTTCTGTTTAAATATACATATTGATATGGAAAATTAAAAATAGCATCATCAAATATTCTTTAAAAACATGTTAAACATAAAAATGTAATTTAAATAATAGGTTATTTTCTGATGACACATTGCCTTTAAAACTCTAAAAAGACTTTTATCAATGTAGTATACATAGAAAATACTGCAAATATATATTTGTCAAAAGCATAAGTCCTAGGTTACAATTTGTATTGTATGCTTTTCATAAAAGTATCCAGACCAGCTTCATCACAATGGCTGCCCTTTCTTCATTGCTTATTGGATCTATGTAATGAGTGTGGATTGTGGTTTTGGCAAACAAAACAAAGACAGCCATGAGGACACATTGAGCAAAGAAAAGCAATTTATTTTAGCATTTTTTTACTCAAATCCCTTCCTGATGCCATAAAAGAGATTTGCTTGACTGAAATAAAAATAATTGCAATACTTAGTGCTAAGCGGCTGTTTTATGAGGAATAATAACATTTGGCCATTTCTACCTTTCTGTCTGATGTGATGCAGATTTTGCTTTATAAAAGAAAATGTATTATTCACTGTTACAGTAGAAAAACTTAATCCAAATTATATTGACTTGTCTAGATACAAATTTAGTCACCCTAATTTGGACTAACAACACATTAACATAACAAAAGCCCAAACAACTAGGGATGAGCGAACTCGAACTGTATAGTTCGGGTTCGTACCGAATTTTGGGGTGTCCGTGACACGGACCCGAACCCGGACATTTTCGTAAAAGTCCGGGTTCGGGTTCGGTGTTCGTCGCTTTCTTCGCGCTTTTGTGACGCTTTCTTGGCGCTTTTTGAAAGGCTGCAAAGCAGCCAATCAACAAGCGTCATACTACTTGCCCCAAGAGGCCATCACAGCCATGCCTACTATTGGCATGGCTGTGATTGGCCAGAGCACCATGTGACCCAGCCTCTATTTAAGCTGGAGTCACATAGCGCCGCCCGTCACTCTGCTCTGATTAGCGTAGGGAGAGGTTGCGGCTGCGACAGTAGGGCGAGATTAGGCAGATTAACTCCTCCAAAGGACTTGATTAACTGATCGATCTGCAGCTGTGGATCATTGAGCTGCTGATCCTCAATTGCTCACTGTTTTTAGGCTGCACAGACCGTTTGTCAGTCTCATTTTTCTGGGGTGATCGGCGGCCATTTTGTGTCTTGTGGTGCGCCAGCACAAGCTGCGACCAAGTGCATTTAACCCTCAATGGTGTGGTTGTTTTTTGGCTAAAGCCTACATCAGGGTGAAGCTGTCACACCAAGTGCATTTAACCAGCAATAGTCTGTTCATTTTTTGGCCATATACAAAATCAGGGGCAAGCTGCGCCTGTCACCAAGTGCATTTAACCCTCAATGGTGTGGTTGTTTTTTGGCTAAAGCCTACATCAGGGTGAAGCTGTCACACCAAGTGCATTTAACCAGCAATAGTCTGTTCATTTTTTGGCCATATACAAAATCAGGGGCAAGCTGCGCCTGTCACCAAGTGCATTTAACCCTCAATGGTGTGGTTGTTTTTTGGCTAAAGCCTACATCAGGGTGAAGCTGTCACACCAAGTGCATTTAACCAGCAATAGTCTGTTCATTTTTTGGCCATATACAAAATCAGGGGCAAGCTGCGCCTGTCACCAAGTGCATTTAACCCTCAATGGGGTGGTTGTTTTTTGGCTAAAGCCTACATCAGGGTGAAGCTGTCACACCAAGTGCATTTAACCAGCAATAGTCTGTTCATTTTTTGGCCATATCCCAGTCTAATTCTGTCACTAAATCCATACCGGTCACCCAGCGCCTAAATACTAGGCCTCAAATTTATATCCAGCTAAATCTGTCCCTAGTGCTGTAGCTGGGCGAGTTATTTAGTGTCCGTTCAAGCACATTTCTTGTTCTGGGTTGAAAGTACAATTCCCAATTTAGCAATTTCATAATTTAGTGGTTCCTGCTATATCAGAGCTATTTGAAATCTATCCCAAAAAGGGTATATAATATTGAAGGTGCACATTGGGTCATTCAGAATAACTTCACACACACCCGCTACTGTGTATTTCCAAGTCTAATTCTGTCACTAAATCCATACCGGTGACCCAGCGCCTAAATACTAGGCCTCAAATTTAAATCCCTCTAAATCTCTCGTTACCCACCGCTGTACTGTTGTTGCTGGGCAAGATATTTAGTGTCCGTCAAAGCACATTTTTTGTTCTGGGTTGAAGTACAATTCCCAATTTAGCAATTTCATAATTTAGTGGTTTCTGCTATATCAGAGCTATTTGAAATCTATCCCTAAAAGGGTATATAATATTGAAGGTGCACATAGGGTCATTCAGAATAACTTCACACACACGCTTCTGTGCATTTCCAAGTCTAATTCTGTCACTAAATCCATACCGGTGACCCAGCGCCTAAATACTAGGCCTCAAATTTAAATCCCTCTAAATCTCTCGTTACCCACCACTGTACTGTTGTTGCTGGGCAAGATATTTAGTGTCCGTCAAAGCACATTTTTTGTTCTGGGTTGAAGTACAATTCCCAATTTAGCAATTTCATAATTTAGTGGTTTCTGCTATATCAGAGCTATTTGAAATCTATCCCTAAAAGGGTATATAATATTGAAGGTGCACATAGGGTCATTCAGAATAACTTCACACACACGCTTCTGTGCATTTCCAAGTCTAATTCTGTCACTAAATCCATACCGGTGACCCAGCGCCTAAATACTAGGCCTCAAATTTAAATCCCTCTAAATCTCTCGTTACCCACCGCTGTACTGTTGTTGCTGGGCAAGATATTTAGTGTCCGTCAAAGCACATTTTTTGTTCTGGGTTGAAGTACAATTCCCAATTTAGCAATTTCATAATTTAGTGGTTCCTGCTATATCAGAGCTATTTGAAATCTATCCCTAAAAGGGTATATAATATTGAAGGTGCACATAGGGTCATTCAGAATAACTTCACACACACCCGCTACTGTGTATTTCCAAGTCTAATTCTGTCACTAAACCCATACCTGTCACCCAGCGCCTAAATACTAGGCCTCAAATTTAAATCCCTCTAAATCTCTCGTTACCCACCGCTGTACTGTTGTTGCTGGGCAAGATATTTAGTGTCCGTCAAAGCACATTTTTTGTTCTGGGTTGAAGTACAATTCCCAATTTAGCAATTTCATAATTTAGTGGTTTCTGCTATATCAGAGCTATTTGAAATCTATCCCTAAAAGGGTATATAATATTGAAGGTGCACATAGGGTCATTCAGAATAACTTCACACACACGCTTCTGTGCATTTCCAAGTCTAATTCTGTCACTAAATCCATACCGGTGACCCAGCGCCTAAATACTAGGCCTCAAATTTAAATCCCTCTAAATCTCTCGTTACCCACCGCTGTACTGTTGTTGCTGGGCAAGATATTTAGTGTCCGTCAAAGCACATTTTTTGTTCTGGGTTGAAGTACAATTCCCAATTTAGCAATTTCATAATTTAGTGGTTCCTGCTATATCAGAGCTATTTGAAATCTATCCCTAAAAGGGTATATAATATTGAAGGTGCACATTGGGTCATTCAGAATAACTTCACACACACCCGCTACTGTGTATTTCCAAGTCTAATTCTGTCACTAAACCCATACCTGTCACCCAGCGCCTAAATACTAGGCCTCAAATTTAAATCCCTCTAAATCTCTCGTTACCGCTGTACTGTTGTAGCTGGGAAAGTTATTTAGTGCCCGTCAAAGCACATTTTTTGTTCTGGGTTGAAGTACAATTCCCAATTTAGCAATTTCATAATTTAGTGGTTCCTGCTATATCAGAGCTATTTGAAATCTATCCCAAAAAGGGTATATAATATTCAAGGTGCACATTGGGTCATTCAGAATAACTTCACACACACGCTTCTGTGCATTTCCAAGTCTAATTCTGTCACTAAATCCATACCGGTCACCCAGCGCCTAAATACTAGGCCTCAAATTTATATCCCGCTGAATTTGAATACAATACATTGGGCCAAATAATATATTTGTTGTTGTGGTGAACCATAACAATGAGAAAAACATCTAGTAAGGGACGCGGACGTGGACATGGTCGTGGTGGTGTTAGTGGACCCTCTGGTGCTGGGAGAGGACGTGGCCGTTCTGCCACATCCACACGTCCTAGTGTACCAACTACCTCAGGTCCCAGTAGCCGCCAGAATTTACAGCGATATATGGTGGGGCCCAATGCCGTTCTAAGGATGGTAAGGCCTGAGCAGGTACAGGCATTAGTCAATTGGGTGGCCGACAGTGGATCCAGCACGTTCACATTATCTCCCACCCAGTCTTCTGCAGAAAGCGCACAGATGGCGCCTGAAAACCAACCCCATCAGTCTGTCACATCACCCCCATGCATACCAGGGAAACTGTCTCAGCCTCAAGTTATGCAGCAGTCTCTTATGCTGTTTGAAGACTCCGCTGGCAGGGTTTCCCAAGGGCATCCACCTAGCCCTTCCCCAGCGGTGAAAGACATAGAATGCACTGACGCACAACCACTTATGTTTCCTGATGATGAGGACATGGGAATACCACCTCAGCATGTCTCTGATGATGACGAAACACAGGTGCCAACTGCTGCGTCTTTCTGCAGTGTGCAGACTGAACAGGAGGTCAGGGATCAAGACTGGGTGGAAGACGATGCAGGGGACGATGAGGTCCTAGACCCCACATGGAATGAAGGTCGTGCCACTGACTTTCACAGTTCGGAGGAAGAGGCAGTGGTGAGACCGAGCCAACAGCGTAGCAAAAGAGGGAGCAGTGGGCAAAAGCAGAACACCCGCCGCCAAGAGACTCCGCCTGCTACTGACCGCCGCCATCTGGGACCGAGCACCCCAAAGGCAGCTTCAAGGAGTTCCCTGGCATGGCACTTCTTCAAACAATGTGCTGACGACAAGACCCGAGTGGTTTGCACGCTGTGCCATCAGAGCCTGAAGCGAGGCATTAACGTTCTGAACCTGAGCACAACCTGCATGACCAGGCACCTGCATGCAAAGCATGAACTGCAGTGGAGTAAACACCTTAAAACCAAGGAAGTCACTCAGGCTCCCCCTGCTACCTCTTCTGCTGCTGCCGCCTCGGCCTATTCTGCTGCTGCCGCCTCGGCCTCTTCCTCCGCCTCTGGAGGAACGTTGGCACCTGCCGCCCAGCAAACAGGGGATGTACCACCAACACCACCACCACCACCTCCGTCACCAAGCGTCTCAACCATGTCACACGCCAGCGTTCAGCTCTCCATCTCACAAACATTTGATAGAAAGCGTAAATTCCCACCTAGCCACCCTCGATCCCTGGCCCTGAATGCCAGCATTTCTAAACTACTGGCCTATGAAATGCTGTCATTTAGGCTGGTGGACACAGACAGCTTCAAACAGCTCATGTCGCTTGCTGTCCCACAGTATGTTGTTCCCAGCCGGCACTACTTCTCCAAGAGAGCCGTGCCTTCCCTGCACAACCAAGTATCCGATAAAATCAAGTGTGCACTGCGCAACGCCATCTGTAGCAAGGTCCACCTAACCACAGATACGTGGACCAGTAAGCACGGCCAGGGACGCTATATCTCCCTAACTGCACACTGGGTAAATGTAGTGGCAGCTGGGCCCCAGGCGGAGAGCTGTTTGGCGCACGTCCTGCCGCCGCCAAGGATCGCAGGGCAACATTCTTTGCCTCCTGTTGCCACCTCCTCCTTCTCGGCTTCCTCCTCCTCTTCTTCCACCTGCTCATCCAGTCAGCCACACACCTTCACCACCAACTTCAGCACAGCCCGGGGTAAACGTCAGCAGGCCATTCTGAAACTCATATGTTTGGGGGACAGGCCCCACACCGCACAGGAGTTGTGGCGGGGTATTGAACAACAGACCGACGAGTGGTTGCTGCCGGTGAGCCTCAAGCCCGGCCTGGTGGTGTGTGATAATGGGCGAAATCTCGTTGCAGCTCTGGGACTAGCCAATTTGACGCACATCCCTTGCTTGGCGCATGTGCTGAATTTGGTGGTGCAGAAGTTCATTCACAACTACCCCGACATGTCAGAGCTGCTGCATAAAGTGCGGGCCGTCTGTTCGCGCTTCCGGCGTTCACATCCTGCCGCTGCTCGCCTGTCTGCGCTACAGCGTAACTTCGGCCTTCCCGCTCACCGCCTCATATGCGACGTGCCCACCAGGTGGAACTCCACCTTGCACATGCTGGACAGACTGTGCGAGCAGCAGCAGGCCATAGTGGAGTTTCAGCTGCAGCACGCACGGGTCAGTCGCACTACAGAACAGCACCACTTCACCACCAATGACTGGGCCTCCATGCGAGACCTGTGTGCCCTGTTGCGCTGTTTCGAGTACTCCACCAACATGGCCAGTGGCGATGACACCGTTATCAGCGTTACAATACCACTTCTATGTCTCCTTGAGAAAACACTTAGGGCGATGATGGAACAGGAGGTGGCCCAGGAGGAGGAGGAGGAGGATGAGGAAGAGGGGTCATTTTTAGCACTTTCAGGCCAGTCTCTTCGAAGTGACTCAGAGGGAGGTTTTTTGCAACAGCAGAGGCCAGGTACAAATGTGGCCAGCCAGGGCCCACTACTGGAGGACGAGGAGGACGAGGATGAGGAGGAGGTGGAGGAGGATGAGGATGAAGCATGGTCACAGCGGGGTGGCACCCAACGCAGCTCGGGTCCATCACTGGTGCGTGGCTGGGGGGAAAGGCAGGACGATGACGATACGCCTCCCACAGAGGACAGCTTGTCCTTACCCCTGGGCAGCCTGGCACACATGAGCGACTACATGCTGCAGTGCCTGCGCAACGACAGCAGAGTTGCCCACATTTTAACCTGTGCGGACTACTGGGTTGCCACCCTGCTGGATCCACGCTACAAAGACAATGTGCCCACCTTACTTCCTGCACTGGAGCGTGATAGGAAGATGCGCGAGTACAAGCGCACGTTGGTAGACGCGCTACTGAGAGCATTCCCAAATGTCACAGGGGAACAAGTGGAAGCCCAAGGCCAAGGCAGAGGAGGAGCAAGAGGTCGCCAAGGCAGCTGTGTCACGGCCAGCTCCTCTGAGGGCAGGGTTAGCATGGCAGAGATGTGGAAAACTTTTGTCAACACGCCACAGCTAACTGCACCACCACCTGATACGCAACGTGTTAGCAGGAGGCAACATTTCACTAACATGGTGGAACAGTACGTGTGCACACCCCTCCACGTACTGACTGATGGTTCGGCCCCATTCAACTTCTGGGTCTCTAAATTGTCCACGTGGCCAGAGCTAGCCTTTTATGCCTTGGAGGTGCTGGCCTGCCCGGCAGCCAGCGTTTTGTCTGAACGTGTATTCAGCACGGCAGGGGGCGTCATTACAGACAAACGCAGCCGCCTGTCTACAGCCAATGTGGACAAGCTGACGTTCATAAAAATGAACCAGGCATGGATCCCACAGGACCTGTCCGTCCCTTGTCCAGATTAGACATTAACTACCTCCCCATAACCATATATTATTGGACTCCAGGGCACTTCCTCATTCAATCCTATTTTTATTTTCATTTTACCATTATATTGCGATGCTACCCAAAGTTGAATGAACCTCTCCTCTGCCTGTGTGCTAGGCCTAAATATATGCCAATGGACTGTTGCAGTGGTGGCTGACATGAAGCCTGATTCTCTGCTATGACATGCAGACTAATTCTCTGCTGACATGAAGCCAGATTGTCTGTTACGGGACCTCTCTCCTCTGCCTGGGTGCTGGGCCTAAATTTATGACAATGGACTGTTGCAGTGGTGGCTGACGTGAAGCCTGATTCTCTGCTATGACATGCAGACTGATTCTCTGCTGACATGAAGCCAGATCGTCTGTTACGGGACCTCTCTGCTCTGCCTGTGTGCTAGGCCTAAATATATGCCAATGGACTGTTGCAGTGGTGGGTGACGTGAAGCCTCATTCTCTGCTATGACATGCAGACTGATTCTCTGCTGACATGAAGCCAGATTGTCTGTTACGGGACCTCTCTGCTCTGCCTGTGTGCTAGGCCTAAATATATGCCAATGGACTGTTGCAGTGGTGGGTGACGTGAAGCCTCATTCTCTGCTATGACATGCAGACTGATTCTCTGCTGTCATGAAGCCAGATTGTCTGTTACGGGACCTCTCTGCTCTGCCTGTGTGCTAGGCCTAAATATATGCCAATGGACTGTTGCAGTGGTGGGTGACGTGAAGCCTCATTCTCTGCTATGACATGCAGACTAATTCTCTGCTGACATGAAGACAGATTCTCTGTTACGGGACCTCTCTCCTCTGCCTGTGTGTGTGCTGGGCCTAAATATATGCCAATGGACTGTTGCAGTGGTGGCTGACGTGAAGCCTCATTCTCTGCTATGACATGCAGACTGATTCTCTGCTGACATGAAGCCAGATTCTCTGTTACGGGACCTCTCTCCTCTGCCTGTGTGCTAGGCCTAAATATATGCCAATGGACTGTTGCAGTGGTGGCTGACGTGAAGCCTCATTCTCTGCTATGACATGCAGACTAATTCTCTGCTGACATGAAGACAGATTCTCTGTTACGGGACCTCTCTCCTCTGCCTGGGTGCCGGGGCCTAAATATCTGAGAATGGACTGTTCCAGTGGTGGGTGACGGGAAGCCAGATTCTCTGCTATGGAACCTCTCTCCAATTGATTTTGGTTAATTTTTATTTATTTAATTTTTATTTTAATTAATTTCCCTATCCACATTTGTTTGCAGGGGATTTACCTACATGTTGCTGCCTTTTGCAGCCCTCTAGCCCTTTCCTGGGCTGTTTTACAGCCGTTTTAGTGCCGAAAAGTTCGGGTCCCCATTGACTTCAATGGGGTTCGGGTTCGGGACGAAGTTCGGATCGGGTTCGGATCCCGAACCCGAACATTTCCGGGATGTTCGGCCGAACTTCTCGAACCCGAACATCCAGGTGTTCGCTCAACTCTACAAACAACACAAAAAAAAACTAAAAACATTAATTCAAGAAATTGTGCTAAAGTGACAACCCTTAATTGAGGGTGTGTGCTGGGGTCTAACTAAGGCTACTTTCACACTTGTGTTTGGGGTTCTGCTTGTGAGATCCGTTTGAAGGCTCTCACAAGCGGGCCCGAACGGATCCGTACATCCCCAATGCATTGTGAGTGGATGCGGATCCGTTCAGAATGCATCAGTTTGGCACCGTTCCGCCTCCATTCTGCTCAGAAGACGGACCTGGCCGTGCAGAGCAAAACAGATCCGTCCTGACTTACAATGCAAGTCAATGGGGACGGATCCGTTTGATGTTGACATGATATGGTGCAATTGCAAACGGATCCGTCCCCCATTGACTTTCAATGTAAAGTCAGGAGTCCCTATTAATATACAATCGGATAGGAGTTTTCTTGAAGCGTCCCCATCACCATGGGAACGCCTCTATGTTAGAATATACCATCGGATTTGAGTTAGATCGTTAAAACTCAGATCCAACAGTATATTCTAACACAGAGGCGTTTCCATAGTGATGGGGACGCTTCAAGTTAGAATATACTAAAAACTGTGAACATAACTGCCCCCTGCTGCCTGGCACCACCCGATCTCTTACAGGGGCCTGTGATCCGCACAATTAACCCCTCAGGTGCGGCCCATGAGCGGTTAATTGTGCGGATCTCAGCCCCCTGTAAGAGATTGGGTGGTGCCAGGCAGCAGGGGGCCGTTATGTCCATAGTTCTTAGTATATTCTAACTTGAAGCGTCCCCATCACCATGGGAACGCCTCTGTGTTAGAATATACTGTCAGATCTGAGTTTCCACGATCGTGAAAACTCAGACATGAAAAAGCTGTTATGCAGATGGATCCGCACTGAGCGGATACCATCGTTTGCATTTATAGATGTGGATCCGTCTGTGCAGATACCAGACGGATCCGCACCGAACGCAAGTGTGAAAGTAGCCTAACATTGGGGGTTTGATCTGAGGCCTGTTTGGGGGTCTGAGCTGCAGTCTAATTAACATTGGGTGTCTGATTTGAGGTCTCTTTTAACATTAGGGGTTCTGATTGGGGTCCTGAGCTGATGTTTGATTAACATTCAGGGTCTGACTGGAGGTCCGATCTGAGCTCTGATTAACATTAGGGGTGAGGTGTGATGATCCCCCCCCCCCCCCCCGCTAAAATCTAAGTGAGTCTTATTGGGAGGTGTTGACAGGGTGCTGTCATTAAATACACTGACAAGTAAAATGGTAACAATGTTTTCAACTTTCAGTCTCCATATCTCACCATCCACTACAGCTTTGAACGTGAGACTACCATTATTTTATTGGCAAACATAAATTGGACTTTCAACTATTTAACATACGATTAGTTATGCAGATTCTTGTCAAGTAATTGCATTGTTACTGTTTTGCTCCTGGTGGAGGAATAATCTTTTTCTTCTTGTAGACTACAAATTACAACCTGTTCTCACATTCCCTTAAAGTTCAGTGTGTTATTCGGTTGATTGCCAAGCAAAAATTTTGGTTCGAATTCAGGAACAGCCATGATTAATATTTCCCAATAAAAGATTGGTATCTCGGCTAAGAAAATTGCCAAACTGCATCATGTGAGTGCCATGACAGTTGGATGAATACAAAATTAAGTCCATCCATCCATTCCAAAGCCAAGAGGTGGGCGTCCTGGCAAAATATTGGAGTCAAGAAGTCGACTCATCACAAGGTCTATCAGTTCTGGTGCGAAAAACACAGCAGTGGAGGTGGCTTGTTTGTTTCATAATAGTGAGAACCCAGAAGTTGATGCAAGCGTCATGCGATGTGCACTACACAAGTCTGGAATGGTGGCCCAAAAATAGGTGAAGAAGCCTTGATTTAAATTTAGTCATAAGAAGCGTTCGCTCCAGTTTGAAAAAAATGTGCGAACAGTAAACAGTAGAGATTGGAAACGGGTGATTTGGAGTGATGAGACAAAAGTCAATAGACTGGGCTCTGATGGATGCAAATGGGTCTTGAATAAACAAGGGACAAGGGCACTAATAGATCGTGAAATTGAAGGAACTGTCAAGTTTGGCGGAGGATGCCTGATGACATGGGTTTGTTTCAAAGCCAAAGGTCTTGGATACTTGACCAGGATCGATAGTAGGCATAATGCTGACCTATATATATAAGTATCCTACAAGACAAGCTACTTTGTACAGTCGAATACTATGGGTATGAAAGGACGACTCAGTGTTCTAGCAGGACAATGACCCAAAGCATACCTTGAGATTGGTGAAAAAAATGATTCAATGACAATGAAGTAGAGGCACTGGATTGGCCCCCACATTCCCCAGACCTCAAATCAGTCGAACACTTGTGGGTAGAGTTGAAGAAAAAGCTGTATTTGTTGCAGATGGGTGGAAGACCTCAGGAAACACTTGACAACCAGATTGAACACATGCACCATGCAGGTCGCATGGCTCAGCCCTCCTTGATGCAGCGCCAACACCATGTTCTTCCCATTGTCGGTCACCGTGGTTCCGCAGTTGTCGCAGAGAAAGACAGAATTTTTTTTCTTGATGAAGGACGCGGAACAGTTCCACCCCTGTGTGACTCCGTTCGCCCAGGCAAACTAGGTGCAGCACAGGGTGACACTGCCGTTCCCAGCACACGTGGTATGTTGGTGGGGCACTGTGAATTGTCCCTGCAATGGAGGCTGAGGTCAAGGTGTAGGATGAGGAGGCAGAGGCAGACATTGTCGCAGGATCACTGGCATAAGAACGTGGAGGTGGAAGCAGCGTCGCCTGGCCAAGTTGCTGGTTTGGCTGTGCAGGAACCACATTTACCCAGTGGGCTGTAAAGGACATATATTCTCCTTGATTGTAGTTACAGCTCCAAAGGTCAGTGCTGCCGTGCACTTTGACAGACACAAACAATCTCAAGGACTGATTGGTTCTACATATGTGTGCAAGGCTGGTTGTGGAGCCTTGACTGCCTGAAATCGGGTGCGTGCCACAGGGTGATACAGCGGTTACTGCGGCAGGCTGCACCACCACGTTGGAGCCACTGTTCTCCCAGGCCACTTTATGGTGACACTTGTTGACGCAGGGCTGTGGTGCCAACATCCTGGCCACGCTTCACTTTCTGCCAACTGATTCGACAAATGGCCATGTTCACCTTCCCCCGGTGGCTTAACAAAAAACTGATTTTACCCCCAACACTCTGCACTGACTGACTGTTACCCCCACTGCCTCCATAAACCCCCGCACCACTACTTTCCAGGCCGGTAGCTTCCTGCGAATTGGGTGGTCTACCCTGAGCACGTTTGGCTCCAGACCTCCCACTGCTGCCACCCTGCTGACTCACAGCCATGCTACCAACTTGCTGGCTCCACCCCTGCCTCATGCACAAGCTGCCACCATTTTCTCCCAATGATGACAAAGCCCCTTTGTCAACCGGCTCCCAATTGTTATCGGCTACATCATCATCGAGTGATGTCTGCACATCACTGATGTCCTCCTCAAGGGTCTCTGAGCCAGGAGCCTGACTGCTTGCAACACCAGCTCCCACCCTACTCTCCTCATCATTACTTCCCCACCTATTGGAGGAAACAGCAGATGTCTCCTCCGGATCTTGGCTGGGCTGTAGCTGCTGACTGTCCATTAGTAGCTCGTCCTTGCTGAATAGTGGAGCTGAGCCCACAGCATATAGCACTTCTTTGTCTGAGGAAACAGAAAAGTTCAAGGGCAGGTGAGGGCACAGGGCCTGCTCCTGAGCCATATCAACTAAAGGTTGTGTCTGACGAACCTACCGACTCTTTATTGGGGGTTTCTGATATCACTTGCGATGAAGTTGAAGATTGAGTCAACCATTCAAGAACCGCTGGGTTGCTGGTCAAAAGACAACCGCTAGCTGACACTGGGAGAACCCCTTACTCTGCTGTGACCTGAGCCTGTGCCCGAAACATTTAGACTTGTGCCCTTCCCCTGTGCAGGGCCTATCACTTCTTTGTCTGACATACTGTTAGATCAAATAAGTAAATCAAAAGGAAATTAATTCATGCCAAAAAGGGCTTTCATTTTCTCACTTTTCCACACAACGGATAATAGGCCCATTTTCTTTCCCCCCAGTAATACACGCCAAAAAAGGCTTTAGAACATATAACTGCGGCCGTGAATGGCAAATAAAATTTTTTTGCGACTAATACACACCAAATAGGGCTGTAATTTTCTCACTTCACCACACAGCGGCTAAAAAGGCCCCTCCTCCCCCCCACTAATATACGACAAAAAAAAAGACTTTAGAATGTATAATTGCGTCCGTGAACGGCAAATACTATTTCGTTTTTTTGCCGCTAATGCACACCAAAAAAAGACTTTAGAACATATAACTGCGGTCATTAACGGAAAAAAAAATATATTTTTTTGCCACTAATACAAGCCAAAAAGGGCTATAATTTTCTCATTTTAGCACACAACGGCTAATAAGCCCCCCCCCCCCCCCACTATTGCACGACAAAAAAGGCTTTAGAACATAAATATATAACTGCTCCGCACAAGGGCTAATAAAACCATTATAACAAGGGGGTTAGCAATAACGCTTCCTTTACTGATAATACAACCACCTGCATCGGTTATGAATGGATCCGGTTCTTTAACATTGCCTAGACGGATCTGTAATGAACTCTATTGAAAGTCAATAAAGGACAGATCCGTTTTCTATTGTGGCAGATTGTGGCAGAGAAAACAGATCCGTCCACATTGACTTGCATTGGGGGGTCATGTCGTCTTGCTCCACATCCCCGTACGGAAAGCAAATTACGGTATGGGAACGCAACTAAATGGAACCGAATGCAATTTGAAACATTCCATTCTGTTCAGTTCAGTTTTGTCCCCATTGACAACGAATGGGGACAAAAGTGAAGCGTTTTTTTTTTTTTGGGAGTATTGAGCCCCTATGACACATTTCAGTGCCGGAAACTAAAATGCTAGTGTGAAAGTAGCCTTACACAGGCTGTGCACTCCCCTATTGGACCCTGTTCTGCTTCAATACTGTGGAGTAATTCCTCCCTATCCTTTACCTACACTTCTAATGCTCTTTCCCTGAACTTCCATTGAGCAAAATATAAGTTTTCAAGTCATTCCTAGCACTGTCTTTAGTGCCTGCTGACGTCTCTCCCTGCACTAGGTACACTGGAAAATGGCTGAATCCAAGATGGCTGAGACTATTTGTAGGGCTATGACATCATAGGGCTGGCTGCAGATTTTACTGTATGCAAGGCATTGTGGGTGATCCATCATTCCCAGAGTTCCTTGCTCCATGTCATAACATGCGCAGCAGACATTTTAGGAAAAAATTAGATTTGTTCCCACGAAGTATGAGGAAATTCAGTCTAATAATTCCTGAAATTCTGACCAAATTCCACTTCTTAAGCTTTGATTCGCTAATCTCTAAATATAATGTATTGGTACTGGTACAAATAAAGTCTGATTTATGCCTCTTATATGATATCATGTTGTCAAAAGTATTACAAAAATCAACAAGCTATTTCTTTCTAATACAATAAATACCAATTCATGCACTTGTACTATAAATTACCACTTAAATATTATAAGATAAATATTGCAATAGTGAACTCTGGTTTAAGCTCCCTGACTATTGCTGGTGATAATAATGATTACCATTATAATGTTGGTCATTAGCTCAACAAGTAATGTAGTAACCACTAGTGATGAAAGAATCAATTTGTGACACGTGCACTAACATTGATCAAGATCTGCTGCTTTTCTGTTTAGTAAGCTTTCATTACCTCTCAGCAATTTTTCTTACCCAGATGCGTCTCAGTGAGTGGGAGTTTAACAATTTTCAAGTACTGTATGTTAGGGTTTTCTACATGTTCATGTATTTTTATTTAGGTGAATATATATAAAAAAATTGAATAATGCACACGGCAAAGGAATGTACATAGACTTCACTTGTAAGAGCATAGAGTCCATAAGTGACCATTTTATGAAGCTGTAGGCACCTTCTGTGCTTCTAGAACCTTTTAGTGCCTCTAAGGAACTTGCGATTGCCCAATCACCATAATAAAACATTACAATACTTCTATATCATGTGTATTATGCCTGTCAACAAAAAATCTCTAATTGGTGTTCTAGGATGGCAGACATTGAGGTCAGTGTTAGGCCGCCACAAATCATGACAAGCCACCCTACAATTGCATCATGGGGCGATGAGTGAAAAGTATAGCCCTCTCTTTCTGTCTAATCACTTAGGTGCCTCAGTAGCTATTGTCTTGGGACTCTAAGTTGTTAAATAGGAGTAATCAGAGGTATCTATTATCCCGGCCATTATAACAGGGTGTTATCTGCTTGCAACATCTGATATTAATTACTGATGTTGGAGGTACAGCTCCTGAGCTCTCGCCATCACTGTGCCATATATGTACTAAAGTTTATGGGAAGTCTACACTGACACACCTATATATATTCAATGGTTTTTATGGAAAGGGCTTTTAAAATACTTTTTTTTAATATATTTTTCTATAATCATAAGATAATAAAAGTGGTTATATTCAGTGGATAGAAATCTTCAGCCCTGTTCCTCTGATAGATAGTTCTTTTTAAAAGCTTGAATAAGTGTACTGTACAGAGCTGTGTGCTGGATATAGATGTATCCACTTTATGTGGAATAACAAATTTCTCTTTTTAATGACTTCTGGAAGTGCTCTTGAAACGCAAGGAAAAATTCCCTGAGTTTAAACTAAACAATGATGAAAAATGAATGAAATTGGACTGCACTTTTAATTTACATATTTTGTGGAGTTGTGCCTTGAATATCTTTATCAGTCATTTAGCAAATGTTACTTTTTAGGTTGCCATACACATAAGACAACAATTGGCTGTATCAATGGGATCGATCATACAAACAATTCCACCAATAACATGGGAGATTAAACTATTCAGTTTATTTAATTCTTAACTTTATTTTTAATTACTCCTTAGTCCTTGAGTACGATGGCAAAAAATCTGCTAAATTTTGCTGATCATGCAAAAAACAAGAACTTTTAGTCAACCACCAATGAAATGTTCTCACCTGGCCAATCACATTTTGAGCAGATGTCTGCAATCACAATTATTGTTTGCATAAATGTTTCGAGCAATGGTTGGCCAACATTGCCAAAATCTGCTGTTCAGGGCAAATTTTAACTCATGCTGATAGTGGTATTAGGTTTGGTCAATCTTTTTATCTCTAGTAGTCTACACTATGGCAGGTAAAATAAGGTAAACTAGAACTGCTCTAAAGAGTTACATATGGTCGGACCTTCAGCCTTCCCACCTCCCACGCTCATTACAAAATACACACTGCTAGTGTTGAGTGCAAATATTCGAAAATCCAATTTTTATCGTGAATATCGGCACTTCGAGAATTCATTAATATTTAGAATATAGTGCTATATATTCGTAATGATAAATATTAGTTTTTTATTTGATTTATTTAAAATATATTGGAGCACTCTCTCTGCATATAAAGCTATTCTAATGTTCTGCCGTGCCAACCGTTTTCTCCAGTCTCAGAAAACTTATACCAGCTTGAAAAATTTAGTATAAGTGTCCCACGCCGGGTATTTCGCGTGCAATACGCAAATAATACATTGTTGATTTTCGCAATCAAGAATATAATTTAGAATTTGCGAATATATGACAAATATTCTACAAAATATTTGCGAAATATCACAAATTTGAATATTGCCCCTGCTACTCATCACTACACACTGCATGTACATTTACTAGTTTTGGGCTAAATTAGAGTTCTCTACAGGGGAGATAACTATACAACTATATAGTTTCATATGCAGAACCTCAGTCTAGTTTTAATTATCACGCTATCATTTGGCAATGTGGTATATGTTTCTATAGCAACAGAATATCCAGCAATGCTGTATCACAACCCTTACACATATCAGAAATAGAGCAGAGCACTTTGCCATGTAATTAAAATACTGGAATTTATAAGATATCCTCAGGTCAGGTAGTTTGTGGGAACAGGAGGATATGCACAGCTTTAAAAATAATAGTGGAACGCAAGATACTAGCTGAAGAAAAACACAAAGTGTTAAAAGCAATACTTCAGTATCATATTGCGTTTAGTGCAAAGTGCATTGAAGACTTATGAAGACGGAAGATAAAATAAATGCCTCAATGTTTTGGAAAAAAGTTGATTTTTCAATGAAACAATAACATTGAATATTTATTTTTATTTTTTTAAAAGAGTCCAAACATTGAAATTGTGACTGGATTTGGATATAGCTTATTATTTAGAAGATTTATGTTACCAAACATTGTCTTATGTCTCCACGACTAAACACTACATGAATCTCTGGTACCTGGATTTCAAAGGTATATTCTGGTTATTGCACGTTATAACTATTAGATCATGCGGTCCTACTGCTAAAACCTCCACCAATCATGAGAATGAGGAACCTGTACCTATTGGAGCCCCCAAGATGAATGAAGCAGCATGTCCAGCATGTCCAGCTCCATTTATCTCTATGGGAGTTCTGGAAATAGATGAGTGCTGTACTTGGCTGTTTCCAGATCTCCCACAGTGATGAATGTAGCAGCAAGAGCGGCAATGCGTTTTCTGGACCTGCCACTTTATTCATTTCAGGGGACTCCAAGGCATATGAGATCCCCATTCCCATGATCAGTAGGGGTACCAATGGTACGACCCCCAACCAATCTAATAGTTGTCCCAATCCTGTGGTTAGGGTATAATTTGTAAGAACTCGAATATCCCTTTTAAGTCAACATACAACTTAAACTTTAGATAGAAGAATTGGTGGAATTGCAATTAGTGCTTTTAATAATTGCTGACTAGATGGAAATATTATTATTGCTATTTTGCATTTAATAACTATAAAAAATAAAGCTAACTTTTCAGAATTTTTTCTTAAGGGTTCTTTACATGGATTGTGAATCTTAAAGGTAATCGCTGACCAGCATTCATAGAAAAGTTTGTGGTGGTGTAAATGTACTGGCAATTACCTGATGAATAAGCAAAATGCTCGATCATTGGGTAATCCTAGAGTTTGTGCGTACACAAAAATTGTTGTTTGCCAGCAGCAGATCATGCTATGTCTGCAAAAAACAACCAGTTAGTATGGGAAGAGCAATGGCATTAGCTCAGATCGGTGCATGTAAATGCAGACGGTCTCTTTCACCAGCGAACAGCAGATTGTTGGGAAGGAACTGCTTCCATCCCGCTAATCTGCTGCTCTGTCATCCCATATAAAGGGATCTTTAGGCTTTGTTCGAGGTACTATTATGCACTCTTTTGTTAAGCAAGTCATTACAGGTAATATTGATCAGTTTTCAAGTGGATTCCAACAAATCCTGAGAAATTCCATTAGCATAAGAAGTCTCTCAGGTTTTGGGTTCTGGTGTTTCAGACACCAAAAATGAGGAGCTTACTAATCTAAAGCAGTCTATGTGAATTGGTTTTACACTGGACTCAGTGTGAGTTAGAGGTGTCTGTATTTAGATTTACCTTCTATACGTAACTCTTCTACTCTGTAATTATAGTTTATACTGTACTTGAAAATGAACTCTTATGACTTGTCTTCCATGTATATATTTTTTCATTCCCTAGACCACAACATCCTTACCACTGTGCTTGGTTGGATAATTTAGCATTTTCTCCATATTATGGTCTCCTGATTGTGCCTGCTCCAGATTGTTTTTTTACTTTTTGACCTCTGTTGTGGATCATTGGCCTGTTTGACAATTTTGTCTGTTTTTCCTCCCACTAGACATTATCCAGTAGTTCCTGGGGCCAGCTGAACACCACAATTCCAACCAAAGTCAGGGGCAAAGTAGCACTACTGAACTGGCACTATACAAACAAATGTTAGATAACATAGGTCTGTTCTTGCACATAGTGGTAATAGTCTTTTAAATATGTTACTTTACAAGAATGACTTATTAACTTCAATGCTTCTCAATCTCTTCACTGAAGCAGGTCATGCTGAGTTGTTTAGAATTTTTGTTTCTTTAAGATATTTTATGTTTCTCTTGCACTTATGTAAAATAATCCATTTAATTGCCCTTATAATTAGTTTCTAAACCACTTTAAAAATCTTGCAAGTTTGTGGCAAATACAAGATACAATCCATAGTAGCAGCTTAAAAATGGTGTGGAAAATGTAATTAATTGATTCAGTGACTAAGAGTCTTGTTCGTACAAACTATTTTCCTGAGGATTAAACTTATTAAAAGTATGCAATTAATTTCATGGTTTAACCATTGAACCTGAAAGCAAAAAATACAATTTAACTAGTGGAATGTATAGAATCAGGAGACTAAAAGCTGAAGAATTCTAAGATTAGTCTTTTAATTAATGAAACAGAGAAGAAGTATACAACTTATAATACTCTCTTGAAGAATACAAAACATCTGATGTGCCTGGGGCAACATGAACAGGACATCAGGGAACAGTTTAAAGCTAAAAAAGGCTACATAGTCTACAATAGGAAGTCATGGACCTTACCACATTTCAGCTATTGAGGTCTTTCCATGATTTATTAAAATTTGAGAAAAAATTGGCTATGTGGACTTTTCGTCCACATAATAGACAGGCATATAGAATCCTCCAGAGAAAGGGGCTGCCTTAGTTGCATTCTCTACTTTGGCTAATAAATGAGAGTCCTGAACACGGCAACCTAACCTGTCTATTAATTATTCTCTAATAGGGTACTGCAAAATGTAATTTCTAAATGGAACAACCTTAGATGGTGAAATCGGACAGTTATTTTCCATGTGTATAAAGCATCGAATCAGCTATGGAATAATTGCTATATCAAATTCTATTCCTCTGTACACCTGACTATAGATGTATTTCTTTTTCTCTTGAATGTTACTTCCTGTCTGCATATCTGAAGGATTCCAGTGAGAATTTATTTTATGCTTACTTTTTCCAAATGAAAATGAGCGACAACACCTGATAGCCATCAGCAAAGACGAGCTGTTGTGCTTTGTATACAGTTAAGGAGATTCTACATTCCATGGCCACTTCATCGTGCAGATTGGCCAGGGTCTGAGGGCAGATCCTCGATGAGCAAACACTGTTGCTCAAGTATAAGGATCAATGTTTAAGGATCAGTGTCTAATCCCTGAAAATTTTAGTGGATCATGCAGATGACAAAATATTGTTAAGCCTTATCTTTATGACTAGGGTCCTAGGGATGAGCGAAGTTGTGTTTTACAAGTTTGAGTTCAGGGTTCGGGTTCAGGTTACAATTCCGTTATGGATTCCGATACCATGGGCCTTAACGGAATTCTAAGACGGAATGTGTAACGGAATGCATTCTGTCATGATAGAAGTCTATTGGCAGCATAACGGATCCGATTCCGAACCCGAAGCCCAAACTTGAACTTGTAAAACACAACTCTGCTCATCACTATTTATGACATGCAGTGCCTTTATTTCTTCTAGTAGAATACATTGCTCTCTCTCTCTCTCTCTCTCTCTCTCTCTCTCTCTATATATATATATATATATATCTTCAGTCTTATCTTTTCTTACTATGGTTGAGTGAGTTTACCCTTTCCATAGATATTTCACACAGGTTATATTTCTATCTTGTTGAACTTCTTGACTTTACACTTTATTCTTTACTTTATCATTGCTGAACCTATCGAAATACAAAGTTAAATAGATGTTGCAATGAAAAAAGCTATACATCCCTTGCATTCAACTTTTTATTCACATACTGTATAGTACTTTATGCTTATCTGAAACTGTGCATTCAGGCTTTATCCCTAGTAACTCACATTGGATCCTCTTGTTTCTTCTGTTGTTATGGTTCCTTAGAAAGCATTGTATAAGCACTTTCTATTCACATCACAGCCTCTCACAATTGTAGTTTACCAACTTTTTTACTATTTAGACTAAAGGCCCCTTTACATTGGCCGAGCTTTAGGTAGATCATCACTAACAGATGTTCCTAGGAATTCTAGTAAGCGATGATCTGCTGATGAAAAGTTGCCTCCGATTACCTGGTCGTATGGGATAATTATTGTTATATTGTAATAGTACGGGCATCTTTAGATTTTGGCGATAGCTACAATGTTTTTTATTGTTTATCTGTTTTAATTTAGGTTTTGAAGAGAGGATGGTAATTTGAACTTTTAGCAAACATTTGCCTCGGGCCTCTGCTGTTTAAGACAGCTACACTGCCCGCTGCATGAATGAGCAGGAGCCATCTTTAAAGTGCCAACTTCCACCATATATATATGGCGGAAGTCAGGAAGCAGTTAATAAGAAATTCATCAATTAGCGAATTTAATCATTATATTTTTTTATTTTACTTTTTGCTTGGAAACATGGCAACAGAAGCCAGATAGGTTTGTTGCTAAAGTTCTAGCATGCCATATATTACCTAATTCTATTGTTTTCTGTCCATCTTTCTAGACTCTTATCTTTCATTTACTAAAGCCAGAAAGTCTCCAAGAGATTTTTGATTTGCTTGATCTATATGGTCAAAATTAGCATATTAGTAGTATACCACGGCTGTTCTCGTCAAACTCCAAGTGACAGGTGGCCACACCCCTTTACCAGCTGTCCGGACAAGCCCTAATATGGTATATTCAGGCTACAACTCATTTAAGTTTTTAAAATAGCTTGACTTTCTGTGACCTTCACAGACATGTCAGGGCATGTTCTAATATATTTATATAACTATATGTTATCTATCTATAATCCTGCTTAAAAAAATATTACTATAAATATATTATCTATCACATATTATTTGTATCTATCTATCTATCTATCTATCTATCTATCTATCTATCCATCTATCTGGCTATCTATAACATAGCTATCTATTCTTTCAATCTTTCTATCAATTATCTATCTTTCTATCTATCAATTATCTATCTAATAAAATTCTAATAACTCCCTATTAAAAGCCCATAAAACCCTATCAAACTATTAAAATCCTATTAAAATCCTAATAAATTCCTATACAAAATCCTATAAAATCCTATCAAGCTAATAAAATCCTAATAAAATGCTAATACATTCCTATTAAAATCTTATAAAACCCTATCAAACTATTAAAATCCTTACATCCTAATAAAATCCAAATAAATTCCTATTAAAATCCTTTAAAACCCTATCAAGCTATTAAAATCCTAATAAAATCCTAATAAATTCCTATTAAAATCCTATAAAACCCAATATCTAGCTATGAGGCTAACTTTCTATCTATCTATCTATCTATCTATCTATCTATCTTCAAATATCTATTTATCTATCTATCTTTCTAGCTATCTAGCTATGAGGCTTACTTTATATCTATCTTCAAATATCTATCTTCAAATATCTATCTATTTTATCTATTATCTATTTTATCTATCTATCTATGGAGCACTATCTATCTATAACAATCTATCTATGTATCTAGTTATTTATCCATCTATCTATCAACCCATCTATCTATCTATTTTATCTATTGAGCCATCTATCTATTGTATCTATTACCTTTTTTATCCATCTGTTTTCTATCCATCTATCGATCAAAAATATAAAATATAATGTACCATCTAACTAGCTATCTCTCTAACCATCTATCTATCTTATCTATTGAGCCATATATCTAAAGAAGGCCAGCCGCGGAACCCAACTTTCCAAGGCATCAATTCCGGCTTTTGTTTTTACCAGATGTTTTTGGGATACCTCCAAGGACTTCTCCGAGCACGACACCTAGCCTTTCTTCTTTCCATGCTACTTCAACAACGGCGGTTTTTAAGTTCCCAGCTTTCCCCAGAATGCATGCTTTAGAGCGCCAACACTATTTTATCTATTACCTATTTTATCTATCTATCTATCTATCTATCTATCTATCTATCTATCCATCCATCTATTTAGCTATGAGGCTAACTTTCTATAAATCTTCAAATATCTATCTCCAAATATCTATCTATTTATTTTATCTATATATATATCTGTTATCTATATATCTATCTAACCATCTATCTATCTATCTATCTATCTATCTATCGAGCCATCTATCTATCTGTCTATGGAGCACTATATATCTATCTAACCACCTATCTATGTATCTAACTATCTATCTATGTATCTAGTTATCTATCCATCTATCTATCGAACCATCTATCTATTTTATATATTGCCTATTTTATCTTTCTATTTGTTATCTATCTATCTATCTATCTATCTATCAAACATATAAAATATGATGTATCTAACCATCCATTTATCTATCTATCTATTTTACCTATTGAGCCATCTATCTAAAGAATGCCAGCTGCGGAACCCAACTTTCCAGGGCGTCAACTCAGGCTTTTGTTTTTTTACCAGATGTTCTTGGGATACCCCCAAGAACTTCTCCTAGTGCGCCACCTAGCCTTTCTTCTTTCCGCACTACTTCAAAAGCGGCGGTTTTTAAGTACACAGCTTTCCCAAGTATAGATGCTTTACAGCGCCAACGGGTCCTTCCTGGATTGAATCCACTTACTAACGCCGTATAGCTGAATAAATCTTATGTCTGTGAAGGTTTCTCATTTGTCCAGGTCATGGTATATATCTGTAAAGAATAATTCAAGGCAACTGGACATACTGTAGATTTCTTGAAAACGTTTCTCAATTCTGAGTGTACAAAAATTCTGGGAATAAATATGTAACTGAATCCAGAATTGAGAAAGCTCTTTGGAAGAACGAGTGAAACGTTTTCAAGAAATCTACAGTACGTCCAGTTGCCTTGAATTATTCTTTACAGATATATCTATATAATAGAAATTCCACGGCAGTACCATAGGTCGTAGTTAAAAAAATTTGTTCTTTAATCACCAACGCAAAGTTTCAGTCCTCACACTGGGACTTTTTTCAAGCAGTGATTCATACAAATGGTGATGAGCACATACAGTGGATATAAAAAGTCTACACACCCCTGTTAAAATGTCAGGTTTCTGTGATGTAAAAAATGAGACAAAGATAAATCATTTCAGAACTTTTTCCACCTTTAATGTGACCTATAAACTGTACAACTCAATTGAAAAACAAACTGAAATATTTTAGGTAGAGGGAAGAAAAAATATAAAAATAAAATAATATGGTTACATAAGTGTGCAAACCCTTAAACTAATACTTTCTTGAAGCATATTAAAAATATTTATGAGTGATTTTAGAAAAATGACCTTGTACACTCCTTTGTAACAAAGCTCATGAAACAATTATGTATACGTTGCTGTAATTACGCACAAACATGTCTACCCTACTGAGTTATTGAAAAATGTACCGTGGGGCGCCGTAAATAGAAAGATTTTAAATCACGTATGCTTTTGATTTTTTATTAAACATAATTACGTAACAAAGCAAATTTCCTATGTTCTGGTAGATTTATAGTTTTCTTTATATTTGTATATTTTTGAAAGATAGCTGTATAGACAGTTAATAGATGTATAGCTATGTAGATAGATAGACAGATAGATAGATAGATAAGAAGTAGCTTGATTTAACTGTGTTATTCTGGCTCTTTGAGGCTTTTTTGACAAATCGTAACAAGTGTACAAACAGTGTGGGGATGGTCTTCTGTCTATAGCCGCTTCCTTTTGAGATCTCATAACATATGTCCCAGGACTTCTGGAGGGTGTACTTTAATTAAACAAATCAAAATCCCATTCAGTCTAATATAGATGGCTGTAATATTTATTCAATATATGTTGTTAGTAATATGTAGTTGCTATATGTCGATAATATTTATTTAGCTATACGGCGTTAGTAAGTGGATTCAATCCAGGAAGGACCTGTTGGCGCTGTAAAGCATCCATACTCAGGAAAGCTGGGTACTTAATGTTGAAGTAGTGCGGAAAGAAGAGTGGCAAGGTGTCGCACTAGGAGAAGTCCTTAGGGGTATCCCAAGAACATGTGGTAAAAAAAACTAAATCCGGAATCGACGCCCTGGAAAGTTGGGTTCTGCGGCTGGCGTTCTAAAATAGCATCTAAGGACATGCCTGAACGTGCCTACAACATGCTCGAACATACCCTGACGCGCTTCACAAAATGGGTTGTCTGTATATCACAAAATGGACACTGCAGGCAAAAATAAGGGCGTAGATAGATAGATAGATATTAGAAGATAGATAGATATATAGATAGATAGATAGATAGATAGATAGATAGATAGATATTAGAAGATAGATAGATATGTGTCCGGCCATGTCTGTGAAGGTCGCAGGAAGTCAAGTTATTTTTTAAAACTTAAATGAGTCGTAGCCTGAATATAACATATTAGTAGATAGATAGATAGATAGATAGATAGATAGATAGATAGATAAATGAAAAGATATGTGATAGATAGCTAGATAGACAAATAGGTAGATATATAGATAGGTATAGTAGATAGATAGATAGATAGATAGATAGATAGATAGATAGATAGATAGATAAATAGATAGATAGATAGATAGATAGATAGATAGATAACATATTTATAGTAATATTTTATTAAGCAGGATTATAGATAGATAACAGTTATATAAATATATTAGAACATGCCCTGACATGTCTGTGAAGGTCGTAAAAAGACAAGCAATTTTTAAAACTTAAATGAGTTGTAGCCTGAATATACCATATTAGGGCTTGTCCGGACAGCTGGTAAAGGGGTGTGGCCACCTGTCACTTGGAGTTTGACATGAACAGCTGCGGTATACTACTCATATTTCAATTCTTAATCTAGTTATTTCTCTAAAGTGAGCTTTAGCCCGCTCAAGAAAAAATGTAACAACCCAAAAGAGGAAACCTTTGTAAAGTTATATTTTAGAGTACATTAAAATTCAGGTCGTTTTGTAAAATTTTAATTTTCTGTGCAATTGCCTGTTGTTCATCTGTTGTGATTGTGAATCATTTGATTATTTTCTGCTGTTATGTTTCACACTTAGGAAATATGAGCATATCAACAATTGCTACAAAACTATGTGTAAGAACTATATTCATTCTTAATGTCTACATTTCATATCTTTCTATGTTCTTTGTAGCAGAAAATCCTTTTTGGCTACTTGGAGCATTTCTTTAAAAAGCTTCATAAAACTTAACTTTAGCTATATTTAAATGTTATGTCTCATATGTTATTGCATATTCAAAATATGAAACTTGAAATTGATAGTCAAAGCCATAAAGAATATGGAGTTTAGTCTGAAATGGCATTATACAAGTGAAAACTTCCACTAAATCTGCTTAGAGACCTCTTAAAAGCAAGAAGTATTTCTTTACTGAAGATGTTTCTCACAGTTTCAAATCTGTCCAAAGCCTTTCCTAATGGCTTCGGCTCTGACGAGAACAGTCCCAACTTCGATTTCTATCCACTACAGCCTGATAATATACATTTGAAAACTCATTTGGAAGGATTTAAGGACTTCCAGTGAGGTTGTAACTGCAATTGTAATAATTTACTCTGGATATTGGATGTTTTAATATATTAAATATTCTCCAGGGTCTAATTTGACCTTTTCTTGATGGGCAAACTTAGCTAAAAACTTTCAAAGTCTTATTGCTCCTTGTAACAATTTTTAGCCATAACTCTAGCTATGTATAACTCTATGTATAACCAAAAATAATGCGTACAAAAAAAAGGTATATAGCACAATTTGGAAATATACAGTAGGCCTGTGTTTTCCATATTTTGCATCCTTCGGTATAAAGATTTGCCTTTGTGGAGTAATATACTGTATGAGTATATGGGAATCAATACCAATTATAAAAAGTCCTCTGTTACCCCAAAACTTCAGAAATTGCCAAAGTATTTTGCCATAGTTGACTTTGGGAGGCGATCCAACATAAAGAATAGTCATTAAATGGAATCTTTCAATTCTAGACTATTATCTGCAATAATGCATAAGCAGTCCTGAACCATAATGAGTCCAGATTACTATTTTATTGTATTTTCCTACTCCCCCCTGTTTTCCCATTGTCAGCACTGATGTGCCATGCCAAAATAACGGAGAGGCCTCCTGTGTGCATACATAACAGTCCTGACAATGTACAGGAGCACAGCTTTCGGAGCAATTAAGTGGTGGGGGGGGGGGGGGGTTAGTAGTAAAAAAAAAAATGTGATCTGTACTCCTTATCTTTAACATGATAGTGTCAGATTCTCTTTACACTTTGGCAAACGTGCGTAAAATAAGAAGTGTCCCTTAGATACAAAGTACAAAGTGTTAGGCAAGCTTGGAAATGCATCAGGTGATATATAATAAGGTATATATATATATATTTTTACACACATATGAAAGGAAAACTGCAGCCTCTGGCAGATAAAGAAACCTAAGTGGGGATTTAGCAATAAGCAATAGTTAATAAAGACATTTAATGGGACATGTCCAACAGAAAAGGGTTATTTTCACTAAAAGAGTTCAAGAGGGGCCTGGATGTAATAATATTACAGGCTATAGCTACTAGAGAGGGGTCATTGATCAGGGAGTTATTCTGATTGCCTGATTGGAGTCGGGAAGGATTTTTTTCCCCTAAAGTGAGGAAAATTGGCTTCTACCTCACAGTTTGTTTTTTTGCCTTCCTCTGGATCATCTTGCAGTATAACAGACTGAACTAGATGGACAAATGTCTTTTTTCAGCCTTATAAACTATGTTACTATGTTATATTTATGTCTAGTGTGAAAATTCAGTTCGCCATAAAGCCAAATTTCCTTGTACTTCATGGTAGCAAATCGATTTTTCCTATAATGGCGGTTAAAAAAAACATACTTACCTAATCCATTTGTTCGTGACGGGCTGGCTTCCGCCATCTTGATTGAACATCTCACACAAAATCCCATGCACAGTGACATATGACGTCACCAAGCCGCACAACGTGATGACATAATCACAGGCCATGGGAGATTTTGCGTTAGATCTTCAATAAGGATGTCAGCTGCCAGCATTTTGTGAACAATTGGAAGAGGTAAGTATGATTTATTTATTTTTAAAATTTTACACTGTATTATTACTGTCAGATGCCGTGATCAGCTATGAGGGGTACAATGACAGGGAGCGTCACAATCATTTCTCTCCTTCATTGCACCCACTAATTACAAATAAATATGGTTTGTGATGAGGTAATTCGTCATGAAGCAAATTATTTTGTAAAGTTTGGTGAAGCAGCTAAATCAAATTTTTGAATACTTCTCTCATTTCTATTTGTGTCCTCCTGTTGCAGTCAGCACAGAAAAATAAAATCCTATATGGATAAGCAATTCGTTGTCAGCTTATTGCTGCTGTGAGGAGAAGCTATCTTCTAGTATAATAGTAGATTTAGAATGGGGATGACAATTTGACAGCACTTTTATTCTATAAATAAGCCTGGTGAAGATACCCACAAAAGAGCATTGCACTCATCAGTGAAATGTGTGATACTCTAATTGAGTCACTCATCCTCCTTTTCTCTCTTTGGTCACAGTGATGGTCTGAGAGAGAAAGTTAAGAGTGGCTGTTTCTTGTACGAAGAAGGAAGTTAAAGAGTACTGTTGAGCGCGAATATTCGAATAGCGAATATTAATCGCAAATATCGCAACTTTGCTAATTCGCGAATATTTTGAATATAGTGCTATATATTCGCTATAACGTATATTCGTCATCTTATAACAGGGTCGCAAGAAGCGTGTGGAAAAACCAAGGCACAAAATAACTGCCCATGAACTGAGAAAAGTCAAGCGTGCAGCTGCCAAGATGCCACTTGCCACCAGTTTGGCCAACATCACTGGAGTGCCCAAAAGCACAAGGTGTGCAATACTCAGAGACATGGCAAAGGTAAGAAAGGCTGAAAGACGACCACCACTGAACAAGACACACAAGCTGAAACGTCAAGACTGGGCCAAGAAATATCTCAAGACTGATTTTTCTAAGGTTTTATGGACTGATGAAATGAGAGTGAGTCTTGATGGGCCAGATGGATATGCCCGTGGCTGGATTGGTAAAGGGCAGAGAGCTCCAGTCCGACTCAGACGCCAGCAAGGTGGAGGTGGAGTACTGGTTTGGGCTGGTATCATCAAAGATGAGCTTGTGGGGCCTTTTCGGGTTGAGGATGGAGTCAAGCTCAACTCCCAGTCCTACTGCCAGTTTCCGGAAGACACCTTCTTCAAGCAGTGGTACAGGAAGAAGTCTGCATCCTTCAAGAAAAACATGATTTTCATGCAGGACAATGCTCCATCACACGCGTCCAAGTACTCCACAGCGTGGCTGGCAAGAAAGGGTATAAAAGAAGAAAATCTAATGACATGGCCTCCTTGTTCACCTGATCTGAACCCCATTGAGAACCTGTGGTCCATCATCAAATGTGAGATTTACAAGGAGGGAAAACAGTACACCTCTCTGAACAGTGTCTGGGAGGCTGTGGTTGCTGCTGCACGCAATGTTGATGGTGAACAGATCAAAACACTGACAGAATCCATGGATGGCAGGCTTTTGAGTGTCCTTGCAAAGAAAGGTGGCTATATTGGTCACTGATTTGTTTTTGTTTTGTTTTTGAATGTCAGAAATGTATATTTGTGAATGTTGAGATGTTATATTGGTTTCACTGGTAAAAATAAATAATTTAAATGGGTATATATTTGTTTTTTGTTAAGTTGCCTAATAATTATGCACAGTAATAGTCACCTGCACACACAGATATCCCCCTAAAATAGCTAAAACTAAAAACAAACTAAAAACTACTTCCAAAAATATTCAGCTTTGATATTAATGAGTTTTTGGGGTTCACTGAGAACATGGTTGTTGTTCAATAATAAAATTAATCCTCAAAAATACAACTTGCCTAATAATTCTGCACTCCCTGTATAGTGAATATTCATAAAATACACATATAGACTGCAATTTAGCTAATATAGTGCTATAGTTTTTTTTATTTATTTAATAGTGTACATTTTTTCCAAATCTGAATTTCAGAAGAGACAAAAAAAAATTAGACTATAAAAAATAATTATAGCACTATAGTAGCTAAATTGAAGTCTATATGTGTATTTTACGAATATTCGCTATATTGCTATAACTTTTTTTTTTTTTTGGAATATTACAAATATTCTAAAACAAGAGTATGTAGCAATATAGCGAATATTCGTAAAATACACCTATTAGCCAATAGCCATAGCCAACCAATAGGAAAGTTGTCATATACAGTTAAGCAAATGGAAAAAAAAAGAAAATTGCAATATGCAAATAATTAAATTGCATATTATTTGCGATAAATAGAATAATAACAAATATTCAATTTCGACAAATATAAGATGAATATTCAATCGAATATTTTCAAAATATCACAAAATCGAATATGGGACCACCTGCTCTTAATAATTAAAGAGCTAACACATATATTGTATTAATATATAATTAAACAAATTATAATAACTTAATTATAATCATTTAAAAAATGTGCCTCCAGTTACGTTTTAGGCTACTTTCACACCTGCGTTAGGTGCGGATCCGTCTGGTATCTGCACAGACGGATCCACACCTATAATGCAAACGCTTGTATCCGTTCAGAACGGATCCGTTTGCATTATTCTGTCTAAAAAAGTCTAAGTCAAAACGGACTTACATTGAAAGTCAATGGGGGACGGATCCGTTTTCAATTGCACCATATTGTGTCAGTGAAAATGGATCCGTCCCCATTGACTTACATTGTAAGTCAGGACGGATCCGTTTGACTCAGTTTCGTCAGCAGCCGTTTGGTGTCCGCATCCAGAGCGGAAAGAAGGCGGAATGGAGCCAAACTGATGCATTCTGAACGGATCCTTATCCATTCAGAATGCATTGGGGCTGAACTGATCCGTTTGGAACCGTTTGCAAGAGCCCTGAAACGGATCTCACAAACGGAAATCAAAACGCCAGTGTGAAAGTAGCCTTACTCTTTAATTGCTGTTGGATTAAATTTATTGTTTTGTAGGAAATTGATAATAATTGCTTTATGTAATATGACTGATTATATCAACTGATAAGGGAACCAGTCCATAGTTATCCCCATGATCATGATAATATTTCTGACCCACTATGTTGCAATTCTATATGCCCATTATTACATAAAGTACACATATCAAAGTATAAAGAAGTAACCAGTGCAATCTAAACAAGAATGGTATGCTCTTGGTAATAACTAGGTCTACTGTATGCTGGCAGTGAAGTATGTTAACTCTTTGTCACCATTAACCTTCAGTTTTGTTAAGTCTAGCTCTTGCAAAAGACCTGCACAGTTATTGTTGCTGTTCAGTTTAAACAATTGACCCTAAAACAGAAGAATCAGTCACAAGCTATGATGTTTTTTTACTCTGGGCAACAGTAGCAATAGGAATACAGTGAAATACAGTTTTAGTTCTATTTTATGTCATCCAAACTGAGATAAAGATGGGGATGGTGTTCAACGTCTTGTAAGTGACTTAGAAAGTACTCGTTTACATTATTGGATTAGCAGTCATTGAACTTGACTGGAAGACTTTTTGTTCTTTTCTTGTTCAATTTTTTTAAAATATTTGTATCTGTTTCTGGGTCCTCTTTGTCTTATGGTTAGGATTTTTAAAGATAACAATAACCCAAAAAGGACAATCAGTATAGTGGACACTGGGTTTTTCAAACAGCTTTTTTCCAACTGCCCTTTGAAGAGCATATATCACTCCTCCCCGATCACTCTTCTTACCTATTGTTAAAGGCCACGGACACCTTTTTTTATTACCTTTTGCTCATTTTGTGCTAAAAAAACATTTTTTTAATTGGTTATATTTAAAAAAAAACATTAACAGTTCTTTTTGTAATCTTTCACTTTTAGTGCACCTACACATTATTGGTCTCTGTCTCACATTAAAACTTTCAGGGAGCTGCTCTGACAGATCCATCTGTAGCCCTTAACTCTGATCACCTAATAGCTAATAAATAGGCTTGAGCAAATCGACCTGCGGATCACAGATTCAAAGTCTATTTGTTCAAATACTTGCATTTTAATGATGTATCCATGCAGTAATAAAATATATTGACTCCGTAGAGCCAACGTTCTTCTTGCCCGAAGTCACGCTAGACTTGCCTATTTGCATATTAAAATAGCAATTTGAACTAGGTGCTGGCACCCAGGTACCAGCCAGTACCAAAGCCCAGTTCGGATTGCTATAGTTTTTCAATACATAGATTAGCATACAGTCGGAACTAACTGAAGTCTCGCGTGACTTCGGGCAAAACAAACTTTGGCTACGCTGAGCCAGTACATTTTAATGCTGTACAGATACAGTATTAAAATGTAAGTATTTGAACAATTTGACTTTGGATCTATGATCGGAAGGTCAATTCACTGAAGCCTGCTAATAAACACTCATTTGAACTATATTTTTATCAAACTGATTTTAGCTCTAGTGAGTGCTTATGAGCGTTCAGCAGGACAACTCTCTGATAGATTCATTGTGAAGCAGAAAGCCTGCTAGTCTGCAAATGCACTGCAAATGACAACTACAGAAAAACTGACCAATTTAAAAAGATTTTAGCCCAAAATGGGTAGAATACAATCACAAGAAATTGTCCCCAAAGGTGTCTAAAACCTGTAACGTCTACATATATATATATATATATATATATATATATATTTCTGTAGTCCTATCCTACAGAAGGAAGAACAGAATGATTGATTCTATAATTTCATTCCAGTCTGGGCGCTGTTAGAGAGCACTTTATTGTGGGGCACAAAATGCAAGTGAAATCAGCAAATATTGATGTATCTCTACGACTCTTCTACAATATTTCGCTCATTTACACTATATTGTACCATATAGTTTTAGTTTTTTTGGCTTACACATGTGCTTATATAACAAGTTCATCAATTAAATACTCTTTTTGCAATCATGTGACTAAGTTTTCAGAACAGCTTTACTTTAATCCTACCTCACGCTGATATGTACTCTTTTCTAACGATGCCACAAGATGTCAAAAAGAAATTTGCTCTGTAGGTTGGCACTTTCATAAATGAGCCATATTGTTATGAAACCTAGTTTTCTTTTATCATCACATTTTGCTTTTATTGGCTGTGGGGTAAGGAGTAGTCATTTATAGAGCTGCATGTAACATAAGCATTCAAAGATGTATAGATACTTAATAAAGATATAGCAATGCTGCTTGAGAGAGGAGGTAAATACTTTCATTGACAATTGAAAAGCCCCCAAATGCTAAACTGGTATTAAGGCTCTCAACCGTCATATGCTGTGTAAAGTGTTTGTATGGATTATCAGACTCTTACATCACTTATCTAGGGTATGCACAACAGAGACAGTAGTGGTATATGTTGTGTATGAATTATTGCATAGTGTCCTTTAATAGCATTGTATGTACAATTTTGGAGCTGGGTGGGGTGTATCACCTTCATAGCACCTACCTGCATTATTTGTAAGACTGATTTTGAGATTATTATCTGTATGTCCTTTTGTAGACACATCATAAAGATTTTTTTTTGTATTGCCTGTGTGGTGTTTTTTTATGGGTTTTTAGTTATGTTCCCACACAAATTGTTTATTTATTTGATAATATCTTGGGGATCTGATTATGAAGCTGCTAATACATTTTTTCAACTTTTTTTTAGAATTTCTAAAGTATTAAAACATAAAAACTATAAATGTGTAATTTTTACTGCACAGTGAACACCGTAAAAACAAATCCATTTAGACAAAAGCACAACTGCATTTATTTTCTAATTATAACCTATTCAAAATATTTTCTGAGCTTCCCAATATAACATATGGAATGTTAAATGGTTCAATTACAAAAGTAATCACTAATTACGCTATGCTGATGGAAGTTATGGCTTTTGGAAGATTGGGAGTAAGAAAACAAAATTGTTTATGATGGGACAGGGTTCAACCAGTGTATACTCATTCAGAAATCAGTGCATTTCAGTGATAGATTTGGGTCATTCAGTCAGATGTAGAAGAATGCTTGGGCTTCACATTGTAAGCAAATTACTACTACTACTACTACTACTACTACTACTACTACTACTACTACTACTACTGATACTGCTGCCACTACTACTGCTACCACTACTGATACTGATACCACTACTACTGCTTCTACTGCTATAACAGCTACTACTACTACTAATGATACTACTACCACTTCTACTGATACTACTATTACTTCTATCACTACTACTGACATTGCTGATACTACTACTACTACCCCTTCCACTACTACTGCTGCTACTACTACTGATACTATACCATTACTATTGATGATAATACTACTACTGATACTGCTGCCAGTACTACTGCTACTACTGCTACCACTACTACTACTGCTGATACTTCTATAACAGCTACTACCACTACTACTGATACTATTGTTACTGATATCACTACTATTGATACTGCTACTGCTGCTACCACTTCCACTACTACTGCTACTACTACTACTACTGCTACTATACCATTACTATTGCTGCTACTACTAATGCTACTACTTCTGCCACTATTACTACTACCACTACTACTGCTACTCCTGCCATTACTACTGCAGCAGTTGCACCACCCACCATATTTGAACCCCTCAGATGCCACGTTCATCGCTGATCATGGCATCTGATATAAAAATTGAGGCCATTCAGGGGTTAAAAAATAAAAGCAATACTCGCCATATCCGCTTGAGCGCAAAGAGGCAGTCGCTGCCATCTTGATTGAAGATCCCTAGCGAAATCTAGTGCGGTGCATGATGACATCATCACGCTGGCCAGTGTGGTAACGTCATATGTAACCACGCCCAAGATTTTGCACAGGATCTTCAATTAAGATGGTTGCAGCGGCCCTTTCACACTCAAACAGATGGGGTGAGTATGTTTTTTTTTTCTTATGTAATTTTGGGGAAAATTGATTCATTAACGCGAAGCACGAGGAAATTTGGCTTCACGGCAAATCAAATTTTCTCTGAAATTGGGATTGAAGGCCAGTTCGGATACTTTGATTTGCTGAACCCTAGCTACTTCTACCACTACTGCTGCTACTACTACTATTACTACTACTAACACGATTACTACTACTACTACTACTACTACTACTACAGTGATTGCAATATATGTTGCTACTATCGCAGCCTAGAGAAAGTGGAATAATTCATTCATGGAAATCTTTTTCTATACTAAAAGAATCACCTTAAATGTAATGTTTGCTGAAATCTATGTGACACATTACATTTGTGAAATAATTTGTTTAATGATATGAAAAACAATGTAGTGACACTGCTTGTGACACTGCTTACCTCAGCATAGCAATAGCATTCCCATCAAATATCATGCACACAACTATTTGTTGGCGTGTTTTGCAGTTTTTCCATTTGGCTTGACAATCTGTAAATGGAACAGCATGCAGCACTGCCCCTGTCTCAATCTGCTGACTCATAACAAGCTGTTCAGAAATTGGCATTAAGGAGACAGGGGCACCACCTGGATCCTATGTGAAATCACAGAGACATTCAATTCCTCTGAGAACCTGGACAGCACTGGCATAAAGCTGGAGTCCTTTCCCTCTTTGCCTTCAGTAATTGAATAGAGATTGTTTTGCAGAGGCACTGGTTTGTGTTTTCCACAGCTTGTGCCGTAGTCGAATATTCTCCTGCCCTTAACTCTTTGTGAACATTGAAAAGATGTAAGTTAAAATAGCTAAAGATATAGAAATAAATAGTATTATCATTAGAAAAAAAAAAGAATTTCTATACCCATCTGTTTGAAGAACACTCACTGGAGCAGATTTATTAATATTGTTTTAAAGGAATATTTACATTAATGCCTTAAGGTCCCAGGACGAGAATGCTCATCCTATAAAGCCGATACTTTGCGCCCCAGGACAAGTATTCCCTTCCTGTGATCCTTCCTCCATGTGTGGTGCCGCGATCTGCAGCACGGATCCGGCTGTTACTGACAGACGGATCCCTGCTGCGTCCACCAGCATCAGTGATAATGCTGATGCCGCTTGGATTAACTCCTCACTGACCACTGCATATGGAAGGTTTGCGCTCCCTCTCCTTAGCCATTGGACCTGGTGGTTGCCATGGCAGCCCCAAGCCATTCCAAGGCCTTGGGGCCCGGTATGTACAGAGGCCTAAGAGGCCTATGTATTACAGATATAGTGGGTTGCATTTAAACAGGGATCAGACCCTGTAATGTTGAAGTCCCATAGTGGGACAAAGATATAAAATAATAAAAGTGAAAAAAAAAATGTTTTTAACTATAAAGAACAAATAAAGTTTCAATAAAAAAGCCCCCATTCCCATAAAAAGAGACATAAAATTTTAAGAAAAAATAATAAAAAAACAGACATATTAGGTATCACCGCATGCGTAACAACTTGTTCTATATTAATATCACATGATCCACCCCATCTGGTCAACACTAACAAAAAATGTATAAAAACTATACAAAAAAAGCCATTTTTTGTCACCTTTCATAACAAAAAGTGTAATACCAAGTGAGCAAAAAGTCACATGTACCCAAAAATAATACCAATAAAACTGTCATCTTAAATTATTGTTTTTGTTTAAAAAAATGATATTATTGTGTAAAATCTAAATAAATTAAATAAAGTATACATATTAGGTACCGCCACGTCCATAACGACCTTCTCTATAAAAAAATATCACATGACCTAACCCCTCAGGTGAACACTGTTAAAAAAGAAAATAAAAACGGTGTCAAAAAGCCATTTTTCATCACAAAAAGTATAATAGTAAGTGATCAAATACTCATATGCACCCCAAACAGTACCAATCAAACCGTCATCTCATCCCTCAAAAATGAGATCCTACCTAAGACAATCTCCAAAAATAATTTAAAAACTATGACTCTCAGAATATGGAGACACTAAAACATGATTTATTTTTTGTTTAAAAAATGCTGTTATTGTGTAAAACTTAAATAAATAAATAAATATACATATTAGGCATTGCCGCGTCTGTAAAAGCATGCAGTATAAAAATATCAGATGAACTAACCTCTCAGATGAACACCCAAAAAAATTAAATAAAAAGTGTGTCAAAAAAGCCATTTTTTGTCACCTTACACTACAAAAAGTGTAATAGCAAGCAATCAAAATGTCAAATGCGTGCTAAAATAGTAATAATCAAACCATCATCTTATAGCGAAAAAAATGTAGCTTCTACATAAGATTGTCGCCCAAAAATAAAAAAATTAATAAACTACAGGTAGCTTCAAAATATGGAGACACTAAAAAATATTTTTTTTCAAAAATGCTTTATTATATAAAACTGAAATAAACAACACAAAAAGTAGTCATATTTGGTATTGTTGCGTCCGTAATAACCTACTCTATAAAAATACCACATGATCTAACCTGTTAGATAACCATTATAAATAACAAAAAATAAAAATTATGCCAAAACAGCTATTTTTTGTTACCTTGCCTCTCAAAAAGAGTAATATAGAACAACCAAAAATCATATGCACCCCAAAATAGTACCAACAAAACTGCCACCTTTTCACATAGTTTCTAAAATTGGATCTTTTTTGGGAATTTCTACTCTAGGGCTGCATCATGGGGACTTCAAATGTTACAAGGCAGCTTAAAATTTTCCCAGTAAAATCTGCTTTACAAAAACCATATGGTGTTCCTTTCCTTCTATGCAATGCCCTGTGCCCGTACAGCAGTTTACGACCACATATGAGGTGTTTCTGTAAACTGCAGAATCAGGGCCATAAATATTAACTTTTGTTTGGCTGTTAACCCTTGCTTTGTTACTGGAAAAAGTAGATTAAAATGGAAGATCTGCCAAAAAAGTGAAATTCAGAATTTTCATCCTCATTTTCCATTAATCCTTGTGGAACACCTAACACCATAATTGTCTGATAGATGTGGGTCCGCACCTACAACGAGAATGAAGCGAGGAGCACTGTGGCTGGAGGACCCCGGATTTCCTGTAGTCCGTTCACCACCAAGCGCTGCTTCCATAGAAGTGAATGGGAGCGCACCGCACATGCTCGGCCCATGCTCCCATTAATTTCTATAGGGCAGATGAAAATAGCCAAGCCAGTTTCAGCTATATTCGGCAGCCTCATAGAAATGAATGGAGGGCGGCTACTCATGCACATTGTGCCCTCCGTTCATTTCCCCACTCCATTCTCATTGTAGGTGCGGGTCCCAGTGGGACCCGCACCTATCGGACAATGGGGGCATATCCTAGCGATATGTCCCCATTGTCTGAAATGGGAAAACCCCTTTAAGGGGTTAAAAGGTTGTTTTTTTATCAATATTTTTTTACAGTTTTTTTCTAGTTCATTTTGGAAGCACTATGCCATTAAACATTAAGTACAAAATAGAGCAATGGCCGGACGGAGGGGGGGCAGAGCCCCCTTTAGGGGAGGCCCCGTGACGGGGGTTTGGGTTAGTGAGACTGGGGTTTAGCAGGCTGGGGTGGAGTGAGAGGGGGGAGGGGGGCTATAGGTAGGGAGAGGGGTTAGGATAGGTCAGTTCTAGTAAGGGGGGGTTAAGGGGTTAAATAGGCAGGGAGGAAGAAGGCAGGGCGCCATTTTAGGTGAAAAGAAAAGCTCCCACCCACCCTTCCCTTTTCTGTGGTTGGGAGAATGGGGTTGTAGCATGGGGAGGGGTTTGTTGGGGAGAGAACATGTCACGGCGGCTTGTGGCGGTGGAAGGGGTCCTTGGAGTTGGTCACGGTGGAATCTGAGGACATTGGGGGGGCCCCGCGGTTGGGGCTGGACTCCCAGGTGGACCGAGCGGTTGTGGTGAATCGAGGGGGGGGGTCTTTCGGTGGTGCCTTTGAGCTGGGGGTTACGGCTGGAGGCAAGAATGGCTCAACCTGGTTCGGCAGCTTGATGTTTTTGGGGCTTTAAGGACCTTCTCCCATTGGGGATTATCAGTATTATGTTGTTATTTAATAAACGGCAGCTGTGGCCATTACATTTCCAGTTGGTGGTCCGAGTCTTATTGGGATCGGGGAATGGTGGTGGGGAGGTGTAATGGTGGGGAATGGGAATTCAAAGGAGTGTATTAAGGTAAGTGGATGAGGCGAACGATGCATAACCGATACCCCTGTCATGTCCTTTTGAGCAGTCAGCACAAAGAGATTTAACCCACTGCTTAGTTTATTGTGGCTGTGAGTGAAAGATGTTATCTCCTAGTGTTATAGTAGATATAGAACTTAGGATAACAACATTATAGTACTATTGTTCTCTTGACAGACCTAGATTAGGATGCTCTGAGAAGAGCATTGCACATTGAATCTATCAGTGTAATGTGAAGTACACTGATTCAGCCACTCGTCCCCTTTCCCTCTTTGTTCGGTCAGATTGAATGGTCTGACTGAGAAAGTCTAGCCAGACTGTTTGCCATGTTAAAAGTACCATAACAGGGCAAACTTAAAGAGCCAGGAAATAATGTAAAATACATGATGCAACTTGAAATTTAATTTGGGAGCATTTAACTTAGTAAATATCCCAGTTATTACCATCTGTGGGCTAAAGTAACACCCTGATAAAAAAAAAAAAAAAAAAAAAAAAGTGAAGGTAACACAGATGGGACCCCCCCCCCCCATCATAAATTCAGTATATGGCATATCCTATAGATTAAAGACAGTAGATAAACAACTGATAAACTACATCATTTCACACTCCCATTAATCTTTTTTCAAGTTGAAGAAGACTCGTGGGAGACAAAACATCTTTATTTTTAGTGAATAAAAAATGCATTTTCAGTTGTATAACTTGAAGGAGTGCAGTAATTGAACTACTGTTTTATGATTCTATGACCTTGGAGCAGGTGTCCATCACCTGTACATTGATTTAAAGGAAACTGCCTATCTCCGATATTGAAGACATATTGCTAAGATATGCCATCAATGTCTAATATGGGAATACCCATTAAAGCAGATTCCATATTGTGCACATCTTGCAAATATGTCATAAATGTGCATAGTTGGAAACCTATTTAAAGCTAGATCCTTTTCACAAAACATATATCACTGCTATCGAGAGACCTATATATAAGAACTATGATCTCATGTAAAATGGAAACTTTCATCAGAGTTGGTTTACACCAGGGTTTACTGTCTGTTATGAGAGCTGTGCGACAACAGGACCTGGGCAATTTTTTTGCAATCTTATTCCTGTTTCTTCAGCTGGCTATGTGGTCTTTATGCCGCTGATTGCCCGAAGATCTATATCTACTCCGCACCATGAAATAAACGTTGTTTAAATAGATTACATACAAATTGTGATAACCTTCAAATAGGCTTTAGACTTAGCATATATTATTTAAATCCTTGAATTAGGAAATGTTGCAATTATGTTATTTATTTATTTTATTTTTTTGCAAGAAAGGAGTCTGACACTCCAAAACTGTTCCATTATCTTGTTAAGGAGTATGGATGAGCAAGTTTTGTATTTTTACCAGATGATAAATGCTACTGTTTTCTTCTTCATTGCTCTGTAAATTGTAGAGATTTCAGGATCCTGCCCCAACACCAATTAAGTTTAGTTAAAAGGCGAGCTGGACATTCATCTTATTATTGGATTCTGTTGCTGCAGTGACCTAGAAACTTCAAGTGTTAATTAGTTTTTACTTGTTTATTTTGTTCCTCTTTTCACATTTAGTTAAATTAAACAAAATGGAATAGAATAAGCATGAACAGCCCCTACCACTACCTTTTCTGATAATGTGATATCCATGGCAATACTGTACATGCTACAATTATAAAGAAAAAAAAACTAAGAAAAATGTTTGCACAGCTCACCCAAATTCCACAATATCCAAAAATGCTGGTCTTAATAAATTACCCTATAGCTTTTATTCAGGCCAGATTAAAAACTCTGTGGTGTCCTCGGACCTGAATAAAAGCTATGTTTTTACTCATTCTGTAATTAAATGATTTTTCACTAATTTTAATCAATTGATAATCCTGACTTCTTTCAATGATGTTATGTTCATAGGTTTTGTACTCAGATCATTTATTTCCAAACAACATGAATGGTCACATCTGTGTGTCATATCACGAAGATGGAAGTGTCATAATAATTTTGATGGGATAACTAAAAAATCCTTACTACTGTCAAAAATTACTGTACCAAAAATTACTCTACAATAATCTGTACAATAAAACTGCTTCAATGCATTATAAGATTTAAAGGGGTTGTTCTCATGGAGGAGTTTTGGCACCACCCCAATCCCCCCCCCCCCCCAACCCCTACTAGAAATGAGCAAAGTTCTGAAAACTTTGATTTGGCTTCTTCGCCAAATATCACAAATAAATTTGCCTTGTGACTAATTAATTTGTCACAAAGCACATTTCTTTGTCAGTAGAAGGTGCAATTACAGAGAATGGCGATTGTGCGACCCCCGATCATTGAAACCCTCAGGTGCCACGATCGCCGATGATCGCAGCATCTGATGTAAAAATGGAGGCTTTTCACTTACCTCATCTGTTTGAGCACAAAGAGGCTGCTGTAGCCATTTTGATTGAAGATCCCATGCAAATTCTTGTGTGGTGCGGGATGACATCATCACACTGGTCGACATGATGATGTCATATGTCAAGATGGCCTCTTTGCGCTCAAACGGAGGAGGTGAGTATGAACTTTTTTTATGTGTGATTTCAAGGATTTGGATCGAAGTCCACTTTTTCCTCAACACTAAACTCCACACACACTTGGTTGGACTTTTAAAGAGAAGCTTACTTAATTGCTTTCCGACTGAAAAAAATACAGTTTGACATTACATGAAGCCAATCACTTGCTGTGGTGATTGACTCCCCTTACATCTTGAGAAATGGTCACAAGATGCGAGGGGATCAGGTTGCCACACTGGCCAGTGATTGGCTGCCGGCAATGTCAAACTGGATGTTTTTTGTGAAGGAGGCCAGACGTGAGTCTCAGGCAGGGAGGAGAAGGAGCAGGGATACAACGCTTGGAAGCAGGTAAGTAAGCTTCCTGTCTGTCTATGTGATTGCTGCTTCCAGGTAGATACAAATTACTATGAGTACTGAAAGGTAGGACCAGATCAAAGAAAGAGAACATAGTCAGAAATCATATGTCATGGCCAAATAAGCCATCAAATGCAAACTGGGAATAAGAAATGTAAGGAAACAGAATATGGGAGCTCGGGCTCAGAGACTAAAGTAGAACAATGAAGCAATGGCTGGTACTTGGATTTGGAATAAGGAAGATGAAGACTGGGATATTAGTATGCAGACCAAATATATATCTGAACACTTGATAAATCTGCTATAAATGCTGCTTCTTTTATGCACTTTTGCTTTCAGTGAATGTTCTGTCATTTGATTGATGCTGTACATTGGAAGCATGAAAGATCACAGTAATTGCAATCTGAAATTTAAAGGTCATTGTTAATCATGATTACCTAATACATTCAATTAATGGGTTAATTGGTTATTTTTTCTATCTTTCCAGTCTTTACTAATAAGAGTTTTATGCATGACATGGCCATACATGACCACAATGTTAATGAACATGACCTGTATTAGAGTAACACAGCCTTTATTCATTTCCTGAATACAGCAGAGGACGTTCTCCACATTTCCACCTTTATTTCAATGCTTTGATTTTATTATAGCAACCATCCAATCGACCACAAATCTGTGCAATTCTTTGTCATTATTAATCACTTAAGTGCAATAAGAGTTGGGGTGGCTACCTCCCATTCCCTGTCCCCCCCCCCCCCCCAAAGAGATTCATTAATGTCTGCAAGACTTGATTACAGAATTGCTTGATTACATGATTTTTGTATCTTACAAGCCCTTGTTTCTGTCAGTGGTGCTCTTCTGAAGGTACGGAACCAAGAATGACGATGTGTGATCTATATTGTTTTATTCAATGTTACTTTTAACTGTGTTCAAATAAAGAAAAATAGACCAAAATAATTCAAATTTTATTAGGATATATGGAGTGAGATTTATAAAACTGGTGTAATGTAGATTTGGCTTAGTTGCCCATAGGAACCAATCAGATTTCACCTTAAATTTTTCACACCTATTTTGGAAAATGAAAGTTGGAATCTAATTGGTTGCTAAGGGCAACTAAGCCAGTTCTACTTTACACCAGTTTCATAAATCTCTCCCATGTTCTTTGGATATTCTTCTCACGATGGCTATGTAGTTATGGACTTATGGACCCAATGTGTCCCAATGAAAAACTATGGTTTAATGTCCCACATAGTATTGTATTTACCATGAAATATTGTCTGTCACTAAAATATAGAGTCATATAAAGTTGCCAGTTATTATAAGTTCCCAAAGAGAATGTCCAATACAAAACATGCCTATGCCCTAATACCACATGAAAAATATAAAGGTCTTAGGATCTACATATTAAATATTAAGGGAATCATCACATCCTAAAAGGAATAAAGATGTAGCTGAGCTAAACTTGATGGTTAGTGCGTTAAATAAACAATAGCAAGAAAATGTTCATTTACTTTTTCAATGGATTTCAATGGCTTTTGTCACGAGATAACTGAGATAACACAGTGACATGTGTTATCAGAGTCAATTTTAGCTTGGCTACATCTGTAGCTCATCAGGAAATTCACTGTTAAACTAGGCACAGTGTCTTTTAGAGCTAACTCAGCTAGTTGTAATGATATCTTTCACTTAGTGATCCATTACTTCATTCAGGAGAAAAATAAATTGTATATTATATGCAAATGAGAAGGGAAGTGCATTGAGGGTGGGCCCAAGCCAATCAATGCAGCCTTGTTCCTCCTGATTCCTCTGCTAGATATATAGCAATGAAATATTCTGCATATATATTATGTTCCTAGAGTAATCTGAAAAGTTATTAAGAAACCAAAGGATAATAAGCACATTTTGTGGATTGATTCAGGTAATCTCTTTCACCTGAACGTGCAGTTCCATTTTCTTGCACTGTGGGTGGTCAGGAGCGCTGATAATTTACGGTAAACATAGAAGGACACACAGCTCTAAATAAGAGCAGTAGTCCTTTTATGCTCAGCATCTGAGTACAGTAAAGCGATGGCATATAAAGTATTAGGTTATGGTATGGTAGCCGGCATGGCACATAAAGGGTAGTATTTAGCGTTAGGACCCGTTTTACAGAGATCGCCTTGACGTGCGGCAGACGAGCTCAAATAATTTTGTACAAAGTGTATTTGCCAAGCATCTCTAATCTCTAAGTATAGCATTAGCAATTATTATGAATTTTTGTACTTTATTTGGTTTGCTGATAGCTGTTGCATTGCATGTTTTGTTTTACAGTCTTGTTCTCAGCCATTAGCAACATGCTCCTGCGCATTGGGATGTGCTGACTGACCCCCTTTTTCTTTGCAGTTTGTACTGGAGGTGTGGCTGCCTCCCCAGCCGTGCACTCCTGACCAGCTCGTCTGCCCCATAGGCTGATTTTAATTAGTGTGTGTATATAGCTTAGCCTGCTCCCCCTCACTCACTGGAGGCCATTTGGCACCAGGAGAGGTATAGAGTGGACTCTCATTGCATTCTTTGGTGGCCATTTGGCACCAGGAAAGGTGTGCAGTGGGCTCGGCATGAATGTTGGCACCTGCATTCCATGGATATAATGGAGGCCATTTTTGCACCATAGATGACAGAAATTAAAGCAGGCCCAGCATGCATGTGGGACCTACACTGCTTGAATTGTATGGTAGCCATCATGGCACATAAAGGGTAGTATTTGGTGTTAGAACCGTCTTACAGAGATCGCCTTGATGTGCGGCAGATGGGCTCAAATAATTTGTACAAAATGATTTGCCAAGCATCTCTAACTTAAGCCGAATGCACACGGTTGTTTTTCGCGTCCGAGAGCGGTCCGTGGTAACACGGCCTGGCATCCTGTTAATAGCAGGAGCGCACTGCATCATTGGTTGCTATGACGCCGTGCGCTTCATGCCGCCCGCTGGACTACAATAATACACTATACGAGTGTATTACTGTAGACCAGCGGCGGCATGAAGCGCACGGCGTCATAGCAACCAATGACGTTGTGCGCTCCTGCTCTCAACAGGATGCCAGGCCATGCTACCACGGACCGCTTTCGGCCGTGGAACACGGCCGTGTGCATTCGCAATATAAGTATAGCACTAGCAATTATTATGCATTTTTGTACTTTATTTGGTTTGCAGAGAGCTGTTGCATTGCATGTTTTGTTTTAAAGTATTAGGTTAGTTTCACATCTGCAGTAAAGGTATCTTTAAGGCTGTTTCGGCAGAGGCATATAGTTCATAGGATCTGGTGTAGCCGGATACTGCTATTCACTGACTTACCCCATTGACTATAATGGCATCCAGCGGTACTCCATCTGGTTTCTGGCATGAGTGCTGAGTTTTCGCTGGAGAAAAAACGGTGCATGTAGCATTTTTTGTCTGGCCGAAACCCAATACTAATGTAAAACGTCTGAATTCCAGCAGGATCCCTCTTCAGTCAATGGTCTCCGGTGGTGCACAGCCCCATCCCGCTGTGCTGGATACGGTGAACTCCAGCATTCTGTTACCCTGCTGGAGCAGACTGATGGATACCTTTAACACATATGTGAAAGTAGCCTTAGTGATATTCCATCACTTTATGGGATGGGCATAACATTTATGGGATGGGCATAACATTTATGGGATGGGAATAACATTTTTTGTAGCTCTGATCCTATTTATTGTTACTTGTTAATTAATTGTTACTTTCCCACTCGCGTTTTGGGCGGATCCGCCTCCGATCAGTCTCCATTCCACTCTGGAAGTGGACACCAAAACGCTGCAGGCTATCCGCTTGACAAAACTGAGGCAACTTTCACACTCGCGTTTTGGGCGGATCCGTCATGGATCTGCAAAAACAGATCTGTTACAATAATACAACCGCATGCATCTGTCATGAATGGATCCGTTTGTATTATCTGTAACATAGCCAAGACGGATCCGTCATGAACTCTGTTGAAAGTCTGTTTTCTCGGACACAATCTGGCACAATAGAAAATTGATCCGTCTCCTATTGACTTTCAATGGAGTTCATAACGGATCCGTCTTGGCTATGTTACAGATAATACAAACTGATCCATTCATGACAGATGCATGCAGTGGTATTATTGTAACAGATCTGCTTTTGCAGATCCATGACAGATCCTCCCAAAACACGAGTGTGAAAGTTGGCTCAGTTTCGTCAAGCGGACAGCCTGCAGCGTTTTGGTGTCCACTTTCAGAGTGGAATGGAGACTGATCGGAGGCAAACTGATGCATTCTGAGTGGATACTTTTCCGTTCAGAATGCATTAGGGCAAAACTGATCCGTTTTGGATCGCTTGTGAGAGCCCATGACGGATCTCACAAACGGAAAGCCAAAACACGAGTGTGAAAGTAGCCCAAAGTGTACATAAAAGAGATAAGATCCCATACTAATGGCCAAGCTAGAACCCTTCTTTCCATTTATTATGCCTGATTTTCCACCCAGGTGGCAGGATCAAGTGTCTGATTAATCTTTTGCATTCTTTCCACAAATCTTGAACCAATGCTTCCCTTTATATTTGCTAATTGCAGTTCCTCTGAAGAGAAGGGGTCCTGTATAAACTCTATTCACGCATTAGCAGAAGAGAAAGCTACCTCCATGATCTGCCTGTATGGCATGTGCAGCCTCGATGCCCTACAGCTACAGAAGTTTTCAGGGGAAAAACCACATTAACAACATAAACATCTTTACCCTGGAAATAGAAGAAAAGTTGTATTGTTTTTAAAAGGTTAATTTCTTTCCAGTTACTAATTGCTAATTACTTTGTGCATAGATGTTATTTGTAAGAAGAACCTGGTCTTGTTCCTAAACTGTGTTTGAGCTTTAGCTTTTTATTTCATTTCCATGCCTGCTGGATTCTTGTCTGAACTGTGGGGATTTCCAGCTGTGTCTGTTACCGTTGTGCACAATGAGAACACAGAGGCGGCTTATTTTACTATAAATCAACTCACTTGTTTTTCTTTATTATTATTTTTTTTTAATTTTAATATTAGAGAAAGGTTTAATACTACTGACATTGTAAGATAACATTTCATATCCAATAAGCACCAGTTTATCTCTATCATTCATAAGCTTCAAAAGAGGCTTAAGCATTGGTGATACATGGGACTAAGCGCATGGAATGCAATGAGATAATTTCTAGATGTTCAGATGTATTATTTTCATTTCTTCATTATCTGTCAGTCTATCTTATCTATCTAGCTATCTATCTAGCTATCTAATATTTATCTATCTAGCTTGTATCTATTTAGCATCTATCATCTATCTATCTATCTATCTATCTAATTGTTGGTAACCTACCGTTAAAGAAAGTTAAACCCACAAAGGTCATTGAAATAACTTCAAACTGACAAAAGTAATAAATACAAATTTACTGAAAATCAGTGCAATGTCAGTAGGTGGGGACAGACATGGACAGTGAGCCGTAACTGGAACCAAGCCTACTTCCCCTGCCTGTTTGCAGTGCAAGCTCTAGGTAGCAAGTCTGCAACTGGTCGATGTACCCTACTCTGTTAAATTGTGAGACAAACAAGCCCATGGGACAAAATGTAAAGGGTGAAAAGTAGTCACTGTACTGTTTGGTATCATGGTGGTTACCACACTGAACATGGACCAAAGAAAGCTAAGGAGAGAGTTGTCCAACAAGATTAGAAAGAAAACTATAGACAACATGTTAAAGGTAAAGGCTATAAGACCATCTCCAAACAGTTTAAGGCCTATGCGACTGCCATAGAGTAACGGGAACTATGCCATTACTCCTAGAGGCACCATGCTCACTGCAACTGCTGCACCCACTCTACTTTATTGTGCAGAGGGCGAGGCAGTCGCAGAGGCAACACCTCTCGGTTACTCCTAGAGCTTCATTTGCATACATTAAAATATAATTTTTCTTAGCAATGTGGGCACATATGAACCTGGGACTAACAGAGTTGCCTTCAGCTGCCAAGCGCACATACAACAGGTCAGCCAGTTTCATAGATATAAATCTGCTGACAGATGCCCTTTAAGTAGGTATCCTTATATGTCAAACTCTGAAAAAAAATATATGTTTGTGCTCCTTGCACATTTAAAAGAACAAACTTGTAATGACTGCATGCAAAATTAATGTATTCACCAGAAGAACATGGCAGTTATTCTGAAATCTGGTAAAGCAAGCATTGCATCTTTTACTTGTGCAATCTTTCATCAAAGCTAAAAGTCACAAATAATAAATCTCCACCATCAGCACAGGTTAACACATGAACAACACACACATTGTGGAATGGCATAAATAATTGACAGCACTTGCACACATAAATTATTGGGGCAGACATGTTTAACGTGGGTAAAAATCATAGCTGCGCTGAAATGAAACACATTACTTGTGATTTATTGGTTTCTCAATAAGTTCTAGGTGCATTAATAGGGTCATCAGGGAATTCATAGGCATTCCTTATAGTGTTCGATCAACACTACCAGATTAATGCATATAACCCTATAGAGACTCACAGGGAGCTAGCCATGGTTCTGATACAGCTTTTAGACCCTGCAGACAAAGGATAATTTCCCAGGCATGCTGATTACTCGGAGAAAAGGCTAGCTGACAGAGCTGCTCAACAGGCTCCATGCTACACAATGTGTGCTACAGCAAGACTGGGCAAGCACTGCTGTTCCATAATCAGGTCTCATTCAGGACTTTACTGACAGCACATCACATTAGTTGATGAGGGATAAAGGGGCATGGGGACAGTCACAGCTAGGTATATTTGCCCATCAGGACCCTGGGAACGCTAGGTGACAACCTTTTGGAAAAAAATAATGATGGCCATACTTTATCACAAACAGTTATGATAAATAGCTGAATTTTACTTTAATGCCTTGAAAGAAATAAACTATGATTAAATTAACCTTCATTGGAAAAATAAAGATGAGTCCATATTTGAAGCATGCCAAGCCTAGAACTCCTCTTAGAGCGTAAGAATGCTGTCCTATAAATGTAGTCATTATACAATAGTTTAATGTTATTACTCTTGTCACAAAAGGACTGGAGGCAGCGAGCAACATGCATATTTATATTGTAATGTTTAGACTTTTTCCTTACTCTTTCATGTTGAAAGGTCAGGATTTTATCTTCCATGAGCTGTAAGCACCGTATAACAGCTTGCTTCATTAAATATATAACATGTTCTTACTGTAACACTTGGTGCTATATCTATATATCTATCTATCTCTCTTTCTTTCTGTCTATATCTTTCTCTATCTATTGTGGTAAAGTGTTTGGAAAGGTTTTGGAAGGGGTGTATATCTCACCCAGGTTCCTCAACTGGGCAAAGTAAATAAAATACAGAAAAGCTAAAGTGGTTTTAGCAAGGTGTAGGTTGCTGAAACAGTTTTGTTAAAAGTTCAAGGGCTGGATTTCATTTGGACTGGGAAGGTAGGTTTGGTAGTGGGACCTCCCCAGTCCACCCCCATTCCAGGGCAGATTTTCCCCTAGCCTGAGGGATCCCCAGGTGTAGCCAGATGGGATCGTTAGGGGGGAAAAAAGCACATCCCAGGCAGTCAGTCAGAGAGTTATGCCTGGAAGAAGTCTAGAAAGCTGGCTGCCTTGCTGGCTAGAGACGCCGGATTCTTTGTGTGTGTGACCTGCGCCCAATAGATGAACTAGAAACTTATCTATATTAGTTAGAGCCCAGATGGGTTTTAGTTTATTTTGTTTGGTTTATGTTTTGTGGTGCTGGAACTTCACTATACCTAGTGAATTATAACTGGGTTTGCCTATACATTGCCGGTGTGTCATAAAATAAATTTGGACTTTAATCCTGTTGTCTGCAAAGGAATCTGTCACCGCCGCCTTGCTTGAGAGAGCAATCCTTTACAATTGGTGGAGGATGTGGGCAATCAGTAAGTTGCTATGAGCAATGGCATGGTAGTTGATGCTTTAATGTCCTGGGTGAAAGCTGGAAATGAAGCAGCTGGTGCAGGCTAACCTAAGGCATGAACAGGCCATGGCACAGCAGCAGGAAACCAATTGTTTACTGGTGGAGTAGATTGCTGTATTGAGAGAGACTGTTGTAGCTCCAGCCCAACGAGTGGCGGTTAGCCCCCCAGAGACTTTTAAAGAGGACCTTTCACCAGTATACATGTATTAAAATAGTTATATTACCTTACAGTGCGACCTCCGGTGATGTCTTTCTGCTTTTTTTTTTCTTCAAAGGACCTCCCCCTTTCGTTCGCTGTGGTCCCCGTTTGTTTTGGTGCCTCATATGCTAATGAGGCGATTCGGTTAAACTAGGTGGGGACTTGAATTTGTCCTGGGCATGGTTATCTTCTCCTTGGCTGCAAGCGTATATAATCAGAGTGCTTTGCTCTTAGCCAGGGAAAAGGAGCTCAAGTTCTTGTGAGATTCGCGAGAACTTGAGCTTTTACACATCCCGAGCCGTTCGCCATCTTGGAGTCCCTTAGGGGGTGGTGGGAGGTACATTTGTAAAACTAACATCATGCTTGTTTGCATAGGGGGAGTAATAGTAAAGGTCGAACAAGTTGCTCGTTTTCTACAGTTGTTTTTTATAATTACCCACAGGATGCTGCTGCCTATAATGCCGCCACTGCGATGCTCTCCGCCAGGGACTCCAAGATGGCGCACGGCTCAGGATGTGTAAAAGCGAGAACTTGAGCTCCTTCTCCCTGGCTACTAAATGCAATGGCAAAATTGTGGAGCAGCTTCTGGTACCAAAATCCTATCGCTGTATGGTTCTAGATCTCGCACATAACCACTTACTTGGGGGTCATTTGGGCACAAAAAAACACAAGAGAGGGTACTACAAAGGTTTTACTGGCATGGAGTGTATAAGGAGCTAAGATTAATTTGTGAGTCGTGAACCAACTGCCAGATAAGTGCCCCGGCCCCACATTTTCATAGTCCTTTAGTACCTCTTCCCATCACTAAGGTACCTTTTGAAAGAATTGCAATGGATTTGGTGGGTCTTATTGTTAAGTCGGCTAGGGGATACCAGTATATATTGGTTGTATTGGACTATGCCACTCAGTACCCGGAAGCAATGCCCCTACGAAGCATGGCAGCCAAAAATATTGCCCGGGAGTTGTTTTTCATGTTTTCCTGATCGGGCGTCCCTAAAGAAATTCTCACAGACCCTGTATGTCAAAGGTCATGAAACAATTATGTAAATTGTTTAAAATCACCCAAATATGTACATCCGTGTATCAAACCAAGACAGACGGGCTGGTCGAGAGATTCAACAAGACCCTGAAGCAGATGTTAAAAAAGTGGTAGAAAAGGATGGACGAGACTGGGACTGCCTCCTACTCTATCTTATGTTTTCTATCAGAGAGGTGCCTCAGGCTTCTACAGGGTTTTCTTTGTTCGAGTTAGCATATGGACGTCACCCACGGGTTTACTAGATGTGGCAAAAGAAACCTGTGAGACCGAGGCTAATCCCTATAAAAATGTCATCAAACAGGACAGGATAGCGACCGTGATGCCCATAGTTAAAGAGCATCTGCAAAGAGCTCAGAAGGCTCAAAGTAGAATCTACAGCATGATCTGCCTGGATAAGGGGCTTTAATCCTGGGGACAGAGTCCTGATCTTAATTCCCACCATAGAGAGTACATTTCTGGCAAAGTGGCAGGGTCCCTATGAGATTGTGGAAAAAGTGGGTGGGGTGAACTATAAGGAGCACCAACCAGGAAGGAGAAAACCCTTCCAGATTTAAAAGTTTAAAAGTGCATGGAAAAGTTTTGGAAGGGGTGTATATCTCACCCAGGTTCCTCAACTGTGTGAAGTAAGTAAAATACAGAAAAGCTAAAGTGGTTTAAGCAAGGTGTAGGTTGCTGAGACATTTTTGTAAAAAATTCAAGGGCTGGATATTATTTGGACTGGGAAGGTAGGTTATAAGTGGGACCTCCCCAGTCCTCTCCCATTCCAGGGCAGGTTTTCCCCTAGCCTGAGGGATCACCAGGTATAGCCAGCTGGGATTGTTAGGGGGAAATAAAAGCACTGTCGGGCTGTCAGTCAGAGATTTATTCCTAACAGAAGAAGTGGAAGGAAGCTGGCTGCTTTGCTGGCTAGAGACGCCGGAATCTTTGTGTGTTTAACCTGCGCCCAATAGATGAGCTAGCTATTTGTTAGAGCCCTGATGGGCTGTAGTTTATTTTGTTTGGTTTATGTTTTGTGGTGCTGGAACTTCACAGTACCTAGTGAATTATAACTGGGTTTGTCTGTAAATTGCCGGATTTTCATAAAATAATGCATCAATTTAAACTTTAATCCTGTTGTCTGCAAAGGAATCTGTCACCACCACCCTGCTTGAGAGAGCATTCCCTTACACTATTTACATTCTATCTACAGTGCCTTGCAAAAGTATTCACCCCCTTTGACTTTTTTTGTGTTTTGTTACATTACAGCCTTAAGTTCAATGTTTTGTTAATCTGAATTTTATGTGATGGATCAGAACACAATAGTCTAAGTTGGTGAAGTGAAATGAGAAAAATACATAAATAAAACTATTGTTTAGAAATAGAAAACAGAAAATTGGCATGTGCGTATGTATTCACCTCCTTTGCTAGGAAGCCCATAAAAAGCTCTGGTGCAATCAATTACCTTTAGAAGTCAGATAATTAGTGAAATGATGTCCACCTATGTGCAATCTAAGTGTCACATGATCTGTCATCACATATACACACCTTTTTTGAAAGGACCCAAAGGCTGCAACACCTAAGCAAGAGGCATCACTAACCAAACACTGCCATGAAGACCACGGAACTCTCCAAACAAATAAGGGACAATGTTGTTGAGACGTATCAGTCAGGGTTAGGTTATAAAAAAGCACCATCAAATCTATCATAACCAAATGGAAAGAACATGGCACAACAGCAAACCTGCAAAGAGACGGCCACCCACCAAAACTCATGGACCAGGCAAGGAGGGCATTAATCAGAGAGGCAGCACAGATACCTAAGGTAACCCTGGAGGAGTTGCAGAGTTCCACAGCAGAGACTAGAGTATCTGGAGTATCTGTACATAGGATTACATTGAGCCGTACGCTCCATAGAGTGGCAGAGTGGCCAGAAGAAAGCCATTACTTTCAGCAAAAAACAAAAAGGCATGTTGTAAGTTTGCGAAAAGGCATGTGGGAGACTTCCGAAATGTATGGAGGAAGGTGCTTGGGTCTGATGAGACAAAAATTTAACTTTTCAGCCTTTAAAGAAAATGCTATGTCTGGCACAAACTCAACACATCACATCACCCAAAGAACACCATCCCCACAGTGAGACCTGGTGGTGCTAACATCATGCTGAGGGGATGTTTTTCAGCAGCCGTTTTTCAGCAACATCTTCAAAGTTGTGGGCATGTTCTATAAATTAAATGATGCAAATCCTCAAACAATCCATGTTAATTCCAGGTTGTGAGGGACCAAAGCATTAAAAAAGCCAAGGGGGTGAATACTTTTGTGAGGCATTGTATCTATCTATCTATCTATCTATCTATCAGTCTGTTATCTATCTCTCTTAGTACAAAGGAGAACAGCAGCACAGTCAATCTGGGAAAATAGGCTCCAATCTCTCTGGGAGTACAGGCTTATATTCCAGTAGTAGATCCAAAAATGAAATAATTAGGCAGCACTCCAGATAAGCGGTGAATGGGTGAAGAAACAGTTGATTCTCCAAGTAGAAATGTTTCAGCCCAGCTTTTGTCAAGCTTGACATAGGGGTTTACCACCCATTCACTGCATATCTGCAGTGCTGCCTCATTATTTTGTCTATCTATCTATCTATCTATCTATCTATCTATCTATCTATCTATCTATCTATCAGCTAAGATGTAGCTCAGAGCACAATGCTTTCTTCAATAGGTTGTGATTGTAAATTCCCCTTGTTCTGTAATTTCTGACTGTGGTTTGTACTTTGTTAAAGTAACGTTGTTTCAAAATGTTATGCAAACACATAACCCTCCAGGATCTCAAATCTTGTAACACCATTTCTAATTTGTTTACAAGAATGTGAAAACTACACAAAAATGTACATATCCTTACTCCTACTCCTACTCTCCTACTAAAATTCAGATAACCCAGCACTCACACAATTGTTCCTCAGAGTTCAATCAAAGCGGGATTTCTTTATGTAACAACAGCATGTCTTACTATGCTACTTTCCTAGGTTGTTCCTAACTAAAAAAAATGATAACCCTAACAGGAGAAGCTTGCTTCTCAGCTCTCCATGTGCATATTTGCTTTTGTGTGGACATTCTTGCCTCAAGGCTAAAATGCCATTGTTTTTACAGAAATTTACGTAGGAAGTAAAAAGCAGGGGTGTGTCTATGGGAGAGAAAACACAAGACTGGCTGAGAGCAAATGAGAATTGGGGATAATGGAAAACACTAAAATATTTGAGTGTAACATGGTTGACAAGATGGCTAAAATGAAGCTATAATTTTTTTTAAAAAAATTAAAGGGGTTGTCAGAGAGGAGAGGTCATCAGTATCTGACCGCCGCTGATCAGTGGTTTGAAGAGACGGTGCTGCTCCGATGAGCTCAGTGGCCTCCTCCCAGGCTAGTGATATCACATTCATTGGTCATATGGCCTAGGCGCATTTCAGTCCCATACAAGTGAGTCTTCAGGATTTTCCTGTTCTTCACCATTGTCAGAGATAAAGCATTGAAGTATATAGTAATGTGGCAGCCATAAGTCAAAACCATGAGGTCAGAGAGGAATGACAAATCCAGAAGGCAACAGTTTTCCAGGCCTAACATCAAACCAGAGGGACAAAATATATAGCTACAAATCCAAAGGGCAAAGCTAGTGGCAAATTATAGAGAAGAATCACAGGTCAAGACAGGTAGACTGGAGAATAGAGTCACAGGCTATATACAGTGCCCAAAGACAGTGACTCGGGAAACAGGATACTCAAATGCATCAGTTGCCCTGGAAATGCAGTGCACCCGCTAGTAGGGTTGGAACAGGAAAAGGTATTACACCTATTCATACACAGTATAATATTTCCCCATAAAAGAGAACATTGGAAGCAGAATAAAAACTATTATATTATGAATTCATCATTTTTGTAATATCATTTAGATTTCTATAGAGGACACTTAAAGGAGTTGTGCCAAGTTTTGATGTTATCCCCTATCCACAGCGTAGGGGATAAGTAACTGATTGGTGGGGATATAACTGCTGGGATCCCCATGATCCAGAGATCATACCCTGCTACTCCATTCATTATCTATAGGTGTTCTAGAGACGGCCAAGTACAGAGCTTGACCTGCCACTCTATTATATTGGGAAAATAGGAGCCCTGTTTTGGGGATAGTGGGGGTCCCAGAGGTAGTACTCCACCAATGAGTTATCCTGTGGAAAGGGGATAACTTCAAAACTCGCCACAACCCCTTTGAAATTGAACTTTACAGTCCACTGGGAGTAAGGATGCAATCATTCATTAAATGATTTTTATCAGGTTACCATTATTTAAACATTTAAATACATTTTAAAAACACCTCTATATAATGTTAGATGGAGAGCTGAGCAGCACATAGCTAATGGGGACCTTCAGTAAATGGTCAGTATGTCAACAATTTGTTTTTTTTTTTGTAAATTCTGGTCCCTTTAAGCATACCGACAATGGCTGATAGGAACCTTTAGCATGTTAAAATCAAACGGCTAAGTGAAATTTTTCATATTTATGTGAACTTTTAATTAGCAAAATACACAAATGAGAGGAACAATGGAGGGTATCATTTCAAATATTCAATGGAAGCAAAGCACTGCAGTGATTTTGCTGTTTCCCAGGCAACAGGGGTCATAGATTAGAAAGATCAGAGCTGACAGAAGACCTTGTAGAGTCAACATTTTTGAAATATCTCCCTGCACCACAGTCTCAACAGACAGCAGATATATTTTAACGAAACCCTCCATGTGTTCTCCTATCCCCAGTTCAAATATGGACAATAGTAAAATTCAGTATATGGCTTCAAAAGAAAAGTGGTCTTAACTGTATCTGAACTAATCGCATGGTGAAGAATAAGACTGAAATAGGAAACTATACTGAACATCATTGCATTTTTTTAATTAAAAAAACTGCAATAATATTTGCCCTGTGAAAACAATCTGCTACAGGAATAATATCTACACAAAGCAATGAATTCATGAGTAAGGCTCTTTCAACACTAGTGTTTACAGCCTCTTTCTTTGGGACCAGAACTCCAATAGAATCCTGATTAAGTTTGGAGGCTTAACAAGGGTTTTGTTTTATTTATTCATTTTTTTAAATGGAATAACGGAAACCATGACATTAGTCAAGTCAAAGCCAATAGTAATCAAACCGCAATAAACTTGTCATAGATCATGTGGTGAATTAATGCACCATTCGCTATCAGGAATTTGTTTAAAGGGGTTGTCTCACATCAGCAAATTGAATTTACCATGTAGACAAAGAATACAAGGCAATTACTAATGTATTGTGATTGCCCATAATGCCTGCTTTGCTGGCTTCATTAATTTTACATTATAAATTGCTCATATGCATGCACAGCCACCACTGCAGAGCAGATACAAGGTGGCTAGGACAGGAGCTGCTGTGCATGCGTGCCTATGCATGCACCCATGGTCCCGGCCACCAGAGAGGCTAATGCTTTTTATCATGGAGTGCAAGCACAACCAACTACCTCAACCAATACTCCAATACTACAATGCATTCTCAGCTGTAGTAAATGGGAAGAAGGGGGAAAGCTGCTGCAACAGATTATCTGACAGATTTTCTGATGTATCATTGGTCAGATGGCCATTTATACACACAAATCTTTTGTTATACACACCAACTATTGGTCTGATTGGACAAAAATTGGTCAGATATTCTGTTGGTGCAACACAGCCCAAACATTGGTTTATCCCCTGAGAACAAAAGGATCAGGCAGTTAAACCTTGTCGAACCCTTAGCTCCCTCGACATCAGATGCTAGGGATTTGAAGGCCTATACACATTAAACAGTGGGTTTATCTAACATAGATCTAATATGCATGGACAGATTTATTCCTGTCTTGCTTCTTGTAAAGACTCTTTTGCTACTATTTGTAAAAGATTTACTAAGCAGAAAAGACAAATTATGAAAGGCACAATCTGTCAAATATCAAACAAGCAATAGCTAGCTGTCTTTCACAACTCCCCGTTCCCCATAAACATGCATGCTTGGCTCATCCAATCGTGAATATAGAAGGGAGTTATCATATGCCAGACACCTCTGGGGGTGGCATATCTTAGCCCCTTAAAGACCTCCGCCGTACATGTACAGCGCTAGTGGACGTGACTTAAGGACCAGCGCCATACATGTACGGCGGGCTGATCAGGTGTGTGAAGGAGCTGCGCCTGCCCGATCAGCGGCACAGGCCCAGCAGTCACTGACAGCCGGGCCCCTGCTGCATACGCAGGCATCGGTGAAGACATCAATGCCGGCATATTAACCCCTTGTATGCCTTGGTCAAAGCTGACCGTGGCATGCAGAGGGTTTGCGGAGGGTAAGGGTGTCCTCCATATCTCCATCAGGTCCCCCTGCTGCAGTGGCAGGGACCCGATGACAGAGAAGGCGTGCCCGATGCCTTACATCGGCATCGGGGCTTGCCTCCTACGGAAGCCTGTGAGATCCAGCCCTTAGGCTGGGTCTCACAGGCAGGCTGTCAGCATGAAAGCTGACAGCCAATGCATCACAATACAGGTTGTATTATAATGCATTGCAGAGGGGATCAAACTCCAGAAGTTAAAAAAAGTTTTAAAAAAACGTGTTTTTCATAATAAAAAATGAAGTTTCAAATAAAAAAATAAAAACTTTCCCAAAATAAAACACATCATTTTTTTTAAATAAGAAAAATAGAAAAACAGACATATTGGGTATCACCACATCCGTAACGCCCGGCTCTATAAAAATATCACATGATCCAACCCTTCACCTGATAGCTGTAGAAAAAATACAATAAAAACTGTGCTAAAACAAAAAAAAATTCACCTTACCTCATAAAAAGTGCCAAACTAAGCAATTAAAAAGGCAAATGCCCCCCAAAATAGTACCAATAAAACTGTCACCTCATCCCACAAATGATGAGCCCCTATAGAAAAGAATTGCCCCAAAAATATAAAAACTTTAGCTCTTAGAATATGGAGACACTTATATTTATTTTGTTTCCAAAAAGTTTTCATTGTGTAAAACTTAAATAAATAAATAAAAAAAGTATATATACAAGGTATTGCCATGTCAGTAACAACCTGCTGTATATAAATATCACATGAACTAAATATGGAGACACTAAAAAATCATTTTAAAAAAATGCTTTATTATGTAAAACTAAAACAAACAAAAAAAGCTGTCATATTTGGTATTGTCGCACCCATAACAACCTACTCTATAAAAATAGCACATGATCTAACCTGTCAGATAAACATTGTAAAAAAACAAAAATAAAAATGGTGCTAAAATAGCTATATTCACAAAAAGTTTAATATAGATCAACCAAAAATTATATGTACCCTAAAATAGTACTAATAAAACTGCCACCTTAACTCATAGTTTCCAAAATGGGGTAATTTTTGGGGAGTTTCTGCTCTAGTGGTGCATCAAGGGTCTTCAAATGTGACATGGCAACTTAAAATTATCCCAGTGAAATCTGCCCTTCCAAAACCACATGGCATTCCTTTCCTTCTGTGCCCTGCCATGTGTCCATACAGTAGTTTAAGATCACAAATGTGGTGTTTCTGTAAACTACTGAATCAGGGTAATAAATAGTGAGTTTTGTTTGATTGTTAACGATTACTTTGTCAGCGGGGAAAAAAATTGATTAAAATGTAAAATCTGTCAAAAAAGTGAAATTCTGAAATTTCATATACATTTTCCTTTAATTCTTGTGGAACACCTAAAGGGTTAACACAGTTTGTAAAATCAGTTTTGAATACCTTGAGGGGTGTAGTTTCCCAAACAGGGTCACTTTTTTGGAGTTTCTACTCTAGGAGTGCATCAGGGGATTTTTTAATGTGACATGGCAACTTAAAATTATCCCAGTGAAATCTGTCCTCCAAAAACCATATGGCGTTCCTTTCTTCTGCACCCTGTCATGTGCCCATACAGCAGTTTATGAGCATATATGGGTGTTTCTGTAAACTACAGTATCAGGGTAATAAATATTGAGTTTTGTTTAGCTAGTAACCCTTGCTTTGTTACTGGAAAAATTGATTAAAATGGAAAATCTGCCCAAAAAGTGAAATTCTGAAATTTTATCTCCATTTTCCTTTAATTCTTGTGGAGCACCTAAAGGGTTAACACAGTTTGTAAAATCCGTTTTTAATACCTTGAGGGGTGTAGTTTCTAAAATGGGGCCATTTATGGGTGGTTTATATTATGTAAGCCCACAAAGATTTGCTTCTAAACTTCTAAGCCTTCTAACATTCCAAAAAAGAAAAAATAATTTACAAACTGATCCAAACATGAAGTAGACATATGGGAAATGTAAAGTAATAACTATTTTAGGAGGTATCACTATCTGTTTTAAAAGAAGAGAAATGAAAATTTTTAAAATTGCTAATTTTTTAACATTTTGGGTAAATTTGGTATTTTTTTATTTAAAAAAATGAAATATTTTGACTCAAATTTACCACTGTCATGAAGTACAATATGTGATGAGAAAACAATCTCAGAATGGCTTGGATAAGTAAAAGCGTTTTAACGTTATCGCCACATAACGTGAGACATGGCAGTTTTGCAAAAAATGGCCTGGTCATTAAGGTGAAAAATGGCAGGGTCCTGAAGGGGTTAAAAGTATTCAACATTTTAAACTCCAAAAACTGATCCTTCTCTTCACCGAAGCCTGCTGTCAGGGAGATTTGGGAGGCCCCTATACAAATTACATGGTTGACCATTCCTGTGGAAATATAGTGTTTACTACTAAGTAGAGTTAACCTTGTATTACCATGGTTAAATACACCATTTAAGCAAGCTCTACCACAAATCAACATAAAGTCAAAATACATTTTATTAAAGGTAAAGCTTCTATCACTTGTATGGAGTCCCTACTTTATTGGCGAGAACATCCTCTTAATGTGATTACTAATTCTTGTTGGCATGCGGTTTCTCTGCACTCTCCCAGATTCTATTGTCTGGAAATATATTTTCCCTGCCTACTTTTAAAAATGCACTTTTACTTAAAGTATTCATTTATGTCAAATCCAGTGATAAGTAAACAATATACAAAAAAACCTGCCAAAAAGCGTCATTGAAAATTGAAGAATCAATCAAACACATACACTACACAAAACAACTAAGACAATGCAGCCCTAAATACAAAGTGACAAGGCTAAAAGGGCTAAACCTTATGTTAGCATAGTTTATCATATGGTACCTAATCAACAATATACCAAAGATGATAAAAAATATGTCGGCAGATGCCAGGTTTTATTTAGATTATTTTAGAGGATGTTGAGCTTAGTGGATTTACTAGACTATGAGCAATAAAATATCCCAAAATATCCCAATTATCATTATCTATGCTAGGCGTTTGAAATCATATTTGTCATTAGAAGCCCTTATCAAAGACAACTTGTGTTGTGGATGAGAAAGCCTATTAAAATGATAGTTCTTAACCCCCTGGCATTTACATTCTGTATATTTACATCTAATTAGCACTTACAGTTACTTATATTAGCAACTCATGGTTAATAGCATGCCTTCATTATCAGAATCAGCCTGACAAAGTGACAGCCTGAGCCTACTAATGTGATAAGGGTCTGGAATGATCAAGTCCTTGGCACTAATATTGTTAAACATAGTGCCCGAATGCTGTGGCCTCTTGTGGCAATGCCATCTGTGAAGAGGTAGCAGCTAGTGAACTGTCAGAAGTTGATGCACTGGAAGCACGAAAATGTTGAAGTGTAAGGATCTGAGCAACTATAAGAAGGGCTAGATTGCAATGGCTTTAATGACTGGGTGTGGGCATCTTTAAAATGTCAGGTGTTGTGGGTTCTTTCTATTATGCAATGGTTAGTATCTACAAAATGTGACAATCGGTGAACCCAGTCACAGGGTCATGGACATCCAAGGTTCATTGATATCTTGGGGCACATCCCCCAGAAGAGCTACTGCTGCACAAATCGTTGAGGTCATTCTGTCTATGATGTCAGAACACAGACAACGTTATTGCTTGATGAGTATGGGGCTACACAGCTGTAGGCTTGCCAGACTGCCCATGCTGAAACATGTTCACTACAAAAGCACTGGCAATGGGCATATGAGCATCAGAAGCAACAGGAGAAGAAATCATTTTATGTTACATTATGTGGTTGTTCAGGTGTAGGTGAATTGCTAACCTGAGAAATAGGTGACACCAGGATGCACTACAGGGAGTAGTCAAGCTTAAAGAGGTAGTGTAATGCTCTGGGCAGTATTCTAAGTATTCCTGAATTCTGGTATGTATGTGGATGTCACTTTTACAAGTACCAAATACCTAAACATTGTTCCAGATCATAAATTCCTCTTCAAGGCAACATCATTTCCTAATGAAAGTCGCCTATTTCTGCAGGATAATGTGCCCTGTTACACAGCAAAAATTATTAAGGAATGGTTTGAGGAACATGGTTCAAGTTGGTGACTGAGCCTCCACATTTCCGATATCTTAATTTGCTTGAGCATCTGTAGTTGTCCTAAAGAAGTCCTAATCGTGAAGGGTTTATTTCACAAACAACAAGATTTAAAGGATACACTGTTAACATTTTGCTGCCAAACACCACAATATACCTTCAAAGGACTTATGGGTACATAGTTTGATGGGTTAGAGCTATTGTAGCAGCACAAAATAGAATACACAATATTAGGCACATGGGTTTAATATTATGGATGATTGCAATATTCATGTAAAAGGGGTTTCCCACAAACATATTCTACATTTTTCAAACCAACACCTGGATTTAGATACTTTTGTAGCTGTATATAATGAAAAAATAAATATAAAGCCTCATTCACAGGTCAGTGTTTGGTCAGTGATTTCCACCAGGGATTGTGAGCCAAAACCAGGTGCGACTCTAAACACAGAACAGATACAGAGTTTTCCCTAATACCTTATGTCTGTGGAGGCTCCAATCCTGGTTTTAGCTCACAATCACTGATGGAAATCACTAACCAAAACTCTGACCTGTGAATGACACATAACCACTGAGATATTCAATGAAATATATCTATTTAGTGCCACCTGCTGTTTGCCCTTGATCTGTCCCTTGAGAAAGTGCACTCCCCCTGAGCTGCCAGCTTGAAATAAATCTAGCAGAGCAATTTCAGCAATAAATGGGGAGATCTATGTGCAGTGCAGGGCTGGTTCTAAGCTTGTTATAAAGAGACTGTCATGTGCTATATGATATATGATTTTCATTTTTACATGTGATAAATCCTTTAATTTTACTTGCAATATTGGTTTATATGAAAGTATATTACAGAGCCATTGAGTTGATTGTACATAAACTTATTCATGATACCCCTTCCTGACAACTTCACATAAATATGCATCAGCCATGCATGATGGGTGTGCGCAGCAGGTTTATGAGATGAGCTTACCCCATATATGGTGGGTAATGGCTGTGTTACACAGCTGACACATGGCCACAATTGCTAGAATCAAATATAACTTTGATCCCAGTGATTTAATCCCTCAGATGCCACCATCAATAATGACTGTGGCATCTCAGAGGTTAGTCAGAGGGAGAGGGCTCCTTTTAACCTCTGATCAGCACCCTTGTAATGAAATTGTGTCTGGCTGATCATTTGGCATGGCAGCCTGGGGCCTTGTGAAGGCTTTTAGGCCTGCCATTGTAAACTGCTAATTAAAGTGGTATTCTGGTTATGAGGAGAATTACTAGAATGGTGGGGCTCCCACTGATCCCAAGAAAAGAGAACTTATACCCCACAGAACTGCCTGAAATAAACAGAGTGGCAGTGAAATAAACAAGTCAGGCAGAAGCCTGGAGGTTCTGGAAATAGATGTTCTATTTATTTATATAGGAGTTCCAGAGATATAGCATTTGTCTTTCTCCAAAAGTACCATATAAATGAATGGAACAGCTACATAGCTCCCTGACTGGCTGTTCCATTCCTTTCATGGGCTCCATGGGGCATAGTGTTCCCATTTTCATGATTTGTGGGGATCTAAGGAGTAGGACCCCCACTGATATATAATTATCAACTATATTGTGGACAGGGAATAGCTTCATATAATCATACCTCTTTAAGCTCTGCATGTAGCAGAATTTAATAGGAGGCCTGCAAAAATCCCATATACTGCAATAGTCATACAATGTAAGAGACAGTCAGTAGGTTTGTATATCTGAACTATCTATAGTACACTGTTGCACACATCTTGCAATATCAGTAGACAGTAGTATGCAGGAAATCAAATTATTCCTTTTTTAAATTTTACATATAAATATAAACAATAAAAAACACATAATTTTTCCAGTACAGCAAGCTGTAATGTAAAAAAAAGAAAAGTGTTTAAAAAGTGTGTGCCCTAAAATGGTACCAATAAAAACTATGTATCACTCCTAAACAATAAGCCCTTACACGCCTTTGTAGACAAAAAAAGTTATGAATGTTAGATTATAGTGATGCAAAAAACAAACATCTTTTCAAATATTTTAACTTTTTTGAAAACATGTAACAAAAACTATATAACTGTGGTATTTACCTAATTGTACTGACCAAAGAATAAGATAATTTCTAGCTTACAGTGGTTACTATAAAAACAAAACCCCAAACAAATGGCAGAATTGTGTTTTTATTTTCAATTTCACCTCACAAAGATTTTTTTACACATTTTTCAATTCAAGACATAGTACATTAAATGATGCCCTCACAAGGCTATGTGAACAGAAAACTGAAAAAGTTATGGCTCTAGGAAGGCAGGAAGAAAAAAGTGAAAATGCAAAAACAAAAATGTTGGTTAAAAAAAGTTATGCAGAATATTCAACAGCCTTTGTTGTGCCTGCTCTTCAAATATTTTTTGACTTTTTAAAGTGTATTCAGCATGTGTAATTAGCTATTAATAATATTTCCCCAGTCCAAAGTATTTTTGTTATAGAGTAACAGATTAAAGAATAATGTATGAAGTGCATAGTGGAGTAAATAAATCCAACAGTGTGAACGAACGTCCTTCTCAAAATCTATTTCATGATTTGAAGCTTTCTGTAAATAAAACTAACTACAAGTGTATTTTCACCATTTGAGCTGAATTGGGATTTCTCATGGCTCCTTAATCGTTTGGCAAAAAAAACCTTTTAACCTACGACAGAGCTCCAGTGTTAGAGAACAGTTTAAATTGGACATTTGCCAATTATGACATCAGTTCAGTCAAACTCAAAGACGGACATTGTTTAACAACTCCTAACGATGCTCCGTACTTTGCTTTCTGTAATCTTCCTTCCTTACCAGTAAGAAATCCAATAAATCCTTTCAATTAGATGAGTCACTTATTGGAATTTAACATGTTCATAAGACTGAATGCCAAAGCCAGAACGCAGATTAAGCACATATTTTGCAAATGAATAAACTGTCTACCACTCTTGTAAATAGCATTTGCTTTTCCAGAAATTTTGTTGGTTTTATTGCAAAAAGAGCAGAACTCAATTCACATTTCACATATATGGATTTATATGATTAAAGAAAAAAAATACAATCTACTGGAGAGGATGCTATGGATAAAATGCATATTCTTTTGGCTCAGTTGCCATGGATCTATTGCTCGTTAAGGTTTTTTTTATGCAGTTTTAAAGTCAAAGCTAGCAGTGGATTTAAAAATAAGACTCAGCCTTTACTTTATATGTCCAGCTTTTCTAACATAGTAACATCATTTGTAAGGCTGAAAAAGGACACACGTACATCCAGTTCAGCCTATCATCCTGCAACGTTGATCCAAAAGAAGGCAAAGAAAACCCAGGTAGAGGCCAATTTTCATCATCTTAAGAAATTAATCCCTCCAGACTGAAAAAAAAAAAAAATCCTTCCTGAACAAAAACCCCTTCCATTCTATTCCTGGTGTTAGCTTCAAAACTGTACATGTAAACCTAACCTTAGTGTTCAGTTACCTTCACAATATGAGTATAATTGCAGTGGATTTACTTTATAACTACTATTCTACTTTCCTTTTTATTGACCATTATTGCGGTTGTGCCACTTTTGATTACTACATTTATCTGTTAGATCTCATTCAACATGTTTTTAGTTGGAACATTAAAAGAAGACAACTAAAATTGCTGTCACTTTTTAAGAACTTCTTTGATGTTCTTTCAATTTGCATATCATAACAGCTGCCTAATGCGTAAGGAACATCCTCAGTAGTTGAGTCTCATCACCTGAATCAACTTGTACATTGGCAGAGAAGTGATTTGTTTTGTAGGCCAACAAAATTCAACTAAAAGCCGCTATTTTTCAGAGAATTGTGTTGCTAATGTGCCAATGTTAACTTGGAGACCTACACAACACCAGGAATCACTCCAACATGTATGTCTAGAGGTATGTAGATAGTAGGGTAAAGCTAATGGGCATACATGTCCACCAATATTGGACACATTGAGGGTCACTTATTATGGTGAGGTTTGCAACATTTTTAACACCACTGTGCCTAAATGTAGATGCTCATAGCATATTTTTGCAAAAAATGAATGGTAGAGACACCACAAGGGAGTGGTGTGGGCATGGGCCATCAACACAGATACATTCACTATCATTTACACCAGTTTACTGGTATAAATGGTGGCTGAAATTAGCTAAAATATACTCCAGCTAGGAGCTCATGGACAGCCAGTTTATGTGAAATCATAAATTAAGCACATCTTCTGGAGGCACGGAGATATGAAAGACCACTGTAAAACACTGGCCTTTAATAAATTATCTCTATTGCATTTTCATTCAGATATGTAACTACAAAGACACTGGATTGCTGCTGAAAAAGTTAAACATCGGATCATTTAATTTAATTTCCTAACAAAAAAACAAAACAAAACAAAAAAAAAAAAAAATATATATATATATATATATATATATATATATCCTTTGTTTATCTAAATAAGACAAGCTCTAAAAACATTACAACCTTTTTTCTACATACCTGCATTCTACTCCATAGACCAAGTATCCATCCTCAGAAATTAGTCTACAAAATGGAGTTAAGTTCATTAACTATTCTGGCTTTATAAGTGTAGCCTTACCTTTCTGTTCTCTTGTTATGTAAATTATAGTATTTTAAGAGTTTAGACCCCATTGAGATCATAAGTGGTGTCATTTGACTGAAAGATTTAGACGGCCTATGATCTTCAAATTAAGATGCCCAAAAAACTGGGCAAAAGGGTAAAAAATATGAATATGGCCAAGATCATGCATATACAGTTGAAACCAGTTTACATACAATATATAAAAAGACACATGCATGTTTTTCTTAATATCTGACATGAATTAAGAATAAACCTTTCCTGATTTTGGTCAATTAGGATTACCATATTATTTGCTAAATGCCAGAATAATGAGAGAATATTTTAAGGCATTTTTATGTCAAAAGTTTACATACACTCTGAAGTGCAACTCCTTAAGTGCACAGACTGAATTATACCAGAATGTAATATTATGGATATTCTACTTTGTCATCACTGCTTACTGACCATCACCCAATTCTCTCATCTCTCATCTCCAGGTATGTTCGCATTGAACCTTACTGCTACACCCAGCTTTTCCAGTCTGATATTGTCCACCCCCTCTCATCTCTCCTTCTAAATCCTGGTATGTTCGCATTGAACTATTAATGTCTCTTTTCCTGCTGGATTTATTGAGTATTTATTTACACTATTTCACCCCTGTATCTGGTCTTCCCTTGATTAGTCCATATGTAGCCCCCTCCCCTCTTGGTCACACCTGATTGATCACTGAGTGATATAAATCTAAGATCCATGGTCTTCCAGACCTTGGTCTTTCCACATGCAACCTCTCTGAAGTGCAACTCCTTAAGTGCACAGACTGAATTATACCAGAATTAAACCAGAAGGGGACCACAGGTAATTAGACATATTCAATGCAAACAATGTTTACATTTTTCCGCTTACTCCTCCTACTTTTCCACAACCTCCTGAAATACCCCCACATCCATTCACCCAGCAAGGAACTATTCATCTCTTCCTCCATCTTACCTTCTCATCTGACCGCTTGCACAAACCTGTTTGCAAACATAAAACACTTCCTTCCAAAACACACACAGACACCTCATGTCCTCTCTTATTCTCACCTATTAACACTTTCTCTGCTTCTCCTTACTGCTGGTGATATCTCTCCAAATCCAGGACCCCCTCAGCAAATCCCCACCATCACCTCCATGTCCCACTACAAATCTCTTTCTACAAATTTCTGCAACCCCTTAAACCTAATTACCATTCCTCTGACCCCTGCCCCTTTGGCTCCTCTTGCAGGAGCATTATGGAACGCGCGCTCTGTCTGTAACAAACTGTCGTACATTCACGAACTGTTTATCTCTCAAAACCTTTCCTTTCTGGGTCTCACAGAAACATGGCTGACACCCTCAGACACCTCCTCCCCTGCTGCACTCTCTTATAGTGGATTTCAATTCACTCACACCCCCCGCCCCGGCTGCAAACATGGTGGAGGAGTTGGTATTCTCCTATCAGACACCTGCTCCTACAGCCCAACTCCACTGCCACCCTCCATTACGCTCACCTCATTTGAAGTACACTCTGTTCGCATCTACTCTCCCTCCAACCTTCAAGTAGCTGTCATTTACCGCCCTCCAGGCCCAGCAACCATCTTTCTTGACCACTTCAACACCTGGCTACTACACTTTCTTTCTGCCGACACCCCCACTATCATCATGGGTGACTTCAACATCCCTATTGACACCTGCCACTCGGCCGCCTCTAAACTCCTGTCGCTCTCTTCCTCCTTCGGCCTATCACAGTGGTCCTCAGCTCCCACCCACAGAGATGGTCAATCTCTGGATCTGATCTTTACCCGCTTTTGCTCCCTATCTAACCTTTCTAACTCGCCTCTCCCCCTATCCGACCACAACCTACTCACCTTCTCTTCACTGGTCTCTTCTGTAGCCCCCCCGGTCCACACACCAGCACACCCCCGCAGGAACCTTAAACATCTCGACTTTCGCTTGCTTTCTGACTCTCTTCTCCCACTCTCTACCATCTGTTGCCTCCAAGACCCAGAAGCTGCTACCACCCTATACAACACCACAATAAGTACAGCTCTGGACACTGTTGCCCCCCTCACACATAACAAAATCCGGAAAATCAACAGACAACCCTGGCACACCAACCTGACCAAGAAACTCAGACAAGCTTCCAGGGCTGCTGAGCGACGATGGAAAAAATCCCCTTCTATAGATCATCTCACTGCATACAAGCAATCCCTTCTCATATTCAAATCCTCACTCGCTGATGCAAAACAGGCCTACTTCTCATCTCTCATATCTTCCCTGTCACACAGCCCTAAACAACTTTTTAGCACTTTTAACTCCCTTCTCCGCCCCCCAGCGCCCCCACCCTCTCCTCTCTTCTCAGCTGAGGACTTTGCCAAATATTTCAAACAAAAGATAGTCCACATCAGAGAAAGCTTTACTACACAGTCCCCACAGACCCTCTACACAACTGCTCGGTCCTCTCCCCCTAAAACCCTGCTTCTCCACCATTACAGAAGAAAAACTCTCCACTCTACTCTCCAGATCACATCTCACCACCTGTGCACTTGACCCGATCCCATCCCACCTCATCCCTAACCTCACCCCAGTGTTCATCCCAGTCCTAACTCATCTCTTCAATCTATCACTAAACTCTGGTGTCTTCCCCTCTGCTTTTAAACATGCTACCATTACACCCATCCTCAAAAAGCCTTCACTTGACCCATCTTCCTTGTCCAGTTATCGCCCCATATCACTTCTTCCGTATGCCTCAAAGCTACTTGAACAACATGTCCATTCTGAACTGTCCTCCCACCTCTCCTCTTGCTCCCTCTTTGACTGCCTACAATCTGGCTTCCGAACCCACCACTCGACCGAGACTGCCCTTACCAAAGTCACCAATGACCTACTGACAGTCAAAACCAAGAAACAATACTCTGTCCTCCTTCTCCTTGACCTGTCCTCTGCCTTCGACACTGTTGACCACACCCTTCTGTTGCAAACTCTCTCATCTCTTGGCATCACTGACCTGGCTCTCTCCTGGATCACATCATACCTCACAGACCGGACGTTTAGCGTCTCCCACTCCCGCACCACCTCCTCGTCTCATGCCCTCTCTGTTGGTGTCCCGCAAGGCTCTGTCCTAGGACCCCTGCTCTTCTCAATCTACACTTTTGGCCTGGGACAGCTCATAGAGTCCCATGGCTTTCAGTATCACTCCTATGCTGATGACACACAAATCTACCTTTCTGGTCCAGACATCACCACCTTACTATCAAGAATCCCACAATGTCTATCTTCTTATCATCCTTCTTCGCCTCTCGCTTTCTTAAACTTAACATGGATAAGACAGAATTCATAATCTTTCCCCCATCTTGTTCAACCCCCCCCAACAGACCTATCTATCACGATCAATGGCTGCACATTATCCCCAGTCAAAAAAGCCAGCTGCCTTGGAGTGACCTTAGATTCTGCCCTTTCCTTCCGACCGCACATCCAAGCCCTTTCCACCACCTGCCGCCTCCAACTCAAAAGCATCTCCCGCATCCGTGCTTTCCTTAACTTCGAATCTGCGAAAATGCTCGTACATGCCCTCATTATCTCCCGCCTAGACTACTGCAACATTCTCCTCTGTGGCCTTCCATCTAGCACCCTCGCACCCCTCCAATTTATCCTCAACTCCGCTGCCCGACTAATCCACCTCTCACCTTATTACTCCTCTGCCTCTCCCCTCTGCCAATCCCTTCACTGGCTCCCCATTGCCCAACGAATCCACTTCAAAGTACTGACAAACACATACAAGGCCGTCCATAACCTGTCCCCTCCCTACATCTCTGAGCTACTTTCCCGATACATCCCCACACGCACTCTCCGATCCTCACAAGACCTCCTTCTCTCCTCTCCTCTTATCGCCTCTTCCCACAATCGACTCCAAGATTTCTCCCGTGCATCCCCCATACTCTGGAACTCGCTACCCCAACATATCAGACTCTCACCTACAGTGGAATCCTTCAAAAGAAACCTGAAAACCCACCTCTTCAGACAAGCCTACAACCAATGACCCTGCTGCCTCTATACCGCCATGACCAACTCAACCCGCACCTACTGTGTCCTTCTCCCATACCATGTAGATTGTAAGCCCTCACGGGCAGGGCCCTCTCCCCTTCTGTACCAGTTTGTAACTCATCTTGTTTATGATTAGTACAATTGTCTGTGTTATGTATGTGCACCGCTTATCATGTACAGCGCTATGGAATAAATGGCGCTTAAATAATAAATAATAATAATAATACACTAAGATCACTGTGCCTTTAAATAATTCTGGGCCCATAACATGTCATGTGTTTGGAAGCTTCTGTTAGGTATGCTGGAAACATCTGAGTTAATTAGAGACACACCTGTGGATGTATTTTAATGCACACCTGAAACACACTGCTTCTTTGTGTAGCATCATGGGAAAGTAAAAATAAATCAGCCAAAAAAATCAGGGAGAGAATTGTGGACTTGCTCAAGTCCGGCTCAACCCTGGGTGCAATTTCAAGATACCTGAATGTGCCTCGTTCATCTGTACAAACAATTATACACAAGTGCAAACAAGATGGGAATGTCCTGCCATCATACTGCTCAGGAAGGAGATGGGTTCTGTGTCCCAGAGATGAACGTACTTTGGTCCAACATATGCATATCAACCCAAGAACAAAAGCAAAAGCCCTTGTGAAGATGATGGCTGAAGCTGGTAAGATTGTGTTAATATCCATAGTGAAATAAGTACTGTATCAACATGGGCTGAAAGGCCACTCTGCCAGGAAGAAGCCATAACTCCAAAAGAAACATAAAAAAGCCAAATTAATGTTTGTAAATGCACACAGGAACAAAGACTTACATTTTTGGTACATGTCCTGTGGACGAAACTAAAATTAAACTTTTTTCGCCATAATGACCATTGTTACGTTTGGAGGAAAAAGGGAGAAACTTGGAAGCCTAAGACCACCATCCCAACTGTGAAACGGGGTGGGAGCATCATGTTGTGGGGTGCTGCAGGAGGGACTGGTGCACTTCACAAAATAGATGGCATCAAGAGGAAAGAAGATTATGTAGAAATACTGAAGCAACATCTCAAGACATCAGCAATGAAGTTAAAGTTTGGGCGGAAATAAGTCTTCCAAATGGAAAATGGCCCGAAGCATACTGCCAAACTGGTTACAAAGTGGCTTAAGGATAACAAAGCTGGCCGCTGGCTTGTTAGAACTGCTAGCCTGTCAACTACTGTCATATAATCTGGTGAACTCGGAGGCCTTCAGAAAATTTGTGGCCATTGGCACTCCGCAATGGAAGGCCCCCGGAAGGAAATATTTCTTCCAGAAGGGCATCCCAGAGCTATATGGCCACGTTGAGTGGCAAGTGAATATATCTCTGACATACAGTGTCAGTGCCAAGATACATCTAACCATAGACACGTGGTCTAGCAAACAGGGGCAGGGAAGGTACACAACTTTTACTGTCCACTGGTTGAACCTTCTGACGGCCGTCAAACATGTAACCTATAACACCCATGTGGATTTGGTGTTACCGCCACGGAATGCATACAGGCCTGTCTCTTCTTCTTCTCCTCCTCCTACTCCATCCTCCGTCTCTTCCTCAGCTGACTCCTCCATTTCCACTGCTACCGCTTCTTCTGCTGCACCCCCCAAGCTCCCCAGAACCTATTAGACATGCCAGGTGCCATGCTGTGCTGCGGCTGTTGTGCCTGGAAGCCAAGAGCCACACTGGTCTGGCATTGCTTTCAACTCCGCGGTCACAGGCCGATCAGTAGCTAACCCTGCTCAATTTGACAGCAGGTAAAGTGGTGTGCAACAATGGTGCCAATTTGCTGAGCGCGCTGAAACAGAGGAAAATGACACACGTGCTTTGCATGGCACATGTCTGAACGATTCGTTGCCAAATACCCCAGGGTCCAGGACGTCCATTTTAGAAGATCTTACACGGCCATGGCTTGCCTTTCTGACGTTCAGTAGTGACACTATTTACCCATCAGATGTGATTTGTGACAGACCAACGCGCTGGAACTCCACCTTGTATATGCTTGATAGGCTGCTTCAGCAGCAACATGCTGTTAATGACTACCTGTACGAACTCTGCAGCAGGACAGGCTCTGGGAAGCTTGGTTTCTTTTCACTGCGCCAGTGGCTGCTCATGCACGATGCATGCAGACTTCTGTGGCCATTTGAGCACCAAACTGGTCAGTCGCAGCCAGGGTGCTATCAATGACATCATACCTTATGCCTTCTTTCTGGAGCGTGCATTGCGTTGTGTCATTGATCAAGCCATCGAGGAGCAGCAGCTGGAAGATGAGGAAGTCACAATACTGAATGAATTCCCAGGGGGGACTACTCCATCTGAGACAAGTCAGCAGGAGTCTGAAGAAGAGTCAGAGGAGGATGGTGACTGGGGGGAGGAGGAGGAGCAAGAAGAGCAGGCTTTGAGGGAGACTTAAAACTTTTCGGAGATCCCTGGTGTTGTCTGTGGCTGGGGGGAGGAGACCGAGGACAACATTCTCTGAGGCGATGAGCAGAAGCCATGGCGCTCGACCCCTTCCAATTTAGTGCAAATGGAGGCCTTCATGCTCCCGTGTTTGAAGAGGGACCCCTATATAAAAAGCATAAAGGACAAGGACCAGTACAGGGTGGCAACGTACTTAGACTCCCGGTACAAACACAAAATGGTGGACATGTTAACAGCATCACAGAGGTGCATTTCCAGGCCTTGCTGCAATAGATGCTGCATTTTGCTGTTGTGGGTGCTGGCAGAAGAATTTCCACCCACAACTAAACAGATGTGGGTACCAGTTCTACAGCGCCTGCAAGAAGAGGATGTTCGAAGATGTGTTGGTCACTTCAGATGCAAGCTCATTCCTGCAGTCAACCCATCGACAGCCGCCCTCCTGATCCAGCCTCAGGGAACGCCTAGACTGACAGGTGTCTGACTACATCGGGTTAATGGCTTTAAGAAGCAAGGAGCCCCTGGACTACTAGGTGTGCAGGCTTGATCTGTGGCCAAAGCTGGCACAATTTGCCATGGAACTCTTGGCTTACCCCTTGTCGAGTGTCAAGGACGTTCAGCGGAGTAGCGGGATCATGACCGATAAGCACACTCGTCTAGCTCACGACAGTGTGGACTACCACACATTTCTAAAAGTGAATGAGGCATGCATCTCGGAGGAATTCAACACCTCTGACGACTATGTGTAATTGAATTTCCTCATGCTAGCCCACACACCCACACATATCCTCCACCACACATAACAAAGAATGGTCCTTTTATTATGTATATACAGCGGCATAAAAGGCCTTTTCTGTCAGGTGAATGCCTAATTTCTGGGTCCTGTACTGAAACTTCCATCACTAGTGGCCACTGGCCATCACAAAGCCCTGATCTCAATCTTATTGAAAATGTATGGGAAAAGCTGAAAAGGTAGGTGCAAGCAAGGCAACCAACAAACATGGCTCAGTTACACCAGTTTTGTCAGGAGGAATAGGCCCAAAGTCCGACCAACTGTTGTGAGAAGCTTGTGGAAGGCTATCCAAAACGTTTGACCCACGTCATACACTTTAAGGGCAATGGTACCAAATATTAATAAATTGTATGTAAACTTTTGACTTTGCAGAAAGTAATAAAATGCCTTTAAACATTCTCTTACTCTCTCTCTCATTATTCAGACATTTGGCAAATAATAATAATTATGGTAATCCTAATTGACCAAAAATAGTCAAGGCTTATTCTGGTTTTGTGTCAGATTTTGAGAACATTATGCATATGAGTCATTTTATATAGTGTATGTAAACTTCTGGTTTCGACTGTAGGTAACTCTTTCACAAGACTTCTTGATAATATGCACCATTAAAAAAAGAGGTAAATAGAAAAGAATTTGTAAGAAGAATACTTTCTTCTTCAAACGACTGTATATGAACATTTTCTTCTACATTACCCTAAAGCTGAAATTTGGAGCGTAGATGGTTGAAGCTTGAATTCTGTATATTGAAAACAGATATCCAATAAAATAATCTGTTTCTCATACAAAATTCTCCACTGCTTTTAAACTCTCATTTAGAGAATGGAATGAAGTGTGTCTAAACCAATTATGTATGTTTTGTCACTATGGGAAGTTCCACATGTGCTGCTAAAATGACTGTCCAAACGGTCTGAAATAAAATCCAATTTCTAAGAAATTCACTGAAGCAAAAATAATATTTTATATAATATGAATGGTATTACTCATTGTTTAAAAAGAGGAAAAGCATACAGGAATGTATCGGCAGGATCGATATAATTGTGTTCTCCATGTCAGAAATGAAATATTTTGCTCAACGATAAAACATTTAATCAACTGGATTGGGACAGTATTGATATCTATACTTTCATAAATATAACAAGTATGGAAGCTGAAAGACAAAAGCCTTGTGCTGTAAATAAAATTCCTCCAGAATACATGTCATATAACCTATTGATGTCAAACTGCAAGAAAAAAATATGACTACAAAAATAAATATAAAATATCTTTTAACAAGATTGTATGCAGGTTTTTGATACAAAAGGGAGATCTAGCAAAGTCCGGTGGCATACGCCAGGATATGATAGCCAGGTGTGCTGCCAGATGCTGAGCCTGATTTATAACAAGGCATACACTTGTAGGCATAGTAGATCATAAATGTGACCTCTCCCAACCCTTGTCATGCCCACTTTTTTTTTTTTTGACAGAAAAAAACTGTCCTTCTTCTGGTCCTCTGCAAGATGCCACCAAGAGCATTCCTATAGACTTTGGAGAGGTAGTGTTCCATCTGAGTACCTTTGTCAGATCAGAAGACACCAGTATTTATAAAAAGGCATATGGTAAACGAGATAATACCTTTGGGTGGAATTTGGTGCAAATATATGTGTCACTCTTAGATGGAATTGCAACTCACCTGTGGATAGATGATAAATAGTTTTAATCCCTTTTAAATTGTAAGAAGCTACATTACCAGACAGAGTCCATGGACAAGAGTGAGTTATTAATGCAGACGGATCCGTACTGAACGGAGCCTCCGTCTGCATTAATATGATCGGATCCGTTCAGAACGGATCCGATCAAGCGCTAGTGTGAAAGTAGCCTTAATGTGCAGTAGAGATAAGAAAGATCTACATGGGCATGGTTATATTACCTCAGCCCAGAACAGAAGCTAGGAGAGATAAAGGTAAAATAAATGCATTATAAAATTCCAGCTGTCTTCATATATAATTATTTGAAAGGATGTTGATTAGTGATGATCGAGCATGCTCGGCCAAACACTCTCGATGCTCGGCACATGGCGGTACTTGGCCGGGTACCGCATGTGCTCAAGCGCCATGCTCGAGTCTCCTCTCCGCACGTTTCTTGGTTGCTACGCAGCCAATAAACGTGCAAGTAAGTCCTGCCCTCACTGTAATGCCAGTAGCCATGTTGGCTACTGGTATTACAGTGATTGGCTGGCCGGAACGCATCATCAGTTGTTAAATAGCACCCAATGACGCATGTTCGGCTCATTCATAGTCAAGGAGACCTGAGCATAGGAAGGTACAGAGAGTGTAGGGAGTGTAATTTAATATTTTTTTTGTACAAAAACGTTTCAGAGACCCAAACGTAAGGACTATTGTGTTTGACAGTAGCAATATATGTTTGTAGCGCAACCTGCGCTAAATTGCTCAGTGTTAGGCCTCATGCACACGACCATTGATTGGGTCTGCATACAAGCTGCTCGGATGCGGACCCATTCACTTAAAAAAAAAAAAACGCAAAAATAATATAACATGTCCTATTCTTGTCCGCAAAACGGACAAGAATAGGCAGTTATATCAATGGCCGCCCGTTCCGCAAATTGCGTAAGGCTTCCGTTTTTTGCAGATCAGCGGTTTGCGGACCGCCAAAAATGGCACGGTCGTGTGCAATTTGCCTTAGGGAGAGCTATGCATAGGAAGGGACAGACAGTGTAGCAAGTGTAACAGGAACATTTTCATACCAAAAACTTTTCAGAGACCCAAGGACTATTGTGTGTGACAGCAGCAATATATATTTTTTGCGCTTCCTGCGCTAAATACCATGTAATAGGTCACTGCGGACAGTTAAATTATTAGCTCCACATCTCCTGTGTAAAGTGTGTGCATCCCTAAAATATCAGTGACATCCAGTGTACTTTATCAGTAGACCGTGTCCGCTCCGGACAGTTAAATTATCCTTGCCACATCTCCTGTTTAAAGTGTGCGCATTCCTAAAATATCAGTGACATCCAGTGCACTTTCTCTGTAGACGATGCCCGCTGCGAACAGTTAAATTATCCGCTCCACATCTCCTGTTTAAAGTGGGTGCATCCCTAAAATTTCAGTGACATCCAGTACACTTTTTCCATAGATGGTGTCCGCTGCGGACAGTTAAAGTCCACAGCAAGTCCTGTTTCAGTAGCCAGGAGTCAGGTCAATACAATCCTCACCCTGATCCTCCTTTCTCCCACCATGTACAGTCTGGCCACACAAGTGATCCCACACCTCTTTTCATAGCTTTTACTTGATTTGGCCCTCTCGCCAAGCACGCTTGAAGAGGGACATGAGATCTTGTGCCCTGATTCCCAACCTCTTGAGCATCCACAGTCACAAGAACATGACGGTGGGGAACGGCAAAAAGGTGGATGATGATGAGACACAGTTGTCAATGAGTCAACCGCAATTACTGTGTCAAGAGGTTGATGAAGAGGATGAGACACAGTTATCAATCACAGAGGTTGTGGTTAGGTCAACAAATCAGGAGGGTGATCAGAGTGAAAAAGTGGAAGAGGAGGTGGTGGACAATGAAGTCACTGACCCAACCTTGGAAGGTGGATAGCCGAGTGAAGCCAGCAGTACAGAGGGGGAGGGATCTGCAGCACCACAACAGGCTGGAGGAGGCAGTGGGGCTGCAAAAGAGAGAAGGCGGGCCACAGCAAACAGGCCTGCAACTGATCCACGGATCACCCCCTTGCCAAGAGGTAGATGTTCTGCAGTATGGTGCTTTTTTTGGGAAAGTGCAAACGACAAGAGAATAGTATAAAAAATAGAGCAAAAAAAGCGTCACTTACTGAATCTTCACAAGTCGTAGCTTTATTTCAGGTTAAAACACTGCGGATGTGGATCACAATTGCAGTAAAGTAAGTAAAGTTGCCTTACTTTGCTGCAATTGTGACCCACATCCGTGTTTTAACCTGAAATAAAGCTACGACTTGTGAAGATTCGGTGAGTGCCGCTGTTTTCCTCTATATTTTATGTGATTATTGGTCTGCTTGCTCTATCTGAGTAACACCTATTTCACTGCATGGTTGCTGAGAAAAGTGTTGCTGACATCGGAGCGCGTTCAGTCGTGCCGGCTGCGATTTATTTTTGCTGTACAAAAGAATAGTAGTTTTCAACCTGTGTCATACGAAAATGAGCAGGGGCATGAACAATTGCAACCTCACCACCACCAGCATGATCTGCCAAATGGCTTCCAAGCACCGTAATAAGTGGGATGAACGCCTAGGTCCACAATCTGTGTCTGCAGGTCACACCACTGCCTCCTCTTCCCCTATGTTATGTGCTAGCAATCTCCTGTCGAAGGCACAGATGTCTCTCGCCCTGCACCTTGACCTCCGCAAGCACCATCAGTGACCACATCCAATTCCATGTCCCAATGCAGCATCCAAATGTCCTTACTAGTGTTGAGCGAGCACCAAAGTGCTTGTGAGCTCTGGCCGAACACATCGGTATGCCTGTGTGTTCTACCGAGCACAGTGGAAGTAAGTGGAAGAACCCAAGACACCCCCTGCTTGGAAGAGAAGAGAGTGGAAACCCCATGAAAATGGTTTGGAAACAGCATTAGAGGAAAGCTGGATGCATCTTAGACTCATATTATGTACAACATACAATAGGCAACCACACAAAGGCTATATGCCAAAAGCCAGGTATGTGCAAGCCATCAATCTACCCAGAAGACAGATAACAGGCAGCATATCTTACAACAGCAGCCTTGTGCACTATGAGATATTCCAAACCAACTCTCATCTGACTGAGAACCAGTGAACCTCAAAATTAATTTGCATCTGTTGGATGGCTTGGGTGGACCTGCACACCTAGATCAATATCATTAGGGCAACAAAAAGTTTTCTGATTGTCCTAACATAATATTCAATAAAAAAAGGCAGTGAAGAAGTGAGCACTCACAACATTTGGACCATAAAGGATATGTTTATTAATTGATAAGGGAGTTGCTTATACAATAAAAACCTTCTATATAAAATTGTCACGGCTGAGCATGGGGGAAACCCTCAGCCGTGTGATGCCAGATGATATTATGGCTGGTTGGCCAGGAGAACAGGATAGGGAGCAGGTCACCTCCTCAAGCATCCCTAACCTGACCCTAACTCCTACCTGCATGGGCCAACCTTTAAGTTAGGAGGACCCATGCGCAGGAACCTCGGAGCCCTGACTTACCCTCCACAGATCCCTGAGCTAGGAGCTGGGTAAGACGACCTACTCCTCCTAGGCACGGAGGAGCAGGAGTCTCCATGGCCACGCTGCTGGGAAAAGGGGAACACAAACAGCTTTACAGGAATGGCAGGCGAACGAGAAGTTCCACCAACCTGCCACAGCCTTGCTGATTGGATCCCTGAGCAAACAGGAATCCAGAACCGTAAGCTGCACCAAAACACATAGGAAGGTCCCAACAGAACATAACATAGACATCACATAAAACATAAAGTGACATTCATAAGGACAATATCTTTATGACCACAGGGGTGGCTCTCACTGGCAGGTAGAATAGACAGGAGGCTGCTCCAGCCAAGCATGACTAAAGCAACCCTCAGACCTGCAGTAACAGTGAGGCTTTATAGGCCAAGAAGCCACACCCCACAGTCGGACACACCCAGTGACATCAACACACACTGGGAAGGGAGTTAACCCTTCCAGCACCACAGAAGGGAAACACACATTAAGGGGAAGTGACCAAACTAAGACCACACTGTGGCTGTTGCCGCAGGCAACGACATGGGTGGCAGCCGTCCTGGGAGACAGCCCAAAGGCCGGGACACTGTCACCCCATGTACATCATACCAAATGTTGCCACGGGCAGCCACAGTGAAGGGAAAGTGTCAAAGTGCACACCAGACAACACAAAGTGCACACCAGACATACAAACGTGCATACACACACGCACACAACTCCAAGGGAACCGCACACATAGCTGTTGTCCGCGGCAACCACACTTGAGGCAAACAACATAATGCCTCAAGCTGCGGTTGAAACAACTACCCAAACCGCGGGCAACTGTATGCGGCTCCCAAGGAGTCAAGGCCATAACTGTGGCCATGACAAAAATGCATGAATTACACAAAATCCATATATCACACAATAAATGAAATTGGTACCAAGGGTTAAAAAGATCAAAAAATAAAAAAATACTGGTATCGGGGTGGTACCCCTATTCCCACAATATTTGGTAGCGTAGTATGCAGGAATAATATTCAATAACCTTTCCTTACAGTTTTGTCATGTAAAAACTCATTTGCATAAACATGGGCATATGGGAAAAACATGCAAATGAGCAGAATCTGCCTTGTTTTTCAGCTGTCATAAGACTATGAAAACCAATCAATGGTGCTATTGAGCTATGAACAGTGCCCGCTATTGGTTTCACAATCTTATGACAAAACAAATATTCTTGTCAGAAGACTATGAAACCAATAGAGGGCGCTGTTCATAACTCAATAGCGCCATCTATTGGTTTCATAGTCTTCTGACAAGAATATTAGACTGAGTCTTATGACAAGCTTATTAGTGTAGCCTTTTGCATGGAAAATTTGCAATGAAAATTTGCGATTAGAATATTTGCGATCTACACTAGGATGATATCTGAAACTGGGAAAGCTGGGTAATAACTCGCAATCTATACTGAGATATTACCCAGCTTTTCCAGTGTCAGATATCATTACTTACTTACTGAATAATTATTACATAATAGTCGCTATATATTTGTTTTTTAGAATATTCTGAATGTACTAAAAAACGAATATAGAGCAATATAGAGAAATATGATCTCAGCGAATAGTCTTGTCATAACACTATTCAACTAATAGAGGGCGTTGTTCATGAGTCATGAGTCATAACTCATGACTCATGAACAGCACACTCTATCAGTTGCATAGTCTTATGACAAGACTATTCGCTGTTGTGAGTAAATAGTCTTGTCATAGCACTATGCAACTAATAGAGGGCAATGTTCATGAGTCATGATTCATAACTCATGAATTATGACTCATGAACTGTGCTCTCTATTAGTTGCATAGTGTTATGACAAGACTATTCGCTGTTGTGAGTGAATAGTCTTGTCATAACACTATATAACTAATAGAGGGTGATGCCCATAAGATATTCTACTCATTTGCCTGTCTTTAACATATGCCCATGTTTATGCAATATTTTTTTTTTCAATGACAAAAATAATAGAAAGGCTATTGAATATTATGTTAGGACAATCAGAAAACTTTTTGTCTCCCTAATGATAGTGATCTAGGTGTGCAGGTCCACCCAAGCCATCCAACAAATAAAAAATAAAATAAAAATGGTTCTCAGTCAGATGAGAGCTTGTTTGGAATATCTCATAGTGCACAAGGCTGCCATTGTAAGATTTGCTGGTTGTTATCTGTCTCATGGATAGATTGGGCACATACCTAGCTTTTGGCATAAAGCCTTTGTGTGGTTGTGTATTGTATGTCGTACATAATAGGAGTCTAAGACACATCCAGCTATCCTATTAATGCTGTTGCCAAACCATTTTTATGGGGTTTCCATCAATTTCTAATATTTTTCTATGAACCAAACAGCCTCTTCTCTTCCGAGCAGAGGGGGCCTGGGGTTCTCCCATTGACTTCTATTGTATTTGAGCACACAAATTATTCTGCCGAGCACTCGGATCTGCTGAGCATAGCGTTACTTGAGCCGAACAGCAGTTCAGCCGAGAATACTCGCTCAACACTAGTTCTTACTCCAGACCTTTGAACACAAGCAAAAATACCCAGCTAGCCACACACAGGCTTAGCACTAAATGCATAGCTTTCCAAATTACTGGCCCTGGAAATGTTGCCATTTAGGCTTGAGGACACTGAAGCCTTCCGCAGGCTGATGTCGGCAGCCGTCCTGCATTACGCAGTCCCCAGCTGCCACTATTTTTCAAGGTGTGCCATGCCCGCCTTACACCAACATGTGTCCTGTAACATCACACGTGCCCTGACCAACGCAGTTACTGGGAAGGTCCACTTAACTACGGACACATGGACAAATGCATTCGGCCAGAGACGCTACAATTTCCTGGTGGCACACTAGGTGAATGTTGAGGAGGCCGTTGAGGGATGGCACAGGTGATACCGATGCCAAGGATTGCGGGCCCTACGTCGATCAGGGTTTTCAACAGCACCTATGTTAGTAGCTCCAAACCCCCCTTCTTCTCCTCCTCCGCCTCCTCCTCCACTTCCACCGCCGATTTTTATCCGCGTGCAGCACCAGTCAGTCATCAGTCGGTAGCTGGAAGCAGTGTAGCACTGCAGTGGGGAAGCGGCAGCAGGCCGTGCTGAAGCTGATATGCATAGGGGACAAAAAGCACACCACCGCAGAGCTGTGGCAGGGGATTAGAGACCAGACTGAGCTGTGGCTCTCGCCACTCAACCTAGAACCAGGCATGGTTGTGTCTGATAATGGCCGTAACTTGGTGGTGGCTTTGGAGCTCGGCAAGCTCACACACATCCCATGCCTAGCCCACGTGTTCAACCTTGTGGTTCAGCGATTTCTCAAAACCTACCTCAATTTACCTGAGATACTGGTGAAGGTGTGCCATGTGTGTGCACATTTCCTAAAGTCATCAACAGCTTCAGCCGGTCTGTCAACACTGCAGCAGCGCTTGAAATTGCCAGCTGTTGTGCGATCTGAGCACTCGCTGGAATTCCATGTTCCACATGTTGACCAGGCTTTGTTAGCAGCAGAGTGCAGTAGTGGAATACCAGCTGCAACTTGGTCATCGCCTTTCCAGTCAGTTTCCGCTATTCACAAGCAAGAAGTGGGCATGGATGTCTGACCTCTGTGAGGTTTTAAGAAACTTTGAGGAATCAACACAGATGGTCACCAGCGATAACGCTATTATCAGCGTTACAATCCCATTTCTGTGTCTACTCAAACGCTCGCTACTCACAATTAAGGAAGCTTTGCATGTGGAATAGGTGGAAATGGTGGAAGACATTACACAGGGTGATAGCAGGACCACCCTCAATTCGTCTTCTCAGCGCAAATTGGACGATGAAGAGGAGGAGGAGGAGGAGGAGCAGGAGAAGGTTGCCTCCGCTACAGTGGGTAGTACCCATGAAAGTTTCATTCCATCTGATTAGCGTGGGTGGGCAGAAGAGGAGGAAGAGGATGAGGAGATTGAGAGTGATCCAAGTCTTGTCTGTTGGTACTCTGGCACACATGGCTGACTTCATGTTAGGCTGCCTTTCCCGCGACCCACAAGTTATACGGATTTTAGACAACACAGATTACTGGTTGTTCACCATGCTCGACACCCGCTACAAAGAGCACTTCTGATCTCTCATTCCTTTGGTGGAGAGGACGAGCAAAATTATGCAATTTCAGAAGATCCTTGTTGAGAAATTGCTCCAAAAATTTCCATTTGACAACGCTGGCGGCAGAGTACACAGTTCCTTGGCCAACCGAGGAAGGGAGACAAGGGGACACACAGCAGAGGCAGGGCAGCACTCTCCAAAGCCTGGGACAGTTTTATGACACCCCGCCAGCACCCTCACCCTGATGTGCGTCCTAGTTTCACAAGGAAGGACAAATTTTGGAAGATTGTAAAGGAGTACATAGCAGACCATGTCAGCATCCTCAATGATCCCTCAGTGCCTTACAACTACTGGGTGTCCAAGCTGGACACATGGCACAAACTGGCGCTCTATGCCTTGGAGGCTCTGGCCTTCCCTGCCGCCAGCGTTTTGTCTAAGCGGGTATTTAGCGCTGCTGGTAGCATTATAACAGATAAGCGTATCCGCCTGTCAACTGAAAATGCTGAGAGGTTGACTCTTATAAAAATGAACAAGGCCTGGATTGGCCATGACTTCTCGACTTCACAAGAGGAAAGCTGATGAACATAAAGGCACTTTAAATGTGTTGTTTATAATGTACTGAATACACTGTATTCCCATGCACCCCTTCTACCACAAACAAGGGTATATGGTTGAATCTTCTTTTTCTCATCCTCCTTCTCATCTTCCATCATATCAACACATGCTTACCCGTCGGATATAATGCACTTGCATATATGCCCTTTCACATATAATGTTTTACAGGGTCAGCTCAGCTGCAGGTCCTCACATATACATTTTTAAAGGGTCAGGTCACCAGCAGGCCCTCGCATATAATTTTTTAGAGGGTCAGCTCACCATCAGGCCCCCCCATATAATTTTTTTGAGGGTCAGGTCACCAGCAAGCCCCCTGCATATAATGTTTTAAAGGGTCAGCTCACCAGCAGGCCCTTGCATATAATGTTTTACAAGGTCAGCTCACCATCAGGCCCTCGCATATAATTTTTTAGAGGGTCAGCTCACCAGCAGGCCCTTGCATATAATGTTTTAAAGAGTCAGCTCACCAGCAGGCCCTCGCATATATTTTTTTTAGAGGGTCAGCTCACCTGAAGGCCCTTGAATATAATGTTTTACAGGGTCAGCTCACCTAAAGGCCCTCGCACATAATTTTAGAGGGTCAGATCACTAGCAGGCCCTTGCATATAATGTTTTAGAGGGTCAGCTCACCAGCAGGCCCTCACCTACAATGTTTTATAGGGTCAGCTTACCAGCAGGCCCTTCCCATATATTTTTTTAGAGCAGGCATCCTCAAACTGTGGCCCTCCAGCTGTTGTAAAAGTACAACTCCCACAATGCCCTGCTGTAGGCTGATATCTGTGTGCTGTTCGGGCATGCTGGGAGTTGAAGTTTTGCAACAGCTGGAGGGCCGCAGTTTGAGGATGCCTGCTTTAGAGGGTCAGCTCACCAGCAGGCCCTAGCATATATAATTTTTTACAAGGTTAGCTCACCAGCAGGCCTTCACCTACAATCTTTTACAGGGTCAGTTCACCTGAAGGCCATCAAATATGTTTTAGAGGGTCAGCTCACCAGCAGGCTTGCACCTAAAATTTTTTACAGGGTCAGCTCACCAGTAGGCCCGAATCTAACATCTTTTTCAGGGTCAGCTCACCAGCAGGCCCACACAAAATATCTTTTAGGTAAGCTGACCTGTAGGCCCTCGCATATCATTTTTTACATAGTCAGCTCACCAGCAGGCCTTCACCTACAATATTTTACAGAGTCAGCTCACCAGCAGGCCCTCACCTAAAATCTTTTACAGGGTAAGTTCATGTGCAGGCCAGCACCTAAAATCTTTTACAGGCTCATATCACCTGCAGGCCCTCACCTAATTTTACCTAATAGGCACTTTTTGCGCATGCTGCCTTGCTTGGATGTGGTAGCTGTAGCTGTTTCTCAGGCTCCCTCTCTGGAATCGAACCCTGATTCTCCGTTACCCATAGTCACTATGGTTTGCGCTGACAATAACATTGCAAATTGATAGGCCAGACATCCGAATGGATCATCGCCATCAGGGGAACGTGCGATCGGCCCCGGGTTATCTAGAGTCACCAAAGCGGCAGCAGGCCCTCACCCATAATGTTTTAGATGGTCACCAGCAGGTCGTTGCTCCTAATGTTTTTGAGGGTCACCAGCAGGCCATTAATCATAATTTGTCAAGGCTGTGTATGATGTCCTCCTTTAAATGTAACAAAAGTTGTATTGTAGTAGCTGGTTCCTTTTAATTTTTGGCAGCCCTTTCACTTAGTGCATAGGCTTTTTGAGTGTAGGAGTGCCACTACATGAACAATTGTACCACAATGTGAATGAGGCCCTCCTTTATGTAATATACAGGTTGTACCGGAGTGCCTCTTCCTTGTAATTTTTAGAAGCACTTGCACTTTATATACAAGTAAATATACAGGAGAGAATGTTTCCTAACAATTTTTCCTCTAAAATCAATTTTATTCTTCGGTCCTGTGCGTATTATTGTCAGTCTGTAAAAGTGGCGTACTACTTTGACAACATTGTTCACAGCAGCAACCTGGGAGTCCAAGATGCATCCAGACATCCTCCCCATGCTGTTCCCGAACCATTTCAGTTGTGTTTCCATCCATTTATCACCTTTTACTTTGAACCAGGCATCCTCCCCTCTTCAGAGCAGGGGGTGCCTGGTTTAATGCTCGGGTTCTCCCATTGACTTCCATTATACTCGGGTGCTCGGTAGTCCCCCGACCCCCCGAGCATCCGAGCACTATGGTGCTCAATAAACACTAATGTTGATGCCAACTAGAAAACAGCTTTAAGAAAGCCAAGAGATGTTCTTTAAATGTATCTATTCATTGTTATGTATTTTACTATATTAGTATACTGTATAATAGCATGGATTATAAGCTGCTAATAGGAACAATATGTCTCACTAATACAGTACTTGACACTTTGAAGAACTGAAGAGTTGTCTTTATCTTTGGCATTACTAAAGGCGTATTACACAAACCGATGTGGCAGAACATTGTCAGGAAAGCAGCGTTTCTTCCTGGCAATGGCCTGCTCCTAGCAGCGGAGATTGTTGATATTACAAGCAGAGATCTCCTCAGTATGGGGAGGAGAGACCGCTATGTCATCCATCGTCCCCATGCTGTATAGAGGTTTGCCTGCTCAGATCGTTATTAGACACCACAATCTGCTGCTGCAAACAATAACTTTTTAATATGTTAAAAGATTTTGATTGCCCGATGATCGAGCGTTTGCAAGTTCTTTGGACAATCGGTAGCAGTATTATACTGCCAGATGATCGTTAATGAGCATTCATGCTCATTAACGATCATACTATCTGCCAAGAAATTGGGCAGTGTAATACAGGCTTAGGCCTCTTTCACACTACTACCGTATGGCTATTTCAGTGTTTTGCAGTCTGTTTTTCACGGATCCGATGTTCCATCTTGTTGTTTCCGTTGTGTTTCCGTTTTTCCGTATGGCATATACAATATACAGTAATTACATAGAAAAAATTGGGCTGGACATAACATTTTCAATAGATGGTTCCGATGTTCCGTTTTTTTTTTTGTGGACCCATTAACTTGAATGGAGCCACGGAACGTGATTTGCAGGCAATAATAGGACATGTTTTATCTTTCAACGGAACGGAAAAACAGAAATACGGAAACGGAATGCATACGAACAACATTCATTTTTTTTTTTGTGGAACCATTGAAATCAATGGTTCCGTAACGGTACGCAAATAACGGCCCGCAAAACGAAAAAAAAAAAAAAAAAACCTGTAGTGTGACAGAGACCTTAAGGGCTGTTTTATAGATTTTACTATGAATGCCCATTAACGTTTACATTAGAACAGGGGTGCACAACCTTTTCTGGTTGGGGGCCACATTGTCAGACTGAAGGAATCCCATGGGCCGAAAATAAAAGTTAAAGGGGTATTACCAACTGATATACTGTATTTATTGCATATTGTACATACAGTATACACCATAAATGTCTACTTACACCTCCAGGACTCCCATCTAATGGGAGAATACATGAAAAATGCATGTGAGCAGCCACGAGACATAGACATACATGTCTGTCACCAGATGGTTGAGGGACGCACAGAATGATATTGAGGGCCGCATGTGGCCCCCGGGCCGCAGGTTGTGCACCCCTGCATTAGAAGATTAGTTTATCAGCATGGATTATCAACTGCTAATAGGAAGAATATGTTTCCCTAATATAGTACCTGACATCTTGAATATTATCCACTTGGGTTAGAACTGAAGAGTTATCTTTACATTTGATCTACAGGTACTTTTCAGTTTTTACTCTTCTGATTAAAGTTTAACTTTCATTGTTAAGTGTTGTCATGACTGAAGAGTCTGTCACCTAAACGGCCCTTTAAGTGATTGTTGGAGCAGTTGCATAAATTTCAGTTCGGCACCTTCCATTCAAAATTGCACATTTTCAACAACTGTCAAAATTGTCCCAGTTTTATGTCATTCTACTATGCTTTGTAGGAACTAATGTCCTTTGTAAAAGATAGATTTACAGATGCTGCATACTTCAAACTGTCATCAAGCAATGGATGCTGTTATGTATTCTGGCACATTTTGTACAGGCAGAGGTGGAAATGTACTGTACAATACTGCTCAGAATATTACTACTTGTGGATAGATCAAAATATATCTTTCAACTGAGAATCCATCACAATCCATCACAAGAACAGTTGTCTAAATTTCTTTCACTTCATCAAATTGGACATGTGGTTAATTAAGGCAAGCCCTAATTTGGCAACGTGAAACGATTTACAGTATTGGCCAAATATTGCACTGTATAATGATTGGATCTGCTTATGCTGTGACCTGCAGGTTGTCATCACTATAACATGCAAGTCACCAGTTATCCAGCAGGTTTTCGAGTCGCACCTTACTGGTCACAATTCAACAACATCTACATTTGTTGCGTTTTGATGTAGCAATGCAAATACGGCAAAGTCACCCTAGGAACCCAAGCCTAAACGAGCTGTTCTAACAGAAAAGTCTATGTTCATATTCTCTAGTAGATAACGTAATACAAAGTCACAAAGTCCAATACTATGTTTTCTCAGCAAGCCAAACCAAATATCATAACTACCGAAAAAAAAATTCTCTCTTTCTGAAAAAAACTTGACCAAGTATTACATGGTTGGCCATTTCACTGAATAAATATATGTCATGCTGCTCTCTCCCTGTAGAGGTTAATGCAGGGTAAATATATGACTGATATATAGTTTTATGGAAAAGATTCAGTAAAACGTTTTATTTTGTACATTGAAAATAGTAGTTGTGAGCGAATCGGCTTGTCCCACAATGGATGAACCAGATTCGCTCATCATATTATCTTTACGATGTCCGAAGGACTATGTTTATTGCAGTGTTAAAATGTATTCTTTTTTGACCTCTCTGGTGAATGGGACTGTGGGAACTAACATAGGCTGGTGCTGTTTTAAGAGTGTGCAAGCACGTCCCTGCTGATAGATTGCAAGGTGGTCGTACCCATGGAAACGATGAGTGTAGAATGTGATAGGAAAATGAATCTAGTCAGCAAAGAAGGCAATATAGATAATAACAATACATTAGTAAGTGGCTTGTATTAAATTTCTCTACATAATAAATGCCACTTGCTGAAGTGGCAAAACCCCTTTAAGTATATATGTGCATGTGCCACTACTCACAGTAATGGTGCATATGTGAGATTAAGATGGTCTTGCAAGAACGGTGGCTATCTTAATTGGTCCTCATTGGAAAGAATACATTTTATTAGTGCTATGAAGACAGTCCTTTGGCTACAGTAAAGATAATATGATGAATGAAGCGGGTTCATCAGCAGAAGGATGAACCAATGCACTCATCACTAATTTAAATCTCAGTTCTTTGTGAGCTGTCTTATCAGTGGTTAAGAGCTATGCATGTATGGGGAAGACTGTCAATCACTGATAAGACTTCTCATTTGGTTACTGAGCTCAAAAAGAGCAGAGACTTAAAATGTATAAAATGTACTGAATCTTTCCCCCAAAACAGATCAATCTGCTCAGCTCCTTCTGCTCTATAGCATGCTGCCTACAGATTGCATTGCATTTCATGGTGACAGGTTCTCTTTAAAGAGAGCCTACATAAATAGCATCTCTCTGTCATGTTCATTTATGTCCTAAGGACTGTCTGCTACTGAAAATTTAAGTAGTACTTCCCCTATTACTGATTGAATTTTCCAATAGAAGAGAGACCTGAGGACATTTCTATCTTATGTACTTTTTCACTTTTTTTGATTCTCCTTAGGGGCATTGAACATACGATTAGTAGAAAGTCCTATAGACAGAAATGAATTACTACTGCTGTCTACGGCATTCAATACATTCCTATGGAGCCCTGCAACATGTAGGTCTCAATATTAACTATGTCTGTGGTAGACTTGGATCCTTTAGGGGGACCAAGGCTACCACAATGAATGAACTGCTCCCATGATCTCCAAACCGGTGAACCGTTCGGGCCCGGGGGGAGCATTGCTCACAATTGACAGCGGCATCTGAGGGGTTAAATGTCTGCAAATTGTGTTATCGAAGACCGCAGACATTAGTACTGGGTGTCTGCTATGTGAAACAGCAGAAACCCGACAGCTAGGGTGCCGACTCTGCTGAGAAGCAGACACCCTCTTTAAAGACTCAACATGTCTGACGAAGGTCGGGAACAGATTTAAAATTAGTTGACCGATTACAACAACTTATCCACTATCCACAGTACAGGGGATAAGTGTTTGATCGGGTCTTACATCTAGGGCACACGACATTCAGTATGCACTTGCTGCTCCATTCTGTAATATGGGGCTGCCGGAGACAGCCAAATGCTTGGACTTGGCTCTCTGGCAGTCCCATAGAGTTGAATGGTCCGGTAAACACACATAGAAGTCTGCCTTTCCATTCAAACAAGGGAACAGGGCACCATTTTTATAATAAGCAGGGGCGCCAGCGCTCAGACCTTCACCAATCAGATACTTATCACCTGACCTGTAAATAGGGGATTCATTGTTGTAACGAGACAAATATCATGTGCTTGGTGAAATCCGATTATGTTCTTTAAGATGCCAGATTTGGATCTAGGGGAAATACAAGCATTAAGGTCACCTATGTATCTGCCATGAGCCTATCCTACTTTAAATGCCTCAGCTGTCAAGCAATCGGTCCCTGCCAAATTGTAAACCTTATCACTGCCCTGTAAAATGTTTTACCCTCTTTGTCATTTTTAAGCCTAGGGGGGTAAGAAACCTATTGGCCTATTATGTTCCCCATTCTCCACAGTGTCCATAGTTGTTTTAATGGGGAGAGTAAGACAGAAACTGCCAGACTGCCTGACAGCAGCTTATATCCAAACCGAGCAAAAGGTTGTTTAAATCCAGTATAGATCTCTTTATTCTGCTGCCATTTGGCATTAAGGGTGGATTCACATGACATTATATGCTTCTGTTTGATGTATATGTTAGAAAAAAAAAAGGATACAAAAATGCAGCCCCACCACATTTTTGTATCTGGCAAAAAAGTGCAAAGGGTGAAGCAATGGTTAGTTGTGCCGCAATCTGCAACTTCGCCCTGCTCATGCCAGGTCTAAAAATGTGGCCGTGATGTGGGCAGGAAAGGGGGTGGGCTGGGTTATTTACAATTTTTTATGCCTGATTTAGACATATAAAATGGTCTAAATGTAAGACTCGTAGAAGTTCGGGTTCGCCGAGTTCATCCGAACTTCAGGTCAAAGTTTGGGTTTGTGACCCAAACTTGACCCCGTGGCCGGACCCTATTGAAGTCAATGGGGACCCGAACTTTACTTTATTATTTTCCTTTATAACATGTTACATGGTGAGCATGTTGACGTCATCGCAGGTTATTTTGCAGGTCCTGCTAAAAGAAGATAGAAGACCAAGTGGTTGAGGTGAGTTGTATTTTTTTGGGTTTTCTTTTACCCCTAAATTGCTATATTCTCTTGCATTTTGTCTTAAAATTGCTATTATTTTCTGCTGTAACTATGTTATAACGGAAAACAATAAAATGACCTAAGCACCGTACCTGGACTTCAGCGAAAAATCCAGGTACCCAAACTCGCAAAGTTCGGTACGAACCCAAACTTTGCAGTTCAGGTTCATTCATCCCTACCCGGAAGCTGTCTTACATTTAGAACTAGCACTGGATGCGCCAAATTTATTGAGAGGCCTGCTCTTCATAACTCCGGCGGATTCACAAGTCTTAATAGATGTGCCCCATACATTTTTTATTTTATTTTTACAATGAAACTGTATGGCATCAGTTTGAGGCACCTGTTTAACGTATAGGTTTTTTGTATATGTTAAGCGGATAGGAAAAATGTGATGTGAACCCTAGCTAAAAGACATTTAAGAAACACTCTATCATATTTGATTTTATGCATATGAGAGCACCTTAAATAATTTCAAAATGAGTAATACCAATTAAATTATCATTTTTAATTTGCTTATTTCTTAAGCTGTTCGGACTTTTCTTTATTAGTTCTTTTGTTCTGAATACATTTTTATCTGTAATATGTTAGAAATGCAGCGCATAGTATAATATAATTTAGCTGTGTCAATAGATGTAATCCCCAATAATCTGTCTGCATATTGTACTCAAAATAAACAAGTTTGAGAATAAAGAAAAGGAAAGAAGGATTAATTGAGGATATTAGGTGACTCAGTCTCCTGCAAAATTCTGAAAAGGTAAAGTTGTCTTGATAACTAACCCGCTTCACATGTTCAGTATGTTGAAGGGTTGAAGGATTATTATATTTGACATACACAATGTAGCAGATCGTGATGTGCTGAACATTCATTGCTATTCAAAACCACTAACACGTCATCCCTCTTGAAAAACCGGTGAGGACATGATGGAACGGTTCTGTCATATATACTTATGATAGACAATATTTTTAGAGAGTGAAAACTCAGGTGGAAACCATGGGGCAGATTTAGTATAGCCGGGCGCAGGCTCGGACTGGCCTACAGGGGTACAGGGGAATCCCCCGGTGGGCCCCTGAGCAAGGTGAGCCCCTGTCTCCCACCCCCTGCACAAGTGACACATAACACTTTAGATTTACTGTACTACATACATATATTCAATGTACAGCACCTCAACCAGCCTATGTCCATATAAAAAAACTTGTTAAATTATTTATTATATTTGAATGTATCCGTATGGTGGGCCCTCAAAATAAATTTTACTGGTGGGCCCTAGGTACCCCAGTCCAACACTGGCCGGGCGGCATATACCTTGTCATAAATTAGGTTCAGCTTCCGGTAGTCCATGCACCTATACTGATACAGTACACCAGCCTCTGGCATAAAAGATGATAAATGTTTCAGGGCGCTGCCCCCTCCCTGCCCTCGCTATGTCTCCCTTTCTGGAAAGTGCTGAAGGTGGAGGAGAAGAAACACTTTGTAAGGGGATTCAAAAAGTTGCACACACGCAGTTAGTTTTTCACACGATAAAACTGGCATATATTTATGATAAATCTGCCTGAATATATATACAAGATCCAGAAGATTGTTAGATAGTTATTCAAATTTGGATGGACAAAAGTTTAATAAAATATCAAGGTTAAAGGGCTGTCTCATCAGAGTACTTCTGATTGCCCTGGGTCCCACTCCCTGGACATTGTCAGCCATAGGAATGGCCATCTTTGTAATATAAGGACAACTGAAGTCTATTTATCCTAAGTGCCCACCTGGCCTAATAAGACACACAAGGGGGGTTGTTTTCATTAAACAAACCCTTTTAGGTTATGCTGTTTTATAATTTTTTCACCAATCGGTTACACTGTGTGAGGTTTATTTACTTTTGTAATGATTCCTCTTGAATTCCATTTAAGTATTGCAGTTGATTTTATAATGATCTGATGAACCTATTGATGAGACCATTCAATGACAAGAACATGTGGTATGTCTACATTTGCAACCATTTTTATGGATCTCATGAATTTTGAATAAAACAGAAATAAGGCAAGTTTGCAAACTGAATTAATAAAAAATAATCTGCTATCTAGAACTATGTGTTATGGATACAGACTACAATCCCTGTGAAGACTCATTCTGTAGTCATACTCCATTCTATCAGTTCTCTACTTCTTGATTTTCTACTGAATGTAAGTTAATATTTAGTAGGTAGCAGGGGAGGAACTAATGATTACTGTGTGTGTGTGAACTGGAAGGTGAAGCCCGAGCTGTAATTAGTGTCATCCATTAGGGCTCAGGCCTCATTGCCGGGTCTGCACTCTCCCCAGGAGGTGCCATGCAGTGACATTATCATGCCTCCTAGGCTGAGTTGAAGAGCACACAGGCCAAGATCACCCCCAGCCAATCCCTCTACTGTGTGCTCTCAAGTCTCTTACTCAGCCCAGCAGGTGCAATGAGATCACTGCATTGGGAGAATATGTGCACCATTCATTGGGGGAACAGGGCTAAGTTAGTATCACTGTTAAAGGGACCATCAAGGGGGCATATCTTAACTTATGTTTGGACACTAAGGGGGCATTCTTCTGTGTTACAGCACTAAGAGGGGCACCATGTGGGGGCACAAAGGGGGCATTGTACTGTGTTTGGGCACTAAAGGACTAAAGGGAGACATAAGTAGTCTGACAGAGGCACGACTACCTAGTGAGGGCACTAAAGGAGCATTCTACTGTTTGGGAACTGTTGGGGCACTCATCTATGTGGCAGCACTGAGGGGGCATAACCACTGTGGTGAAGGGGCACTGGGGCTTAACTACTGAGTGGGTGCACTAAGGGGGCATTCTACTGTGCATTTAAAGATAGGAGCTGAGCCTTTTCTAGGTTTCCTGGTAGGATCAGACTAAGGCTACTTTCACACTGGCGTTTCTGGGTCCGCCTGTGAGATCCGTTTCAAGGCTCTCACAAGCTGACCAAAACGGATCAGTTCAGCCCCAATGCATTCTGAATGGATAAGGATCTGTTCAGAATGCATCAGTTTGCCTCCGTTCAGCCTCCATTCCGTTCTGGAGGCGGACACCAAAACGCTGCTTGCAGTGTTTTGATGTCCATCTGACAAAACTGAGCCAAACAGATCCGTCCTGACTTACAATGTAAGTCAATGGGGACGGATCCGTTTTTACTGACATAATATGGTGCAATTGAAAACGGATCTGCCTCCCATTGACTTTCAATGTAAGTCAATACAGATCCGTTTGCAAAACAAATAAAAAATCTCTGAACGGATACAAGCGCTTGCATTATAGGTGCGGATCTGTCTGTGCAGATAACAGACGGATCCACACCTAAACGCAGGTGTGAAAGTAGCCTAAGGTTGTTTTTATATATAGCATGTTTGGGAAAAATGCTTCATTTTGTGACTTTTTACTTGTATTTTTTTCATTCAATTAAGATGCTATGTTCAGATGTTAGACAAAATTCAGCTAGGAAATATGAAAAGTACTCCAAACAGGTGTTTTTTTGTGGTAATTGACCCCCTTTTGGTGCATTTTGGGATCATGGTGTTTTTTTGTTTGTTTTTTGCTCTTCAAAATACAGTGTGCTCTAGGTATGTATTCCTTGTTTATCCATAGGATTCTCTATAGGAAAAAAAAGCCCCCTGCAAAAAGGCACATCAAAATTGTCTGATAAAAAAGTGCCACCAAAAATATTTGTACAAAGCGCACGCAATTCATGGCATAAGCCAAATAAAGGAAAAACACAAAAAAGTGTGCGCGTGTGTGAAAAGCCTAAGCTAGGATTGTTTGTAGTCTGTAACATTGGAAATGTAGGTCTATATAGGACCTGTAGAAACAAATTGGCAGGATGACAGGCCGAACTGGATGGACAAGTGTCTTTTTTCGGCCTTATGTACTATGTTACTATGATATGTAAAAAAGACATGACTAAAGTTGCTAGATTTAGCGAATTAAAGAACAATAAAGTATACAACAACATACACAAGCAGTGGGATACAATATCAGCATCTAGTTCACTGGGTATACAGCTAAATGTGCAATTCTGTCTAGGGAGGGAGGACTTTAACCCTGGGTTCAGACCTGAGCGTTCCGAAAGGAGCGCTCTGTATGCGCGATTGTACCGGCGTTTACAATTGCACATACAGAGACAGGCGAACACACATTGTCGTGCATTCCCGAATATCTCCCTAAGTTCACACCTGAGCGTTTTACAGCGCGTTCAAACGCGCTGTAAAATGCTCAACACGTGAAAACCAATGCTTCCCTATGGCCCTGGTTCACACTTGAGCGTTTTACAGCGCGTTTGAACGCGCTGTAAAACGCCTGACACATAAACAAGTTCTTGAGCTTTTTTGGGGGCGTTTGTCGCGCGTTTTGGCCATAGACTCATTGGACAACACTGCAGTCAATCACACAAACGCGCGTCAAACGCGCGTTTACTATTGCAAAAAACATGCATAAAAACGTGCGACAAATACGCGCGTAAAATGCGCGTCTCAGAAACGCTCAGGTGTGAACCCAGGGTCTATGTACAGGAATGCGCGACAAAACGCCCCAAAAAAGCTCAAGAAATTGTTTGAGCGTCGGGCGTTTTACAGCGCGATCGTACATGCTGTAAAACGCCCAGGTGAGAACCATTCCCATAGGGAAGCATTGGTTTCTCCTTGTTGAGCGTTTTACAGCGCGTAGGAACTCGCGGTAAAAAGCTCAGGTGTGAACTTAGGGTAAGAGTAGTACATAAATTCACATCCAGGAATCTCGAGTATCCTTGAGTATAAACGGCAGCAGAGAAAATTACCTGAAGCATTGCAGGACCCTGTGGGTGATATAGCTGATACCAAAGGAAGCTGCAATGACTAGACAACAGTGAAGGATTGAAGGAAAGAGAAGGAAGGAGAACTGGGGAGAAAAGGAAAGAAGGGAAAGAAAAGTAAAAGGAGATGGGGAGAAGCTGGTAGCAGTTGCAAATGTGGACATACGGTATCATTTAGGGCAGGCATGCTCAACCTGCGGCCCTCCAGCTGTTGTAAAACTGCAACTCCCTCAATGCTCTACTGTAGGCTGTTCGGGCATGCTGGGAGTGGTAGTTTTGCTACAGCTGGAGGACCGCAGGTTGAGAATGCCTGCTTTAGGGCATCACATTTATAATGCTTGAGAGAATTCATTATTAATGAGACCTAGACTATATGTCAGTCAAGCACAATGACTGCTTTGCAGAGGATTAGTAGGCTCAGTCAGACTTCTGAATATTGCAGCTGATGGACTTTTCTACTATGCTCATTATAACACCTCCTTGTAAAGTAAATTTCAGCCATTCCATACATGCTGTAGCATTGCTGAAAATATATTAATAAGCCAAACCCTGTCTCTTCCTGCTATTCTGCTCTTTCCCTGTTAAACAGAGCCTTTATTAGCTATGCTTTATCAAGGTACATAACTCAATAATGAACTGTCAGAGGCATCATGATCTCCCTCCACTCATGACAGCTACCTTACCCACAAAATATCACTTTAATGAGCTAAAAAAATCAATGTGTATCTGTTATATGTTTATTTACACTGCTGCGAAAAAAATGCCTCATTTACATTTGCTATTGACAAAGAAGCCCAAAAAATATAGTAAAATCTTTAGTATGATCTAAAACATGGTGAGGTTTTTGACTTATTGCCAAGGTATGTATGGCCATTACTGTGATGAAAGGATTCTATTATTATTGGGTTGTGTTTCAGATGCCAGATGCCGTTACACTACATGTCATCAGAAATTACACTTAGCTGGTGTAAGGTAGTTGCCCATAGCTACCAATTAGTTTCAACTTTTCATTTTGGATAGCTCCTTTGGAAAATAAAAAGAGGAATATGATTGGTTGCTATGGGAAACTAAGCCAGTTCTCCTTTACACCAGTTTGATAAATGAACCCCTAAATTTTATGTTAGAGGGAAACAAAAGAGCAAACATATAAACAATGTATCCAAGTGTACATTTTTCCATTGCTTTATTTGGTTAAAGGGACATGAAAATTATTTATCAGCTATTTATAGGATAGATGATATATGATATACTATGGGTCCTCCAACCACTGGGACCCCTCACTCTTTAGAATGAAAGGAAATGTAACATGGTTGTAGCGGGTGTATCACTGTATCACTGAACTGATTTGGCTTAGGGTTACTCCTAATGGTGTTATTTAAGTAGAAGGACTTGACCCTTTCATTCCTATACAGGTATCTGGTCTCCACTGTAGAGGAACCACCAAACCACTATTTCTTGACAGCTTACCCAGGCAGGTCATGAGACACTAAAAGGGGGCACGGAAAAGTCATGGTCAGAGGACAAGCTAAAGCTCTGTAGGCAGAGTTTGTTCCATCTTAATAACAAGCCAAATACTGAGGCAGGAAGCCCAGTATGATAAAGAAATGGAGGTCAGGGCAGGCAGAACAGGTTCGAAAACCGTAAACAGGCAGAAGTTATACTCTAAAGATCAGACAGTACCTTTTCAAGGACTACCAAGCTAGCAAATTTGATTTGCTCAGGCACCTTCGCATAGATCAAGAAGCCATTGGCTGGGGACTAACTAGGATGTCCACACTGGCCCTTTAAGTTCCAGAGAAGGCATGCGCAGGCACCCTACAGGCAGAGAAGACTGCTGGAAGAAAAGAGAGCCAGCTTAGTATGGATCAGGAGTATGATACAGGCATTGGACTGTGAGTGCCCTGGTGTCCAGGAGCCATAAGATGATGACCAGTATGGACTGTAGGCACTACAGGAAGTTAAAACTGTTAGGGCTCTTTCACATGAGTGGATGCCGTGCGGGTAATCCGCTGCGTGAAAGAGAGCCAAGACCCGCTGCAGACAGCGGAGACATGGAGCACTGACATGATTGATAATGCTCTGTGCCTCTCCGTGACCTTTTTGCTACAAAATCACAGTGACAACTTTATCTCACTGTGATTTTGTAGTAAAAAGGTCACAGAGAGGCACGGAGCATATTCAGTCATGTTAATGCTCCATGTCTCTGCTGTCCGGAACGGGGCTTGGCACTCTTTCACGCAGCGGATTACCCACACGGCATCCGCTCGTGTGAAAGAGCCCTTAGTCTGCATCTTTCATCCACCCAGAGGTTTCATACTGTTCTGTAAAACCAGATGATACGTACCATATTGCAGAACTTCCATCGATCAGCTGTTTGAGAAAACAACATTAGAGTTGAGCGAACCCGAATTGCAAAGTTTGGGTTCGTACCGAACTTTGCGAGTTCGGGTACCTAGACCCGAACCCAGACTTTTTCACTGAAGTTCTGGCTCGGTGTTCGGGTGATTTTATTATTTTTCGTTATAACATGGTTATAACGAAAAATAATAGCATTCTTAAAACAGAATGCTAAATAAAATGGCTATTGAGGGGGTTAAAAAGAAAAGAAAACTCACCTCAAAAGGACCTGTGGTGACGTTATTTTGCAGGTCCTGAAGAAAAGAAGATACTGGATGCACGATCAAGTGGATAAGGTGAGTTTTTTTTTTGTTTTTTTTTAACCCCTCAATAGACATTTTACTTAGCATTCTGTTTTAAGAATGCAATTATTTTCCGTTATAACCATGTTATAACGGAAAATAATAAATTGATGTTCGGGTCCCCATTGACTTAAATGGGGTCCGGGTTCAGGCTGAAGTTCGGGTCAAGTTAGGGTCCCAAACCCAAACTTTGACCTTAAGTTCAGCCGAACCCGGCAAACCCGAACTTTCACGGGCTTGCTTAACCCTAAGCAACATCACTCCTTTGAGTGTTGCGGTCTAAAGCACAGAAACATAAAATTTTTTATCAGCTGTGCTTGGTATCGCAGCTCAGTCCCATTCACTTGAATGGGGCTAACCTGCGTCTAGGCCATGTCACCGATGAATGTGACATCACTGGCCTTGGGAAAGCTATGAGAAGACTGTAGCACTCACAGGAGCACTTCTGCCTCCTGAAACAGCTGATCAGCAGATGTTCCACGTGATCTGATACTGATTACCTATCCAGAGGATAGGTAATCATTTAAAAAGGCTTGGAAAACACCTTTAAAGGCTGGTGTCCAACACTAGGGTCCCATGGTTTTGCAAAGGAGGAGCTTGTGGGACATCTCAGCCCTCAAGAACGTCCAGCTGCTAAACCACTGCTTCCTACCATGGTAAAAATCCCAGAAATCTACATAGCTGTTCAAAACAGGCCAAATTAGCAATTTATTAGATTTAATAAATTATGGTATGTTAAGGTCATTGAATTATGATTGCCACCAAATAAAATTCATATGTCACCTAATCACAATCCTATTTTATACAATGATGTCTCATGAATAGTGATTAATTAGAGTGACCAATAGAAACAAACCTGACCATGTGTTTTGGGATTAAATTAAACAAAGAAAAATAGCTTAAAATATGAATAACATACTGTCTGTTTTAACATGGATATACTTGAGGCAAATTCCATTAAAATACTAGCGAGTCTATGTCTATGTTTCTATTTACAAATATGCAGATTTTCTATAAATGAAAAAGAACACATTCAAATGTGCTTTCATGTAACATTTGGCAGCTGTTGCCATGGTAACTCATAAAAATATTTAAAGCTCCACATTACATGAAACAGTTTTCCATGCTTTTTCTTAAATCTTCTTTTTAAATTCCGTCTATACATTCTGTCAGAGGCATTTATATTGAAATAATTTGATCAACTTTGATCCTGATTTTCCTACCTTCTCATAGGCAGGGTCTTCTGAAGGATTGTACAATATATAGGGATAATGGAGCTGCATAAATATTCTGCATTTCTAATTTTACATATCCAGCTTAGTGTGTTTGTGTATTTATGCCTAATAAATTGCATACGTGACATAAAACATTTGCAATAGCTTGACCAGGAAAAAAACATAACAGGTAATATAAATTATGCAGATTATCCCCTTAGTGACCATCCATCTGGCTTTTTATGGCTGTTGCCTTTTTACGGCAGCCTAGTCTAAGCGCTGTGTCTCCTGTACAGCGGAGAGCTGCAGCCCAGCTCTCACATGAGAGCAGGGCTCTTATTCTAGTGGCCAGGAGTGGCAGAAGCACCAGCTGGGCCATTTGACCCCTTAGATGATGCAGTCAATAGAAACCATGACATCTAAGTGGTTTAGAAGGAAAGAGCTCCCTCTGTCTCCTGTTGGCACCCTGCGAATGATACTGCAGGGTGCTGATGTCTTCGCATGCCAGTCTAGGTCCTAATGAAGGCTCCAAGCTTGCCTACAGCATATGCCTAGCAGGCTGCACCTATTTAGCACAGCCTGCTGGTGTCTGCAGCATAACACTGACAGTATAATACGCTGTAATGCATAAGCAGTACAATGTATTATAGTAGCAATCAAATGATAACTGGTAGGACTAGTAAACTGTTAAAAAAATGCTTGAAAAGTTTTAGTAAAAAAAAAATTCCAAATAAAAAAAAAGTTTCAACGCAAAAAATTGCAAAAATTCCTTCCAGATACTTAGTATGTAGTGAATGGGGTTGAAGTGCAATACCAAGAACAGACGCTATCTATCCAATTGACAGGGCTGAACTAATGTGTAAAAAAAAAAAAAAAAATGCTCATGTACACAGACTCATTGAAATAAATGGGTCAGGATTCAGTGTGGGTGTTATGTGTTCACGTCAGGCATTGCACCCGTGCGGAAAACTCGCTCGTGTGAAAGGAGCCTAATTCTTCTTCTGTGCCTTGTTGCATGTAGTATGTTGTGCCTTTTGACATAAAAATGGGTGTACAAGCAGGGGCGTAATGTGGGGGGGGGGGGCTGTTACCCCGGGCCCCTCCGTTATGCCTCAAGGCAGTAGAGCGACGCAGGACTCATCACAAATTGATTATCTCACTGTGACCGCCTGCGTCAGATCTCGCGAGATGACGTGATGATGCTGCGCAGGAAGGCACAGTGAGGCGCTCGTGACCGCCTGCGTCGGGACACCACAGGCTGTGATGGAGAGAGGTAAGTATTATTATTTTTTTGTTTTTAATGTACCCTACCACAATTAGAGAGGCACTGAGGGCACTATGGGGATGGGGAGGAGCAGAAAGAGGAGGACCACTGACAGTACTGAATGGCATAGTAATAAGAGTGGAGAGGAGGCCAGTATATTAATTCCAAAGAGGGGGCATTATATTAACAAAGAGGGGGCCATTACATTAATAATAAAGAGGGGGCCATTACATTAATAATAAAGAGGGGGCCATTATATTAATAATAAAGAGGGGCCAATACATTATTATTAATATAATGTCCCCCTCTTTATTATTAATATAATGTCCCCTCTTTGTTATTAATATAATGGCACCTCTTTATTATTAATATAATGGCCCCCTCTTTATTATTAATATAATGACCCCCTCTTTATTATTAATGTAATGGCCCCCTCTTTGTTATTAATATAATGGCACCTCTTTATTATTAATATAATTGCCCCCTTTTTATTATTAATGAAATGTAATGCCCCCTCTTTATTATTAATATTTTTATTATTATGATTATTAATTAATCACGTTAATAATAAAGAGGGGGATATTATAATATACAGGGGGAATAATATTATGGGGAATGGGGGACTATCTGTATGGCTCTAGCACAGTATTGGGGGGCAGCAGGATGAGTTGTTGAGGCACCAGGAAGGAGAGGATGATAGTAAAGTGAGGAACCTAAAAAAAATTCTGTGAAACTCTGCAGAGACGAGAAGCGGCTGAAAGAAGGTATCATGGTGGTCTTATCTCTGAATGAAGATGTTAAGGGAAAGTCTACATCACAGGAGACGTCACTGGATGTAACAGGCATGTGCTGCTGTATTCTACTGTAATAATAATGTCCATGCACATATCTGTTTCACGATAGGGTTGGGGGAGGAGATTGAGAATATGGCCCACCCTGCTGCATCCTGGCCCCAGACTTTAGGTCACACTGTGTGTGTTCTGAATTCTGGGGGCTTACACACATCTACTACATTATCTGTACTCAGGGAGTTATCACTGTGTTATCTGAGGTGTTACATAGGACTGCAGGGAACATCTATTACATTATCTGTACTCAGAGTTATCACTGTGTTATCTGAGTAATTACATAGGACTGCTAGTCATCTACTACAGTATCTGTTAAAAAGGGCGTGCCCGGGGTAGGGGTGGCACAATTTTTGGCTTGCCCCGGGTGCTGGCAACCCACGCTACGCCACGAACATACAAAGGTTTCCACAAATAATTTCCCCTGAATTTAGTTAAGGCCTCCGATTTCTCATGAAACAATGTAATACATTATTGTGTCGTGCTAGCAAAACCCTCAATAAGTTGCAGTTCACATTACAACCACTGGGGGGGTCACACAGACAAATATAGCATATACTGTACAAGAGTATTGCAAAAATCATTTTTTTTTGTTTTGTTTTTTAAGTTGGTCACCTCGCAATATGTTGAACCAAAAGAAACAGAAGGACAAGCCTGTAGCTTTTGTAACAATAAGACAAAGTAGTTATAAAAAACAAGTCTTAAGTGAATAAATTAGTAAGGATGATTTCCCTTTAGCACTAAACTGTTCTGGCAGGCTTTGCTGGTAGAGGAACAGCCTCCCAAATTTAATCGCATCCGGTACAGCCGGAAACTGCTACAGCACCACCAGGCCCCATTGACTTTAGTGGGACTCGGATGTGGGGGGGGAAGAATCTCGTCTGTTTCTGGCATTAGTGCAAGCATCTGTTTTTGTCTGGTCTAATCTTGGCACTAATGCCAGAAACCAGCCAGACCCTTGCAGGTTCCCACTTTAGTCTGGGGGCTCTGGCAGGGAAAAGTAGTATCTGGCTATGCAGATAAGATGAACTCTGGCAGGCTGCAGCTCTACTGAAACAACCTGCTGGAACAATCTAGTGTGAAGCTAATCTAAGAAACTCTTGATTTGTGTGCCCCATGGCTGTGCTGCGGCCTGCAAATTGCAGGCAGCAATGCACGAACACCAACTGTGGGGCAGCGGATCACAGACTTATTCACTTTAATGGGTCCGTGTTCCGCCCGTTCCGCAAAAAGATAGGACATATTATATCTTTTTGCATAACGGAAGTACTGGTTGAAACCTTGCAGAAGCACTCTGTAGTGCTTCCATAGGGTTCCGTTCCCTGCTTCCATTCTGCATCATTCCGCATCTCCGAATTTGCGGACCCATTCAAGTGAATGGGTCCGCATCCGTGATGCAGAATGCCCATGGAATGGTGCCTGTGTATTGCGGATCTGCAAATGCGGTCCACAATACGCCAACGGAAAGCACATGTTCGTGTGAATGAGGCCTTAAATTGTATTTGCAGTCAAGCAGCTTTACTGTTAAAACCTGACATGGCGCGAAATAAGGACTATTAGACCTTTCAATAAAAATACATTAAATACCGCTCAACTGAACCAAACAAAGTTATTTTTTGTATTTCTATAAAAACTATACATTTTAAGTTTTTTATTGCCTTTTATCTTTATTTATTTATTTACACACATTTAAAGATATAAATAAAAATAAATGTGGCAGTGTTTGTTGAACGTGCATAACACTAATTGTTAAGCAGTTTTTTAAGCTGTGGTGTTCTTATATGATTATTTTTATTAAAACTATGTAATTTCCTGCCTCTCTCTGTTAATCTTCAATAAGCTTTTATTTCCCCCTTCTTACGGGATGTGATTGGCAAACAATCAACAATACAATGCAGTATCCTCTAGAAAACAGCTAATCACAGCTATTTTTTACGTATAACATAGTTATATTATAACCATCCTGAACAGATGTCCTAATAATGCATTTATCATTACCAGTAATATGAAGCTACTGGGGTCCTGTGAACTTGTAAGATTTATGGAAAGTAGCAAATAAAATAAATGGAAAAAAACAATAATCCTATAAATTCCAATAATTAATCATGCCTGGCAGGGGTGTTGGTAGACCCTGAGTGATACTTGGGTTACCATGGGTCTATGACAGAATTGAAGGCCACAATTACTATATTAAACATCAAGTTGAGCAAACATTAAGTAAGGTTGAGCGAATCGGGCTTTGAATCCAAGATCCGAAGTTGATTTGTTCAAAACTTTGTTTTAATGCTGTACGGAAATTCAGCTCTTTACAGCATTAAAATGTATGGGCTCCGGCGAGGTGAAATTCGTTATCACAAAAGTCTTGCAAGACTTCGGTGACAAACTTTGGCCATCGATTTTTAAACTTAAAAACCATCTTAAAACTTGATACCAAAGCCGACTTCTGATCCAAGTTTCAAAATGTTTTTTAGGTTTAAAAATTGAAGTCTGAAGTTATTCACCAAGTCCCATAAAACTTTGGTGATAACAATTTCCTTTGCGGGGGCCAAGACATTTGAATGTTGTATGGAGACAAATCTCCATACAGCATTCAAAGTTTTGAATGAATCAACTTTGAATCTTAGATCTGAAGCTCTATTTCCCCACTGCTGTGCTACACTGCTTCCAGCTACCGACTGATGACTGACTGGTGCTGCACACGGATAATACGAAGGTGGAAGTGGAGGTGGAGGCAAAGAAGGAGAAGTGGGGGTTGGAGACACTAACGTAAGTGCGGGCGAAAACCCTGATCAATGTAGGGGCCTGTAATCCCAGGGTACGACTCGCTCCCGGCCTTCAAAACATTCACCCAGTGTGCAGTCAGGGAAATGTAGTGTCCCTGGCGGTGGATAAGTGGACCTTCCTAGTAATTGCGTTGGTCAGGGCACGTGTGATGTTACGGGACACGTGTTAGTGTAAGGAGGGCACGGCACACCTTGAAAAATAGTGGCGGCTGTAGACTGCGTAACGCGGGACGGCCACTAACATCAGGCTGTGGAAGGCTTCAGTGTCCACAAGCCTAAATAGCAACATTTCCAGGGCCAGTAATTTGGGAAGTTGCGCATTTAGTGCTATGACCTGTTTGTGGGTGGCTGGGTATTTGTGCTTGCCTTCAAATGCCTGGGGTAAGGACATTTAGATGCTGCACTGGGACACAGAAGTGGATGTTGTTGCTTATGGTGCATGCGAAGGTCCTGGTGCAGGACGAGAGGCATCCGGGCCTGCGTCTTTGACAGGTGATTGGCCAGCACGTAACACAGTGGAAGAGGAGGCAGTGGTGTGACCCGCAGACACAGATTGTGGACCCAGGCATTCGGCCCACCTATTATGGTGCTTTGATGCCATGTGGCGGATCATGCTGGTGGTGGTGAGGTTGTTAATGTTCATTGCCCCTGCTCATTTTTGTATGGCACAGGTTGCAAATTACAATTCTTTTGTCATCCGCACTTTCCTCAAAAAAGCGCCAGACTGCAGAACACCTACCCCATGGCAAGGGAGATTTCAGCAAGGGGGTTTTCCGGGTATAAGTTGTAGACCTGTTTTGGTGTGGCCCGCCTTCTCCCTATTGCCACCCACTGCCTCTTCTAGCCTGTTGTGGTGCAGCAGATACCCCCCCTCTGTACTGCTGTCCTCGCTTGGATCTCCACCTTCCCAGGTTGGGTCAGAGACTTCATCTTCCACCACCTCCTTTTCCACTTCCTCACTCTGCACATCCTCCTGACTTGTTGACCTAACCCCAACCTCAGTGATTGACAACTGTGTCTCATCCTCTTTATCAACCTCTTGAGACAGTAATTGCCGTTGACAAATTGGCAACTGTGTTTTATCATCATCCACCTCATTAAACAGTAATTGCCTTTCTCCACCGTCATCTTCTTGTGATTGTGGATGCTCAAGAGTTTGGGAATCAGGGCACAAGATCTCTCCCTCTTCAAGCGTGCTTGGTGAGAGGGCAAAATCAAGGAATGGCACTGAAAAGAGGTCCTTGGAACATCCAAGTGTGGGATCATTGTTTGCCCAGACTCTCCATGGTGGGAGGAAGGAGGATCAGGGTGAGGATTGGGTTGAGCAGACTCTTGGCTACTGAGACTGGACTTGGTGGAAGACAGGGTGGTGCTTAAGAGACTGGAAGAATTATTTGCTGCAATCCAAATGACCACCTGGTCGCACTGGTCTGACTTCAAGAGTGGTGTCCTACTCCGTATTGCAAGCTGTGACATGAAGCTAGATATCGTGGATGATTGTACTTCTTGTGCTCTGGCAGCAGGCACAGTTTCACCACGCCAAGGGCCACGGCCTCTGCGTGCATCATCAGCATCACGACCACTGCCCTGTGCCTTACTGCTCGCCTGCTTCAGATTAAATGTTATATATGATTGAAAGTCTGTCACATGTACAGTAGTGTAGGATTTGGAAGTGTATGCACAAAAAAATTTAAAAAGGTATTTGGGATGTGGAAACATCACACAGGAGATATCCCGGAGATAATGTCAATGCTGTCACCAGCGGCTAATTAAAAATTACAGGGAATGTAACAGGTATTTGGGATGAGGAAACGTTATACAGGAGAGGTACTACTGGTAATGTCACTGTCCGCAGCGTATATGCAAAAATGTACACTGTATGTCACAGATACATTTTTGAAGCGCACACATTACACTGTAGATATGGGCCTCGGCAATGTCACTGTCAGAAGCGGACACCGTCTATTGAAAAAGTACACTGTATGTCACAGATATTTTTGGGATGTGCACACTTTACACAGGAAATGTGGCGCAGCTACTAGTGTCGTTTTCCGCAACGGACACCATCTACGGAAAAAGTACACTGTATGTCACAGATAAATTTTGGAAGCGCACATGTTACACTGCAGATGTGGCCATTGAAATGTCACTGTCCACAGCAGACACCGTCTATTGAAAAAGTACACTGCGTGTCACAGATACATTTTAGAAGCGCACACGTCACACTGCAGATGTGGTGCTGGTAATGTTACTGTCCGCCGCAGACACCGTCTACGGAAATAGTACACTGTATGTCACAGATATTTTTGGGATGCGCACACTTTACACTGGAGATGTGGCACAGCTAATGTCACCGTCCGCAGCAGACACCATCTATGGAAAAAGTACACTGTATATCACAGATATTTTTTGAATGCGTACACTTTAAACTGGAAATGTTGTGCAGCTAATGTCACTGTCCGCAGCGGACACTGTCTATTGAAAAAGTACACTGTATGTCACAGATATTTTTTGGATGCGCACACTTTACATAGGAGATGTGGCGCAGCTAATGTCACTGTCTGCAGCGGACACCGTCTATGGAAAAAGTACACTGGATGTCACAGATAAATTTTAGAAGCGCACACGTTACACTGCAGATGTGGCGCTGGTCATGGCACTGTCTGCAGCGGATACCGTCTACGGAAAAAGAACACTGTATGTCACAGATATTTTTGGATGTGCACACTTTACACAGGAAATGTGGTTCAGCTAATATCACTGTCCGCAGCAGACACCGTCTATGGGAACAGTACACTGGATGTCAGATATTTTTGGGGATGTGCACACTTTACACTGGAGATGTGGCGCACATGATAGTCCTTAGAAGGTCTTTTGGGTCTGCAAAGTTTGAGCTATTTAGCGCAGGTTGCACTTAAAATAAAGCTTGCTGCTGCCACACACAATAGTCCTTAAAAGGACTTTTAGGTCTCTGAAAAGTTTTGGTGGTAATAATATTCTTATGTCACTCCCTACACTGTCTGTCCCTTCCTCAGCACAGCTCTCCCTGACTTAGAATGAGTCGAACAAGCATCACCAGCACCCGATGATGCGTTCCGGTAAGCCATTCACTGTAATGCTATCAGCCAACATTTCTATGGCATTACAGTGAGGGCAGAACTCACCTGCACGTTTATTGGCTGCGTAGTAGCCAAGAAACATGCGGGGCGGAGATGCGAGCATTGCACTCGAGTACATGCGGTATTCGGCCGAATACCGCCATGTTCCGAGCATCGAGATGCTCGAGCCGAACAGGTGTTCGGCCAAGCATGCTCGATCATCACTAGTTTCTTGTAGAGAGAAATACTGAAAATAGGTTGTACAACCAGGCCTCCCACGAAACACATAGCTGAACATGTTACACAGATTGCTAATCCATCTAACCGAACATCAGCATCTACCAATTTCCATCAGTTACATAAATGGAATATTGATACCTGGCAGGTTATAGGCTTGGAAAAGTTCAATAGACCTAATAGGGTTGGAGATTGGGAGCGCAAGCTATGAGTCTAAGAGAAGCATACTGGATCCTGACTTTGGATACAAGACTCGCTGATTTTGTATTGTGCTGCATTTTATTTTTCTCCTATGTTTTATTTATTTGTATTTATTTTTTTAGATTCTATGTATTTTGACTTAGATTCTGTGTATTTTGAGGGGAGTGTTCAGATACTAGACTTTATGTTATGACTAAGAATATGGATTTTATTTTTCAAAACGCATGATCATCTGTATCAATCTTTTTTTATGTTTTTTAATGTGTTTTTTTTTTTTTTTTGTGCTGGAATATTTTTTTTTTCAATCGCTGCTTGGACATTTGCTATCTCCCGTGATGAACCTGGGATTCCCTTCCATGCACTACTTGGTCTGGTTTTGGTGAGCTGACTTTTTTCTTTCTTGTTCTCTTTTCTGGTTTGTCTGACAATACACTTTAAAACCTTTAAAGAGTAGCAAATTTCTGAGACTGTTTAGGTATCTATTCCGAGGAACTTCAGAACATAGAGGGGAATTTATCATTCCCCATGCCAGTTTGCTGGTGTAAAAAAGTCACAAACGCCATTGTATTATATACAGTTGAAAGAAAAAGTATGTGAACCCTTTGGAATTATATGGATTTCTGCACAAATTGGTCATAAAATGTAATATGATCTTCACCTAAGTCACAACAATAGACAATCGCAGTTTGCTTAAACTAATAACACACAAAGAATTAAATGTTACCATGTTTTTATTGAACACACCATGTAAACATTTATAGTGCAGGTGAAAAAGTATGTGAACCCCTAGACTAATGACATCTCCAAGAGCTAATTGGAGTGAGGTGCCAGCCAACTGGAGTCCAATCAATGAGATGAGATTGGAGGTGTTGGTTACAGCTGCCCTGCCTTATAAAAAACACCATTTCTGGGTTTGCTTTTCACAAGATGCATTGCCTGATGTGAATGATGCCTCGCACAAAAGAGCTCTCAGAAGACCTACGATTAAGAATTGTTGACTTGCATAAAGCTGGAAAGGGTTATAAAAGTATCTCCAAAAGCCTTGCTGTTCATCAGTCCACAGTAAGGCAAATTGTCTATGAATGGAGAAAGTTCAGCACTGCTGCTACTCTCCCTAGGAGTGGCCATCCTGTAAAGATGACTGCAAGAGCACAGCGCAGACTGCTCAATGAGGTGAAGAAGAATCCTAGAGTGTCAGCTAAAGACTTACAAAAGTCTCTGGCATATGCTAACATCCCTGTTAGCGAATCTACGATACGTAAAACACTAAACAAGAATGGATTTCATGGGAGGATGCCACAGAGGAAGCCACTGCTGTCCAAAAAAACATTGCTGCACGTTTACAGTTTGCACACAAGCACCTGTATGTTCCACAGCAGTACTGGGAAAATATTCTGTGGAGAGATGAAACCAAAGTTGAGTTGTTTGGAAGAAACACACAACACTATATGTGGAGATAAAGAGGCACAGCACATCAACATCAAAACCTCATCCCGACTGTGAAGTATGGTGGTGGGAGAATCATGGTTTGGGGATGCTTTGCTGTGTCAGGGCCTGGATGGGTTGCTATCATCGAAGGAAAAATGAATTCCCAAGTTTATCAAGACATTTTGCAGGAGAACTTAAGACCATCTGTCCACCAGCTGAAGCTAAACAGAAGATGTGTGTTGCAACAAGACAACGACCCAAAGCATAGAAGTAAATCAACAACAGAATGGCTTAAACAGAATTAAATATGCCTTCAGAAGTGGCCCAGTCAGAATCCTGACCTCAAACCGATTGAGATGCTGTGGCATGACCTCAAGAAAGCGATTCACACCAGACATCCCAAGAATATTGCTGAACTGAAACAGTTCTGTAAAGAGGAATGGTCAAAAATTGCTCCTGACCGCTGTGCACGTCTGATCTGCAACTACAGGAAACGTTTGGTTGAAGTTATTGCTGCAAAAGGAGGTTCAACCAGTTATTAAATCCAAGGGTTCACATACTTTTTCCATCTGTATGTTCAATAAAAACATGGTAAGATTTATGTGGGGTTATTAGTTTAAGCAGACTGTGATAGTATATTGTTGTGACTTAGATGAAGATCAGATCACATTTTATGACAAATTTGTGCAGAAATCCATATCCTTCCAAAGGGTTCACATACTTTTTCTTGCAACTGTAGGCTGCTCACTAAGGCTACTTTCACACTAGCGTTCGGGCGGATCCGTTCTGAACGGATCCGCTCATAATAATTCAGACGGAGGCTCCGTTCAGAACGGATCCGTCTGCATTATATTAGCAAAAAAAAGCTAAGTGTGAAAATAGCCTGGGACGGATCCGTCCAGACTTTCAATGTAAAGTCAATGGGGGACGGATCCGCTTGAAGATTGAGCCACATTGTGGCATCTTCAAACGGATCCGTCCTCATTGACTTACATTGTAAGTCTGGACGGATCCGCACGGATCCGCACGCCTCCGCACGGCCAGGCGGACACCCGAACGCTGCAAGCAGCGTTCAGCTGTCTGCCTGTCCGTGCGGAGGCGAGCGGAGCGGAGGCTGAACGCCGCCAGACTGATGCAGTCTGAGCGGATCCGCTCCATTCAGACTGCATCAGGGCTGGACGGAGGCGTTCGGGTCCGCTCGTGAGCCCCTTCAAACGGAGCTCACGAGCGGACACCCGAACGCTAGTGTGAAAGCAGCCTAAGTGGTTGTAGATCTTCCATTGGATTCAGAAGCTTACTTCTCTGAGTGCGAGTAGTATTGGACTTTTTAATTATATTTCTGCCCCAATAGTGGTCTCTTTAAACATAGTGCCCCCCAGTAGTAGTCTCTTTAAATACAGCCCCCCAAATAGTGTTTCTTTACATATAGTGCCCCTCTCAAGTAAATAATGCATCAACACTCCTCCGTAGTGTCCATACAGTTCTGTAGACACAAATATGAAAAGTTATGAGGGTTAGAATATGGCAATGCAAGGGGGAAAAAAATTGAAACCCATAAAAGTATAGATTTTTATTTTATTTTTTTACCCAGCAATCCACTTCATTGCATTTAATATAAAATGTTGCCATTAAAAAGCCCTCATACGGATATGTGAATGGAAAATGTAAAAAGTTATGTCTCTAGGAAGGCAGGGAATAAAAAAATGAAAGTAAAAAAAATGAAAAATCGCTGCATCCTAAAGCGGTTAAAATAGGCAGTAGGAAAGTCATATTTTAGTTCCCAGTGGTTTTCCTTCTGCCAATCAACAGGCTATACAGGGATTTATACCAGAGGGTAGCCTTTTTCCAATAGGCAAACTACAGGCTTTCGTTAAAAAAGCAATGTAGAGTGCTGATAATGGTAGGGTGTTTTATTACTTGTTACATTGTTTGCAAACATGAGCCCCATAGCAACATTTAGAATGGGGTTCCACTCTCAGAACAATTAAGGCCATGATTTACAGTCATGGCCGTAAATGTTGGCACCCCTGAAATGTTATAAGAAAATGAAGTATTTCTCACAGAAAAGTATTGCAGTAACACATGTTTTGCTATACACATGTTTATTTCCTTTGTGTGTATTGGAACAAAACCAAAAAAAGGGAGGAAAAAAGCAAATTGGACATAATGTTACACCAAACTCCAAAAATGGACTGGACAAAATTATTGGCACCTTTTCAAAATTGTGAATTAATAAGATTGTTTCAAGCATGTGATGCTCCTTTAAACTCACCTGGGGCAAGTAACAGGTGTGGGCAATATAAAAGTCACACATGAAAGCAGATAAAAAGGAGAGACGTTCACTTAGTCTTTGCATTGTGTGTCTGTGTGTGCCACACTAAGCATGGACAACAGAAAGAGGAGGAGAGAACTGTCTGAGGACTTGAGAACCAAAATTGTGGAAAAAATATCAGCAATCTCAAGGTTACAAGTCCATCTCCAGAAATCTAGATTTGCCTTTATCCACAGTGTGCAACATTATCAAGAAGTTTGCAACCCATGGCACTGTAGCTAATCTCACTTGGCGTGGATGGAAGAGAAAAATTTATGAAAGGTGTCAACGCAGGATAGTCCGGATGGTGGATAAGCAGCCCCCAAACAAGTTCCAAAGATATTCAAGCTATCCTGCAGGCTCAGGGAGCATCAGTGTCAGCGGAAACTATCTGTCGACATTTTAATTAAATGAAATGCTATGGCAGGAGACCCAGGAGGACCCCACTTCTGACACAGAGACATAAAAAAGCAAGACTACATTTTGCAAAAATGAACTTGAGTAAGCCAAAATCCATTCTGGGAAAACGTCTTGTGGACAGATGAGACCAAGATAGAGCTTTTTGGTAAAGCACATCATTCTACTGTTTAGGCTACTTTCACACCTGCGTTCGGAGCGGATCCATCTGGTATCTGCACAGACGGATCCGCACCTATAATGCAAACGCTTAGATTTTTTTGTTCATGATAATGCAAACGGATCCGTTTTGACTTTACATTGAAAGTCAATGGGGGACGGATCCGTTTGAAAATTGAGCCATACTGTGTCAACTTCAAACGGATCCGTCCCCATTGACTTACATTGTAAGTCTGGATGGATCCGTTTGCCTCCTCACGGCCAGGTGGACATCCGAACGCTGCAACCAGCGCTCGGGTGTCCGCCTGCTGAGTGGAGCGGAGGACAAACGGTGCCAGACTGATGCATTCTGAGCGGATCCGCATCCACTCAGAATGCATAAGGGCTGGACAGATCCGTTCGGGGCCGCTTGTGAGAGCCTTCAAATGGAACTCACAAGCGGAGCCCCGAACGCTAGTGTGAAAGTAGCCTTACCCAAAACGGAATAGGGCCTACAAAGAAAAGAACACAGTACCTACAGTGAAATATGGTGGAGGTTCATTGATGTTTTTGGGTTGATTTGCTGCCTCTGGCACTGGGTGCCTTGAATGTGTGCAAGGCATCATGAAATCTGAGGATTACCAATGGAATTTGGGTTGCACTGTAGAGCCCAGTGTCAGAAAGCTGGGTTTGCGTCTGAGATCTTGGGTCTTCCAGCAGGACAATGACCCCAAACATACGTCAAAAATCACCCAGAAATGGATGGCAACAAAAGCACTGGAGAGTTCTGAAGTGGCCAGCAATGAGTCCAGATCTAAATCCCATTGAACACCTGTGGAGAGATCTTAAAATTGCTGTTGGGAAAAGGCATCCTTCCAATAAGAAAGACCTGGAGCAGTTTGCTAATGAAGAGTGGTCCAAAATTCCGGGTGAGAGGTGTCAGAAGCTTATTGATGGTTATAGGAAGCAACTGATTTCAGTTATTTTTTTCCAAAGGGTGTGCAACCAAATATTAAGTTAAGGGTGCCAATAATTTTGTCCAGCCCATTTTTGGAGTTTGGTGTGACATTATGTCCAATTTTCTTTTTTTCCTTCCTTTTTTGGTTTTGTTCCAATACACACAAAGAGAATAAACATGTGTATAGGTGCCAACATTTAAGGCTATGATTGTAATTCTCTATTCATTCTCCTTGTCCTCTTCTATTCACAACTATCACTAACTGCACTTCTCTGCTCAAATGCGATTGGCTCCCACTTGAAGTTACAATGCTAGCTGGTTGCCGGGACATAATGAAACATTATGCCCCATTTATGGTTTTTCACTGCGTTAACATGATCATAGATGTAATAATTTTATGCTTCAATAAAAAAACTTTTCATCATTTATCATTATTGAAAGAAGAGATCTAAGTGAATATTAATCTTTCATAGATATAATAAGTGGTGCTAAAAAATAATAATCTTAGTTTGAGAAGTAAACTTTGTTGATATCGCTTTGGGTGACAAAATTCTTGATCTCTTTGAAAATTACCTCAGAGGCACTGTCTGATTAAGAGTCTCTTGGGTCTTGCACTAAAACGATGATAGACCTAATGCAATCATTTGACTAAAAAAGGAGTTCTTCTCTTAAGGTTCATATTACGATGTAGCACTTTTTTACACTGATGATCAAAAATTAATTTTTGTATGAAAAAAAGAAACTCATAGTCAAGTTTTTCATTTTCAGGCGAATTATTTAAAGAAACAACTGTTCTTAGTTCTATTTCTTGCCTATAAACTTTCTGTAAAGTGAATAAGCTAAACTCTTTTATATAAAACTAGAAATTTAGTGCATTCAATGTGCCTTGTATATCCCAACCCTTTGCATTCAGCAGATTTATTGAATTACATGGCATGACCCTACAGTGTGGTCCATGAACTGGGGTCAAGGATCTTAGCTCTTGTAGCTTCAACCAATTTAGGCTGCACTAAAGTGAGTGAAAGCTATGTGGTCTATCACACAGTACTGTGCAACTATGGGTCTTTAAAAGGCTACCCTCTCCACAGCCTGTCCCACCACATGAATATGTTGGACTCACTGACTAGATTGACCTTGTGCACTCAACAGTCATAGTAGTCTCTATACCACAAGCTTTCCCAGATCCCAATGTCTTTTGGCTATGAACTTGTTATGTAAATAATGCATATAGGTTTGCAGTGTTCAAGAGAAAGGTCCCAAGCCCACCAGGTCAATTAAAGTTCCATGTCAAGATTTAAAAACAGAAGGTAATGTCTTACTTTGCACAGATTTTATTTAAGTTGCACATAGCAGGAATGTCATAATAATATATCACTTGGTAGGTTAGAAATAACAACTTTTCCTGATAAAGTGTTCTAATACTCAGGAGGAGGTGGGCTATTGTCTCAAGATACTGTTACCCCACCAGTGGAATCATTCTGGGAGTCTTTATAGGGAAATAAATATTATAATTGGTTCATGGGCCATGTCTTTTGTGTCTACACTTTACTCTGTCCAAGAGTCTATTCTGCCAAAGAGGCTGAACCAAGATTACCACAGTTATAGTACTCACATAAGGTCCCTCTAACTGGGCACACTTTCACAGCCACACTTTGCACCCTTTCTCATACCTCCCAATTTTATAACCTTCCCTTGCTCCACCTTTACTAGTGTCATAGCACAGTGTTGGGATCTTCCAGGGTCTGCATAGTTTTGGAACTCCTCCTCCAAACTGGAAGCCAGAAACCTTTTTCCTGGCCAGAAATGACACTATATGTCATAGGGAACAATCCCAATTGCAACTGTCTACTGAACTGAAAACAAAAAGGGGGACTAAAACAAGTACATAAAAGGGAGAATGACAAAATCAAGCTCACTGAGGGTGGTAAGGATTTTCTCCTTACAAGTAATACAATATAGCATTATGCCATTCTTCCCTGCCTGTAGAAAATGACATCTTATGGCTCATTTATAAAGTGGTAAATACAGTAAATCATTGTGATTTGATGTAATGGATAAAGCATTTAAATTTCCATAAGTGACTTGAAAAATGCAGAAATCTCCCTGACTCAGAAATGACTAGACTCACACCCCGGGAACATAATAGTAAGCAGCAAATGCAATTTGATGATTAAAACAATGAGTGTCATTTATATGGCATCATGCTGATTGGCCTGGGTGTGAATTACACCAAATTACATTTCTCATCAAAACAACAGCAGTGTATATTACAGCCTTTTACTCGTAACAAATAAGTTAAATAATTTAGCAGGGATTTCTTAGGACGACATTTCTCTGCAAGAGCAATTAGCACCATGCTTAATTTGTGAAATCCGACAAAATCTATCTTAAGCAGAATATTCTCACCCAATCTGTTAATTCCTTCAATTACTTAATTTTACGTATTATTTAACACAAAACGTTTAGCACTCAAGCTGGAAAGATGCATTCATTCAGCTGATTATAAATTCAATTATAAAATATAAAAACAGACAAGCCTGGTCACTTGAATCACCTTAAGGCCTCATGCACACGGCCGTTGTTTGGGCCTGCATCAGAGCCGCCATTTTTGCGCCTCGGGTGTGGACCCATTCACTTCAATGGGGCTGCAAAAGTTGCGGACAGCACTCCATGTGCTGTTCGCATCCGTTGCACCGCTCCATGGTCCCGCAAAAAAAATATAGCATGTCCTATTCTTGTCCGTTTTGCGGACAAGAATAGGCGAGTCTACAATTGGCCGCCCGTTCCGTTCCACAAATTGCGGAAGGCACATGGACGGCTTCTGTTTTTTGCGGATCTGCGGTTTGCGGACCGCAAAAAAACAGCACGGTCGTGTGCATGTAGCCTAATCCTGTGACTTTAAGGCCCCTTTCACACGGGCAATAATTCTGCACGAACGCATTGCACCCGCCCTGAATCCGGATCCATTCACTTCAATGGGGCTGTTCAGATGAGCAGTGATTTTCACGCATCACTTGGCGCGTTGCGTGAAAATCGCATGTTTTATATTCTGCGTTTTTCATGCAATGCAGGCCCCATAGAAATGAATGGGGATGAGTGAAAATCGCAAGCATCCGCATACAAGTGCGGATGCAATGCGATTTTCACGCATGGTTGCTAAGGAGACGAGGGATGAGTTACCCAGGATTCCATTTACTTTATTATTTTTCATTATAACATGGTTATAATGGAAAATAATATCATTCTTTAATTCAGAATGCTAAGTACATTGTGGGGTTAAAAAATAAAATAAAAATTAACTTACCTCATCCACTTGATCTCGCAGCTGGGCTTGTCTTCTCTCTTCTTCTTGCAGGGCCTGGCTGGAAAAGGACCTTTGGTGGCGCGGTGACGTCAGCGCAGGTCCTGCTGAATGAAGATAGAAGATTTCTATCTTCATTCAGCCGGACCTGCGCTGACGTCACCACGCTCACCATGCGGTGAGCGTGATTACATCACCAAAGGTCCTTTTGCAGGTCCTGAATAAAGAAGCAAGAAGATGATGCCGGCTGTGCAATCAATTTGAACAGGTAAGTTAATTTTATTTATTTTTTTACACGTCAATCTACAGTTTACTAAGCATTCTGTATTTAGAATGCTATTAATTTACTTATAAACATGTTATAAGGGAAAATATTAAAATCTACTGAACACCTAACCCAAACCCGAACTTCACTGAAGAAGTTCGGGTCTGGGTACCACAGTCAGTTTTTTATCACGTGCGTGCAAAACGTATTGAACCCGCGCAATAAAAACTGAACATTGGAAAACAATTGCAGTAAAAACTGACTGCAATTGCGTACCTACTCGCATGATTTTCCCGCGACGCACCCGTATCCTATCCGGCCCTCACACACGAGGCCCGTGTGAAAGAGGCCTAAATTGCACGATTCAAGAAAGCTGCTTCTAATAAATTTTAATACACCTACTTCCCAAACTTTTAAATTTCCCTTTTTTTGCTCCATGACACTATACAAAATTAACCTTTCAGAGTAAAAAAAAACTGTAAGATTGTTATTGCTTGGAGCTACATAAGTATACAATAAATATAATTGCCTTATGCTGATGTTTAGGTATCTGTCAATAATCCATAGCCTATGGGAAATATATAACTATATACATGACACATATATACAGTAGATACATAGATAGAAGATAGCTTGGAGATGAGCATATTTCTTGACATTTGTTTTATGTACGATTAGCCAATTTTTTTCCACAAATGTGATTCAGGTAGGAATTGTTTCTATAAAAGAGGGAGAGAATAGGCCAGCCAAAAATGCAAATCAGTGTTTCTTCCAAATGGAAAGAAAAACTAAGTGTTTTAGCTCCAAAAGGTATAATGTTGCTATCCAAAATAATCATTAGCCCTTTAAACAGGCCTTAAAGCATAAGTTGGATGATAGCTAATTTGGCATCTCATCTGCACACAGCTATTTCTCGGTTATTACCCTTTACCAGAGGATCTTCCTTTTCCCTTTAGAACAGGCATCCCCAAACTGTGGCCCTCCAGCTGTTGCAAAACTACAACTCCCACAATGCGCTGCTGTAGGCTGATACCTGTAGACTGTTTGGACATGCTGGGAGTTGTAGTTTTGCAACAGCTGGAGGACCGCAGTTTGAGGATGCCTGCTTTAGAAGGTAAGTTAATTTGAATATCTTTCCCAGAACCCCCAAAATGTTAATTCCTTCCAAAAGGAAGGAAAACTAAGCCTCTATGATGTCACCATATATAAGATATACAAGTTTTCATATTTTTTCCCAGAAACTCAGAGTAACATTTCCTGGCCTAAAATACTACTTACTCATCCTAGGTGTTCTCCATAATGATAAAGAGTACCCCTCAGACCCCAACAAGGCCTTTCAGACAGCTTAACCAATTCTCTCTGCTTTAAAAGATAAACACCTGGAAAGAGCTGTATGGAGGTGAAATGCTGGCTTGGCTATTATGCCTGCTTTAATGCCTTTTTAAAAGGCTAAGTTTGACTTTGGATGACTGTAAGATTGGCACTTATGTTACATGTTGGATGGCCCATTCTCTTTCTAGTTCTGATATGCCTGCAATGAACCTCAAAAATTTCAGAGTCAGCAAAATCCCCAATTTTTTAAGAATTTGGGACAAGTTCTGAATTGTTAGAATTATTTTGCTCATATTTTATATTGATTCCTCAATAATTTCAATAGATGATAAGAGCATGCTGCCAGTATATAATTAGCGTTTGAACTAACAACCAATCCTTATCAGATTAGAAAATTCCAACAAATACAGAAATGTGAGCTTAGAAAAAGGAAAATGGTATTTGTTCATTTTATTTTTCAAATTGTGTGCAAAATAAGTGAAACAAAGAAACATAAAAAGCAGATTCATAGCAATTTGACTTCTAGTATTTCATTATATTGTGATTTGGGCTTATAGTTACATTATTGCTGTATTGATGTTGCCTTCTAGGCATAATCATGAGTAATTTAAAACAATGAGGCCTAACTTTATATATTTTTTCAATCTAGCACAATAACTATAAATATGTTATTATGTGAAAAAAGCATATTACAATGTGCCTTTTTATTCAAAGTTATTGTTTTTCCCCGCAATATTGTGTCCAGACTCTGAGTTTCTAAATTAATAGATTCTTACTTTGTCCCTCTAGAATTTGGATGTGGAAACTATTGAACCAGTCCTGTCAACCAAGTCCACTTTCTTAGATATATTGTGGCAGAAATACTGAATTGTTGAAACTAGAAAACTGAAAAAAGTGGGAAGATTTGCTGCATTCCTTCAAGCCATTGCTAGACAGACCGGCTTTCCCCTTTCCTTCTGTTTGGGCTCGGAGGATAGTTACTTGTAAGTGGAGGTAGTTGTTCTTGGTAAAGATGTGTTCATCCAATAAAAGAAAATAAAAAAGTATGTAACCCTTGAAAATATTATTTTGCTTGACATAAAACTTAGAAAGAGTCATTTTTCTTCTTAATATGATTTGAAGAATATGATATATCCTTATGGAGAGAGCCTCAATGGCAGAGCTGGCTAAGAGCTCATCTGCATTCCCTCTTACCAGAATTCCAGAGGAATGTTGCCTGGCCTATAAGACTCCTTATGCTATTGAGGCATTCTCCATAAGGAGATCTCCTCTGCACTGATGAGGGGCAATCACCCCGAAACAGCTGTCTGCAAATGAGATGCTAGCTTAGTTATTATCCAAGTCACGTTTCAAGGCCTATTTTAATAGGACAAACACTGACTTATAGGATAACTGCCGTACATCTGGGGCCATCAGAAGCAGATCTCGCTAAGAGCATTTCCATTCTCTATTTTCTATTAATTTAGCACACTTTACTACACTTAATATAGTAGCAAGTATAGCTTGCAGTATGTAACTTATGTGTAAAAAAATACTGGTAAGTCTACAATAGGGTTATTGGTTTTCATTATGCTTCTCTATATCTTTCATATCAAGAATAACACAGTCTGGAGTCAAATTCTTAACATTTCATTTACTAGAACCTAGCAGAAGACTGAGGAACCCTATTAAAGTCAACAAGGGGTTATTTAATAATACTGGCAATTTTAACATCAGTCTCGATATTCCTCTGTAGGATGTGCATCATTTATGATGAGGCACATGCCTTGTCTTAAATTAATAGCATTCTTTGGCAGTCTGTGCACCTAGAATGAGATTTCAGTCATTTATGCCAGTATGCCAGAAAGCTGGTGTAAATCATGTTAAATCTGCTGGAGTCAATGGCCCTGTCAATACCACACCACCTCTAGTGCCCTTTTGGGAAAGTAGCGAGGGTGGTGTAAAAATGCTATTTCTGTAAAACATTGTTGCGCCAATGGTAACCTAAAAGTCACAAACCTGAGCTTTGCAACTTTCTAACACCTGTTTTATGGCAAAGGAGCATGATAAATGACCCTCACCAGATGTTATAGGATTCACCAGGGGAACCCTAATAAATGAAAGCCTTGTGACATATTCCCTTGAGATTTTAAGTTAATATATACAATTTAATAAAAAATAAATAAACAGTGAACAACCTCTTTAACCCCTTTCTGACTGAGCAATTTTCCATTTTTTTCCTTTTTATTTTTTACTACCTGCCTTCCCGGAGCCACATAACTTTTTTTTTTTTTTCCCCCACCAATGTTAATGATGATTATTTTTTTATTTTAATATGAGGAAAACCATATATTTATATTAATAAAAACTTTTTTCCACTTACTTTAGGTCCCCCTCACAGTTCTCTCACAGACTGCAATGATTTACCACTACAGCCTACAGGAGATTCAACATGTTGCTATGGAGCGCTGCCACAGGAACTTCACTGTGACAGGCCCTGGATCCTTGAGAAGGCCCAAGGCTTCCATAGGAATCAAACAGCTCCCTTGATGTTGGTGTCCTGGAAGCATTTGGGCATCGGGATGCAGTGCTCCAGGGAAGTCACCAAGGATATATTGTAGTTGCAATTGACCACGATATCCCAGGGAATAAACATTACTTCTGACCATGGACAATACCTCTGACTGTCTGCTCTGTAAAAGACAGCGCCTGCTCATTTTCTGAGTGGGTGCCATGTTTAAAGACCCAGCATCCACCATACATGTACTATAGATGTTGGGAAGGGGTTAATATGATAAATTGTTTAGCAATATGCATTGGATAGATTACATATTTATTATACAAATGACATTACTTTGTCTGGACATCCTACGAAGAGCTTTGCTTGAAAATACCTCTTTATCCATAGAATTTGAATACACCTACACAAATCTATCAATAATTTATGTGCAGGAAGCTATGCACATTTATACAAATAAGGAAAATGCATTATGCATTGTTTTTCAACCTGAGTCTTTGCGTACGTAGGAGGTTTGCATTGTAATTGGAGCCATTACAAGTCTTTTTTTGGTCTAAAAAGCAGTCATTTATTGGCAAGTGTCAGATGTAATATTAACTAATAAAATATTATTTCAAAAACAGCATATTAAACAGGTGAAGAATAATGTTGGGAGTACATTATAGACAAGTATATGTTTATCTGTTGGTTTGTGTAGTGTAACCACTACGGTATTTATGTCGCTGTAAAGAAAATGAACTGCCCGCAGTTTATTGTTATTATAATTGTTGAATATTTTTACTGTGGACTGGAAAATCGCCTAGATGAATATCACTTTGCATAAAATCCTATGAATTTTCACAGTGGAAGTTTCATTAATACAGAGAAAAGGTTGTGATAAGAAGCAGGGGCAATATTTGAATTAGCGATATTTCACAAATATTTGGTAGAATATTCGTCATGTATTCACAAATTAGCGAATTTGAGATTATTTTCTTGATCGCAAAAAATCGGCAATGTAATATTCGCATAATGCTTGCGAAATACAGGCGTGAATCACTATAGCTACATTTTTCAAGCTGCTAGAAGTTTCCTGAGACTGGAGAAAATGGTTGGCACGGCAGAACATTAGAATAGCTTTATATGCAGATAGAGTGTTCCAATATATTCGATTTGATTGCAAAATCGACACTAATGATGTGAATATTTTGGCGCAATACGTGCAACTTCACATTTTAACAGGTCTGACTACATATTAGTGATTGGTGCACTAAGTATTGTTGTGAACTTGAGACATCACACCATGTAGCATACATACATACAGCACTATGTATGTTGCAAGTATGTTTGGACAGCACAATCTATCAGCTACCCTATATCACTATCTAACCTAGACTGACTATCTCCCACTATCTGTATTTTTATATATATATATATATATATATAAAAACTAACTTACTATCTAACTAATGTAATGACACAGGAAAGCAGAGAGCACAGCAATAACGCTGCTGTCTCTCTCAGATCTGCAAAATACTGCATACAAGGGCTGCTGGGGAGGTTCTTATATAGTAAGGGGTAGGCAGCTTTCCTATTGGTTGCTAGGGATGTTGCTAAGCTCAGACAAAGACATTGCAGCCTTCTCATTGGCCCACGAGCAAGAAGGGAGGTTACTGCTTAAAAAATAAAAAAAATCTAGAATATTCGAAATTATGAATATATAGCACTATATTCTAAATATTTGCGAATTCTCAAAGTGTCTATATTTGCGACTAATATTTGTGATTTAAATATTCACGCCCAACACTAGTTATGAGCATGCAGTGACTTATTAAGACATCTAGACTTTTTTCTTGAAGAATATACATTTCAAGGACCCTGAAGTAGAAAGGAATGAATGATCCTTGTGCATACACAGTAAATGTAATGGAAAAAAATATATTGTGCTCAATATTTGTCTCTACTCCCTTATTGCAAATATCATCCACCAAAATACAGCAAAAATAAACTCAGAGTCGGAGAGTTCAGGCATAAAAATGTCAGTTACAAGGGCTTATATGATTATTATGGGCTTGGTGAAACACTAGGCCCAACAATCAAAGGAAGATGAATACTTTAGATCTGCATGGAAGGCATAGTGGCTTGCTTTCAGAAAATACAATCAGCTACATGATATGCTATCTGTCAATTTTCTCTTGATATTGATATAGCAGAGCTAAATGCCTATGGTTATAATTTTCCAGAAGAAAATGCATTTTAGCTTCCAATATACAGGATGAAAATGTTTTTTTTTTTTTCATAAATTCTTTAAAATCTATCAGAAGAGATAACACTTACCTCTTTTCTGTGATTTTAAACCCTTAAGTGTATAGTTATTAAGGCTAAACATCCATAATGCCAAAATGCTTCCCGAAATGTGTCCATCTTTGACAATAAATATAGGTGAAGCTGCAGCAGCAGCCCCCCTTAATGTGCTCTAGGTTAAGTGTGAGAGGGCATGAGGGGAAGAGAGTATGTGGAGCAGCTATGGGGGGGGGGGGGACTTCTGATTCAATGGGCTGAATTTATCAAGAGAGTAATATTTGAAGTAAGGTTTCCTTGAGTCCTGGTTGGAGCAATTTGTTCCATATTTATCTAAGGATCCATTCACACGTCCGCAACATGTTTTGCGGATCCACAGATCCGCAAAACACGGACACGGCAATGTGCGGTCCGCATTTTGCGGACCACACATCATCGGCACTAATAGAATACATCTATTCTTGTCCGCAATTGCGGACAAGATGAGGACATTTTCTAATTTTTTTCGGGAACGGAATTGCGGACCCGGAATTGCGGACCCGGAAGTGCGGGTCCGCAATTCCGTATCCGGGCAGCACATTGTGCTGCCCCATAGAAATGAATGGGTTTACAATTCTGTTCCACAAAATGCGGAACGAAATTGCGGACGTGTGAATGGACCCTAATGGTGCAGGTTGTTTGTTAAATTTGGATCATCTTTAACTTACCACTTTTTTTCTCGAAATATTACTACAGTTTACCCACTGGATTTAATACAAAAAAAATGAAGACTCCCCTTCAGAATTCTGGAGTAAAACTTGCAAGTGATCGCAAAACAACAAAATTTGGTGACTTTTTTTTTACACAATTCCCCCATTGTCTGGCATGTGTGAGTACACTGAAAGTTTTATGTAAACTAGTGAAACACAAGAAAACCTTCTTATATACCTGATGCAGATTTATTAGGACTGTTGTTTCATACTGCAGTCTTAACAAAAAAGATTAGAGTGGATTGTACGAGATTCATTAATAGGTGTATAGTGTACCTCTTATGAAATTTGGCAACTATGTGACTGTCCTTAAGTCAGACAATTAAATCTACGAATACTATCAGCAATTTCTAGTATTAATACATTTGTTGAAAAGTTATAGACAATGCCCCCTCCAGTAAACCGTACCCACTTTTCAACTTGTGAGCACAGCACAAAAAGTGAGTTTTTTTGTAGCAAAGTGAGAAGCATTAAATTCCAAAAACTGACAGAAACTGATTAAGAAATATAGACTTTTCAGTACTCTCCCATTTGCAATACCTTTACTGCTTTAATGTCTGTTAGATGGCCACAACAGCAAGACCTTCACAGCTGTACTGAACAAAATTTTGAACACCATGTTAGTGTTGATCACGAACATTCGAATAGCAAATTTTTATCACGAATATCGTCACTTCGAGAATTTGCAAATATTTAGAATATAGTGATATATATTCGTAATTTTGAATATTCAAGAATTTTTTTTTTAATCAGCACACATGATCCCTCCCTGCTTCTAGCTTGTGGCTTTGACTTTAGGAGTAGTGTTGATAGCAAATTTTCGTAATGCTAATTTCTATCGGCGATAAACATATTTGTCATATATTTTCATCTGAAGTCATGATTCCTCCCTGCTTAAGTAACTTCAGATGGAAAAAAAATGACGAGTATTCTAAAAAACTAATATATTTGATATAGTGCTACATATTCATTTTTTAGAATATTCGTAATATTCTAAAACAAGAATATATAGCGAATATTAGAAAAAAAAACTAATATAGAGCAATTTAGCTAATATAGTGCTATAATCTATAAAAAAAAATATTATAGCACTATATTAGCTAAATTGCTCTTTATTTGTTTTTTTTTCCGAATATTTTCTATATTGCTATATATTCTTGCTTTGGAATATTATGAATATCCTGAAAAACGAATATAGCACTAAATCAGCTATATTGCTCTATATATTCATTTTTTATAATATTCGGATTTTTATTTCCATCTGAAGTCCTGATGTTTCCTCCCTGCTTAAAGTCACTTAAGCAGTGAGGAATCTTGACTTCAGATGGGAAAAAATGCTGAATATATTTATCACAGATAAAACTTAGCATTACGAAAATTCGCAATCAACACTACTCCTAAAGTCAAAAATTCTATAGTACTAAATATTCATTTTTGACCCACGCATGTATTGATCACGTAATATTCGCATATTACGCGATCATTACATTGCCGATTTTTCAAGTAAAAAAAAAGTAGAATATAAGGAATATTCGAATTCACGAACATTCGACGAATATGCTATGAAATATTCACGAAATATTGCAAATTCGAATATTATGACCGCTGCCACTCATCACTACACCATGTTAGGTTTTATTGAACCTCAGAGTTCCTGCTGTTGCATATTGACCTTGTGACAATATGTTCACTTTGTGAAACTATCCCTAGACTTAAAGAACCAATGACCACTAGGAATGGACAAGTTTCTAATCAGATCTTAATATATACCACAAATTTATAGTTGCTATATTTCTAAGTTTCATAACAAAATATATAGATTATGGTGGAATTTAATATCATCAATATTCTCTAGCGATAAACTTTTCCTTTGAGGCTGTGACAGGCAGGTGCATATGAAGAAGAGATAATTAAGTAATTGGAAGAGAAGATGGCTGATAAACAAGCCAAAATGTGAAGTAGCAATAACAATGTGATAGGTAAATGATGAATATAATTTTCCTAATCACAGAGATAACTCTATGTAGCTATGCTTATGCATATGTGTGTGTGTGAATATGAGTAAATTCATACTCCATAAAGATGCATCTATGTGTACATTTTATTTTACTAAAGCATCATCCACACATCAGTGTTTCACGGACGTGTTCTGTACGCGTTCTCCACGGACAGCACACGTCCCCATTCACTTTAATGTGTGTATTCAGACATCAGTGTTTAGCACGGTCTGGGAGTCAGTGTTTTTAACACGGATGTATGCTTTATTTTGTCCGTGTTCACGGATCCATCACATCCATTATAGTCTATGGGTCCGTGAAAACCACATATGCAACACGGATGCCATCTGTGTTTCATGGATCATTAATAAAGGGTGCTTTGAAAAATGTTTAACATTTTTCAGCTGTTCAGTGTTAGTGAAACAGACCCAACATGGATCCTTCACGGACAGCTTCACTGACGGATCACTGAACACCTGCTCAAGGATTTAAGCACGGATGTGTGAATGAGGCTTAAAAGGGTAACATAATGTATACAGCTCATATAACAGTAAAAATGGGAACGCAGTGTTTGAGGCACACAAACTTAAACTAAAGACACAATACAACAATACAGTAGATGTCAGATCATTTCTGTGAACTGTAAAGTGTATGTTATATTACAAGAGAAGAGGCAAATGAGCAGAGGAAATATATAATATGGTATTTCTGAAGATATTAATATTTGGGTTAAACACTTAAAGGGGTTGTCCAAGCTAGAGATATTGAGGACCTATCCTTATTATAAGTCACCAATATCAGATCTGTGGGGTTCGACCCTGACACCCCTACGGATACACTGTACACAGCTACATACACTGTGCAATGGCCTGAGGATAGGTCATCAATATCTATAGCCTGGACGCATAGGATTTTCATTTCTTTTCCTTATGTTTTTTTAGTCTTCCAAAAGCCATAACTTTTTGACTTTTCCATTCAAATAGCCAGATGAGATCTATATTTTTGACAAGTTGAAATTTTTACAGGGAACATTTAATTTACTATACTATATATGAGAAAAGGAAAGCATTCTTTCTGGGGCGAAATTGAAAAAAAACTATTTTTTTAGGGTTTTGTTTTTATGGTGTTCCCTATGTGCTAAAAATGACATATCTGGCTTTTTTTTTTATGGTCGGTCTAATTACAGCATTGCCAAATTTATATACTTTTTATTAATTTATTTTGATCATTCATGTTCAATTTCTTGGAGGCCAATGTGACCAAAAAGATGCAATTCTGACATATTGACATACGTTATGGCATTACTGTACAATACTTTTATAATTTATTTGTTCAGACATTTTCATGAGACACAAAAAACAATTATTCATTTATTTATTTTTATATCCAAAATTGGCAAAGGAGATGATTTGAAATTTTATATAATTTTTTTAATCTGTCATCTTTTTAATTTTTATTCCCCCTAGGGACTGAAATCTATTACTGTTTGATTGACAAAACCATAGACTGCAATAGAATACTATTGGAGGCTATGGAAATTATATTCACTGCCTATTAAGCCTTGCCTGAAAAAAAAAACACTTAACAGGCAGTTTGCTATGGCAAATGGAGCCGATTTCACCAGGAGTTCTGTTTTGAGGAAAGAGAGTTCCTGCTTCCGGTCATTACCCACAGTGTGTGGAATGGGCTCATGGCTCTTGAATGAGCAATTACAGTTCGGGTGCATTTTATGATCCCCGACGTCTGTCTAGCCTGCTCCTTACCCCCCTTTTCTGGGTTAGCGGTGAGTACTCGTCACTCCGCTGTCATTCTCAATGGGTTGTTTTGTAGGTTGTTCCCTATTTGGTAGGTGTGCTTTGGTTCCTGCCTTTAATGTCCCCTTCTCTGTCAACTGAACTGGTGGGCGTCCATTTACGGATCCCCCAGTGTCTTAGGGTGGAGGTGTAGTAGCTGTTTGCTCTTACCCGATAGACTATCAGCTCCACCCCCTCTATTTGAAGTGTGCTACCTGGACACTGTCGACTGGTAATGGTGCATCACTGAGGCTGCGCCTAGTGTTGGCAGTCCTGGTGCCTGTCTGGCCAAATGCGCTTGTGCAATGTAGTTTAGCGCCACACCAACGTGGACCCTATCACGTGATGTGGTGAGGTCACGCGGGCCGGCGTCGCTCTGTGCACACGCACAGGGGCAGGCCTCCTTCCCCTTCTTTTAAATATAGCACGCCAAATGGCGCCTGCCAGAATCGTGCCTGACAGTGGGACACTGCCATGTTCAGTGCCCACTTCCCTGGATATCTGCGATACGCATTGAAAGTACTATTCTCCACTTACCATTTAGTGCACGCTGTGCAGGGTCGGTTTCCTAACTAGATCCGTCCGTGTATTTGTATATCTGTTTCAGGTGATACTGTAGATCAATGCCATACGCCTCGCTGCAGTAGTAATTAGACTTACCTTATTCTGCGGAGCTGTGCCATATGCCCCCTTTGAGCAGTCAGGCAGCCAGGAGTTAGTTAAATACTAAGCCCCATGTCCCCTGACGATTCATGTTTTTTTTTAGTATGAACAGAAGGTTTTTTGATATGTTCATTTGATGAAACGCGTTGGAACACACGAATATATTGTGGCCAACTTATTATATGTACAATTCCATTGCTCTGGTCAAGTATCCAGTTTAGCCTCCTGATACTTCCTTGTAGGGCCTTAAAGGGATCCTTGATCAGGGTGAGGTTCTGGACTGGGCCACCTCTTGCGGGGCACAGACCCTGTGTTAGTTCGCTAGGGCTGGACAGGTCAAGTAGGGTGCAAGAGGGTCTCTCTGAGGCTTCCCTACTGTCAAGACTAATGACCTGAAGTCAAGACTGATGACCTGAGGACTTGATGTCTGTATCACCATTCAGACATCTGGTGTCTATAGCCCGCAAGCCTGGAGTGACTGTCTCCTCTACCGACACTCCACACTTTGGGAATAGTGAGGTTTCTCAACCAAAACTGGTAAGACCATTCCGTGTTTTGATATAGCGTCCTGCTTGTCCTAGCACTTGTTTACGGGACTCGGACTCAGGGACCCTATGCTGTGTGTGGTATGTGACCCTGCTTTATCACTGTGGTACATACCTAGAGTATTGTTTCTTGTTAGACCCAGCATTACGGTTTGGGTCCCTCTCCCATGTTAGAATTGAGCTTAATGTGTCGCCTACCCTTATCATGTGGCACAATTATCTAGGTCCTGCACTTGTTTGTCTGTTTATGTTTGTAAGGGGTTTCATTCTCCCGGTTATGGGAAATCTTATCTAGTATAAAAAAAGTGAAGTTTAATAATGTTACTGCTCCCCTTTCTTTGATTTTTGTAGCCCACTCCATACATACCCTGCATATATATGACAGATACAGTACAGACCAAAAGTTTGGACACATCTTCTCATTCAAAGAGTTTTCTTTATTTTCATGACTATGAAAATTGTAGATTCACACTAAAGGCATCAAAACTATGAATTAACACATGTGGAATTATATACATAACAAAAAAGTGTGAAACAACTGAAAATTTGTCATATTATAGGATCTTCAATGTAGCCACCTTTTGCTTTGATTACTGCTTTGCACACTCTTGGCATTCTCTTTATGAGCTTCAAGAGGTAGTCACCTGAAATGGTTTTCACTTCACAGGTGTGCCCTGTCAGGTTTAATAAGTGGGATTTCTTGCCTTATAAATGGGGTTGGGACCATCAGTTGCGTTGTGGAGAAGTCAGGTGGATACACAGCTGATAGTCCTACTCAATAGACTGTAAGAATTTGTATTATGGCAAGAAAAAATCAGCTAAGTAAAGAAAAACGAGTGGCCATCATTACTTTAAGAAATGAAGGTCAGTCAGTCCGAAAAATTGGAAAAACTTTGAAAGTGTCCCCCAGTGCAATCACAAAAACCATCAAGCGCTACAAAGAAACTGGCTCACATGCGGACCGCCCCAGGAAAGGAAGACCAAGAGTCACCTCTGCTGAGGAGGATACGTTTATCTGAGTCACCAGCCTCAGAAATCACAGGTTAACAGCAGCTCAGATTAGAGACCAGGTCAATGCCACAGAGAGTTCTAGCAGCAGACACATCTCTAGAACAACTGTTAAGAGGAGACTGTGTGAATCAGGTCTTCATGGTAGAATATCTGCTAGGAAACCACTGCTAAGGACAGGCAGCAAGCAGAAGAGACTTGTTTGGGCTAAAGAACACAAGGAATGGACATTAGACCAGTGGAAATCTGTGCTTTGGTCTGATGAGTCCAAATTTGAGATCTTTGGTTCCAACCACCGTGTCTTTGTGCGACGCAGAAAAGGTGAACGGATGGACTCTACATGCCTGGTTCCCACCGTGAAACATGGAGGAGGAGGTGTGATAATGTGGGGGTGCTTTGCTGGTGACACTGTTGGGGATTTATTCAAAATTGAAGGCATACTGAACCAGCATGGCTACCACAGCATCTTGCAGCGGCATGCTATTCCATCCGGTTCGCGTTTAGTTGGACTATCATTTATTTTTCAACAGGACAATGACCCCAAACACACCTCCAGGCTGTGTAAGGGCTATTTGACCATGAAGGAGAGTGGTGGGGTGCTGCGCCAGATGACCTGGCCTCCACAGTCACCGGACCTGAACCCAATCAAGATGGTTTGGGGTGAGCTGGACCGCAGAGTGAAGGCAAAAGGGCCAACAAGTGCTAAGCATCTCTGGGAGCTCCTTCAAGACTGTTGGAAGACCATTTCAGATGAGTACCTCTTGAAGTTCATCAAAAGAATGCCAAGAGAACCTAGAATATGACATATTTTCAGTTGTTTCACACTTTTTTGTTATGTATATAATTCCACATGTGTTTATTCATAGTTTTGATGCCTTCAGTGTGAATCTACAATTTTCATAGTCATAAAAATAAAGGAAACTCTTTGAATGAGAAGATGTGTCCAAACTTTTGGTCTGTACTGTATATAGGAGTTAATGTTTACCCTAGATGATCTAGAAGCCACCATAGTTGTTAGATGGCCAAGCAATGCTACTGGCAACCATTCATCCTATTACAAGAAAACATTTTCAAATGTTTTCTGAATCACCTTTGTTGTTTTTTTTTTTTTGGGTTTTTTTTACTTGACCTGCTGACTAAGCTCCATGTGACTGAGGGCTGTACCCCTCCCATTCAATGTTGACATGTCATATACCACATACTGTAACTACAAGGATTTGTCATGCTGAGTACTACATTTCTAAACTAGTCCTTTTCTTTATCCGTGCTCTCTTTGAAATAGTGGTGGGTTGGGTACAATGTGTACTGTGATACCGGTGTTTCATGAGTACTCCTAAAGGAAGGTTTACTTGGAAAACATTTCTTATAATGAGGAAACTTTTTTTTAAAGGACAGGATTACTGATGATCGAGCATCTCCATGCTCGGCACATTGCGGTATTCGCCCGAATACCGCATGTGCTAGAGTGCTGTGCTCGGGTCTCTGCCCCGCACGTTTCTTGGCTGCTATGCAGCCAATAAACGTGCAGGACAATATTGCCCTCACTGTAATGCCATAGCAATGTTGGCTGCTGGCACTACAGTGATTGGCTGGCCAGAACGCGTCATCTGGTGCTATATAGCACCCAATGACGCATGTGCGGCTCATTCTTAGTCAGCGAGAGCTGTGCTGAGGAAAGGGACAGACAGTGTAGGGAGTTATTTAAGAATAATTTTACCACCAAAACTTTTAAGGACTATTGTGTGTGGCAGCAGCAATATATATTTTTAGCACAACCTGCGCTAAATAGCTAAAACTTTACAGACCCAAAAGTCCTTCTAAGGACTACATGTTAAATGCCACTTGTTAAAGTGAGATAACCCCTTTAACTCTTTGCCTAGCTATGAGCTTCTTACTTTCACTTTCACTTTAAATTATCTGCTGAGAACAATATGTATAGCCCTTATCTTTGAACTACTAATAGGTCAAATACACATTTAAACCATATTATTATCTTTAAGACAAAAATGGAGCTATAATGAGTCAGGAGAACAGAGATAAGGAATTGTCAGTTGAGCTGCCAGACAGACAACAGTTTAGCAGTCTGGTAATAGAGAATCTCAATGTTGAGAAATGGGATGAAAATGTTGAATAAAGACCAATTGAAAAACAAAAATAAATACAATGCAACATGGGCGGATTGGCCATAGACCTTACAAGGAAATTTCCCTGGTGGGCCAGGGGGCCACTTAATCCCTCCTCTTGGCCATCAGTAAGGTACATAATATAGGGGCATTAGGCACTTATGCACCTGGCCAGTAGCCGCAGGTGCCCTCCTGAATTCAGTTATATTGCCATCCTCAGGACAATGATACAGCTTTGTGGGGTGGTTGGCACTATTTTGTGCTGCACTGTGATTTTTGGTTTCCCAGAGGCAGTATTTTGTGCTGCACTGTGATATGTGGTTCTGCTGGGGTGGTATTTTATCCAGCATATGTTATTTCTGGCCCCACCTACTTCTGTTGTCCCAACTTATGTCAATTTGGACTTGCCTACAACATGAGGCCACTTTAAAAAAAAAAAAAATTAAAAATTCAGGGCCACTTTAAGTTCCCAGTCTTCCCCTGCAATGCAATAATAATAAAAAAAATATATAAATAATGCAATATATTTAAAATAGTTCAAATTTCTGAATTTTTATGTTTTCTGGCTGTAAAATAGTATGGTATATATGTAATTCCATATACAACTTTTGTGTAATAGTAGAAACCCCCCTAAAATTGAATGCTTATACAAAATCTCACAATTATTATCATAATACTTTGTTTAATCAAGAATTTCACATTAGATTGCAATTCAGTTATGCAAACAACTGGCAGACTATCAGATTTTCTGAATTATCAGATGCTGGATTGAAGATGTTTCATAGTTTTCCTTATTGCGGTATACACCGAAAGCATGGTATGGTTATTTTCTGTGTACAATAGACATAAAGCAGCAAGGACACGGTAGCTCAGGAACACCCAGGGTTGAAATCAAATCCAGCAATATCCATTGTGGTGTAAATGAGATATCAGGCAGAGAAAACAAACCAGGATTTATTCATCTACATGAGTAATCCCTCCTAAACTCACTCTTGTGTCCGTCCCTTAGTTGAGAAGCTGCCAGTCACATATCGTATTAATTCTAAAAGTGGCTGATGCAGCAGGTGCAATCACATGTGCCAGAAACAGGGCCGCGATCTCTGACGGCACACACAGCATACTCTCTGCATTGCTAATCCTGCAGTCCAGGCCAAAGCACCAGATCCCTTGCCATAAAACTAACAATGACTGTCATTAGCAGGGGATACATTTCATAAAATAGGAGCTTTTTAATCTTTGCTTTGACCCTTCCTCTTAAATATAATGCAAACTCGCGCGCTGGAACATACATTAATTTCTATTTTGTTCGAGGGAAATGAACGAGTCAGTTTTTCGGCTCCAAGCGCCGTCTTCCAATCACAGTAGGCTAATTATTATAAATGAAGCATTGAGACTCGACATTTAAGAGGTTTATAGCACATATGAATGGACTAAAAGGTCACAGTTGTATAATGTGAAAAGTCAGCCATTAAAACGGATGAAATACCCACAGACGTTACCTGCGATACAGTATTAAATTTGGTAAACAGAGTGCAGGGTAACCTTGATGAAATGACAGAGGGAGGCTTCTGTGCTCTAGCCATTACTCATAGTATAGCAGACTATTTGCTTGCAAATGTTTCATCTGTTTTCTCTATTCTTTTATATTGTGTGAGCAAATACGTACATGTTTTTTCATTCCATCATGTAGAATGGTTTCTATTATGTTTTTACTGTGCACTAGGGAGTTATTATGGTTTTAATATCTTCATGTATTCTCTCACTTTCTTCGTTAATCCGATAATAATCTTTTATTTAACAATCTTATGCAAACATTACATCAGACATTCTTAAAAAACAAATTCAGTCACAAAATTTTCATTTCCCTTCCATATTTCTGCAATCACAACCACTTTTCTGAACCAAGCATCAGCTCAGAGTAGATGGAGGGAATGTCTATTGTGTTATTCAACAGGGGGAGATGATGAGTACAGGCTCAAAGTATAAGATTTAAAAAATAACGAAAAGCAAGGGCGTACGTCAAAATGATTGGTCCCCATAGCAAGAATCTAAATTGGGCCCCCATGCCTCATTCCCTTCCACTACCCATCCATTGTCCCTCCCATTACTTGTGCCCTGGCCCCTCCACTGTCCCAGGTAAGAACTGTGCCCGCTGCTGGTTATTATATAGTGTAAGATACCCCCCATGAACTGTCTGCTGCTGTGTGTTTGTACCCAGTGGACTTTGGACTTTGATCCAAATTTAAGGAAAAATTTGATTTGTCACCAAGCCGAATTTCCTTGCAAATCATTTTTTCCTGAAATGGTGGCAAAAACTAAAAATACATACTCCTCTCATCCATTTCCTCATAGAGAGGTCGTCACGGCCATTTTGATTGAAGAAAATGCAACCAGATATCACGGGTGCTGTCGTGTGATGTCACCGCTCCCGGCCAGCATGACGACGTGATGATGTCATCATGTCAGCACTCGCAAGATTAGGGGTGTTTTCTTCAATCAAGATGGCCAGGACGACCTTCCTGCGAGCAAATGGATGAGGTGAGTATGCATTGTTTTGTTTTTAACCCCTGATTAACCTCTGAAAGGCCTCAGTGCAATGACAAGATCAGCATTGAACATAACATCTGGGGGTTTGAATGATGGGTGTCGGCACAATCGCTATTCCCCATCATTGCACCCCCTACATACAATGAAATGTGATTTGTGACTAAATCATTTGTAACTAATCAAACTTCTTTGTGAACTTCGGTGATTCAACTGAATCAAAAAATGTTTTAACTTCTCTTATCTCTAGTCATAAGTCTCCCCCCAAGAACTGTACATGTTGCTGCATATTATATAGTGTGCTGTACCCCCCCTATTAACTGTGGCTGCTGATGCATATTATTGAGTGTACCATACCCCCTCCATAAACAGTCTTCTGCTATGTATTATATTGTGTGTCATACTCCCCATAGACTGTGCCTACTGCTGCCTATTCTATAGTTAGCCATAACCACCCAGAGACTGTGCCTTCTGCTGCATACTATATAGTGTCCCCATGAACTGTGCCTTCTGCTGCATATTTTATAGTGTGCCATAGTCCCACTGTCATCTGTGGCTGTAGGTGTCCACTGTATGATGCAGGCTTCTAGCTATACCTGTCCTGAACTGTTGTTAATATTTCTTAATGTGTATCCCACCACCTTGCAGGGTAGTCTTGATAGCTCGCTTGCCTGATCCCTCTGCTGACACAAATATGCCATCATTTACAAATCTTCTCTAGCCTAGGACCGTGTAGGATTTTGTCCTTCTAGATGAGCCGCCTCTGTGGACCACTTGACCTGAAGGAGTGAGAAATGCATCTTATGCTCCATTATTCCTCACTTTCATCTCTATAATTAGCTATTCTTCTCCCTTGGCAGGAAACTGGACCGATGGCAAGTACCATTCCTGTTCCAAAAACTGCCAACCTCACCCCATCTGCTGGTGTGCAAAGTGTATTGCATTGAAAGGTGACATGGCATAAACATTACAAAACATTACATTACAAACCAATCGTAGTACCCCCAGGTCTGGAGGACTACAAATCTATTCAACGAATTTGCATATGCCTCTTCGTTTGACTAGCTAGATCAGGGATGGGCAAACTCGGCCCTCTAGCTGTTTTACAACTACAAATCCCATCATGCCCGGCTGTAGCTGGTAGCTGTATGCAGACTGGGAATGATGAGATTTGTAGTTTTAAAACAGCTGGAGGGCGGAGTTTGCCCATTCCTGAGCTAGATCATTTGTATGTGCACCGCTACTCACAGTAACGGCACATGTGCGATATTATAATCGTCACACAATATTTATGGCCATGTAAATCTATGGCCATGTAAATCTGCTCCCTCACAGACATCAATTCCCTCATCCCTAAACATATATATATATATATATATATATATATATACACACAATCAGCTAGGCCACAACACCCCCCAAAAGGAGAATGTCAATTGCAATACACCAGAACAGCATTGCTGTGAAAGGTGCAGCAGTTGTTATCATACTAGGGCTTTGCAGAATAGCGGAACAAAAGGTTCTCTCAAAGAAGCAGATACATATTTTAAATAACAAGTGAAAGTTGAGAGGCCCTGTTAAAAAAGTTGAACTGTGGCCCAAAAGCTTTATGTTACACCTTCTAAACCACCACACCACTTTTTAAATACACATGGTAATTCTGCAGTCACTGTTGCTACAGGTAACAACATATTGTCCATCCCTCCAAACTCAATCTTCCAATCAAGTGGGAACAGAATAACTAGGTTTTCTTGGAAAACTGCTATTATACTCACATCACAACTTAAGGGTTAAAATGGCATATTATAAACTCAAAGTCAATATAGATGCCATAGATCAATTCATGTGGCCTAATTCAAAGTTTGCTTAGATTCTTTTGGGGCCTTTTAAATAAAAGCTTTTTGAATTGTTTTTTTGGACAATCTTGATTACTTTTTGAGTACCACTGGGTTTTCAACGTTTTCGTGAGTTGCACTGAGCTATTTTTATTAAATCTGCACAAGGATGTGCTCTACACAGGTTCAGCAATGTTTACAAACAAGTACTGGAAAATATACTGGAGGCATGAAAATGCGATGGACTCTCGAGTATGTCCTGTCAAAGATTAGGAGAGTGGTGATGTCAAACAACGCCTTAAAGGAGTCAAATTTTTGTCTTGGTATAGGCCCTCTATGCACCGTTAGCTAATTGATCTGTTCAGGAACTGGTGTATTTAGCTATGCGTTTTATTGTTTGTGTCACTGTGATTTTTATTTTTATTGCAGATAAACACACTCTCATTTTTAGTTATTGCGCTTATATATGGTTACTCTGCATTTTATTACTTTAGTCACTCTTTGATATTTTGTAATTTCCATACTGCATCTCACTATAATGCAAGATAATATAACAAGTTACAGGTGATTTTGTACAGTATATCAAGACACTTTTTCCAAGGCCCTGACATATTTCCTATCACTACTCCATTTACAGTAACTCCTTGAGGTTATCATGCAAACTATTACCACCGATGTGAATACAATATCATTATAAATTAAAATAAAAGAAAGGGGAAGAGTGCATACAGCATGGGTTAGCTTTGTGTACCTCACACATATGATTATTTAATCTAGGAGAACCTGCCCAGTTTTAAATGGCATGTATATGAACATGTCAGATCATTCAAAAGTTGTGATGGTTCTTCTAGATTAATCAAGTTGTCACTTCTATAGATCTATGTCCTGAAACAGTACTTCTAAAAATGGTTGTCACAGCAGAGATGCGTGTCATGAACTTCTTATCTTTATAGTTTTGTTATTAGACACTGCTCCACTATTTGATGTAGTTCCGTTTCTCAACGTATCCCCTCAAGATACAGGGAGGGAAGAAAAAGGATTGCCAGTGAGTAGTTGATATAGCAAGAAGAGACAAGGGCAGGCTGTGTGGCATCCCATGCTTTAGGGAGAGACAAGGGCAGGCTGTGTGGCATCCCATGCTTTAGGGAGAGCAAAGGACAGGCTGTGTGGTGTCCCATGCTAGAGGGAGACAAGGATAGGCTGTGTGGTGTCCCATGCTTTAGGGAGAGCAAAAGACAGGCTGTGTAGTGTCCCATGCTAGAGGGAGACAAGGATAGGCTGTGTGGTGTCCCATGCTTTAAGGAGAGACAAGGACAGGCTATGTGGTGTCCCATGCTCTATCATAAGGGAAACAACCACATGTTCTGAGTAGAGTATGTCACACAAGAAGAAGATACTGTTTATACCTGGAGCATGGTCATATGATGGCTTGCGAGACTTAATTTAAGCTATATGCAATTTGGCAACTGTTGTAAACTGTGTAGCAGATGCCCCAAAATTGCAAATAGTTAGTTGACAATGCTCACATCCAAAAGTAACTTGTTTGCTCTAAAGGCTGTTTTGTGTTTCAGAGCACCAGCAGCTTGAACTGCTTTCAGCAATGAATTAATGGATTCTGACTTGCCTGGCAAAGTGCATTTGTTACTACAGGCAGTTAACTTTAGGAATTAACTGTGATTCTATGTTTCTTAGAAAGTGCTTGGGGAAGTGACACAAACAACCATTGAACAAAACAAAACTGTGTTTTATGTTCCTAAATAGCTATCTATCTATCTATCTATCTATCTATCTATCTATCTATCTATCTATATATCATTCTATTTGTCTCCCTGGAAAACAGTTATTTTAAGACAAAAAACTAACCTGTAGAGTTGAGCAAATCGAATCCAATGAAGTGGAATTTGATCCAAATTTCAGGATAAGTTTGAAATGCAGTGAAGCCAAATTTTCTTGTGCTTCGTGGTAGCAAATCAATTTAATCTTAAATAGTGTAAAAACAAAAAATAATATTTACCTCCTCAATTTGCTCACAATGTGCTGGCCGCCACCATCTTGATTGAAGATCTTGGCTGAAATCCTGTGGGTATTGACTTCTGACGTCACAAGTCACTGGCCAGTGTGACAACGTTATCTCAGGCTGCGCAAGATTTTGCGTCAGATCTTCAAGCAAGATGGCGGTGGCTGGCCTGTTGCGAGCAAATGGAGGCAGTAAGTATTATTTTTTTCATTTTTTATTATTTGACACAGTTTTTACTCTCAGATGCTGCGATCATGTATGGGTGCGGCATCTGAGGGGTACAATGATGGGGAGTCATTGCACCCACTACTTACAAAAACACGATTCGTGATTACTTTTTTATCAAAATTTGGCGATTTGTAAAAATCTTTTTTTTTTTATCTAACCAGATTTAGTACTGGTGGTGACTTAATTCATAGTAAAATCATGTTATGTACTTATATACTGTACTTAGCTCAAGGAAATAAATTCAAACATGGAAAAGAAGATCATGTGGATGAAAGTAAATTGTAACTTTGATCACCCTTTTGATCAAGAGTATCACAATAAATTCAATAACACATTGACCAATATGCTGAACAAGGGAGAATTTTCCTTCCTAATCCCAATACTGGATATATTTTATCACTAGTAATCACTCTGAGACTGCACATACTGTATAAAGGAATTTAAAAGCAAACTTCTAATTGGCTAAGTCATCGCCTCTATACATGGAAGGGAAAATGATTTGTGGGTGAAGTCATCAATATCTTCAAACACTTTTGATGATCTCCCACAGGCCATAAGCTAGCAGCTTTCAAAGCCTCATATAATGATCAAATATATGCCTAGTGCAAGATTCTTAAAGGAAGATGAATACAAAAATAGCGAAGACAGATGACTTCCAATTTTAAATTCTACATACTCACAAGTACGAAGTTTAAAAACATAGTTCATAAAATACAGGATAAACAGCATGTTGCCTACCAAAGTACAGCCAACTATTTGGTTTCACTGGTTCTTGGCTTATGTTATAGTAAACCTATTCAGTACATTTAAAGGGTTTCTACCACCTCAGTTTGACCAAATTAGCTTTCAGACACTAGCGATCTGCTAGTGTCTGATCTCCATAACCATGCAATTCTTAGACCTTTGTGTGGAGCCGTTTCATTAAAAAACTAACTTTTATTCCTATGCAAATGAGCCTCTAGGTGCTATGGGGGCGCATTTTCAGCACCTAGAGGCTCGGTCTACTCACACTGTATGCCCGCCCATCTCATCTTGAATGCCTGCCTCCATCTCAGCCATCCGACGAATTCTCGTGCCTGCGCCGTTCACTTCTGTCTTCGGCGCTGGAGCAGTGAGTGAAGGCAGCTCTCCTGATGCCGGATTCCTCACTGTGACGTAGTTGGCGCAGGCGCAGTGAGGAATCTGGCACCAGGAGCGCATCATTCACTCACTGCGCCGAAGACAGAAGTGAACGGCGCAGGCACGAGAATTCGTCGGATGGCTGAGATGGAGGCAGGCATTCAATACGAGATGGGCGGGCTTGACAGGCGAGTGGGGCGGCATACAGTGTGAGTAGACCGAGCCTCTAGGTGCTGAAAAGACGCCCCCATAGCACCTAGAGGCTCATTTGCATAGGAATAAAAGTTAGTTTTTTAATGAAATGGCTCCACAAAAAGGTCTGAGAATTGCATGGTTATGGAGATATAGACACTAGCAGATTGCTAGTGTCTGAAAGCTAATTTGGTCAAAATGAGGTGGTAGGAACCCTTTAATTAATTAACCACCGGCGCTAGTTAAAACAAGCAAGCAGTATTGTCTACACAGCTCCATAATAACTGCCACAGAAAACTTTACAAATCACTTGTATATAGATAAAATGACACCGCGCTCAGCCTATCACTGATGACCCTTACTGCTAACTTACTAGGACCGTGTAGTACCGTTCCACATCAGCCTTGTCATCAAGATTACCTTGCTTCTGATGTATGGAATTGAGGTACCGCTTTGTCCAAAGTATCGATCAATGCGGGTTCTTCTGCGCAGGGGGTTTTGCAGGTAAAAGGCTGTTTGGAGTTCGCCCCGGCCGGTAGCGAAACTCCGCTAATACTCACGCTCACGCTCGCAAAGGGAGCCAGTGACGTCACCACTTTAAGCTAAGGGCTGCTGTAAGCACCAAAAAACATCCAACGTGTTTCGAGCAGTGGGCTGCTCTTCGTCAGGGAATCCCAAACTCCAAACAGCCTTTTACCTGCAAAAGCCCCTGCACAGAAGAATCTGCATAGATTGATACTTTGGACAAAGCAGTACCTCGATTCCATGCATCAGAAACAAGGTAATCTTGATGACAAGGCTGATGTGGAACGGTACTGCACGGTCCTAGTAAGTTGGCAGTAAAGGTCATCAGTGATAGGCTGAGAGCGGTGTCATTTTATCTATATTCAGTACATTTCTTATGGTTAGTGATCTCAACAAGCAATTAGCCAATCAATTCTAAACTAATCACATTCAACCTGGGTTTTGTAAAAAAATAAATAAAAATAAAAAATAATAATAATGATTTAGTTGAGTTACATCAGAAACCACATTTTTAGTGATTCAATTAAAGGGTATTTTCAGGGGAGAAAAAAAAAGATAAAGAAATTTCAGGGCAATTGTAGCACTCAATTCAGGCAGAATTGATTTGGACTCAAATTGTTCGACTGATTCAGGTGAATTGAACCTAAATTGAATTTTGAGTAATTTGATCATCTCTAACAATAATCTACAATTATGCCAAGCTATTCATGATATATTATAAGAATCTTCACAGAGGAAGTTTAATGGATCATAACAGATCAGGATTGATCATAAATGATCTATTCATTATCTGCTATGAAAGTTGTAAGAATGGAATATATAAGGTCAGTGTTCGAAAACATATTTATGGCCCATTGAAGTGAAAGGCTCCACATCCAAGCCACATTAAAAAAATGTGTCTCAAATGTGGACTAAAACATTGGCCGTGTGCATGAGCCCTCAGGGAAAATGGTTACTGGTATTTGCAGGGCACCTACAGTATATCTGGGGATGCAGAAGGTAATAATAACCAGTGAGCTCCGTCCTCTGCAGTGAAGTAAAGCGCTTATTAGTGAATAGGGGTAGGAAGGAAATGTTGCTACTTAATGGAGTTTCTGAGTTAAAATGATTTTTAACAAGTTTCTGCAGCATAGTCCCTGAAACAGAATATTCCTACTTTCCTATTCTGTGCTGCACTCGCTGTCTCCACCTTCCAGTCCCGGAGCACCACTCTATGACTGACTTCAGCGGTGACACGTTGCTTGTGGCCACATTACCACTAAAGCCAGTCATTGGCTGGAGAGGTACAAGTGACTATGCCCATATCCAACCGGATGTAAACAGCGCTGGGACTGGAAGATGGAGACAGCAGGAGCGACAGGGAGCAGAAAAGTATGAATCTTCTGTTTCAGGCCCATGCTGCAGGAACGTGTTAAAAATATTTTTTTTACCAGGAAATCTCCAAGCCCCTGTTACACGGCACAATATTCTGTTACTGGGAACAAGTGTTCATAGGAGCACTCATTCCTGATATCTGGCCAGTATAATTGTGCCACTGATCAGCTGATAAACGAGGAATCACTCGTTTGTCGGCTGATTTGCATATTTTATCAAGATGAAAGATGTACAATTATCATCAGCACATTTCATAGTATAATCAGGAATTTGCTGCCGATAATCGATAGAAGTGAATGAGGGAGGAATGACTGTGGCAGTGATAATTCCTCCCCAGTCACTATGCATTAGGCCTCATGCACACGGCCATTGGGCGGCCGTGGCCATATTGCGGCCCGCAAATGGCGGGTCAGCAATCCACGGCCGCCGGCAGTGTGCACCACGCATGCGGACCCATTCAATTGAAGTGGTCCGCAATTCCGGAGATGCGGAACGGAGTCATGGAACGGAACACCGGAAGCACTACGGAGTGCTTCCGTGGTGTTTATTTCCGTTGTTCTGCACTGCAAATAAATATGACATATCATATTTTTTTGCGGTGCGGGCAGACCACGGACCCATTCAAGTTGAATGGGTCCGGCATGCTGCATGGATGTTGCCCGTGCATTGGGAAAATGGCCGCACAACGGCCGTGTGCATGAGGCCTTAGTCTGTGTAATAGACTGATGCAAACAAGCGCCGATTAACATTTTTATTTCTGCTGCCCCTTGAAATAGCGCAATATGACAATGCGGCCCCCAGACCAAAAAAGGTTGTGAACCCCTGGTTTAGATGTTGTGTTTTGCCTCATTTTTGGCTTTATCCTTAAATGTGATATTGGATACAAATATGTGTAGGAAAAAGTTACGTTTTTAAATACTAGTTTTGTGGAATCCGGTAAAAAATATGAAATGAGATAAAAATTCTAGTTTTTATTTTAGGCTTTTTATCAAGTGAAATGGATCATATCACATCTTCTCATAGTCTACTGATGGTGACTTAGAAGCCTTCAACATGTACCACCATTTCAGTGTACTCTTATTGCACTCTTTTATGTATTTTGAAACAATTAACTTAATTAAACTTCAAAGTGTCGAACAAGGAGCTAACATCAATTACATGCATTTTTCTTAATTTACATGGTAAAATATTTAGATCTTATCACTTGGCTTTATTTAAACTGCCTATTTCTGCAGTGTGTGAACTGTTTAATCAAAGAAATTAGGTTTCAACATTCATCATACGGTTAGCACATACAACATTAGATACATTGCTGCAACCCTTCTAAAGCAAAGTGAAATACATTATCATTTACCAAATTGCTAGCGTAATGTCTACAGCAGATTGAACATGAAAATGATTTTAATATTCTGTATCCAGTATGATAGTAGCGAGTCATTTCAAGGTCAGAGTCATCTACTGTAAGTTTTATTCCCATGGATATTTTACCACAAGTACAAATATTTACCCTGCTGTAGAGGCTAGATCAAAGTTCTTTCCACAAAGAACAAACATCACAACCTTTAATTTAATTTGGATTTAATATCAATCACTGCAGAAGAGGAAGATTAGGAGGCAATAAAAAACAAAACAAAATAAATCTGGTTATATAAAATAATAATACAAACATGGCTGAAATATTTCAGAACCTAGAAAACCAAAAAATACCCTTTGTAGAGTAATTTTTTCTACCATGTTATTGTAACTTAACCTTTAATCGCTTAAAAGGGTTTTCCTGCTTGCATTAATTACCTTTAAATGAATCATTTATGAAGGTATCTATTATTTTACAAGGTATTTATTGTTACTGTTACTCCTATATTCTGTTCTAGGCTGCTTTTTTATTTATTTATTCCCTGTGATGTTATCTCAATGGATGTGTCAAAGCAGCAACAGGGGCAGTGGTAGGGGAGTGTCTTTGTAACTAGCTCGGTTGGAGGAGCTATAAATTATCTGGGCGTTGTTAGGGGAGTGCCTATGTCACTATCTGGGTGGGAGGAGCTATAAACTAGCTGGTTGTTGTTAGGGGAGTGCCTATGTCACTATCTGGGTGGGAGGAGCTATAAACTAGCTGGGCGTTGTTAGGGGAGTGTCTATGTCACTATCTGGGTGGGAGGAGCTATAAACTAGATGAGCGTGCTGGAGCTGTGCCAGAGAAAGAAGTGCTTCATGGGTTTGGTTATATACAGCAATGGGAAGTGCTACATACAGAATCTGAAGAAACCAGAGTGATTTGAATAAATGGTGAAAATCGGTCAAGGGAGTCCAAATTGAAAAATAAATGCATGGAGAAGATGTAGCTGAAGAAAGATAAACATAAGATGAGCATATCCAAAGACATACTGATAGGGACCTTAGATTCTGAGATTGGGGACAGTTGGATGCTAATGTCTGTAAAGCGCTGTGGAATATAGTAACACTATATAAGGGTATAAAATAAAATAAATAAATAAAATAAATAAATAATTAAAATCTGTTAAATGTCATAATTATCCTGGAAAACCCCTTTAAGGATCCAGCCCATTTTAGTACTTGGGCTCAGTGATTTTATTTTAATTTTTCTTCTGTGAAATTGTTTTTGCCTCAACATGTTTTTGTAGGAACAATTGTACTTTTTAATGACAATTTTTCGGTTTAAATCTAATCTATGTAGACTTTGATCTGAATTTCAGGAAAAATTTGATTTGCAGCACAGTCAAATTTCCTTTTGCTTCATGGTAACAAATACATTTTCACTGAAATGGCGGTAAATACTCACCTTATCCATTTGAGTGTGAAGAGGCCCCCGTGGCCATCTTGATTTAAGATCCCATGTGAAATCTTGTGATGTCACCATGCCAGCCAGCGTGATGTCATCATGCACTGTGTGAGATTTCTTCAATCAAGATGGCCACGCTGGCGTCTTCGTAAAAACAAATGGATAAAGTAAGTAATATTTATTTATTTTTTAATGGATAATGGATAACTATTCAATGGCGGGGGCCAATACAATCACCATTCCCCGTCATTGCGTGCGCTACTTACTAAGGAATGCACTTTGTGACAAAGTAATTCATCACAAAGCAAATTTCTTTGTCAAATTTGGCAAAGCAGCTGAATTAAGTTTTTCTAAACTGCTCAATACTTGCACGCTATAGAAATAAGCACAAGTCTCTTTGGTGGCTGGTACCATAGGAGTGTGCATAGGAGGGCACTTTTTATTGTAGTGTGCAAGCACGCTCACTGTTGCTGGATTGCAGGGTGGTCATAACCATGGAAGCGAGCAGTTTATAATGCAATGTAAAAATGATTCAAGCCAGCAAAGGAGGCAATATGGACAATCACAGTATATTAGAAAATACCTTATATTAACTTAAATGCCATTTGCTCAATTGAGGCAACCAATTTAAGTTTTTTTTTTTATAATAAACTTTAAATAATGGAGTTATTAGAAATGTATTCATATGTATCTCAATTGTTTAATTGTTTAATTAGTATTTAACTAGTATTTTTGACATAACTTTATTCTGTTCTAAGCTAAAATTCAATTTCCTTGAAAAAGCCCATAGGCGGTGATAGAGACAACAGTAATAGTAATGACTAAAGTAGTAATAACTAAAACATATTACCTATCTCCGCCTGCACTTTATTTTCAGGTCTACCTCAAGCTTAACACGTTTAGCTTGCTCCTATGTATCTTAGGCATATAATATTTAATTGGACTTAGTCTGATTATTGTCTGCAATATAACTCATTGTCACTTATTACAATTATGTGCATACCATTATTCTGTATGTGACCATTGTAAAAACAATAAAAATTGTTATTACAAAAAAAAACTAAAAAACATATTACCTAAAGTTAGTAGGACCACAAGAAGGATCAAACCCTGGACCGGCAAAGAGCGCACTCCAAAGCGCGTTTCACTCCGCTTTTTCATACGCCCGTTGAAAAAGCGGAGCGAAACGCGTGTTGGGGTGCACTCTTTGCCGGTCCAGGGTTTGATCCTTTTTGTGGTCCTACTAGCTTTAGGTTATAGGTTTTAGTTATTACTACTTTAGTCATTACTATTACTGTTGTCTCTATCACTGCCTTGCCCTGGGCTTTTTCTTTGAGGTGCTTTGGATTTGGCCCTCACATTGGCTCATATTAGTGCAGTTTCTGTATACCTTAGTATGGTTTCTCACATCTTATTGGGGTTGTTCGAATATTGCCTGCTTTATGCGGCATCCATATGTTTTTTTTGGAGTTTTCCCTGTATTGGGATAAGGTGTACTCTTTGTCCGGCAAATGAGCTGCTTGTCGCAGCGCTAGCCTGCATCGCTGCTGCTAACATTTTTTCTTTATGTTTTTTTTGTAATGTCAATGTGATTATTTTATATGTGTGTCCCTTCAGTTCATTTGGTAAGGAACTATGGATGGACATGTGGATTAAATGGATCACTATATTAAAACTATTTTCTGAATTAAGGCTCATTTTAGGCACAACTTTGTCAGGGATTCAATTTTTAACATCCAGTCACCTGAGGGTTGAGGGGGATCCCTGCTTATATATTTCCTTTACTTAGTGAATCTTATCTTCTTGCATTTCTATAAAATAAAATATATGTTTTACAGTCTCATTATCCCCTTTTTTGTATATATATAGCTTCTTATGAGAAGGAAATGCACTGCAATGGGCTTGGCATATATTCCACTGGTCTTCTTTGTTAAGCTTTTTTGAACAACATTAATATATACATAAAAGACAAAAAAATAGGCATAACATTGTATGCTGTGAACTTTATAGCAAGGCTTCATGTGGATAGATCCTTAGCTTATCATAGACATTTATGAAGTCCTTAATGATACGTTAGCCATATGTGGTATTATATTACTTTAATGATTAGAAAATGCATAAATGTCATTTAAATGAATGCCACGTTTATTAAACTGAATAACCCGGAGAAGAAATGCCATACTTAGACATGCTTCAGATTAAACAGTGGTTCTGAAACAAGGGTCCTTTTGAGAGTCATGCTTAAATGTCAGATTGCAGACAGTTTGGATTTCCTTATCAATGACTAGCGGTGCCCCCCTGACCTTTTAGATGTCAATGCTTCTGCAGCCTTCACAGTCTCGTTGTGGTATTGTTCATACAGCTGTTTCACAATACTGCAGTCGCTCGTTCAAATGAGGTGAACGAGAACGTCTATTTTTTTTTTAAATAAAGCAAAGATTAATAAAAATCTGCAATGGGGTAGTAATTAGGGATGAGCGAACTCGAACTGTATAGTTCGGGTTCGTACCGAATTTTGGGGTGTCCGTGACACGGACCCGAACCCGGACATTTTCGTAAAAGTCCGGGTTCGGGTTCGGTGTTCGTCGCTTTCTTCGCGCTTTTGTGACGCTTTCTTGGCGCTTTTTGAAAGGCTGCAAAGCAGCCAATCAACAAGCGTCATACTACTTGCCCCAAGAGGCCATCACAGCCATGCCTACTATTGGCATGGCTGTGATTGGCCAGAGCACCATGTGACCCAGCCTCTATTTAAGCTGGAGTCACATAGCGCCGCCCGTCACTCTGCTCTGATTAGCGTAGGGAGAGGTTGCGGCTGCGACAGTAGGGCGAGATTAGGCAGATTAACTCCTCCAAAGGACTTGATTAACTGATCGATCTGCAGCTGTGGATCATTGAGCTGCTGATCCTCAATTGCTCACTGTTTTTAGGCTGCACAGACCGTTTGTCAGTCTCATTTTTCTGGGGTGATCGGCGGCCATTTTGTGTCTTGTGGTGCGCCAGCACAAGCTGCGACCAAGTGCATTTAACCCTCAATGGTGTGGTTGTTTTTTGGCTAAAGCCTACATCAGGGTGAAGCTGTCACACCAAGTGCATTTAACCAGCAATAGTCTGTTCATTTTTTGGCCATATACAAAATCAGGGGCAAGCTGCGCCTGTCACCAAGTGCATTTAACCCTCAATGGTGTGGTTGTTTTTTGGCTAAAGCCTACATCAGGGTGAAGCTGTCACACCAAGTGCATTTAACCAGCAATAGTCTGTTCATTTTTTGGCCATATACAAAATCAGGGGCAAGCTGCGCCTGTCACCAAGTGCATTTAACCCTCAATGGTGTGGTTGTTTTTTGGCTAAAGCCTACATCAGGGTGAAGCTGTCACACCAAGTGCATTTAACCAGCAATAGTCTGTTCATTTTTTGGCCATATACAAAATCAGGGGCAAGCTGCGCCTGTCACCAAGTGCATTTAACCCTCAATGGTGTGGTTGTTTTTTGGCTAAAGCCTACATCAGGGTGAAGCTGTCACACCAAGTGCATTTAACCAGCAATAGTCTGTTCATTTTTTGGCCATATCCCAGTCTAATTCTGTCACTAAATCCATACCGGTCACCCAGCGCCTAAATACTAGGCCTCAAATTTATATCCAGCTAAATCTGTCCCTAGTGCTGTAGCTGGGCGAGTTATTTAGTGTCCGTTCAAGCACATTTCTTGTTCTGGGTTGAAATACAATTCTCAATTTAGCAATTTCATAATTTAGTGGTTCCTGCTATATCAGAGCTCTTTGAAATCTATCCCAAAAAGGGTATATAATATTGAAGGTGCACATAGGGTCATTCAGAGTAACTTCACACACACCCGCTACTGTGTATTTCCAAGTCTAATTCTGTCACTAAATCCATACCGGTGACCCAGCGCCTAAATACTAGGCCTCAAATTTAATTCCCTCTAAATCTCTCGTTACCCACCGCTGTACTGTTGTTGCTGGGCAAGATATTTAGTGTCCGTCAAAGCACATTTTTTGTTCTGGGTTGAAGTACAATTCCCAATTTAGCAATTTCATAATTTAGTGGTTTCTGCTATATCAGAGCTATTTGAAATCTATCCCAAAAAGGGTATATAATATTGAAGGTGCACATAGGGTCATTCAGAATAACTTCACACACACCCGCTACTGTGTATTTCCAAGTCTAATTCTGTCACTAAACCCATACCTGTCACCCAGCGCCTAAATACTAGGCCTCAAATTTAAATCCCTCTAAATCTCTCGTTACCGTTGTCCTGTTGTAGCTGGGAAAGTTATTTAGTGCCCGTCAAAGCACATTTTTTGTTCTGGGTTGAAGTACAATTCCCAATTTAGCAATTTCATAATTTAGTGGTTCCTGCTATATCAGAGCTATTTGAAATCTATCCCAAAAAGGGTATATAATATTGAAGGTGCACATAGGGTCATTCAGAATAACTTCACACACACCCGCTACTGTGTATTTCCAAGTCTAATTCTGTCACTAAATCCATACCGGTGACCCAGCGCCTAAATACTAGGCCTCAAATTTAATTCCCTCTAAATCTCTCGTTACCCACCGGTGTACTGTTGTTGCTGGGCAAGATATTTAGTGTCCGTCAAAGCACATTTTTTGTTCTGGGTTGAAGTACAATTCCCAATTTAGCAATTTCATAATTTAGTGGTTTCTGCTATATCAGAGCTATTTGAAATCTATCCCTAAAAGGGTATATAATATTGAAGGTGCACATAGGGTCATTCAGAATAACTTCACACACACCCGCTACTGTGTATTTCCAAGTCTAATTCTGTCACTAAACCCATACCTGTCACCCAGCGCCTAAATACTAGGCCTCAAATTTAAATCCCTCTAAATCTCTCGTTACCGTTGTCCTGTTGTAGCTGGGAAAGTTATTTAGTGCCCGTCAAAGCACATTTTTTGTTCTGGGTTGAAGTACAATTCCCAATTTAGCAATTTCATAATTTAGTGGTTCCTGCTATATCAGAGCTATTTGAAATCTATCCCAAAAAGGGTATATAATATTGAAGGTGCACATTGGGTCATTCAGAATAACTTCACACACACGCTTCTGTGCATTTCCAAGTCTAATTCTGTCACTAAATCCATACCGGTGACCCAGCGCCTAAATACTAGGCCTCAAATTTAATTCCCTCTAAATCTCTCGTTACCCACCGCTGTACTGTTGTTGCTGGGCAAGATATTTAGTGTCCGTCAAAGCACATTTTTTGTTCTGGGTTGAAGTACAATTCCCAATTTAGCAATTTCATAATTTAGTGGTTTCTGCTATATCAGAGCTATTTGAAATCTATCCCTAAAAGGGTATATAATATTGAAGGTGCACATTGGGTCATTCAGAATAACTTCACACACACACGCTTCTGTGCATTTCCAAGTCTAATTCTGTCACTAAATCCATACCGGTCACCCAGCGCCTAAATACTAGGCCTCAAACGCAGCCGCCTGTCTACAGCCAATGTGGACAAGCTGACGTTCATAAAAATGAACCAGGCATGGATCCCACAGGATCTGTCCGTCCCTTGTCCAGATTAGACATTAACTACCTCCCCTTAACCATATATTATTGGACTCCAGGGCACTTCCTCATTCAATCCTATTTTTATTTTCATTTTACCATTATATTGCGAGGCTACCCAAAGTTGAATGAACCTCTCCTCTGTCTGGGTGCCGGGGCCTAAATATATGCCAATGGACTGTTCCAATGTTGGGTGATGTGAAGCCTGATTCTCTGCTATGACATGCAGACTGATTCTCTGCTGACATGAAGCCAGATCCTCTGTTACGGGACCTCTCTCCTCTGCCTGTGTGCTGGGCCTAAATTTATGAAAATGGACTCTTACAGTGGTGGGTGACGTGAAGCCTGATTCTCTGCTATGATATGAAGACTGATTCTCTGCTGACATGAAGCCAGATTGTCTGTTACGGGACCTCTCTCCTCTGCCTGGGTGCTGGGCCTAAATATATGCCAATGGACTGTTGCAGTGGTGGCTGACGTGAAGCCTCATTCTCTGCTATGACATGCAGACTGATTCTCTGCTGACATGAAGCCAGATTGTCTGTTACGGGACCTCTCTCCTCTGCCTGGGTGCTGGGTAGTGTTGAGCGCGAATATTCGAAAAGCAAATTTTTTTCGCGAATATCGCAACTTCGCGATTTCGCGAATATTTCGAATATAGTGCTATATATTCGTAAAAACGAATATTCGTTTTTTGTTTTTTCCCCCCCCCACAAAATTACAGTACACATATAATTGATTGTTTCCCAAAGGTCCAACAGCTCAGATCTTACTCACATTGCCTAGAAAGTGATTGAGGCGCGAATCTTCGTAAGGCGATTTTATTAGCGCACATGCGAATATCGGCACGTCCCAGAACAGAGGCAAAGGGCTTTGCATTCATACATTAGTGAATTGAGTTGCGAATCTTCGTAAGGCGATTTTATTAGCGCACATGCGAATATCGGCACGTCCCAGAACAGAGGCAAAGGGCTTTGCATTCATACATTAGTGAATTGAGTTGCGAATCTTCGTAAGGCGATTTTATTAGCGCACATGCGAATATCTACACTTGTCCCAGAACAGAGGCAAAGGGCTTTGCATTCATACATTAGTGATTGAATTGAGCTGCGAATCTTCGTAAGGCGATTTTATTAACGCAAATGCAAATATCTACACTTGTCCCCAGAACAGAGAGGCAAAGGCCTGTGCATTCATATAGTATAGCACCATATTCGCGAATACGTAGAACTTCGTAAAATTCGATTTACGAATATTCGTATTTTTTATTTTACTTTCCACCTTACAGATTACATTGATCTGTACTCTGTCAACTACTGTCATCACCCCCCACTGTATCTCGATTGATTCCCAAAAGTCTCACATTCCCTAGAAAGTGATTGAGTTGCGAATCTTCGTAAGGCGATTTTATTAGCGCACATGCGAATATCTACACTTGTCCCAGAACAGAGGCAAAGGGCTTTGCATTCATACATTAGTGATTGAATTGAGCTGCGAATCTTCGTAAGGCGATTTTATTAACGCAAATGCAAATATCTACACTTGTCCCCAGAACAGAGAGGCAAAGGCCTGTGCATTCATATAGTATAGCACCATATTCGCGAATACGTAGAACTTCGTAAAATTTGATTAACGAAAATTCGTATTTTTTATTTTACTTTCCACCTTACAGATTACATTGATCTGTACTCTGTCAACTACTGTCATCACCCCCCACTGTATCTCGATTGATTCCCAAAAGTCTCACATTCCCTAGAAAGTGATTGAGGTGCGAATCTTCGTAAGGCGATTTTATTAGCGCACATGCGAATATCTACACTTGTCCCAGAACAGAGGCAAAGGGCATTGCATTCATACATTAGTGATTGAATTGAGTTGCGAATCTTCGTAAGGCGATTTCATTAGCGCACATGTGAATTTTGCATAGCATATGTATTATGCGATGCGAAAATTCGAATTATCGCATATGCGAAATAATAACGAATTTGAATAATCGCGAATATTTTACGAATATTCTTTCGAATATTCACAAAATTTCGCGAATTCGAATATGGGACATGCCGCTCAACACTAGTGCTGGGCCTAAATTTATGACAATGGACTGTTGCAGTGGTGGGTGACGTGAAGCCTGATTCTCTGCTATGACATGCAGACTGATTCTCTGCTGACATGAAGCCAGATTGTCTGTTACGGGACCTCTCTCCTCTGCCTGGGTGCTGGGCCTAAATATATGCCAATGGACTGTTGCAGTGGTGGCTGACGTGAAGCCTCATTCTCTGCTATGACATGCAGACTAATTCTCTGCTGACATGAAGACAGATTCTCTGTTACGGGACCTCTCTCCTCTGCCTGGGTGCCGGGGCCTAAATATCTGAGAATGGACTGTTCCAGTGGTGGGTGACGGGAAGCCAGATTCTCTGCTATGGAACCTCTCTCCAATTGATTTTGGTTAATTTTTATTTATTTAATTTTTATTTTTATTCATTTCCCTATCCACATTTGTTTGCAGGGGATTTACCTACATGTTGCTGCCTTTTGCAGCCCTCTAGCTCTTTCCTGGGCTGTTTTACAACCTTTTTAGTGCCGAAAAGTTCGGGTCCCCATTGACTTCAATGGGGTTCGGGTTCGGGACGAAGTTCGGATCGGGTTCGGATCCCGAACCCGAACATTTCCGGGATGTTCGGCCGAACTTCTCGAACCCGAACATCCAGGTGTTCGCTCAACTCTAGTAGTAATGTAATATTTTATACCAGATAAAATGAAATGAGGTTATGATAACTTCATGTCTTACAGCATTGTTATCTAACAAGTCCTTTGTGGTCCTCATAGTGAAGCACTAGGACATGCCAACCATGGGGCTTCTATGGGGCTCTTGGAGAGAAGGAGCCCAGTCCTGGTTGGTCTCATCTCCTTTGCTATTGCATCGTGAGAATCTGTGCAAGACAAACATCTCCAAAAGCACCAGGTCCATCTGATTTGGTTGGAAAAATCTGGCACCATAACAAGGATTCCAAATTAAAGTGCTGGTTTAGTAGTCTATATTGGATAATCATTTTCATTTCTCCCTGTGACACAAATCTACTCTCCAAGCACTGACATCCTGCTGAAATTGTAAAAGACTTTTGTTGCACACAGCAGCCCATCAGAAGAGGCTAATCTGTAGGGGGATGGAGAAAGCAGCAGTCTGTACGAATGAAGAGACAGTAGCTGAGTCTCAGAATACCTAAGTATCCCTGAAGACACTGTAGTCACAGCTAACGGCTCTAACCCATATGAAGCTGTGTTAAAGTACCTAAGGGAAATAAATAACAGGTAAACATCCTGTATAGGTATTGACTTATAGTACATAACATTTGAACTTCAGACTGGACAACCCCTTTAATCTTTCTTATGAATCCCAATTATCTTCTTTCTATGCAATTGGTCAAACATCTTGAAGATTGTATAAACTTCATGGCGCATAAAGAGGTTATTTTTTATTCCAGTACCCTGTTGGTATATATTACATGGTTTTGAAATGGCATGTCTGAAATAGGACTTGAGAGAAACGTGTTATACATGTGCATTTGTATGATATTTTGTCCTTTAAATAACTGGTAACTATATATCTCTAACAAAAGGATAATTAAATGAGTCTTGTTCTATATACTGTAGGTGAATGCTATATCTCCTCCTCTACTCATAGTCTGATAGTGTAAGCCATATTTTTGCATACAAACCTAGCGTGCTGCTTTTATTTTATTTATTTCAGCATACAGTAGCTAATTATAGTCACAGAGGAACTATTACTTATACCATATTATTTGGACTATAAGATGCACCAGACTATTAGACACACCTTTGGAGGGGGGAAAATAAGAAAAGGCCCCCAAAATTGAATCCACATTCTTTATCTGACCTCAGATCAGACCCCAAATCAGACCCTCAAGCTCCATCAGCCTCAGTCAGACCCCTTAACCTTCATCAACCTCAGATCACACCCCCCCAGTCTCCATCAGCCTCAGATCAGAGCCCCTCAGCCTCAATTAGCCTCAGATCAGCGCCCATCAGACCCCCCTAGCCCTTATCAGACCCCCAATCAGCCACAGAATGGACTCCCCAGCCTCAGCTAAGACCCCAAAGCCCCATCAGTCTCAGATTAATACTACATCAGACCCCAGCCCCATCAGACCCTGAACAGACTTTATCAGCCTTGATCAGACCTCCCCAGCCCCACTCTGTCTCAGATCAGACCCTTCAGCCTCAGATTAGCCTGCATCAGACTCCCCAGCCCCAACAGACCCTTAATCAGACAATATCAGCCTCTGATCAGACCCTCCCAACCCCACTCAGCCTCAGATTACATCCCCAGCTTCTATCAGATGTCAGATCAGCCGTTTAAAATAAATAATAGACTTACCTTGCTTGTCCCCAAGGGCACATAAATCCAGGACTCACCATTCCATCACTTCTTCCAGGTGCTGCTGTGTACTGTGACCTGATGTGCACAGTGTCAGGTCATAGTGCACGCCTACATGAACTACGTTCTGCCACTCTGTGTGGTCAGGACAACACAGCAGGACTTTGAAGAAGACCAAGGAATGTGAGTGCATTGCCCTCACCTCTCCATGCCCCCCGTCATTATCATTCACACTATAAAAGGCAATTTCACTTTACCCCCACTTTTGGGGGGGAAAAGTGATTATTATAATACAGTATATTTCACTAGTACAATTGTTTGTTGTATCAAATATCCATACGTAACTTATGCTTTGAATATACACTGGTATACACTGAATACACAACTGTCTATATCAGATGTTGTGGCTTCTAAAAGAGTTAAAGCAGCGTCTACAAATGTAACGATAGTGGTATCTGAGGAGTACTGTGCTGCGTGACATTTTGCATCTACCAGCAAGTAGTACCGTGAATAAACAATACTGTCCTACCCTAACCTCTGATTGCTATAGTATCTGATGTTGGCTTGTAAGTAAAGGTGGTTTATTAAGCTCAATGTTATCTCAAGCATAAATAACCATTCCAGTAATAACTGATGAAAACAGTAAAAGGGGTTTAGGTTAAACTATACAGACAAAAAGCAGAACATTTTTTGGCCTACATAGTCTGCTTACTGCTTCAGACTATACCTATTTTAGTTGATAAATGATTAATAAATAAATGTATATGGGAGATTCCTCTCTCCTGTGTGGATAACTTCCTGTAAACTACAGAATTACAACGTTTTAATCCTGCTGTTCACAGGAAGTCAGCCATACAGGGGAAAGTAACCTCCAGTCTATGTATGAAAGCAAGGTCTAGACTGTTGTAGTGATGATCACATGACACAGCTGTCCACAATGGAAACAAATTACATGGTTGCAACTGTGCTGTGGTGAAATAATTTGCACTGCTGGAATATCGCTATGTATGTAAAAAACCAATACATTGTCACATAAAAAAATATAGCATAGACAATGCAAACTTTTTTCAGAGCTCGTCATCTAGCATCACTCAACTTGGGATGTCTTGAGTCAAGATCAAAAGTAAGAAAGGAAACCTCTGTATTTTTAAAAAGTTGAATCAATTGTACCTCATGTAAAATCTCAGTGTTAGAAAGTTGAGGACCCTTCACTCCCCAGCTATGTCAGCCAACCTCTATCTGCACCCTGTTGCATATATTTGGGAGACATCAGGAAGGCTGATATTTTATCTCTTAGGCCTCATGCACACAAATGTATTTTTATTCTGTGTCCCCTCCGGGTTTTTTTTGCGGACCATACACCTAACCATTCATTTCAATGGTTCCACAAAAAAAAAAAAAAAAAAACGGAAGGTACTCCATGTGCATTCTGTTTCCATATGTCCGTATTTCCGTTCTGCAAAAAAAAATTGCTATTATTGTCCGCATTACGGACAAAGATAGTACTGTTCTATTAGTGGCCAGCTGTTCTGTTCTGCAAAATGCGGAATGCACACAGATGTCATCTGTATTTTTTGCGGATCTGTTTTTTGCAGACCGCAAAATACATACGGTTGTGTGCAAGAGGCCTTTGGCACAGTGACCCACTGAAATTGGGAAAAGAGAGATCTTACACCTCCACTCCAGTGACTCCCATGCTTGACTTGTAGGTAGGTGGCTGCCAGCCCACAGAACAATGTGTGCTCTTTATTTGTCTGGGTCTCACCCTGTCAGCAGCTCTATAAGTTTATGGTCACACAGTCAGGTCTCTGCATGCAGTTTTGGAAGCCAAAAAAAGGAGAGCAAATATAAAGGAAAGATACAACGTTTCATGTTTAAATTCACTATTGGGTTTGGCTTCCGAAACTGCATGCAGAAACCTGACTGTGTGCTCGTACCCTAAGGCCCCTTTCACGCAAGTGAGTTTTCCGCGCGGGTGCAATGCGTGACGTGAATGCATTGCACCCGCACTGAATCCAAACCCATTCATTTCTATGGGGCTGTGCACACTAGCAGTGATTTTCACACATCACTTGTGTGTTGCATGAAAATCGCAGCATGTTCTATATTCAGCGTTTTTTACGCAACACAGGCCCCATAGAAGTGAATGGGGCTGCGTGAAAATCGCAAGCATCCGCAAGCAAGTGCGGTTGCGGTGTGATTTTCACGCACGGTTGCTAGGAGACGATCGGGATGCAGGCCCGATCATTATTATTTTCCCTTATAACAGGCATCCTTAAACTGCGGCCCTCCAGCTGTTGCAAAACTACAACTCCCAGCATGCCCGAACAGCCTACAGGTATCAGCCTACAGCAGGGCATTGTGGGAGTTGTAGTTTTACAACAGCTGGAGGGCCGCAGTTTGAGGATGCCTGCCTTATAACATGGTTATAAGGGAAAATAATATCATTCTTAGTATAGAATGCATAGTACAATAGAGCTGGAGGGGTTAAAATAAATAAATAAATAATATAACTCACCTTGATCCACTTGATCGCGCAGCCCGGCTTCTCTTCTGTCTTCTTCTTTGCTGTGCACAGGAAAAGGACCTTTGATAATGTCACTGCGCTCATCAAATGGTCCGTCACAATGATCCATCACCATAGTAAAAGATCATGTGATGGACCATGTGATGAGTGCAGTGACGCCATCAAAGGTCCTATTCCTCAAAGAAAAAGACAGAAGAGATGCCGGCTGCGCGAACATGTGGATTAAGGTAAGTTTAATTTATTTTTATTTTTTTTACCCCTCCAGCCCTATTGTACTATGTATTCTGTATTCATTAATTATTTTCCATTATAACCATGTTATAAGGGTAAATAATACAATCTACACAACCTTGAACCCAAACCTGAACTTCTGTGAAGACGTTCGGGTCTGGGTACCACATTCAGTTTTTTATCACGTGCAATAAAAACTGAACAACGGAACGCAATCGCAGTCAAAACTGAGTGCAATTGGGTACCTACTCGCGCGGGTTTGTCGCAACACATCCGGACCTTATCCGGACACACTCGTGTGAAAGAGGCCTAAGGTTTTTACACTTTATTTTTATTTTTGTGACAATGAAAAGATTTTTAAGGCACAGTCTACATTATGGATAAGTGACCCCACACTCTGCACAATATTGAGTTACCAGACAATCTGATATTTCCAGTCTGATAGTTTGTTCTATACTATTTTGAAAATAAATTCTACAAGAAAGATATAACATTAATATCTAGAAAATCTAAAAAAATCTGAAAGCTTATAACTGTTCTGTTTCTATTTCCATACACAGCTTTTCTGCCTAAACACACATGAAATAGCAGTTCTGACAGGCATTGCTTTTGGTACGTATGTTGTTATATGCTCCATTAGGCTGTGTAGCTTTTCTAGCAGCATATTCCAACAGATTCCCGAGATGTTTGAATGCTCTAAGGCCTCGATGTTTCAGTACATTCGACACAACTTTCTTATTTAGCCTTAAATTATCTGTTCTCCTTTGTTAGGGCCGAGATTTTGTTTCCATTTCTCTTCAATTTCCAAAACGTGCTTTGCTTTGGATTCCTGTTCTATCCTAAAAATCTATAAAATATCAGTCTCATATGGCAGGTCTTTGAATCTTCAATCATTTTCACGGTAGAAAGTAAAAAAAATGGAACGTGATACTATGTTTGTCACAGGTGATGATACGGGGCTTCTATCTACCGATAATTCATACAAATGTCAGCTGTGAAGCCCAGAACAGTATTTATTTGCATTCAAACTGCAAAAGTCAATAGTATTTTCCAACAGATTACAGACTCATGCATCCAGAGCGTTACAATCTTGTACAGCCTCCTAGCTGTATGGCACTGTAAATCCCCCTCATCAATGTCTATAGGCCATACTGTACCTCTGTAGGTGTCCATTTCATGCTGAGCCACATAAAGATTCCCGTAACATTCATATGTAATTCAATTGTATCATACTTTGTCAGATGCTATTTTATGTAGATATTCTTCCCTAAGAGAATATCCAAGTAGTACAGTGCCATATGGAGACATCATGCAGCAGTATGAGTAAAGGTATCTTCCCATGTGTCATATTTCTACATTGCAAACCTGATATTTTACTATTAGATTTAAAGTAGAAACCAAAAGCTTACATTTAGATTACTGCACAGATGCAGTGGGTGTGCAGCACATCTGCATCAGAATCAGCCCTTTATCATTTAATTGGGATCATATATGGCGCGTCCGTGCAAAAAATAAAGTAGCATGCTTCTAATTTCTGTGCCTGATTTTTTTTTTCTCCAAAGAATTAAAATCATCTGCATGGAAATTATTTGCAAGCTTGTAAACAGGGATGCAGAGACAATATGCAAAGGATGCATATTGTCACAGGATGTCTGTGTCATATCCACTATTTGTTAGGGCTCATGCACACGACCGTATGTATTTTGCCATCTGCAAAACACGGATCCACCCAAAAAAAAGGATGACATCCGTGTGACATCCCTATTGCATTTATTTTATTTTATTAGTAAAATGGACAAGAATAATACATGTTCTATTTTTTTTTCCGGAATGGACATGCGGACATACGGAAACGGAATGCACACCGAGTCATTTCCCTTTTTTTTTACATTGAAGTGAATGGTTCCGCATACGGACCTATAAAAAAATGGAAACGGAAAGAAAATATGGTTGTGTGCATGAACCCTTAACATGACCAAATCTATAGGCTTCTGTGAAGTCTCTGTCCTCCAACATCAGCCACGTGAAGGAGTCAGGGGCGTACACAGATCTCACAGGACCCCATAATAAATAAATAATAAAACTTAGTATGGGCCCTTCCCTACTCCAGTTACCCAGTTACCCGGCCTCTTCATAACTTCGGTGCATCCTGCACCAGTTTAAATGTAAGACATCTTCCTTGCTTTCTTACATTTAGACCATTTTCTTCACCTAAATCAGGCGTAGAAATTGATAAATATGATGGCCCTGCCGGCCTGCCCCCTTCCCCGTCCCCAGCATGCTGCAGAACCTGCACCAGATATATTCCACAAAAGGGGTGTATATCTGTTCATAAATGACCTCCCCTCATATTTCTGAATATATTTACACCGGACAACTGGCAAAAATATACTGATAAATCTATTTTCCTTTACACAGCACATTTTACAACTCACTGGCTGCAGTCACAACTAGAGGAACTGAGTACATAGGAATTTATACAGTTACCATATATATTAATGTAAGCTAGAAATAATATGTTTGCCCTGAGCTCCCCTTAGTAGTGAAAATATGTTGACTTCCTGTCTTTTGAGAGGAGCTACATGAGCCATAGACACAATGGACAGGAGCTGACTTATATGGAAGAATTTTCTAGGCGTGTTGTGTCACCTGTGCAGAGGTCAGGAGCAAGCTGATGTGAAAGTACTGATGTGCTACAAATTGGAATATAACACTGTCTGGTCTCAAAGGTCTCTGGGAGAGGATACTAGTATGCTGGATTTATCGGCAATATATATGCATTGCTTTTGTCCTGGAAGAACTATTTGCAGATGTGAGGCTGGCTTAGCTTCTGTTCTAATTATTTAAGAAAGCCTGTTTAAAAGGCTGAAAAATGACCGCTATATTTGTAGATGTGAAACACCCAGCTTTTTAATCCTTTTGAAAAAAAAAAAAAAAGGTGAATTGCACCTTTGTTTTTATGTGCAGATCCCTCTCTTTATTTGCTTAAAACAAATCACAAAATGTTTGGGTTTGTTAAAATTTGAAGTTTTGGGAAAGTGAAGTGTGGGGTGACTTATGAATTGATTCGCCCATCTCTAGTTTGTATATTTATACATACCTCCTTGTACTTCATAGATCAATTCCATCCTCAAATTATTCAATCAGCATTTTTTTACAATAAGATTTTTCCTGGTGGTAGCCTCAAATAGTTCAATCAGTGCTTTTTTCATAATAACATTTTCCCCTGGTGGTAGCCTCAGATTGTTCAATCAGTTATTGTTCAAAATAAGATTTCCCCCTGGTGGTAACCTCAAGCTGTTAAATCAATGTTGTTTTAAAGATTTTTTTTAAAAATCTATTGCCATTTTTGTGTCCCCACATAATACTTCTTTGGAAAATAGATATGCAACCCAGTATTGTTTCCAAAAGCAAAGTAAATTAAGTGTCTCATACCAGGGACCCAGCTTTTTCTGGGTAACTACTTGTTTGCAGAGTGAAGCAAAGAAAAGTTACTTGGCTGTCTGAGAGGCCTTGGGTAGGGTACTATTTCACCTTATGGAGAGCGCTGAGCACACATACACAGTCAATGCTCCTCTAGGTCTTTCTCTCTTTCTCTCTACACTCTAAATTTGCTGGGGGCATTAAGGACAAATTCTGAATTGGTAGAATCAATTCAATCTCTTTAATATAAATAGTGACATAGCAAAAAAATCACCCCAAAAAAAAAAAAAAAAAATTATGTTTAGCATAAAAACATGATTTAAACAATAGGTAATTTTTTGACGACACATTCCTTTTAAGATCAATGGAGAGAGTTACAATATGAAAACTGCATTTTTTTAAAAACTGTTTTACTTCACAAGGAAATAAACCATTTTAGGAACTTTTCTTATGACTCATCTTTTTATTGTGTCAGATAAAACATGCTACTTAAATGTAATGGTAGCTAGCACTACTGTATATACATATACTGTATAATATGCTGCCTGATATGAACTAGTCCGTCACTTTCTGAGCATTATCCTACTTACATGACAGCAAGCTAAAATAATCAGTTCTATGTCAAGGAAATTTAGTGCCACATTTAGCAAACTTCCATATTCAGGTCATTGCTATGGAAACAAGTGATGTTGGTAATATTGCCAAGTTTCACATGGGTCACAGAGGATGCAGGGAGCACATGATCTCTGTCCTCCTGCATTTTGTGTTGTACAGATCATTGCTAGTACTGACCTGTAAAGGGAAGCATACTTACCTGCTTCCTGGAACTCCTTCTACTTACGGTCTCCAATGCTCAGCTGGGCTCCCTTGCTGAAAACATCCAGCTTGACATGGCTGCAGCCAATCACTGGCAACCGGATCCCCTTACATCATGTGACATTTTGTTATGACATAAGGGTAGCCAATCACCACTGCGGCTAGTTTTGGGCTGTTATTGGCCCAGTGAGAATTGCAGGCAGGGAAGGATCAGGAAGTAAGTAAATAAGCTTTGCTTCACTTCTTCAGCCGGGATAAGTGGAACTCCAACCCCCCCCCTTCATTCTTGTGCAACTACTTAAAATGTCCCAGGACAGATTGGCAACTTTGCATTTGCAGGATATAGGAAAAAGTACACCTATTGGGAGAGATTTATGAAACAACCAATCACAGCTCCGCATTCATTGCTTTTAGTGCTGCTGTTAAAAAATGAAAGCTGTGCTGCAATTGGTTTCTACTGACAACAAAAACAGTGTTTCTTTTAGACATTTTCAAAACTGTGCTCCATTGGGTGTTGTTGAACATAGTAGAATGATGAGGCCATAAATTCCTTATAGAAAAACTTCAAAATTAGCATATGGTGGCTTTATCTCGTTAAGTCTGTCTGCACACGGATCTTTTCATTTCAGTCAGAAACTTGCGGCATGCACACAGGCGGTATCCATATTTCGCGTATCTGTGACTTGCAGACCACAAGATGTTTGAGGTTGTGTGCATGGGCACTTCTAAGAAAGACACGATCACAGACAGGTTAAAAAAAAACATATACTAATTGTAGAAAATATTTGCAATGGACCTTAGCAAATCAATTTTATCTGATCTATGACAATAGTATTACAATGGAAACATTCTATGATTAAATAATACAGTGATATCTTCCCTTTGCGCAGTGAAAAAATTGTTCCTTGATATTGGTACCAATCATTTTATACCTTGCTAGGGTTATGATTATTTTTAATACAACTATTTTAGCCTACAAATGAATTTGGATTGTTTTATTAAGTGATTGGCATAAATAGTATTCAATTTACTGATTATCTGCGGAGAAATTTGGAAATAAGTGTCCAACTTCCCTACAGCGACATCCCAGGGGCATTACACAGTGCCCATTCAAATCAATAGATGGTCTGTGTAACGCATAGCCAGGTCTGGTCCTCCAAAGCAAAAATGCTCTTTGTAGCTTCTTTCCAGCTTTCAAGGCATGGAGATTCTGAACTGAGGACCCCCCCCCCCCCCCTCCCCCTTCCTACACACACACAATTCTCTAACAGGGTGTATGGAAATGGTTTTTCCAAATTGGACAGCGAGTAAAGTACCTCTTTTTTTTTTTTTACTTCAAACAGCATACATACTGCAGCAAATTCTTTAATTGTAATGGGTCTTAAACAGATTTAGAAAAAACGAATTTGCTTCTAAACCCCTAAAAGGGTTCTTCTAAAATTGATTTTAATGACATGCCAATCAGATTTGCCTAAAGAGTCAAATCAATCTATATTCAGCTGTCAAGAAGGCACTCTAAGGCTAGTTTCACATGTCGTAGTTTTATTCCAGCCGCCTCTCGGCATGTTTGCCGTGCTGCCGCCGGAATTCCGGCCCGCCCTCATTATAGTCAATTGGGCAGGAGTGGTAGTCCGGGGGCACGCGCGCACTAGCGGCAGCATGGATCCGACAGGCTGTTCACCCGCTGGAACAGTCTGCCGGAGTTCCTTACCGCTAGTGTGGCCTTAGGTTCCTGGGATGCTATTGATCTCAATGGTAGGAATCATGCACACACTTCAGTCATTCTCCAGCTTCCAAGTAACCACCCTTTTAACCTACAGTATTGAATTTTTTTTATCATTGTGTTTTAAATGTATTGCTTCAACCGAAATATATTCTGCTCATATGAATAAGCACTGCATGGGAGGAATATATCATGAGGGTTATATCTGAAGTCAATTTTCCTTGACACTGTGTTCGAGTACTTTATGACACATGAATCAAATGTCACAGGTTGTTTGATAAATTTGTCTTATCCTTGAACCTAACACTTTTGTCTAGAAAAGCTCCTCCAGTTTTCCTACTCCACCCTGCTACTGGAGTGTGATTGTGATATTTTTTTTAATGAAAAATCTGGAGTGAAACTCATTAACAAAGCTAACCACATCAACTTTTCCACCCTATTACAAAACTGGAGTGAGTTCTGGAATAAAAATTTGATTTGCCCCAAAGCCAAATTACCTTGTGCTTCATGGTAACAAATAAGTTTTCCCTGAAATGGCAGTAAAAAAAACAACAAACAGCAACAACACATACCTCATTTATGTGTGAAGAGGTCACCACTGCCATCTTAATTGAAGATCACATGCAAAATCTTCTGAGAGGTGATGTATGCCATCACCACGCCGACCATTACACGTGGTGTCTTCAATCAAAATGGCCGTGGTGGCCTCTTCGCGATCAAAGATCATTGTTACTGGACTAATCCCTGAAAGCCCTCACTATTAAGGCTCTTGCACACAAAGGTATTTTCTTTCCGTGTCTGTTGTGGTTTTTTTTTGTGTTGTGTTTTCATTTCAATCGGTCCGCAAAAAAATGGAAAGAACTGGGTGTGCATTCCGTTTCCGTAGGTCAGTTTTTCTGTTCCGCAAAAAAAATAGAACATGTCCTGTTATTGTCAGCATTATGGATGATGATAGTACTGTTCTATGAATGGCCAGCTGTTCTGTTCCACAAAATATAGAATGCACATGGATGTCATCCGTATTTTTTGCGGACTGAAAAATACATACGGTCATGTGCAAGAGGCTTTATTCTCAGATGCCATGATCAGCATTGAAAGTGGCATCTGAGGGGTTCAATGATGGGGGGGGGGAGTGAGATTGCCATTCCCTGTCATTGCGCCCGCTACTTACAAAGAAATGTGCTTCGTGACAAAGTAATTCATTAGAAAGCTAATTTATTTGTGATATTTGGCGAGACAGACTAATCGAATTTGTTATAGCTTCACTCATTTCTAATAGCTATGGCCATCTGTGGTGTTATAGAATGCTATGCAGAGTAGGACGCAAAATGTTTGCATAAGCGAGTGAAAAAATCGCAAAAGCCTTGTTTTGCTACTTAGAGTGTAGGAATGATAAATTGGGGAGCATGTGTCTACCAATCTCCAATACTATATACTGTAAATTACCCCGTGTTTGAAGCATGATACATACTTTATCTATTTGGTTATCCTTATAATGCTCAACTATTCCATATAATATTGTGTTTCCTTGGTTACCTGTACCATATTTATATAAGTCTATCACATATTTCAGAAGTAATATCATTAATATCCAGATTAAGACAGTTCTCCTACACAAATAATACATATTTTCACACCACTCATTATAGGAATTCCAGATTGCACCTCTTACACTTAATAATATGTTTCTATGGTTACGTGACGTGGTTTCTATTACCAGCGAGGCACAACACTACCGAGGGCCCGCGAATAAAACAGAAGTAAATAAATAAAAATGGTTTCAGATAGCAATTAGATTCAAAATGCTGTGAATGTTCCATATAAATCCACTGCAAGAAATGTGCAAACAGGCAGATATTTACTGTATATTGTACAGTGCAGAGATGGAAGTAATAATAATCTGAACACTATGCCATGAAAGAGGCAATAAATAAGGTAAGGAAAACCCTTTGTGAATTACTGTATATTAAGTAAGATGTCAACCTATCATTCAGTTCACATCATAGGAATGCCCATATGGTCTTACACTTATAAAAGGCTGCACAATCTCTTCTGTGAGGCCGCCTGTATGAAAACCTGTTTTACAATAATGCACAATATGACAAAGCCAATTTATACAGATGCAATTTTACTTACAGGACAGAAAGGTTGTTCACTATTTCTATTTATTGATTCCATTAGGAGGCATTTTTAGTAAGAAGATAATGGTTGATTTCTTGATTGACGGCATCAATCATCAATTTATACAGGTTTATTTACACTAATTCTGTCAATCTGCAGTAAATTATAATTCACAAAGAAGGATTCCTGTAGTTGAGCTGAGGCACCAGCTGTTACACATTTTTTCCTTAAAAAGTACAAAAATCTTCCTTTTTCCTGTTCCTGCTCCATTAAATTTTATTACAAAATGACCCTCTATGTGTTGTATACTAAAACTAGTTGTCCTAGGTTCACATGCACGTAGCCATACGTCTCCCAGAATAGAAGTACACTGAACAAAAATATAAACGCAACACTTTCAGTTTTGCTCCCATTTTGCATGAGCTGAACTCAAAGATCTGAAACATTTTCTACATATACAAAAGACTCATTACTCTCAACATATTGTTCACTAATCTGTCTAGTGAGCACTTCTCCTTTGCAGAGATAATCCACCCCACCTCACAGGTGTGGCATATCAAGGTGCTGATTAGACAGCATGAATATTGCACAGGTGTGCCTTAGACTGCCCACAATAAAAGACCACTCTGAAATGTGCAGTTTGATTACACAGCACAATGCCACAGATGTCACAACATTTGAGCGAGTGTGCAATTGGCAGGTTGACTGCACGAATGTCTACCAGAGCTGTTGTCCGTGCAATGAATGTTCATTTCTCTACCATAAGCTTTCTCCAAAGGTGTTTCAGAGAATTTGGCAGCACATCCAACAGGCCTCACAACTGCAGACCACGTGTAACCACACCAGCCCAGGACCTTCGCATCCGGCATGTTCACCTCCATAATCATCTGAGACCAGCCACCCAAACAGCTGCAGCAACAATAGGTTTGATTAACCAAAGAATTTCTGCACAAACTGTCAGAAACCATCTCAGGGAAGCTCATTTGCATGCTCGTCATCCTCATTGGGGTCTGGACCTGACTGCAGTTTGTCGTTGTAACCGACTTGAGTTGGCAAATGCTTACATTTGATGGTGTTTGGCACATTGGAGAGTCCCGGTTTTCACTGTTCAGGGCAGATGGCAGACAGCGTGTGTGGCATTGTGTGGGTGAGCTGTGTGCTGACGTCAATGCTGTGAATCGAGTGGCCCATGGTGGCGGTGAGGTTATGGTATGGGCAGGCGTACGTTATGGACAACAAACACAAGTGCGTTTCATTGATTGAACACCTGTGCAATAATTATGCTCTCATATGAATCAGGTGGTCTCATCAGCACCTTGATATGCTGCACCTGTGAGGTGGGATGGATTATCTCGGGAAAGGAGAATTGCTCACTAACACAGATTTAGACAGATTTGTGAACAATATTTGAGAGTAATGGGTCTTTTGTGTATATAGAAAATGTTTCAGATCTTTGAGTTCAGCTCATGCAAAATGGGAGCAAAACCGAAAGTGTTGTGTTTATATTTTTGTTCAGTGTATATGAGGGCTTACTGTGTCCCTATGTGCTTCTGATGTCACAGTAATGTACATTTGTTTTACATTTATAAATTTGCAAGGTGAAATAATATTTGAAGCCTTTTTTTAAACTAGTGATGTATAGTATTGAGGGCGAATATTCGAAAAGCACATTTTTATCGTAAATATCGGCTCATCGAGAATTCAAAAATATTTAGAATATAGTGCTATATATTCATAATGACAAATTTTCATTTATTTATTTTTAACACAATACTAGAGTTGAGCGAACACCTGGATGTTCGGGTTCGAGAAGTTCGGCCGAACATCCCGGAAATGTTCGGGTTCGGGATCCGAACCCGATCCGAACTTCGTCCCGAACCCGAACCCCATTGAAGTCAATGGGGACCCGAACTTTTCGGCACTAAAACGGCTGTAAAACAGCCCAGGAAAGGGCTAGAGGGCTGCAAAAGGCAGCAACATGTAGGTAAATCCCCTGCAAACAAATGTGGATAGGGAAATTAATTAAAATAAAAATTAAATAAATAAAAATTAACCAAAATCAATTGGAGAGAGGTTCCATAGCAGAGAATCTGGCTTCCCGTCACCCACCACTGGAACAGTCCATTCTCAGATATTTAGGCCCCGGCACCCAGGCAGAGGAGAGAGGTCCCGTAACAGAGAATCTGTCTTCATGTCAGCAGAGAATTAGTCTGCATGTCATAGCAGAGAATGAGGCTTCACGTCAGCCACCACTGCAACAGTCCATTGGCATATATTTAGGCCTAGCACACAGGCAGAGGAGAGAGGTCCCGTAACAGAGAATCTGGCTTCATGTCAGCAGAGAATCAGTCTGCATGTCATAGCAGAGAATGAGGCTTCACGTCAGCCACCACTGCAACAGTCCATTGGCATATATTTAGGCCCAGCACACACACAGGCAGAGGAGAGAGGTCCCGTAACAGAGAATCTGTCTTCATGTCAGCAGAGAATTAGTCTGCATGTCATAGCAGAGAATGAGGCTTCACGTCACCCACCACTGCAACAGTCCATTGGCATATATTTAGGCCTAGCACACAGGCAGAGCAGAGAGGTCCCGTAACAGACAATCTGGCTTCATGACAGCAGAGAATCAGTCTGCATGTCATAGCAGAGAATGAGGCTTCACGTCACCCACCACTGCAACAGTCCATTGGCATATATTTAGGCCTAGCACACAGGCAGAGGAGAGAGGTCCCGTAACAGAGAATCTGTCTTCATGTCAGCAGAGAATCAGTCTGCATGTCATAGCAGAGAATGAGGCTTCACGTCAGCCACCACTGCAACAGTCCATTGGCATATATTTAGGCCCAGCACCCAGGCAGAGGAGGGAGGTCCCGTAACAGAGAATCTGTCTTCATGTCAGCAGAGAATTAGTCTGCATGTCATAGCAGAGAATGAGGCTTCACGTCAGCCACCACTGCAACAGTCCATTGGCATATATTTAGGCCCAGCACACACACAGGCAGAGGAGAGAGGTCCCGTAACAGAGAATCTGGCTTCATGTCAGCAGAGAATCAGTCTGCATGTCATAGCAGAGAATGAGGCTTCACGTCAGCCACCACTGCAACAGTCCATTGGCATATATTTAGGCCCAGCACACACACAGGCAGAGGAGAGAGGTCCCGTAACAGAGAATCTGGCTTCATGTCAGCAGAGAATCAGTCTGCATGTCATAGCAGAGAATGAGGCTTCACGTCAGCCACCACTGCAACAGTCCATTGGCATATATTTAGGCCCAGCACCCAGGCAGAGGAGGGAGGTCCCGTAACAGAGAATCTGTCTTCATGTCAGCAGAGAATTAGTCTGCATGTCATAGCAGAGAATGAGGCTTCACGTCAGCCACCACTGCAACAGTCCATTGGCATATATTTAGGCCCAGCACACACACAGGCAGAGGAGAGAGGTCCCGTAACAGAGAATCTGGCTTCATGTCAGCAGAGAATCAGTCTGCATGTCATAGCAGAGAATGAGGCTTCACGTCAGCCACCACTGCAACAGTCCATTGGCATATATTTAGGCCCAGCACACACACAGGCAGAGGAGAGAGGTCCCGTAACAGAGAATCTGGCTTCATGTCAGCAGAGAATCAGTCTGCATGTCATAGCAGAGAATGAGGCTTCACGTCAGCCACCACTGCAACAGTCCATTGGCATATATTTAGGCCCAGCACACACACAGGCAGAGGAGAGAGGTCCCGTAACAGAGAATCTGGCTTCATGTCAGCAGAGAATCAGTCTGCATGTCATAGCAGAGAATGAGGCTTCACGTCAGCCACCACTGCAACAGTCTATTGGCATATATTTAGGCCCAGCACACACACAGGCAGAGGAGAGAGGTCCCGTAACAGAGAATCTGTCTTCATGTCAGCAGAGAATTAGTCTGCATGTCATAGCAGAGAATGAGGCTTCACGTCACCCACCACTGCAACAGTCCATTGGCATATATTTAGGCCTAGCACACAGGCAGAGCAGAGAGGTCCCGTAACAGACAATCTGGCTTCATGACAGCAGAGAATCAGTCTGCATGTCATAGCAGAGAATGAGGCTTCACGTCACCCACCACTGCAACAGTCCATTGGCATATATTTAGGCCTAGCACACAGGCAGAGCAGAGAGGTCCCGTAACAGACAATCTGGCTTCATGTCAGCAGAGAATCAGTCTGCATGTCATAGCAGAGAATGAGGCTTCACGTCACCCACCACTGCAACAGTCCATTGGCATATATTTAGGCCTAGCACACAGGCAGAGCAGAGAGGTCCCGTAACAGACAATCTGGCTTCATGACAGCAGAGAATCAGTCTGCATGTCATAGCAGAGAATGAGGCTTCACGTCACCCACCACTGCAACAGTCCATTGGCATATATTTAGGCCTAGCACACAGGCAGAGCAGAGAGGTCCCGTAACAGACAATCTGGCTTCATGTCAGCAGAGAATCAGTCTGCATGTCATAGCAGAGAATGAGGCTTCACGTCACCCACCACTGCAACAGTCCATTGGCATATATTTAGGCCTAGCACACAGGCAGAGCAGAGAGGTCCCGTAACAGACGATCTGGCTTCATGTCAGCAGAGAATCAGTCTGCATGTCATAGCAGAGAATCAGGCTTCACGTCAGCCACCACTGCAACAGTCCATTGTCATAAATTTAGGCCCAGCACCCAGGCAGAGGAGAGAGGTCCCGTAACAGACAATCTGGCTTCATGTCAGCAGAGAATTAGTCTGCATGTCATAGCAGAGAATCAGGCTTCATGTCAGCCACCACTGCAACAGTCCATTGGCATATATTTAGGCCTAGCACACAGGCAGAGGAGAGGTTCATTCAACTTTGGGTAGCATCGCAATATAATGGTAAAATGAAAATAAAAATAGGATTGAATGAGGAAGTGCCCTGGAGTCCAATAATATATGGTTATGGGGAGGTAGTTAATGTCTAATCTGGACAAGGGACAGACAGGTCCTGTGGGATCCATGCCTGGTTCATTTTTATGAACGTCAGCTTGTCCACATTGGCTGTAGACAGGCGGCTGCGTTTGTCTGTAATGACGCCCCCTGCCGTGCTGAATACACGTTCAGACAAAACGCTGGCTGCCGGGCAGGCCAGCACCTCCAAGGCATAAAAGGCTAGCTCTGGCCACGTGGACAATTTAGAGACCCAGAAGTTGAATGGGGCCGAACCATCAGTCAGTACGTGGAGGGGTGTGCACACGTACTGTTCCACCATGTTAGTGAAATGTTGCCTCCTGCTAACACGTTGCGTATCAGGTGGTGGTGCAGTTAGCTGTGGCGTGTTGACAAAAGTTTTCCACATCTCTGCCATGCTAACCCTGCCCTCAGAGGAGCTGGCCGTGACACAGCTGCCTTGGCGACCTCTTGCTCCTCCTCTGCCTTGGCCTTGGGCTTCCACTTGTTCCCCTGTGACATTTGGGAATGCTCTCAGTAGCGCGTCTACCAACGTGCGCTTGTACTCGCGCATCTTCCTATCACGCTCCAGTGCAGGAAGTAAGGTGGGCACATTGTCTTTGTAGCGTGGATCCAGCAGGGTGGCAACCCAGTAGTCCGCACAGGTTAAAATGTGGGCAACTCTGCTGTCGTTGCGCAGGCACTGCAGCATGTAGTCGCTCATGTGTGCCAGGCTGCCCAGGGGTAAGGACAAGCTGTCCTCTGTGGGAGGCGTATCGTCATCGTCCTGCCTTTCCCCCCAGCCACGCACCAGTGATGGACCCGAGCTGCGTTGGGTGCCACCCCGCTGTGACCATGCTTCATCCTCATCCTCCTCCACCTCCTCCTCATCCTCGTCCTCCTCGTCCTCCAGTAGTGGGCCCTGGCTGGCCACATTTGTACCTGGCCTCTGCTGTTGCAAAAAACCTCCCTCTGAGTCACTTCGAAGAGACTGGCCTGAAAGTGCTAAAAATGACCCCTCTTCCTCATCCTCCTCCTCCTCCTCCTGGGCCACCTCCTGTTCCATCATCGCCCTAAGTGTTTTCTCAAGGAGACATAGAAGTGGTATTGTAACGCTGATAACGGTGTCATCGCCACTGGCCATGTTGGTGGAGTACTCGAAACAGCGCAACAGGGCACACAGGTCTCGCATGGAGGCCCAGTCATTGGTGGTGAAGTGGTGCTGTTCTGTAGTGCGACTGACCCGTGCGTGCTGCAGCTGAAACTCCACTATGGCCTGCTGCTGCTCGCACAGTCTGTCCAGCATGTGCAAGGTGGAGTTCCACCTGGTGGGCACGTCGCATATGAGGCGGTGAGCGGGAAGGCCGAAGTTACGCTGTAGCGCAGACAGGCGAGCAGCGGCAGGATGTGAACGCCGGAAGCGCGAACAGACGGCCCGCACTTTATGCAGCAGCTCTGACATGTCGGGGTAGTTGTGAATGAACTTCTGCACCACCAAATTCAGCACATGCGCCAAGCAAGGGAGGTGCGTCAAATTGGCTAGTCCCAGAGCTGCAACGAGATTTCGCCCATTATCACACACCACCAGGCCGGGCTTGAGGCTCACCGGCAGCAACCACTCGTCGGTCTGTTGTTCAATACCCCGCCACAACTCCTGTGCGGTGTGGGGCCTGTCCCCCAAACATATGAGTTTCAGAATGGCCTGCTGACGTTTACCCCGGGCTGTGCTGAAGTTGGTGGTGAAGGTGTGTGGCTGACTGGATGAGCAGGTGGAAGAAGAGGAGGAGGAAGCCGAGAAGGAGGAGGTGGCAACAGGAGGCAAAGAATGTTGCCCTGCGATCCTTGGCGGCGGCAGGACGTGCGCCAAACAGCTCTCCGCCTGGGGCCCAGCTGCCACTACATTTACCCAGTGTGCAGTTAGGGAGATATAGCGTCCCTGGCCGTGCTTACTGGTCCACGTATCTGTGGTTAGGTGGACCTTGCTACAGATGGCGTTGCGCAGTGCACACTTGATTTTATCGGATACTTGGTTGTGCAGGGAAGGCACGGCTCTCTTGGAGAAGTAGTGCCGGCTGGGAACAACATACTGTGGGACAGCAAGCGACATGAGCTGTTTGAAGCTGTCTGTGTCCACCAGCCTAAATGACAGCATTTCATAGGCCAGTAGTTTAGAAATGCTGGCATTCAGGGCCAGGGATCGAGGGTGGCTAGGTGGGAATTTACGCTTTCTATCAAATGTTTGTGAGATGGAGAGCTGAACGCTGGCGTGTGACATGGTTGAGACGCTTGGTGACGGAGGTGGTGGTGGTGGTGTTGGTGGTACATCCCCTGTTTGCTGGGCGGCAGGTGCCAACGTTCCTCCAGAGGCGGAGGAAGAGGCCGAGGCGGCAGCAGCAGAATAGGCCGAGGCGGCAGCAGCAGAAGAGGTAGCAGGGGGAGCCTGAGTGACTTCCTTGGTTTTAAGGTGTTTACTCCACTGCAGTTCATGCTTTGCATGCAGGTGCCTGGTCATGCAGGTTGTGCTCAGGTTCAGAACGTTAATGCCTCGCTTCAGGCTCTGATGGCACAGCGTGCAAACCACTCGGGTCTTGTCGTCAGCACATTGTTTGAAGAAGTGCCATGCCAGGGAACTCCTTGAAGCTGCCTTTGGGGTGCTCGGTCCCAGATGGCGGCGGTCAGTAGCAGGCGGAGTCTCTTGGCGGCGGGTGTTCTGCTTTTGCCCACTGCTCCCTCTTTTGCTACGCTGTTGGCTCGGTCTCACCACTGCCTCTTCCTCCGAACTGTGAAAGTCAGTGGCACGACCTTCATTCCATGTGGGGTCTAGGACCTCATCGTCCCCTGCATCGTCTTCCACCCAGTCTTGATCCCTGACCTCCTGTTCAGTCTGCACACTGCAGAAAGACGCAGCAGTTGGCACCTGTGTTTCGTCATCATCAGAGACATGCTGAGGTGGTATTCCCATGTCCTCATCATCAGGAAACATAAGTGGTTGTGCGTCAGTGCATTCTATGTCTTTCACCGCTGGGGAAGGGCTAGGTGGATGCCCTTGGGAAACCCTGCCAGCGGAGTCTTCAAACAGCATAAGAGACTGCTGCATAACTTGAGGCTGAGACAGTTTCCCTGGTATGCATGGGGGTGATGTGACAGACTGATGGGGTTGGTTTTCAGGCGCCATCTGTGCGCTTTCTGCAGAAGACTGGGTGGGAGATAATGTGAACGTGCTGGATCCACTGTCGGCCACCCAATTGACTAATGCCTGTACCTGCTCAGGCCTTACCATCCTTAGAACGGCATTGGGCCCCACCATATATCGCTGTAAATTCTGGCGGCTACTGGGACCTGAGGTAGTTGGTACACTAGGACGTGTGGATGTGGCAGAACGGCCACGTCCTCTCCCAGCACCAGAGGGTCCACTAACACCACCACGACCATGTCCACGTCCGCGTCCCTTACTAGATGTTTTTCTCATTGTTATGGTTCACCACAACAACAAATATATTATTTGGCCCAATGTATTGTATTCAAATTCAGCGGGATATAAATTTGAGGCCTAGTATTTAGGCGCTGGGTGACCGGTATGGATTTAGTGACAGAATTAGACTTGGAAATGCACAGAAGCGTGTGTGTGAAGTTATTCTGAATGACCCAATGTGCACCTTGAATATTATATACCCTTTTTGGGATAGATTTCAAATAGCTCTGATATAGCAGGAACCACTAAATTATGAAATTGCTAAATTGGGAATTGTACTTCAACCCAGAACAAAAAATGTGCTTTGACGGGCACTAAATAACTTTCCCAGCTACAACAGTACAGCGGTAACGAGAGATTTAGAGGGATTTAAATTTGAGGCCTAGTATTTAGGCGCTGGGTGACAGGTATGGGTTTAGTGACAGAATTAGACTTGGAAATACACAGTAGCGGGTGTGTGTGAAGTTATTCTGAATGACCCAATGTGCACCTTCAATATTATATACCCTTTTTGGGATAGATTTCAAATAGCTCTGATATAGCAGGAACCACTAAATTATGAAATTGCTAAATTGGGAATTGTACTTCAACCCAGAACAAAAAATGTGCTTTGACGGACACTAAATATCTTGCCCAGCAACAACAGTACAGCGGTGGGTAACGAGAGATTTAGAGGGATTTAAATTTGAGGCCTAGTATTTAGGCGCTGGGTCACCGGTATGGATTTAGTGACAGAATTAGACTTGGAAATGCACAGAAGCGTGTGTGTGAAGTTATTCTGAATGACCCTATGTGCACCTTCAATATTATATACCCTTTTAGGGATAGATTTCAAATAGCTCTGATATAGCAGAAACCACTAAATTATGAAATTGCTAAATTGGGAATTGTACTTCAACCCAGAACAAAAAATGTGCTTTGACGGACACTAAATATCTTGCCCAGCAACAACAGTACAGCGGTGGGTAACGAGAGATTTAGAGGGATTTAAATTTGAGGCCTAGTATTTAGGCGCTGGGTGACAGGTATGGGTTTAGTGACAGAATTAGACTTGGAAATACACAGTAGCGGGTGTGTGTGAAGTTATTCTGAATGACCCAATGTGCACCTTCAATATTATATACCCTTTTTGGGATAGATTTCAAATAGCTCTGATATAGCAGGAACCACTAAATTATGAAATTGCTAAATTGGGAATTGTACTTCAACCCAGAACAAAAAATGTGCTTTGACGGACACTAAATATCTTGCCCAGCAACAACAGTACAGTGGTGGGTAACGAGAGATTTAGAGGGATTTAAATTTGAGGCCTAGTATTTAGGCGCTGGGTCACCGGTATGGATTTAGTGACAGAATTAGACTTGGAAATGCACAGAAGCGTGTGTGTGAAGTTATTCTGAATGACCCTATGTGCACCTTCAATATTATATACCCTTTTAGGGATAGATTTCAAATAGCTCTGATATAGCAGAAACCACTAAATTATGAAATTGCTAAATTGGGAATTGTACTTCAACCCAGAACAAAAAATGTGCTTTGACGGACACTAAATATCTTGCCCAGCAACAACAGTACAGCGGTGGGTAACGAGAGATTTAGAGGGATTTAAATTTGAGGCCTAGTATTTAGGCGCTGGGTCACCGGTATGGATTTAGTGACAGAATTAGACTTGGAAATGCACAGAAGCGTGTGTGTGAAGTTATTCTGAATGACCCTATGTGCACCTTCAATATTATATACCCTTTTAGGGATAGATTTCAAATAGCTCTGATATAGCAGAAACCACTAAATTATGAAATTGCTAAATTGGGAATTGTACTTCAACCCAGAACAAAAAATGTGCTTTGACGGACACTAAATATCTTGCCCAGCAACAACAGTACAGCGGTGGGTAACGAGAGATTTAGAGGGATTTAAATTTGAGGCCTAGTATTTAGGCGCTGGGTGACAGGTATGGGTTTAGTGACAGAATTAGACTTGGAAATACACAGTAGCGGGTGTGTGTGAAGTTATTCTGAATGACCCAATGTGCACCTTCAATATTATATACGCTTTTTGGGATAGATTTCAAATAGCTCTGATATAGCAGGAACCACTAAATTATGAAATTGCTAAATTGGGAATTGTACTTCAACCCAGAACAAAAAATGTGCTTTGACGGACACTAAATATCTTGCCCAGCAACAACAGTACAGCGGTGGGTAACGAGAGATTTAGAGGGATTTAAATTTGAGGCCTAGTATTTAGGCGCTGGGTCACCGGTATGGATTTAGTGACAGAATTAGACTTGGAAATGCACAGAAGCGTGTGTGTGAAGTTATTCTGAATGACCCTATGTGCACCTTCAATATTATATACCCTTTTAGGGATAGATTTCAAATAGCTCTGATATAGCAGAAACCACTAAATTATGAAATTGCTAAATTGGGAATTGTACTTCAACCCAGAACAAAAAATGTGCTTTGACGGACACTAAATATCTTGCCCAGCAACAACAGTACAGCGGTGGGTAACGAGAGATTTAGAGGGATTTAAATTTGAGGCCTAGTATTTAGGCGCTGGGTCACCGGTATGGATTTAGTGACAGAATTAGACTTGGAAATGCACAGAAGCGTGTGTGTGAAGTTATTCTGAATGACCCTATGTGCACCTTCAATATTATATACCCTTTTAGGGATAGATTTCAAATAGCTCTGATATAGCAGAAACCACTAAATTATGAAATTGCTAAATTGGGAATTGTACTTCAACCCAGAACAAAAAATGTGCTTTGACGGACACTAAATATCTTGCCCAGCAACAACAGTACAGTGGTGGGTAACGAGAGATTTAGAGGGATTTAAATTTGAGGCCTAGTATTTAGGCGCTGGGTCACCGGTATGGATTTAGTGACAGAATTAGACTTGGAAATGCACAGAAGCGTGTGTGTGAAGTTATTCTGAATGACCCTATGTGCACCTTCAATATTATATACCCTTTTAGGGATAGATTTCAAATAGCTCTGATATAGCAGAAACCACTAAATTATGAAATTGCTAAATTGGGAATTGTACTTCAACCCAGAACAAAAAATGTGCTTTGACGGACACTAAATATCTTGCCCAGCAACAACAGTACAGCGGTGGGTAACGAGAGATTTAGAGGGATTTAAATTTGAGGCCTAGTATTTAGGCGCTGGGTGACAGGTATGGGTTTAGTGACAGAATTAGACTTGGAAATACACAGTAGCGGGTGTGTGTGAAGTTATTCTGAATGACCCAATGTGCACCTTCAATATTATATACCCTTTTTGGGATAGATTTCAAATAGCTCTGATATAGCAGGAACCACTAAATTATGAAATTGCTAAATTGGGAATTGTATTTCAACCCAGAACAAGAAATGTGCTTGAACGGACACTAAATAACTCGCCCAGCTACAGCTCTAGGGACAGATTTAGCTGGATATAAATTTGAGGCCTAGTATTTAGGCGCTGGGTGACCGGTATGGATTTAGTGACAGAATTAGACTGGGATATGGCCAAAAAATGAACAGACTATTGCTGGTTAAATGCACTTGGTGTGACAGCTTCACCCTGATGTAGGCTTTAGCCAAAAAACAACCACACCATTGAGGGTTAAATGCACTTGGTGACAGGCGCAGCTTGCCCCTGATTTTGTATATGGCCAAAAAATGAACAGACTATTGCTGGTTAAATGCACTTGGTGTGACAGCTTCACCCTGATGTAGGCTTTAGCCAAAAAACAACCACACCATTGAGGGTTAAATGCACTTGGTGACAGGCGCAGCTTGCCCCTGATTTTGTATATGGCCAAAAAATGAACAGACTATTGCTGGTTAAATGCACTTGGTGTGACAGCTTCACCCTGATGTAGGCTTTAGCCAAAAAACAACCACACCATTGAGGGTTAAATGCACTTGGTGACAGGCGCAGCTTGCCCCTGATTTTGTATATGGCCAAAAAATGAACAGACTATTGCTGGTTAAATGCACTTGGTGTGACAGCTTCACCCTGATGTAGGCTTTAGCCAAAAAACAACCACACCATTGAGGGTTAAATGCACTTGGTCGCAGCTTGTGCTGGCGCACCACAAGACACAAAATGGCCGCCGATCACCCCAGAAAAATGAGACTGACAAACGGTCTGTGCAGCCTAAAAACAGTGAGCAATTGAGGATCAGCAGCTCAATGATCCACAGCTGCAGATCGATCAGTTAATCAAGTCCTTTGGAGGAGTTAATCTGCCTAATCTCGCCCTACTGTCGCAGCCGCAACCTCTCCCTACGCTAATCAGAGCAGAGTGACGGGCGGCGCTATGTGACTCCAGCTTAAATAGAGGCTGGGTCACATGGTGCTCTGGCCAATCACAGCCATGCCAATAGTAGGCATGGCTGTGATGGCCTCTTGGGGCAAGTAGTATGACGCTTGTTGATTGGCTGCTTTGCAGCCTTTCAAAAAGCGCCAAGAAAGCGTCACAAAAGCGCGAAGAAAGCGACGAACACCGAACCCGAACCCGGACTTTTACGAAAATGTCCGGGTTCGGGTCCGTGTCACGGACACCCCAAAATTCGGTACGAACCCGAACTATACAGTTCGAGTTCGCTCATCCCTACACAATACACATCATGTGATCATCTCTCCCTTTGTCTAGCTAGTGGGCCAAAGAGAAGGCTTTGTCACAGCTTAGCAACATCCCTAACAACCAATAGAAAAGTTGCCTACCTCGCGCCGGTATTTTGCGCGCATTACGCAAATAATACATTGCAGATTTTCACAATCATTCTACATAATATTCACAAAATATCGCAAATTCGAATATTGCCCCTGCTGCTCATCACTAGTGATGTAGTCAGCAAATATAAATGTAGAAACCGGGACGAAGAATTTATCATTCTCCCTACACTAGTTTTCTGACATTAAAGAGTCACAAAACCCGGGTGACTTTTTAAATGGCATTGTGACTTTTTAAGTTGGAACTGGCATTTTTATGCTGTCCTAGCCAGTTCAGGGGCTGCGGTGAGGACTGTGTGTGGTCGGGACCATTGGCCTCAGCAAACATCATTATTTATGTCAGGAGTTCACAATAAAAAGGAGTCTACAGCAGCCATATTTCAGTCTGGCACACAGGATTCCAGAGGAGGCATTTAATTTATGATTTGAGAGCACACATTTTCAAAATTTCAAATTTTATTATATACCTTGATTACACTATAGACACAATAAAAGTCCATAAGGGACAGAATATGCAGGAGAGAATATGGAAACAATGTGTGTCCCCCGATTACACTGAACTGGTAAGGACACAAAGGCAATAACAACAAATTATAGCCATCATGGTTAAGTAACAAACACTGCCCAAATCCTACACCCACCCCGCATCCATCAATAACACTCCATCTCAGAGGGCACAGTGCCTCACTGTGTAGTAGAGACAAGTACCTGCACCCCCGACTGGGAATGCTGAGAAGTCCCTAACACACTATTACTCTTGAGCAGCCTAATAACATACACATACATGGACACAGCATTGGGGATACCAACCAGCGATCAGGAGACACACCACCCCTGCGTACGTTTCGCAGTCGCTTCCTCTTGGGGGCGTGATTTTGAATTTTCTCACTTCACCACACAACGGCAAATACTATTTTTTATGCCACTAATACTTACCAAAAAGGGCTGTAGAATATATAACTGCACCGCTGAACGGCAAGTAATATTTATTGTTTTGCCAGTAATACACGTCAAAAACGGCTTTAGAACATATAACTGCACCGCTGAACGGCAAATAGGCACTTATTTTTTTCCACTTATACATACCACAAAAGGCTTTAGAACATATAACTGCACCACTGACCATCAAATAAGATATATATTTTTGCTATTAATACATGCCAAAAAGGGCTTTATAACATATAACTGCACCACTGAACGGCAAATAAATATTTTTTTGCCACTAATATACGCCAAAAAGGGCTGTCATTTTCTCACTTCACCACACAACGGCTAATAAAACACCGAAATATTTCCTTGTAATGAACCATGTTGATGGTTGTATCAAACAGCACTTGCACCCCAATAACAAGAATCATTTGCTGGAATTACAGAGCTGTATAATGGCCATTTGGATCCGCAGTCAGTGCAGCAAGGTGTGATAGGGTTGTTCCTATTATCCAGGCTGTAAACTCCCCTACTGAACCCTGTTCTGCTTCAATACTGTGGAATGATTCCTCCCTATCCTTTCCCTGAACTTCTATACAGCAAAATAAAAGTTTAAAAGTATTTTCTACCACTGTCCCTAGAGCCTGCTGACGTCTCTCCCTGCACTAAGTACACTGGAAAATGGATGAATCCAAGATGGCTGAGGCTATTTATAGGTCTGTGACATCACAGGGCTGGCTGGCTGGCTGGTTGGCTGCATGCATGGCATTGTGGGTGATCCCTCGTTCCCAGAGTTCCTTACTCCATGTCCTAACATGTGCTGCAGCAAATTTTTAAAGAAATTTGGATCAAATTCTACTTTGTCAACTTCGATTTGCTCATTTCTATTCCTAATATGCTCTTATTCCAGTGACCTGAGATACCTGCTGGCTAAATTACCTTCAAAATTCATTTGGCTAACTTGTTCTGTAGAAATAAAGGTTAGTTCTCAGTTTCCCGTTATTACATGAAATCTGCTTAGCAACACAAATGCAGACCGTTAACTGCCTCATAAATGACAACTGCCTCTGTAGGTGTCTGGATCTGCATGGAGTTTTAAGGTTATTTCGGCTTTGATTTTGGTCATGGTCCCTGTTTTTGTAAAAGATTTCTATCTGCTTTCTAAACAAAGGCACAAAAGTCACTTTGAGATATAATATGTTCTTTTTTGTTATTATGCAGAATTTTCCAATTCTTTGTATGTAGTAAGAGATGTACACCATGGATATATGCATTTTGGATAAGGCTCATATTGCAACACGCCAGACCTGCAGGGTATGACGAAGTGAGGTCACGGTTATGGGCAATCGAGGGTACTCACTATATTTGAAGAACCCTGGGCAGGCGCGTGGCAGTGAAGGAGAGGTAGACACGGTTCCTCTGGGGCACGCTCTGTAGATAGGGACCAGGCCTGATGGTGGATGAGGTGCCCTGGATGTTACAGGTATTTTGTGTGCCTGGGGCAAGGTCCCTGTGGTATTCGTGACGCCAGTGCCTTTGGACGGTGGCACGCCGGTTGGTGGTTGGAATGATAGAGGTACACAAGTATATGGTGAACCAAACGTAACTTTACTGGACAATCCAACTTTGTACAGCAGGTAGTAGTACAGTCTTTGTATCACAGTTCCACAAGGGGGCTTATTCACAAAATAGCAGGTAATAGTCATGCAAGATACGCAGAGGGTAAATTCACAAGCACTCAGCAGCAGGTTGTACCTTTCATCAGAATCAATGTACACTGTCCTTTCTAGAACTCCTGCTCTGGCTTTATCTCCCAAGGCCCGGATGCCTAAAAGGGTGGCTTAAATACTTGGTTACTTTCTTCCTCAGGTATTAGATTCTTGCTGCACTTTTTAGTGTAATCTGCCCATCAGGGTCACTTAGCTTACCCTGGATCGCCTTCTCCTGTAAGGTGGATAACTGTAGGTTTCTCCCAGGAGGTTGGATCCTGCGACTGGGGTATCTCTACTGAGCTAATTCTAGCCTCAGGAGCTTCAGGTGGACGAAGTGACTCCTCTAGTCCCCTGGAATGAACTAACCCTCTCCTGTCTGGGCCTTCCTATATGTATCTAGGGCTCTCTAGCTCCCTCTAACGTCTGGGAGGCTAAACTACACCCTGACAGGCCTGACACCCAGATAATACAGGGAAAACAAACGCATGACATTTAACGCAATGGAACACATTAACCTGTGCAGTGCCCACCTTTACCTGGTGGGACACTACAATATGAAAAGTAAATATTTTACATAGGCAATCTATTAAAAAGCTATGTTGACATTTTTGTATACTGCAAGAATTAAGATGCTGGAATCTGGTGCTTATCATGAAACTGAGATCGCATTCTCATAAAGTTCCATTATATAAAAACTCAGGCAACCCCTTCAAATGGCATAGAATAACAAATAAATGGATGCTCACTTGTCTTATCTTCCGTTTCTTTGAACATTTGAGTCTTACTGCTGCTGACTTAATCTTGCTGGTTACAGGGTTGAAGTTTTGTGCACACAAGTTAACACTGCAGTCAATCACTGGCCTCAACAATGCACAGGACATCTCTGCTGAAGCCAATGATTGGCTGTAGTGGTGACCTATGTGTACAGAACGGCACTGCTGCAGCCAGAAAAACATAGAACAGTGTCAAGTACTGGAGTGTAGTGTAGGAAGAAGCAGAGGAGAAAATGGGTGAGAATCAATTTATTTATTAATTTAGACCTTTTACAGGGGTTGCCCAAGTTTTTATATAACTTGGATCCAAGGTAAAGGTGCATTGATATCATCATCAATCCAACAGTCCCCAGTTTCTTAAAAATGAAGTTGCCAAAATGATAGCCAGTAAGCATGCAGTATTGATAGGAACATAGTGATATATACTAAAATGTAACCAGTGCAGCCAATCATTGGCCAGAGATGTGATGTACCTGTGATCAATGTGTCACCGTGTTAAAAAAGCATGACTGGCAAGGGATCAAGATTGTGTGAGCATGATGGAGTATTGGTAAGTCTATGGTTTTATAGGATTGCTGGCTCTTACTAAAAAATGTTAATGGTGTTGAAAAAAACATATATCCTATAAGGACCTATCTCTAGGAACAGAATTTTGTTTTATTTGAAAAATAATTTATTTCCCAAATATGTAAAAAGGATATCTTGGCATATGCCCTGCATTCTGTATGCAAAGGACCCAACTCCTATCAGGTAACTTGATTCTCAATTAGCAATCATTGGGAAGCTTATGGAAATGCCAGGGATCACCGAACTGGAAAGGTTGTTTGAAACACCTGTGCTGGCATTTATTACTGGAAAGCTAAAGACTTGATGTGCAATGAGAGGCTAGGACCCTCCCCTTGATGCACCAAAGTCCTTATTTTCATAAATAAAAAAATTTTTTTTTTTTGTTGGAATGCCACAGTCAATTTTCAGAAAAAATTTGGGGGTCATTAACTATCCAAAAGTATCCCTATATTAGGTTATTTGTTCCGCAATCTGCAAAGTTTTCCCGCTTAGATATTAAAAAGTGGGCATGGGCGCGGAAGGGCCTGTCTCATTCTTCATTTTCTATGCCTGTTTTAGGTGTAGAAAATTGTCTAAATGTAAGCCAGGAAGTAGTTGGATACACTGAATTTATGTAGCGGACGGTGTTCATATAATAGTCCTGAAGAAGGGGGTAATTCTGCCCCAGAAACACGTTGACTATACTGTATAATAAAAGATCTCCTAACACCAGACACTTTAATTCTGAAGTTCATTCAATCAAGGTCTGTGGACAGGGGATAAATGCAAATGAAGGAACAAACACTTTAAGTAAGTTCTTTGTAATAATCAACACTGATTTCTTTTTACATGATTGTTTTGTCCTTAAATAACAGAAATAGTAATGAAATGCCACATTTATTATTTTATTGTTGGGCTGTTTTATAAGTTGACAACAACAATTTGAACAGAGGAACAAATTGTAACCAAAGCACTTTAATTATGATAAATTCTCACTGTTCATAACAATGTTAAAGGGAAAAGCAACAGAAAGTGGCTATATGCTATGTAAAAAATCCCTTGTTTTATCTTCTGCCACTACAATATTAGTATAATTTATGTTTTCTATATATATTCAGATGTATTCATAAAATTTCCATTGTGACTAACCACATTAACGATCAGTATCTTGTACACTGATATTATAAGCATAAAAGAGCAAATCATCTTTTTGAATCTTTTAGCAGCTTTCACATGGTAGAACTGCATAAATCCAAAACATTCCGCTGCCCTTTACTATGCAAATGAAAAGCTAAGATCTTGCTGGACAATTTGTGAGTGCCATTATATACAAATGACATTACAAGACAAATGAGCTACCAGTAAGAAAAGGATGACAGTATTTTAAATTGAAAAATCCCTTGGCATTGCCAACATTGATGTATTAAAGAGAGAAAAAAAAAAAAATCACAATTAGACACATTTGGCTCATCTCCTAAAATAACAAAGTGAAAAGATAGGTTGTTTAATTTCCAGTTGGGATAATTTACCTAAACCAGGGTCGTTTTCTTTAAACAATGTTATTCTGTGAAAGAAGGAGAATTTTCATTGCATAAGTAGAACAGCCACAAATAACATCATGACGCACTGACTATGTAACAATAAAATTCTCATATACTTGATAAATTAGTGCCAGACGAACATGTTTTTTATACTTAGGACAAATACATTTGATAAATCTGCTTCTAAATCTGACTCAAAAGTACAAAGGCCGAATAGGCAAGTGCAGAAAATGCTGTCAAACTCATATTCATAGACAATGAAAAATACCATAAAACTGAAGAATAAAGGAAAACAAAAACAACAACAAAGTATGGATGTTTATTAGTTTTGTTATATATGTTTGACAGTTGACATGTTAAAGGAACACTTTAACCAGAAAGGAGCATTTTTTTTTTAAACTCAATATTAATAGAAAACATTTTGGGCTGTTTTTCTTTGTTATTTCAGCAGCACTATGCTGCTGAACAATACAATCCAAAATATTGTCCTTCTGTAGGAGTCAGCACAGAGATATAAAAACTCCTATAAAGATAGAGATCACATTGTTATTTTACTGCAGCTGGGAGGGAAATATGTTATGCATCAGTTAAAAAGTAGATTAGTAGAACTAGGGTAACAGTATGACCAAACTATTGTTCTCTTGATAGGCCTAGATAAAGATGCCCACAGTAGAGCATTGCATTTCTCAGTATAATGTGTGATGTTATAACTGAGTCATTTAGTCAGACTGAATGGTCTGACTGAGAAAGTCAAGAGATAGTGTCTACAGTGCTAAAAGACCAAACAAAGGAGAAAGTTAACAGCTAGGACTGAAAGTAGAATACAATACATGGAGTGATTTAAAAAAATATTATGCAGAAAACTATCCACGTGTTTTCTGCAACAAGAAAAAAAAAAGGCTAGTATAGAAATGAACAAATAAATTGTACCAATTCAGAGTTACTCTTGGGTTTTTGTGATTTATTGCAGTAGAGAGAGAGATAAGATATTCTCATTTGCATACATTTCCCTGAAACGCAGAGCAATTTGGGCCCGACTACAATACACCTCATGCATACAAGGTGGTTTCTCTAATGAGAAAGAGCATCCCCAAAAGCATCTTTTGGAAGGAGAACTGTCTCTCACTCAAATAAGTATTATCTCTCTCATCTTGTAAGAGATATTGTTCCCTGGCTTTTCAGAAAAAAAAGTTTGTACCCATATTCACTTTTTTGAAACTTTGATAAAATGGAGATAAAATTTACTTCCTTTACTGTCTTCTTGACTGAACATGTCCTGATATATGTGTCTAGAGATGACACATTTTTAAAAACATGTGCCACAAGATGTTTATCCTATGTGTGTACATCACACCTACTGGTTGTCTCGTGAATTAAGGTCTACCAAGGGTTTTGCTAGTTTGTGGCAACACAGTACAGTGTAGGATGTATTATTCATAATTACAGTATTCAATATGGATTGTGGTCGATAAAATTGTAGTTGATAAATAGTATTGAGTGCAAATATTCGAATAGCTAATTTTTATCGCGAATATATCCCCCCTTTGAGAATTTGCTAATATTTAGAATATAGTGTTATGTATTGGTTATTATAGTGAATATTCAGCATTTTTTTTTTCCATCTGAACACATGATTCCTCTCTGCTTCTTGCTTGTGGGCTAATGAGAAGGAAGCAATGTCAAGTTCACATCAATACTTAACGCAACAATCAGTAATCTGTAGTCAGACCTGCTAAAATGTGAAGTTGCACGAAATAATATTCAAATCACTGCCGATTAGCACAATCGCTAATATATTGGAGCACTTGAATCTATCTGCATATAAATCTATTATAATATTCTGCTGTGCCAACCATTTTCTCCATTCTCAGGAGAAACTCATGAAACTTCTAGCAGCTTGAAAAATGCAGCCAAAGTGACCAACGTCTGTATTTCGCGTTACGAATTTGCATTATGCGATTCTTACATTGCCGATTTTTCGCATTCCATTAAATAATCTCTAATTCTCAAATTTGTGAATATATGACGAATATTCTATTTGAATATAGCCCGTGCGGCCTATCACTATTGATAAAACAAGATTCACTGAATTAATTTAAAAAAAAGCACATCAGATATAAATGTTGTTTGCTGCAAAACATGGCATGAAGTTATGAGAGACAGACATGCCTCTGTGATATACCTGAAGTCATGCACCTAAATGACAAATTTTGAAAGGGGCCTGAAGTGGACTGAAAGAAATATGATGGTCTTCTCAAATCCCTCCCATCTTGGTCATTCTGACGTAGCTGTTAGGAGGTGCTTGGAACAGTGGTAATATAATTGAACACAGTGAAAAAGCTCTGGATGACCCAGACAGACCCCCAGTATACAGGATCATTTGATCCATTGATAAGTTCAGCAGCCCCCATAGTTTTGTTGTCCATCATCCAGTGCCAGGTGGCACCCTCATTATAAACACCTGTCTCTGCCTGGTTCTTAGCAGAAGGAAATTTGGTGTCACAGTGTCCATTGTATGTCCTGCAATTGACAGCAAGCCACCATCACCTTCATTTGCAGTGGTGTCATGAGTGAGAAGCTTAGACTGCAACAACCTGGTACTATATAGTATTTATTGAAGAATCCAGGTTCTATTTGGATTCTGAAGGCAGATTCGAGAATGGAAGCCTGGTGGTGAGTGTGTCAATCTTTCCTTTGCTTTTGAGTGACACCCTGCCCCAGCTGCTTGTGTGATCATCTAGAGGCCGCCCCCCCCCCCCCCCAATAAATATGTCCTTTCACAAATATTGTAATCACTAACATATTCATTACACTCATGCATAAAAAGTTTTGCATGATTCTAACTCCTTCCTAGTGTTATTTTTTTGTCAATGAATGTATATAATAAGGATTATAGTTATTTGCATAGCACCACCATATTCCAAAGCTAATATACGATAAAAAATCTAGAAGTAAAGGCAAGTGCTCACAAAAGCTTACAATCTATTACAAAATAAGTGTGATACAAAAGTTAAAATGGTTTTATAAAGTGTTCCAGACATATTTGTAAAAAAAAGAGTAGTGCAGATGGCGATGAGTTGGCTAGTGTACGGATTGATGATTAGGTTTGGTTCTGAAGAATGAGGTGTGTATGTGTGGTTGGGGAGGGGGAGAGGAAGAGTCAGTTTGGGGAACATGATAAGCCTGCCTAAAAATGTCGGGGGAATTTTTTATTTTTTTTGTTAAACTGGTGTAAAGTAGGACTGGCTTAGTAGCCTATAGCAACCAATCAGCTTCTACCTTTCTATTTCCAAAGGAGCTGTCAAAAATGAAAGGTGGAATCTGATTGGTTGTTATGGATTGGTTGAGACTAAGCCAGTTCTACTTTACACCAGTTTGATAAATGACTCCATGTGTTTTATAACCTTTCCTAATATTGCATTTTCGCTCCCTGGCTTCCCAGAGCCATGACTTCTTTTTTACTTTTACATTTTCATAGCCTTAAGAGGGATTGTTTTTTTTGCTAAATAAGTTGTACTTTCTAATGCCACCATTTGCTATTACATAGGATGTAGTGGGAAGCTGGAAAAAAAAATCCTAATTCCTAAAAACATGCACCGTACATATGCACTGAATGTTGGGAAGAGGTAAAGGCATGCTTAAAGCTAAGGAAGTTGTCAATTAACCTGATTGCCAGCAATGCATCTGAGAGATCTGGTGCAGCTCAAGAAAGGTCTTGAAGACAGTTTTGATTGATAAATATGGGCACCACCAAACCAATCTATAAGCATAGGTGCTACCAGCTTTAAAAAAATTCTAGTACAAGCATGAAAAAAAGACATGCTCAGATATGGCGCACACTTTGTATATGTTTAAAATATATAGCTTTGTTGGATGCAAAGGATAGAAACAATTTAAAACCATATACAAAATACATATGCCAAACATAGGATATACCAGTGATGATTAGAAGCCAGGAAAAACCCACCACAGCGCTATAAAAAAATTATATAGCAAGGTAACAATATATGCAAGCTACCATTTTGAATAAATATATACACCAAAAAGATGTGAAGAAATAAATCACCCAATACATATATGCATAATAAGTCATAATGTACAAGTCCTAATAGATCCCAAACTATAAATGCTATAGTAAATGTGTAGAATGTTACATCACATAGAATAAAGTCCCCAATGTGCTAGTATCAAAATAAACATACAGGGAGTGCAAAATTATTAGGCAAGTTGTATTTTTGAGGATTAATTTTATTATTGAACAACAAGCATGTTCTCAATGAACCCAAAAAACTCATTAATATCAAAGCTGAATATTTTTGGAAGTAGTTTTTAGTTTGTTTTTAGTTTTAGCTATTTTAGGGGGATATCTGTGTGTTCAGGTGACTATTACTGTGCATAATTATTAGGCAACTTAACAAAAAACTAATATATACCCATTTCAATTATTTATTTTTAACAGTGAAACCAATATAACATCTCAACATTCACAAACATACATTTCTGACATTCAAAAACAAAACAAAAACAAATCAGTGACCAATATAGCCACCTTTCTTTGCAAGGACACTCAAAAGCCTGCCATCCATGGATTCTGTCAGTGTTTTGATCTGTTCACCATCAACATTGCGTGCAGCAGCAACCACAGCCTCCCAGACACTGTTCAGAGAGGTGTACTGTTTTCCCTCCTTGTAAATCTCACATTTGATGATGGACCACAGGTTCTCAATGGGGTTCAGATCAGGTGAACAAGGAGGCCATGTCATTAGATTTTCTTCTTTTATACCCTTTCTTGCCAGCCACGCTGTGGAGTACTTGGACGTGTGTGATGGAGCATTGTCCTGCATGAAAATCATGTTTTTCTTGAAGGATGCAGACTTCTTCTGTACCACTGCTTGAAGAAGGTGTCTTCCAGAAACTGGCAGTAGGACTGGGAGTTGAGCTTGACTCCATCCTCAACCCGAAAAGGCCCCACAAGCTCATCTTTGATGATACCAGCCCAAACCAGTACTCCACCTCCACCTTGCTGGCGTCTGAGTCGGACTGGAGCTCTCTGCCCTTTACCAATTCAGCCACGGGCCCATCCATCTGGCCCATCAAGACTCACTCTCATTTCATCAGTCCATAAAACCTTTGAAAAATCAGTCTTGAGATATTTCTTGGCCCAGTCTTGACGTTTCAGCTTGTGTGTCTTGTTCAGTGGTGGTCGTCTTTCAGCCTTTCTTACCTTGGCCATGTCTCTGAGTATTGCACACCTTGTGCTTTTGGGCACTCCAGTGATGTTGCAGCTCTGAAATATGGCCAAACTGGTGGCAAATGGCATCTTGGCAGCTGCACGCTTGACTTTTCTCAGTTCATGGGCATTTATTTTGCGCCTTGGTTTTTCCACACGCTTCTTGCGACCCTGTTGACTATTTTGAATGAAACGCTTGATTGTTCGATGATCACGCTTCAGAAGCTTTGCAATTTTAAGAGTGCTGCATCCCTCTGCAAGATATCTCACTATTTTTGACTTTTCTGAGCCTGTCAAGTCCTTCTTTTGACCCATTTTGCCAAAGGAAAGGAAGTTGCCTAATAATTATGCACACCTGATATAGGGTGTTGATGTCATTAGACCACACCCCTTCTCATTACAGAGATGCACATCACCTAATATGCTTAATTGGTAGTAGGCTTTCAAGCCTATACAGCTTGGAGTAAGACAACATGCATAAAGAGGATGATGTGGTCAAAATACTCATTTGCCTAATAATTCTGCACTCCCTGTATTAGAATGCAATAATGCACATATGAATATGACCTCTAAATGATGAGCATAATCACAACTTCTGAGGGTAAGCTGCACATATATTGCTACATACAGCCATAGTTTTCTCAGGGGTAAAGGCAAGGGGTATAGTCGTCCATTTATTGCAGGCAAATACTGTAAATAATCACAAACAGATGCATTAGAACAAGAGTTTAGCCAATTTTCACCGTGAGAAAAGGGCAGATTCTGGAGTTGTTTTTGAGGTGTAAACAACATGACCATGCCAGTGATTGAATAAGGGAAGCAGACAGCGGGCATGCTGCCAAAGAGTTATGATAGTATTGCAGATTGAAAGTTTAAGGTAAATTAGTAGATGAGGGAAAGACAAGAAGTTCAGTTTCAGATAGAGAGAGGACAGGATGTTAGAGTCAGTTGCCAAACAATCTCTGGAGGAAAGAAGTATATAGCTAGCTTTGAAATGGTACAGAAAACCAAATCTGATGGTCTGTTAGAAAGGGACTGTGTAAGGAAAAACAAGCAGAGGGACTGAATCCTTAGGAATCCCAACAGTGAGATGAGAAGAAATAGAGCCAGCAAATGATACACTGAAAGAGTGGCCAGAAAGATAGTAAGAGAACCAAGTAATAGTAGTTTCTTAAAGGCCAATGGATTGGAGCATACTGAGTAGGAGTTGGTGGTTTACAGTATCGAATGGTGCAGAGAAGTCCAGAAGAATCACTATATCTATATATTTGTATTTCCTAATCACATATTTGTGCATGATATAAAACTGATAGACATTCTCTTCAAGAGTCTTCCAGAGTAACACATGGAGAATGTTTAGTTAAACCTAAAATTAGATTATGCTCTAGGGCATTTTAGAAATACAGATGTTTTATGTAGGATATTTTACATGTGTGAAAAAAACTAAAGGGAAACATTAACAAGAATACAAATTTTTAACTGAGAATTTTATTGCACCTTTAATGGTCCTAAAAAGCATGTCTTGCTCAGGGATAACATAAGCAGAAAACAAACAGATGTAATTTTGTTATTAATGTACTAATTTCACATTTCATACCTTAGCTGTACTTTCTACCACAGCTGCCAAAATTTGTCGTCTTTTACAGCTCTTGTCTGAACGTTTCCAACAAGCAGCTGTTCACTGAAGTAAATAATAATTGATGTCTGCCTCTGTAAGATGAGTTCATTTGGCCACATTCACACAGGGTGATTCTGTGGTAGTTCTCCAATACAAAATCTGACAGCAGTGCCCAGATTGTTGAAAAACGTATGAAATTAGTTCAGAGTTATTTTTGTGTTTTGTTGCTACATTAAACTCACTGCATTATAATCAGGGCTACTGTGTGGCCCCCTCACCGACCAATGGCAAAACAGCCATAACCTTTTTTACTTCCATCAGGCCATTTTGTCATACACATCAGCAAGACTTAAATTTGTGTCATAATTTAAATGAATGATAAAATAAAAAATGGCAGTATTTTTTTCCATCATAAACCAAATGCTGTTTTGTGATATTTAATAGTAAGTATGTTACAAAAGGCATTTATTGTAAAATAACAAATGACTAAAAAATAAAAAAGAGAAAAAGTGTTTTTAACAATAACAAAATAAGTTTCATTAAAGAAACACCCTTTCCAATAATCTATGTACAATAAAACAAAAGTAAAAAAAAAAAAATATATACTTTTTATGTACTTCCACTTCAATAACGACTGGCTGTATAAAAAAATGGCAATATTTTTATTGTGTAAGATTGCAAAAAATAAATAATATATACATATTAAGTATTGTGACATCTATAACAATCAGCTGTATAAAAATATCAAAGATCTACCCTGTCAGATCAATGTAATAAAAAAACACTGTCAAAAGTTATTGTTTGTCAACATACCTTACAAAAAACATAATAGCGATCAAAAAGTCCTATGGACCCAAAAATGCTACCAATGAAAACATCAACTCATCCCACAAAAAATTAGCCCCAACACAAGACGATCGGCAAAAAAAAATGTAAAATGTAAAGTAAAAAGATGTAAAAGTGTCCAAACGTTAAAAATATATACTGTGTATATATATACACTCACATAAAGAATTATTAGGAACACCTGTTCTATTTCTCATTAATGCGATTATCTAGTCAACCAATCACATGGCAGTTTCTTCAATGCATGTAGGGTTGTGGTCCTGGTCAGGACAATCTCCTAAACTCCAAACTGGATGTCAGAATGGGAAAGAAAGGTGGGCTACAACAGCAGAAAACCCCACCGGGTACCACTCCTCTCCACTACAAATAGGAAAAAGAGGCTGCAATTTGCACAAGCTCACAAAAATGGGACTTTTGAAGACTGGAAAGAATGTTGCCTGGTCTGATGAGTCTTGATTTCTGTTGAGACATTCAAATGGTAGAGTCCAAATTTGGCGTAAACAGAATGAGAACATGTATCCATCATGCCTTGTTACCACTGTGCAGGCTGGTGGTGGTGGTGTAATGGTGTCAGGGATGTTTTCTGGGCACACTTTAGGCCCCTTAGTGCCAATTGGCCATTGTTTAAATGCCACGGTCTACCTGAGCATTGTTTCTGACCATGTCGATCCCTTCATGACCACCATGTACCCATCATCTGATGGCTACTTCCAGCAGGATAATGCACCATGTCACAAAGCTCAAACTCATTGTTTCTTGAACATGACAATGAGTTCACTGTACTAAAATGGCCCCCACAGTCACCAGATCTCAACCCAATAGAGCATCTTTGGGATGTGGTGGAACGGGAGCTTTGTGCCCTGGATGTGTATCCCTCAAATCTCCATCAACTGCAAGATGCTATCCTATCAATATGGGCCAACATTTCTAAAGAATGCTATCAACACCTTGTTGAATCAATGCCACGTAGAATTAAGGCAGTTCTGAAGGCAAAAGGGGGTCCAACACCGTATTAGTATGGTGTTCCTAATAATTCTTTAGGTAAGTGTATATATATATATATATATATATATATATATATATATATATACTGTATATATATTTATATATATACAGTACAGACCAAAAGTTTGGACACAGCTTCTCATTCAAAGAGTTTTCTTTATTTTTATGACTATGAAACTTGTAGATTCACACTGAAGGCATCAAAACTATGAATTAACACACGTGGAATTATATACATAACAAAAAAGTGTGAAACAACTGAAAATATGTCAGATTCTAGGTTCTTCAAAGTAGCCACCTTTTGCTTTGATTACTGCTTTGCACACTATTGGCATTCTCTTGATGAGCTTCAAGAGGTAGTCACCTGAAATAGTTTTCACTTCACAGGTGTGCCCTGTCAGGTTTAATAAGTGGGATTTCTTGCCTTATAAATGGGGTTGGGACCATCAGTTGCGTTGTGGAGAAGTCAGGTGGATACACAGCTGATAGTCCTACTCAATAGACTGTTAGAATTTGTATTATGGCAAGAAAAAAGCAGCTAAGTAAAGAAAAACGAGTGGCCATCATTACTTTAAGAAATTAAGGTCAGTCAGTCCGAAAAATTGGGAAAACTTTGAAAGTGTCCTCAAGTGCAGTCACAAAAACCATCAAGCGCTACAAAGAAACTGGCTCACATGCGGACCGCCCCAGGAAAGGAAGACCAAGAGTCACCTCTGCTGCGGAGGATAAGTTCATCCGAGTCACCAGCCTCAGAAATCGCAGGATAACAGCAGCTCAGATTAGAGACCAGGTCAATGCCACACAGAGTTCTAGCAGCAGACACATCTCTAGAACAGCTGTTAAGAGGAGACTGTTTGAATCAGGCCTTCATGGTAGAATATCTGCTAGGAAACCACTGCTAAGGACAGGCAGCAAGCAGAAGAGACTTGTTTGGGCTAAAGAACACAAGGAATGGACATTAGACCAGTGGAAATCTGTACTTTGGTCTGATGAGTCCAAATTTGAGATCTTTGGTTCCAACCACCGTGTCTTTGTGCGACGCAGAAAAGGTGAACGGATGGACTCTACATGCCTGGTTCCCACCGTGAAACATGGAGGAGGAGGTGTGATGGAGTGGGGGTGCTTTGCTGGTGACACTTTAGGGCATTTATTAAAAATTGAAGGCATACTGAACCAGCATGGCTACCACAGCATCTTGCAGCGGCATGCTATTCCATCCAGTTTGCTTTTAGTTGGGCCATCATTTATTTTTCAACAGGAAAATGACCCCAAACACACCTCCAGGCTGTGTAAGGGCTATTTGACCATGAAGGAGAGTGATGGGGTGCTGCGCCAGATGACCTGGCCTCCACAGTCACCAGACCTGAACCCAATCGAGATGGTTTGGGGTGAGCTGGACCGCAGAGTGAAGGCAAAAGAGCCAACAAGTGCTAAGCATCTCTGGGAACTCCTTCAAGACTGTTGGAAGACCATTTCAGGTGACTTTGAAGAACCTAGAATATGACATATTTTCAGTTGTTTCACACTTTTTTGTTATGTATATAATTCCACATGTGTTAATTCATAGTTTTGATGCCTTCAATGTGAATCTACAATTTTCATAGTCATGAAAATAAAGAAAATTCTTTGAATGAGAAGGTGTGTCCAAATCTTTTGGTCTGTACTGTATACTGTAAAATTGGTATCTCTATAATCGCATTGACCACCAGAATAAAGATAATGTGTAATTTTTCCCACAAGGTGTTCACCACAATAACAAAACCTAAAAAGCAATAGCAGAGTTTATCCAGCTTCCTAAAAATCTATGAGGTCAACATGGTCAGTATACCAATCAATAAATTACTTGAGGGGTGTATTTTCCAAAATAGGGTAACTTTTTTGGGGGTTTCTACTGTAGGGGTACTTTAGGTTCTGTTCAAAAGTGACATGGCACCCAAAGACCATTCCAGCAAAATCTACTCTTCAAAAACCATATGGTGCTCTTTCTCCTCGGATCCCTACAGAGTGCCCAGTTAATGACAACTTATGGACTGTTTCTGTAAACTGCGGAATCAGGGTAATAAATATTGAGGTTTGTTTTGCTGTTAACCCTTGCTGCTTTATTGGAAAAAATGGATTACCATTAAATGGGGTTTATCAAACTGGTGTAAAGTAGAACTGGCTTACAGGGAGTGCAGAATTATTAGGCAAATAAGTATTTTGACCACATCATCCTCTTTATGCATGTTGTCTTACTCCAAGCTGTATAGGCTCAAAAGCCTACTACCAATTAAGCATATTAGGTGATGTGCATCTCTGTAATGAGAAGGGGTGTGGTCTAATGACATCAACACCCTATATCAGGTGTGCATAATTATTAGGCAACTTCCTTTCCTTTGGCAAAATGGGTCAAAAGAAGGACTTGACAGGCTCAGAAAAGGAAAAAATAAGCGTTTCATTCAAAATAGTCAACAGGGTCGCAAGAAGCGTGTGGAAAAACCAAGGCACAAAATAAATGCCCATGAACTGAGAAAAGTCAAGCGTGCAGCTGCCAAGATGCCACTTGCCACCAGTTTGGCCATATTTCAGAGCTGCAACATCACTGGAGTGCCCAAAAGCACAAGGTGTGCAATACTCAGAGACATGGCCAAGGTAAGAAAGGCTGAAAGACGACCACCACTGAACAAGACACACAAGCTGAAACGTCAAGACTGGGCCAAGAAATATCTCAAGACTGATTTTTCAAAGGTTTTATGGACTGATGAAATGAGAGTGAGTCTTGATGGGCCAGATGAATGGGCCCGTGGCTGGATTGGTAAAGGGCAGAGAGCTCCAGTCCGACTCAGACGCCAGCAAGGTGGAGGTGGAGTACTGGTTTGGGCTGGTATCATCAAAGATGAGCTTGTGGGGCCTTTTCGGGTTGAATGGGCCCGTGGCTGGATTGGTAAAGGGCAGAGAGCTCCAGTCCGACTCAGACGCCAGCAAGGTGGAGGTGGAGTACTGGTTTGGGCTGGTATCATCAAAGATGAGCTTGTGGGGCCTTTTCGGGTTGAGGATGGAGTCAAGCTCAACTCCCAGTCCTACTGCCAGTTTCTGGAAGACACCTTCTTCAAGCAGTGGTACAGGAAGAAGTCTGCATCCTTCAAGAAAAACATGATTTTCATGCAGGACAATGCTCCATCACACACGTCCAAGTACTCCACAGCGTGGCTGGCAAGAAAGGGTATAAAAGAAGAAAATCTAATGACATGGCCTCCTTGTTCACCTGATCTGAACCCCATTGAGAACCTGTGGTCCATCATCAAATGTGAGATTTACAAGGAGGGAAAACAGTACACCTCTCTGAACAGTGTCTGGGAGGCTGTGGTTGCTGCTGCACGCAATGTTGATGGTGAACAGATCAAAACACTGACAGAATCCATGGATGGCAGGCTTTTGAGTGTCCTTGCAAAGAAAGGTGGCTATATTGGTCACTGATTTGTTTTTGTTTTGTTTTTGAATGTCAGAAATGTATGTTTGTGAATGTTGAGATGTTATATTGGTTTCACTGTTAAAAATAAATAATTGAAATGGGTATATATTAGTTTTTTGTTAAGTTGCCTAATAATTATGCACAGTAATAGTCACCTGAACACACAGATATCCCCCTAAAATAGCTAAAACTAAAAACAAACTAAAAACTACTTCCAAAAATATTCAGCTTTGATATTAATGAGTTTTTTGGGTTCATTGAGAACATGCTTGTTGTTCAATAATAAAATTAATCCTCAAAAATACAACTTGCCTAATAATTTTGCACTCCCTGTATGTTTATTTTGATACTAGCACATTGGGGACTTTATTCTATGTGATGTAACATTCTACACATTTTCTATAGCATTTATAGTCTGGGATCTATTAGGACTTGTACATTATGACTTATTATGCATATATGTATTGGGTGATTTATTTCTTCACATCTTTTTGGTGTATATATTTATTCAAAATGGTAGCTTGCATATATTGTTACCTTGCTATATAATTTTTTTATAGCGCTGTGGTGGGTTTTTCCTGGCTTCTAATCATCACTGGTATATCCTATGTTTGGCATATGTATTTTGTATATGGTTTTAAATTGTTTCTATCCTTTGCATCCAACAAAGCTATATATTTTAAACATATACAAAGTGTGCGCCATATCTGAGCATGTCTTTTTTTCATGCTTGTACTAGAATTTTTTTAAAGCTGGTAAAAAAACTACTTCCAAAAATATTCAGCTTTGATATTAATGAGTTTTTTGGGTTCATTGAGAAACATGGTTGTTGTTCAATAATAAAATTAATCCTCAAAAATACAACTTGCCTAATAATTCTGCACTCCCTGTAGTTGCCCATAGCAACCAATCAGATTCCACCTTTCATATTAGACAGCTCCTTTGGAGGAATTTGATTAGTTGCTATGGGCAACTGAACCAGTTCTACTGCATACCAGTTTGATAAGTAGCCCCCAAAATCTGCAATGTTCTGTTATGTTCTGCCATATCACTCACCTTATTTTAGAGGTGTATGTTTTCAATTCTATATACATTGAGGAAACAAATAAGGCAGTATGTTTCTGTATAAATGTAGTATAGTATGGGCTCTCAGAGTAAAACAAATGTCCCAGAAAACAAAGGGGTTCATCAATTAAATAGTCCAGTCCAGTACAGGGCTTGAGGCTGATAAATATAATTAAGTCAACTTTTGACTTTCTATCCAAAAATTCTTAAGACTTAAAACCAGAATTTCCCCTTAAGGAAAATATTGTCAGTATTAGGAAATATCAATTTATGGAATATATGATAATTCACTCTTCTAGATAGTCTCATGCAGTCATTAGTAGTGGGTCTGAAACAGCAAATGCAGTCATTTTAAATTAGGGAATGTAGTGAGCCGTTGTGCTATGTATCATTAAGCAAAGTCCCTGAAAGTTCTCCATAAGGTATGAGTCTGACCTTAGTGTGACATGTTAATAGTAGCTTAAAATCAAAGCAAGCCACTTTTGTTTCTCCTGTGTCAGCAAATGTAAGTTTTTCTTTTCTTTCAGTTCATAAAAGTAACTTCCAGCAATAATCTATTAAAGTGTGGACACAGGATCGGAAATTTAATTCACATATTCTGTCATTAAAACCCTGGAAAACCATCTCAATGACTCTTAACAATGCAAACTGCGAATTTATTAGAGGGGTTATCTGACAAAGTATGTTGGCCTACAAAGTGCAGGCATACAGTTATACTACTCACAAAAAGTTAGGGATATTTGGCTTGTGGGTGAAATTTCAGAATAAATCTAAAATGCACTATGACCTTTACAGGTAAACTTCATGTGACCTTCTCTAAACTTTTGAATGCGCATGTCCAACTGTTCAATGTTTCAGTACTTTTTGCACAACTAGCAGTTCTCTAACAAGGAGCTTAACAGCAAAATTTGCAACATGTGTTTGATCTATGAATCGCCCAATAAATTTCCTGGTTCAATTAGAATTGGTATTTAAACAATCCTCCTCATTATGCTGTTCACATTTTGACATCATGAGACCAAGACGACACCTAACAATTGATCAACAGTACCTTGACATTACGAGGTTTCAAGCAGGATGTTCTCAGACGAAAGTGGCCACTGAGTTTAGAGTGGCACAGAGTGTCATCAGCAGATTGAATCAGAGATACAGAGAGACTGTAAGAATTACAAAAAGGCATTGAAATGGATGTCCTTTGGCAATTTCCAACACTGCTGACAGCTGCATTGTGAACAATGTCCTGTGAAACCGGATGATGAATGCCACACAACTCCAGGAACATTTAAGGGAGGTGAGAGCAACCCAAGTGTCACATCAGACCATTCAAAACCATTTAAATCAGTGTGGTCTGTGTGCTAGATGTCCTGCAAGGGTACCTGACCACACCACCAGGCACAGACATCATCGTCTTGCATGGGCCAGGGAGTATCTATGCTGGATAAGGGACCAATGGGCCTAGGTACTGTTCACACTGAGCAGAGATGATAGCCACCACCAATGTTGGAGACGTCAAGGAGAGTGCTATGCATCAGCCTCTGTTTGCTTTGGTGGTGTAACAGTGTGGGCAGGTATGTCTAGTCAATGCAGAACTGCCCTACACTTTGTGAATATACAGTGACAAGCCTATACTACTTGAATAACATCATTAATCCAGCCATTGTGCCTTTACATGAACAACACAGGCTTAATTTCATCTTTATGGATGACACATCGTGAGGTTGTGTCATTAGGGAATGACTGCTGGAGACTAGGGGTACCTTAAATGGAGTAGCCTTAACTTTGTACAGACCAAAATCCCATTGAAAACCTATGGGATCAGCTGAGTCGCCGTGTAGAGGCTCGTAACTGTGTACCCCAAAACCTCAATGACATAGGGGCGATGCCTTTCATTAAGAGTGGGATGCCATGTGTCATCAAACAATAAGTCGATGTGTAAACAGCATGAGATGTCATTGTCAAGCTGTAATTGATGTTCAAGGCCATTGAGATATTGAAAATTTTTTGTGGGGGTATTCCCACCACTGTTGTTGGCTTTTGTTTCAATAATTGTTTCAGGTAAGGAGATTGCATGTGTTTACTTAAATGCCCTATTTTCATGATATCATATCGCTGAAGTGTGAACTTTTTACATATATATATATATATATATATATATATATATATATATATTCTATAATTTTTTTTTGCATACCTGATCAACCAGGCAGTTAAAGTGTGGGTGGGACAAAGCACTGCACCATTGACATACTCCCTTAACAAGGTTGAGTGATGTTTTTGATTTGGAGCAAATACGTGCAAATACAAAAACTAACAAATACTTCTTTCATCTTTCCACAGGGTCCACTTGGCAGTGAAAGCAGTTGAAAATACACCATTACAGACATGGTGGCATTGCTGAGACAGTTTCTTCTGTGCTTGTCAGAGATCCTCCTGACATTGTGCTTTCTCAGCAACATGACAAGCAGAGATGATACAGGGATGCCTCCATATTTCTGATAAGCCCCGGCTAGTGGAGAGTGACACATGTTAACGTCAGCACTTCTACTGAGCTGCATACAGCAAAAGGGAGTTCAGTAGAAACATTGAGTGTTGCTATTAGTGATGAACGTAGCGAGCATCCGATTCTAGATCTGAAGTTGCTTCATTCAAAACATCAGATTAATCTTGTATGGAGATCTTTCTCCATTACAGCATTAACATATATGGCATCCACACAAAACTTCATTGTATAACTTTGGTATTTGATTTTTAAAGTGAAAAAACACTTTAAAACTTGGATCCGAACTTGGCTTCAGTTTCGAGGTACCAGTTTGAACTAAAGCCAAGTTCAGATCCAAGTTTTAAAGTAGTTTTCCACTTTAAAAATCAAATTCTAAATTTATTCAACAAAGTCTCACCCGACTTCACAAATAAAAAATGTCACCTCATCGGAGGCCATAGATTTAATGCTGCACAGAGATCGATCTCCATACAGCATTAATCCGTAGTTTTGAGTGAAGCAAAGGCTCACTTTGCTCATTACTAGTTGCTATATGAAACACATTTTTTGTGGAATATTTAGTATATGGGCATTAGTGTGAATTCGAAAAATGTGCTTATATTTTGGTGTTTGATGTATTTAAAAATATTCTTGGTGGGGAAATGTCTTTAAGGATAACCTTTCAGATTAAATATGATGTTTGAGCTGCAGGCAGGAGGAGCTGAACATATTGATATATAGTTTTTGGGGAAAAGATTCATTATGTATTTGATTATTTTAAATTCTGCTCATTCTGGACTTTCGTAGGCTGGATTCACATCACATTTTTGCCCTACATTTAACATGTATATTTGGAAAAAAAGGATACAAAAGCATGGCAAACTAGACTTTTCCATCCTGCAAGGTAAAAAATGTATGCGGTATACATATATGTATATTTTTTATACAATAAAATACCATGGTGACAGATGTCACTCTATGTCATCTGTCTAATCTAAGGCATCTGTTTAACAAAAATATTACATGAGCCCAGCTTTAGAGTCTTACAAATATTAACCACTGGCAAGTAAAATTTTGTGTTTCTTCTATGTGTCATGTCTGGCACTTCCTTATACAGTCCTTTTGACGGGGTTGTTAGGAAGCAGGTCCCTAGCAACAACAGTAGCTCATACCGTGTAAGTTCTTGGCTTGAGCAGATTTGTCACTGAACTGATAAATAAGTGGCTTTTTTCCATATGATCCATATTTTTTTTACAGTATATGCATCTAAATTCTGCAACAATTTGCCACATCTGTGGCCTACTTGGGTGCTATAAATATGCAAATATGTATAATTTTTTTTACTGACATCCCCCACCATGCATAGCCTTTATGATTCTTGCTAGGATTGAATTTCAATGCACAGAGCTCTGCATTTGTTCAAAATAATATGTTTAGACCATTCAGGGTGTTGAAGATCCCTTCATAGACATTGGGGATAACAGCATGATCATATTACTGACTAGATAAATTGATGTGATTTAAGTTGGCATGTCTGACTGCAGTCCTACTATATTTTGATTGCATTATCTGTGTTCAGTCAGGGATGCATTACATGAATATAGATATTAATTAAATATTACTAGGTTTAAAAAGAAATTGTGTTATGTAAATATGCAGTAAGCTGTGAAAAGGTCTACATACGATTTTTATATCTACAGGGAACCAAAACTGTTTTACCGTAAAATAAGTTGTTGACAGGTATGAAGTATGTAAAAATAAATCTGATGTAAAAATTTGCATTGTGTAGATATACATACCATGTTCACATAAATTACACTGACACTGCTGTGAAATTCACTTTACTTGACCGATATTCCCTATGTCTTGTAAATGTACATATACTGTTTGAAAAAAAGTAATAATTGAAACTAAAAACAAATATAAATGACATAAATGTACTCAAAAGCTAAAACTAAAATACTAATTAAAGGAGGAGCTCAAACATCTAATAAATCAATAGAATTTAATGATAACATCATCAGCAATGATAATAAATGTTATAAACAGATGTGTCCTTCCTCTTCTCTTTCCTCTTAGTGTGACATACTGTATGCCAAGATGAACAGTGTGAGATGTCCAGCTTTGAAAGAAAATTCTGATTTTGTAATACTATGTCAGGAGATGTATATATAATATATATGTTTATTTGAGGCCAACCTTAAAGAGTCACTGTACTTTCACACTCAGTTTTTTTTTTTTTATAGAGAATGTTGTAACTAGAAAATGTCTAAATCACCTAATTTAGAATATCTACCTGCATCCACATGACAAAAATCTGTGAAGTCATGGCCACTAGTTGTCTCATGGCCATCTAATTTGCAGTTCATTGCCTGTAAAAATCAATCCCTAGTAATAGAGACACAGAAGATGGCAGAGGAAGTGAGGGCATGTCAGGGACAGCTGAAATCCTGAGCAGGATAAAAGAACTGCTTCTACACTGCTCCTCTTTGTCTGTACGTGTGATGTATCCCTCCTTATCTGTTCCTTGAGCTCTGGAACTTAAAAGAAAAGATAGTGAGAAGTAAGGGAAATTACATCACAGCAGTATGGTGCTGACAGATTCCACAGAAGGGAGATGCTCCCTGCTTCTGAGAGAAATTCATCTAGTTATGCTGCTGGAGGGGAATAATTAGGCTGGAAAATACATTAGGCAATCCACCAAAAGACTTAATGCTTTACAGTTATGATAGTACCAAAAAGCATAGCCATTATACAAACTTTTTTTGAAAACTCAGGTTTGCTCAGGTATGAGGTCACCTGTTATGCTAGGGTGGCTGGTTACCATAGTGGCCTGCTATTGGCTGCACAAAATCCCCCACCCCCGGTACCGAATGTTTTGGTTCCTGCAACAGGGAGATGAAGCGCGGCTGTTCAGGGATTTGGATTGATGCGGGTGCCGGGGAGCAGGGTAAGTATGAGCTATAGGAGGGGGCCGGGCATTACATGCATTGTGAGAGGCATTTTTTGAATTGGATAACCCCTTTAAGTTGTGATATGAATTGCAACCTGTGGAGGGATTAAAAATTATAATTATAAAGTTAGACATATATGATGAAAAATTTACAGAAACAATACAACAATTATACATTTAACTTCACAATATTTTGTACAATGTACTACCTTATTTGTATTGTCTTGTGCTTTAACTCATTTTGATGAATTCAATAAATTTAAGCTTTTATGAGTAAAACTAGCTTTCCTGTCAAATGGTAAAGCAATAAATTGTCCTTTCAACATTACAAAATATGTTCAAGCTATTATAGCTCACCAGAAGTTAAATAAAATCAGTTTTCTGGAGCCATGTCTCAAGACACATAAAAATATCAATATCAGCTGTCATCTTCTTCTGTTATGCTCGCAGTTTATACAGGCAAGCTTCAGAGAGTTGCATAGTTAGTAGCAAATCTTTGCCACAAGATATATAACGGTAATAGTTAAGTATTTTTAGTTTTATCAGAGTCAGATTGGCCTATAATAATTACAAAGGATCTTCTGATGGACCTACAGGTGAAACTCAATTTTTTTTTATATTGTACAAAAGTTCATTTATTTCAGCTAATTAATCCATACCCCCTGAGCAAAGGGTACCCGAGATTGAGACTTTGAGGTTTACATAAGCTGTAAGCCATAATCATCCAAATTATAACAAATAAAGGCTTGAAATATTTCTCTTTGCATGTAATGAGTCTATCTCATATATTAGTTTCACCTTTTAAGTTGCATTACTGAAATAAATGGACTTTTCACAATATTCTAATTTTTTGAGTTTCAACTGTAGACTCTGAAACAATAATAGACCCCAAAGGGCTAGCAGAAGACAATACTATTTGGAGCTGAATCTGCAGCCAATCATTTAAGCTAGAGTCTATTTCTTCTACTAGATTCAAATATGTATTGGATGCTGTGTTTGGGGCCTTCATCACAGATTCTATCAAAAAGGGAGAACATAATCTTTTTGCATAACATGCTAGGATCCCTGATGGAAACCCAACTGACTCTCTTGCAGTTAATGGGGTCCATCAGGCACTGTTTGCTCCCATCATAGAACTGAATGGAATGCAAAGATAAAAATAATGGCACAAAGGTGAAATTAGACTTGTAGATTAATTCACTAGACTAGGTGTATTGCACTTCCACTGAAAACAAAGGATATTATGAGATGAAAGGATCTGTCAGCTCTCTTCATATGTCTGCCATTTGTATATTCCTCATGAAATAACATTGAACACTGTGTTGCACCATTTCTTTGCCATTCCTGAAAAACTATGATTAAAATGACAACTAGGTGTTTCCAATCACATTTATTAAAGGGTTCATCTATTATAGGAAGTACACCACTTTTTGGGGGCGTGGCATGGGCGGGAAATGGGCAGGCCAGCAGGCTTATCTGATTCACTGTTTTTTTATACCTGCTTTTGGCATAGAATATTACTTAAATCTATGCCAGCAAAGTAACTGGCATAGATTTAAGCAAGTCTCACTGCTGCCAAAAAGTGCTTAAGTTATGTAGAGGCCGTTGCATCTACACAACATGGGAGCTTCAAGTGGCAGTAAACATGGACTAAGACCAGCGTCTAAGTCGCCGGTCTTAGTAAATTTCCTCCAAAGAGTCTAGTTCACCTACTGTGCTAACATTAAAGGAGTTGGCCACTTTCTGGTTACTGTTGACCAATATATTTTGGTCCCAACTTTAGTTGGGAGTACATAAGAAGCTAAGCAAATTTATAGCCACACGGCCTGAGCTGGACTCTGGTAAAACAGTAATGCCTGCTTAAACAAATCCAACTCAAAGTAATCAGTAAGGGGAGCCCATGGCACCAAAATTGTGCCAAAATTTTGCTGTAAACTAAGTCAACCAATAGTTGGCTTAAACAAAAGTATCTAGCAACTCATAACATTTATCATCCAGCGTAAGCCACTTTGATAAATTGGAGATATCATTATACTGCCTAATCTAAGTTAACACTGTCTCAATATTTGACAGCAATTATAAATCTGCCTCATTGTTTTACTGCCAATGATTTTGATTAATATTTACAAAAGTATGCATTTATCAAAAGATTGCTGTGTCCTGGCAAAACCTCGAAGATAGCTAGGGTTTTTGGGAAGTATTTAAATAATTTGCAAAGTCTAATTAAGCAGTGTCATATAATAGGGTCTTCCTCGTTGTCAAAACTTTCAACCAGAAGCTTATTCATCCCTTTCACACTTTTATTACTATCACCCAGTAAAGTTACAGCGCTGACTTATATTATTGTGTTTCTGAAGAAACCTTTCACAATCACAAAAAGGAGAGGAAAGAACTCAAGCTGAAAATTGTTGCTGCATAAAAGTTTCTACAATCGAGTTTATTGCACTTGTTAAAGAGGTATCTTTGACACAGCTGGAAATCAAGACAATTTGTGCTCTTTAAGAATTTACTTGGATGAATATTTTATCAGATTAAGAAAATAAACAAGAGTTCTGCAGGTTTGTAGAACTGATAAAATTACATTTATGCAAATAATATTTCAATGTTTAAATGTATTTTTTATCGATTTCTCTTTATATACCACCAAACAATTCTGAACCGCTCTGCAGTACCTGTGCTCATTTACAGCATTTTCTAATCCCAGTGTTTACACACTTCAGAAATGAATTACATTTCCCAGCTGTGACAGGTTTCTTTTAGAGTAGGGTCTACTGTTCACAGTAGCCTACATCTACTAATGTGATTGCACCTAGAATTTGGTGTCAAATGCACCAAAATGTGTAATATTTCTGGCAATAAATATCTCAACTTTAAGACCTATTTATGGAGTAAATGCACCAAAAGAAATATTCACTTTTGCAGAAGGGTTTAGTTTAATAGAAAAGGGTATAGAAGTAGTAGAGTTAACACACATGCTTAACTAAACTAGTTGTGTTAAGCCATTACTTTCAATTGCTTTTCAATGGCTTTTGTTTTGGGATATTGCAATAAGTTAAGAAATTTGATTTAAGAGTTTGAGTGTTACCTTACTACATCTGAAGGTTGAAGATGTAAAGATTTGCATTGAAACTGCAGCAAAATATTGGCAATACCTTATGGCACAAAGTAAGCCAAACATTGTGTAAAGTTAGATAATACATCTGTATTGTAATGCATTGGCTGTAAGTGTATTACTGAGTGTAATACACTTACAGTCTGCTTCCTGTGAGATTCAGGGGGATGGATCTCATAGGCTGACAGGAAAAGCAGCACAATGGACACCCTGGACAAGTGAGGATATCGCACATGCCATGGTCAGTGCTGACCGTGGCAGTGCAAGTGTTAATGTGAAAGCATCAATGTTTTCACCGATGCTAGTGTATATAGCAGGGGTCTGGCTATCAATGACTGCCGGACCCCTGCAGCTCCTGCTCCTGCCCGATCAGTGCGCTGTAGCTGTACGGAGCTGGGATTTCAGACACAGTTCCCAGTGCTGTACATATAGGGCGCTGGTATCCTAGGGGTTAAGAGAGGGTAAAGAGTTTACCAATTCATAGGGGTATTCCCATCTCAGACATTGATGACAAGGAAATTCCATCCATGTCAGCTATGTAATGGTTCCACCTCTGAGACTCGCTCCTATTTCCAGAAAAGGCCCTCTGTAGTGAAGGAGAGAGTACTACTATTTACAGATATGGGATTTCTAAAAATAGTTAGTGTTCTGTTTTTTTTGGGCAATCTCATAGCAGTGAATGGAGAGGTTGCCATGCCAGTGCAGTGCATTCTCCATTCACAGCTATGGGACTTCCAAAAATTTCTCAGAACTCCTATATCAGTAAATGGAAAGCATAACACACATGCGTGTACTCTTCTTCACTTCGGGGGCCCTATTCTTGGATCAACACTTATATGTCATTGATGGAAACTCTAGCAAAATGCCATCAATGTCTGAGATGGGCCAACCCCTTTAAAGCATTTAATTGGATATACAGATACAGATCCACTGTGTTTGTGGGTCACACGTTAGGAAAAATGTGTAGGACATTTTTTCAAACTGGTACACTGGACTTATGAATCTGCTATATTCATGATTTTAGCACAGTTCTCATCAATCCCCTCTCCAACAATTGCTACAACCGTTGTATGTGTGCATATAAAGGTAGCTGTCTCTAAGGACACACAGGACTAAGGACACAAGTAGGTAGAAGCAACACTGGATTTTTCTGATTTAAATCATTCCTTTTCAAGATGGAGAAATTCCAAAAATGTGAACATCAAATTATTTCCTATGGTGCTATCAACCAAATATAGGAGCAATTCTTGAATGCATAAGTTAAACTTCCAGAGAGGCACATGTCCTCTTTATATCTAAATCTAACCAAAGAAATGTGTTCATAAATATTGTACTGTGACAGGCATGAGGGTCCTGATTTGACAAGGAATCATTATTTCTGAGCTCAAGACAATCGACAATGTTCTGCATGCCACTAGGGATGAGCGAACTCGAACTGTATAGTTCGGGTTCGTACCGAATTTTGGGGTGTCCGTGACACGGACCCGAACCCGGACATTTTCGTAAAAGTCCGGGTTCGGGTTCGGTGTTCGTCGCTTTCTTCGCGCTTTTGTGACGCTTTCTTGGCGCTTTTTGAAAGGCTGCAAAGCAGCCAATCAACAAGCGTCATACTACTTGCCCCAAGAGGCCATCACAGCCATGCCTACTATTGGCATGGCTGTGATTGGCCAGAGCACCATGTGACCCAGCCTCTATTTAAGCTGGAGTCACATAGCGCCGCCCGTCACTCTGCTCTGATTAGCGTAGGGAGAGGTTGCGGCTGCGACAGTAGGGCGAGATTAGGCAGATTAACTCCTCCAAAGGACTTGATTAACTGATCGATCTGCAGCTGTGGATCATTGAGCTGCTGATCCTCAATTGCTCACTGTTTTTAGGCTGCACAGACCGTTTGTCAGTCTCATTTTTCTGGGGTGATCGGCGGCCATTTTGTGTCTTGTGGTGCGCCAGCACAAGCTGCGACCAAGTGCATTTAACCCTCAATGGTGTGGTTGTTTTTTGGCTAAAGCCTACATCAGGGTGAAGCTGTCACACCAAGTGCATTTAACCAGCAATAGTCTGTTCATTTTTTGGCCATATACAAAATCAGGGGCAAGCTGCGCCTGTCACCAAGTGCATTTAACCCTCAATGGTGTGGTTGTTTTTTGGCTAAAGCCTACATCAGGGTGAAGCTGTCACACCAAGTGCATTTAACCAGCAATAGTCTGTTCATTTTTTGGCCATATACAAAATCAGGGGCAAGCTGCGCCTGTCACCAAGTGCATTTAACCCTCAATGGTGTGGTTGTTTTTTGGCTAAAGCCTACATCAGGGTGAAGCTGTCACACCAAGTGCATTTAACCAGCAATAGTCTGTTCATTTTTTGGCCATATACAAAATCAGGGGCAAGCTGCGCCTGTCACCAAGTGCATTTAACCCTCAATGGTGTGGTTGTTTTTTGGCTAAAGCCTACATCAGGGTGAAGCTGTCACACCAAGTGCATTTAACCAGCAATAGTCTGTTTATTTTTTGGCCATATCCCAGTCTAATTCTGTCACTAAATCCATACCGGTCACCCAGCGCCTAAATACTAGGCCTCAAATTTATATCCAGCTAAATCTGTCCCTAGTGCTGTAGCTGGGCGAGTTATTTAGTGTCCGTTCAAGCACATTTCTTGTTCTGGGTTGAAATACAATTCCCAATTTAGCAATTTCATAATTTAGTGGTTCCTGCTATATCAGAGCTATTTGAAATCTATCCCAAAAAGGGTATATAATATTGAAGGTGCACATTGGGTCATTCAGAATAACTTCACACACACCCGCTACTGTGTATTTCCAAGTCTAATTCTGTCACTAAACCCATACCTGTCACCCAGCGCCTAAATACTAGGCCTCAAATTTAAATCCCTCTAAATCTCTCGTTACCCACCGCTGTACTGTTGTTGCTGGGCAAGATATTTAGTGTCCGTCAAAGCACATTTTTTGTTCTGGGTTGAAGTACAATTCCCAATTTAGCAATTTCATAATTTAGTGGTTTCTGCTATATCAGAGCTATTTGAAATCTATCCCTAAAAGGGTATATAATATTGAAGGTGCACATAGGGTCATTCAGAATAACTTCACACACACGCTTCTGTGCATTTCCAAGTCTAATTCTGTCACTAAATCCATACCGGTGACCCAGCGCCTAAATACTAGGCCTCAAATTTAAATCCCTCTAAATCTCTCGTTACCCACCACTGTACTGTTGTTGCTGGGCAAGATATTTAGTGTCCGTCAAAGCACATTTTTTGTTCTGGGTTGAAGTACAATTCCCAATTTAGCAATTTCATAATTTAGTGGTTTCTGCTATATCAGAGCTATTTGAAATCTATCCCTAAAAGGGTATATAATATTGAAGGTGCACATAGGGTCATTCAGAATAACTTCACACACACGCTTCTGTGCATTTCCAAGTCTAATTCTGTCACTAAATCCATACCGGTGACCCAGCGCCTAAATACTAGGCCTCAAATTTAAATCCCTCTAAATCTCTCGTTACCCACCGCTGTACTGTTGTTGCTGGGCAAGATATTTAGTGTCCGTCAAAGCACATTTTTTGTTCTGGGTTGAAGTACAATTCCCAATTTAGCAATTTCATAATTTAGTGGTTTCTGCTATATCAGAGCTATTTGAAATCTATCCCTAAAAGGGTATATAATATTGAAGGTGCACATAGGGTCATTCAGAATAACTTCACACACACGCTTCTGTGCATTTCCAAGTCTAATTCTGTCACTAAATCCATACCGGTGACCCAGCGCCTAAATACTAGGCCTCAAATTTAAATCCCTCTAAATCTCTCGTTACCCACCACTGTACTGTTGTTGCTGGGCAAGATATTTAGTGTCCGTCAAAGCACATTTTTTGTTCTGGGTTGAAGTACAATTCCCAATTTAGCAATTTCATAATTTAGTGGTTTCTGCTATATCAGAGCTATTTGAAATCTATCCCTAAAAGGGTATATAATATTGAAGGTGCACATAGGGTCATTCAGAATAACTTCACACACACGCTTCTGTGCATTTCCAAGTCTAATTCTGTCACTAAATCCATACCGGTGACCCAGCGCCTAAATACTAGGCCTCAAATTTAAATCCCTCTAAATCTCTCGTTACCCACCACTGTACTGTTGTTGCTGGGCAAGATATTTAGTGTCCGTCAAAGCACATTTTTTGTTCTGGGTTGAAGTACAATTCCCAATTTAGCAATTTCATAATTTAGTGGTTCCTGCTATATCAGAGCTATTTGAAATCTATCCCAAAAAGGGTATATAATATTGAAGGTGCACATTGGGTCATTCAGAATAACTTCACACACACCCGCTACTGTGTATTTCCAAGTCTAATTCTGTCACTAAACCCATACCTGTCACCCAGCGCCTAAATACTAGGCCTCAAATTTAAATCCCTCTAAATCTCTCGTTACCGCTGTACTGTTGTAGCTGGGAAAGTTATTTAGTGCCCGTCAAAGCACATTTTTTGTTCTGGGTTGAAGTACAATTCCCAATTTAGCAATTTCATAATTTAGTGGTTCCTGCTATATCAGAGCTATTTGAAATCTATCCCAAAAAGGGTATATAATATTGAAGGTGCACATTGGGTCATTCAGAATAACTTCACACACACCCGCTACTGTGTATTTCCAAGTCTAATTCTGTCACTAAACCCATACCTGTCACCCAGCGCCTAAATACTAGGCCTCAAATTTAAATCCCTCTAAATCTCTCGTTACCGCTGTACTGTTGTAGCTGGGAAAGTTATTTAGTGCCCGTCAAAGCACATTTTTTGTTCTGGGTTGAAGTACAATTCCCAATTTAGCAATTTCATAATTTAGTGGTTCCTGCTATATCAGAGCTATTTGAAATCTATCCCAAAAAGGGTATATAATATTCAAGGTGCACATTGGGTCATTCAGAATAACTTCACACACACGCTTCTGTGCATTTCCAAGTCTAATTCTGTCACTAAATCCATACCGGTCACCCAGCGCCTAAATACTAGGCCTCAAATTTATATCCCGCTGAATTTGAATACAATACATTGGGCCAAATAATATATTTGTTGTTGTGGTGAACCATAACAATGAGAAAAACATCTAGTAAGGGACGCGGACGTGGACATGGTCGTGGTGGTGTTAGTGGACCCTCTGGTGCTGGGAGAGGACGTGGCCGTTCTGCCACATCCACACGTCCTAGTGTACCAACTACCTCAGGTCCCAGTAGCCGCCAGAATTTACAGCGATATATGGTGGGGCCCAATGCCGTTCTAAGGATGGTAAGGCCTGAGCAGGTACAGGCATTAGTCAATTGGGTGGCCGACAGTGGATCCAGCACGTTCACATTATCTCCCACCCAGTCTTCTGCAGAAAGCGCACAGATGGCGCCTGAAAACCAACCCCATCAGTCTGTCACATCACCCCCATGCATACCAGGGAAACTGTCTCAGCCTCAAGTTATGCAGCAGTCTCTTATGCTGTTTGAAGACTCCGCTGGCAGGGTTTCCCAAGGGCATCCACCTAGCCCTTCCCCAGCGGTGAAAGACATAGAATGCACTGACGCACAACCACTTATGTTTCCTGATGATGAGGACATGGGAATACCACCTCAGCATGTCTCTGATGATGACGAAACACAGGTGCCAACTGCTGCGTCTTTCTGCAGTGTGCAGACTGAACAGGAGGTCAGGGATCAAGACTGGGTGGAAGACGATGCAGGGGACGATGAGGTCCTAGACCCCACATGGAATGAAGGTCGTGCCACTGACTTTCACAGTTCGGAGGAAGAGGCAGTGGTGAGACCGAGCCAACAGCGTAGCAAAAGAGGGAGCAGTGGGCAAAAGCAGAACACCCGCCGCCAAGAGACTCCGCCTGCTACTGACCGCCGCCATCTGGGACCGAGCACCCCAAAGGCAGCTTCAAGGAGTTCCCTGGCATGGCACTTCTTCAAACAATGTGCTGACGACAAGACCCGAGTGGTTTGCACGCTGTGCCATCAGAGCCTGAAGCGAGGCATTAACGTTCTGAACCTGAGCACAACCTGCATGACCAGGCACCTGCATGCAAAGCATGAACTGCAGTGGAGTAAACACCTTAAAACCAAGGAAGTCACTCAGGCTCCCCCTGCTACCTCTTCTGCTGCTGCCGCCTCGGCCTATTCTGCTGCTGCCGCCTCGGCCTCTTCCTCCGCCTCTGGAGGAACGTTGGCACCTGCCGCCCAGCAAACAGGGGATGTACCACCAACACCACCACCACCACCTCCGTCACCAAGCGTCTCAACCATGTCACACGCCAGCGTTCAGCTCTCCATCTCACAAACATTTGATAGAAAGCGTAAATTCCCACCTAGCCACCCTCGATCCCTGGCCCTGAATGCCAGCATTTCTAAACTACTGGCCTATGAAATGCTGTCATTTAGGCTGGTGGACACAGACAGCTTCAAACAGCTCATGTCGCTTGCTGTCCCACAGTATGTTGTTCCCAGCCGGCACTACTTCTCCAAGAGAGCCGTGCCTTCCCTGCACAACCAAGTATCCGATAAAATCAAGTGTGCACTGCGCAACGCCATCTGTAGCAAGGTCCACCTAACCACAGATACGTGGACCAGTAAGCACGGCCAGGGACGCTATATCTCCCTAACTGCACACTGGGTAAATGTAGTGGCAGCTGGGCCCCAGGCGGAGAGCTGTTTGGCGCACGTCCTGCCGCCGCCAAGGATCGCAGGGCAACATTCTTTGCCTCCTGTTGCCACCTCCTCCTTCTCGGCTTCCTCCTCCTCTTCTTCCACCTGCTCATCCAGTCAGCCACACACCTTCACCACCAACTTCAGCACAGCCCGGGGTAAACGTCAGCAGGCCATTCTGAAACTCATATGTTTGGGGGACAGGCCCCACACCGCACAGGAGTTGTGGCGGGGTATTGAACAACAGACCGACGAGTGGTTGCTGCCGGTGAGCCTCAAGCCCGGCCTGGTGGTGTGTGATAATGGGCGAAATCTCGTTGCAGCTCTGGGACTAGCCAATTTGACGCACATCCCTTGCTTGGCGCATGTGCTGAATTTGGTGGTGCAGAAGTTCATTCACAACTACCCCGACATGTCAGAGCTGCTGCATAAAGTGCGGGCCGTCTGTTCGCGCTTCCGGCGTTCACATCCTGCCGCTGCTCGCCTGTCTGCGCTACAGCGTAACTTCGGCCTTCCCGCTCACCGCCTCATATGCGACGTGCCCACCAGGTGGAACTCCACCTTGCACATGCTGGACAGACTGTGCGAGCAGCAGCAGGCCATAGTGGAGTTTCAGCTGCAGCACGCACGGGTCAGTCGCACTACAGAACAGCACCACTTCACCACCAATGACTGGGCCTCCATGCGAGACCTGTGTGCCCTGTTGCGCTGTTTCGAGTACTCCACCAACATGGCCAGTGGCGATGACACCGTTATCAGCGTTACAATACCACTTCTATGTCTCCTTGAGAAAACACTTAGGGCGATGATGGAACAGGAGGTGGCCCAGGAGGAGGAGGAGGAGGATGAGGAAGAGGGGTCATTTTTAGCACTTTCAGGCCAGTCTCTTCGAAGTGACTCAGAGGGAGGTTTTTTGCAACAGCAGAGGCCAGGTACAAATGTGGCCAGCCAGGGCCCACTACTGGAGGACGAGGAGGACGAGGATGAGGAGGAGGTGGAGGAGGATGAGGATGAAGCATGGTCACAGCGGGGTGGCACCCAACGCAGCTCGGGTCCATCACTGGTGCGTGGCTGGGGGGAAAGGCAGGACGATGACGATACGCCTCCCACAGAGGACAGCTTGTCCTTACCCCTGGGCAGCCTGGCACACATGAGCGACTACATGCTGCAGTGCCTGCGCAACGACAGCAGAGTTGCCCACATTTTAACCTGTGCGGACTACTGGGTTGCCACCCTGCTGGATCCACGCTACAAAGACAATGTGCCCACCTTACTTCCTGCACTGGAGCGTGATAGGAAGATGCGCGAGTACAAGCGCACGTTGGTAGACGCGCTACTGAGAGCATTCCCAAATGTCACAGGGGAACAAGTGGAAGCCCAAGGCCAAGGCAGAGGAGGAGCAAGAGGTCGCCAAGGCAGCTGTGTCACGGCCAGCTCCTCTGAGGGCAGGGTTAGCATGGCAGAGATGTGGAAAACTTTTGTCAACACGCCACAGCTAACTGCACCACCACCTGATACGCAACGTGTTAGCAGGAGGCAACATTTCACTAACATGGTGGAACAGTACGTGTGCACACCCCTCCACGTACTGACTGATGGTTCGGCCCCATTCAACTTCTGGGTCTCTAAATTGTCCACGTGGCCAGAGCTAGCCTTTTATGCCTTGGAGGTGCTGGCCTGCCCGGCAGCCAGCGTTTTGTCTGAACGTGTATTCAGCACGGCAGGGGGCGTCATTACAGACAAACGCAGCCGCCTGTCTACAGCCAATGTGGACAAGCTGACGTTCATAAAAATGAACCAGGCATGGATCCCACAGGACCTGTCCGTCCCTTGTCCAGATTAGACATTAACTACCTCCCCATAACCATATATTATTGGACTCCAGGGCACTTCCTCATTCAATCCTATTTTTATTTTCATTTTACCATTATATTGCGATGCTACCCAAAGTTGAATGAACCTCTCCTCTGCCTGTGTGCTAGGCCTAAATATATGCCAATGGACTGTTGCAGTGGTGGCTGACATGAAGCCTGATTCTCTGCTATGACATGCAGACTAATTCTCTGCTGACATGAAGCCAGATTGTCTGTTACGGGACCTCTCTCCTCTGCCTGGGTGCTGGGCCTAAATTTATGACAATGGACTGTTGCAGTGGTGGCTGACGTGAAGCCTGATTCTCTGCTATGACATGCAGACTGATTCTCTGCTGACATGAAGCCAGATCGTCTGTTACGGGACCTCTCTGCTCTGCCTGTGTGCTAGGCCTAAATATATGCCAATGGACTGTTGCAGTGGTGGGTGACGTGAAGCCTCATTCTCTGCTATGACATGCAGACTGATTCTCTGCTGACATGAAGCCAGATTGTCTGTTACGGGACCTCTCTGCTCTGCCTGTGTGCTAGGCCTAAATATATGCCAATGGACTGTTGCAGTGGTGGGTGACGTGAAGCCTCATTCTCTGCTATGACATGCAGACTGATTCTCTGCTGTCATGAAGCCAGATTGTCTGTTACGGGACCTCTCTGCTCTGCCTGTGTGCTAGGCCTAAATATATGCCAATGGACTGTTGCAGTGGTGGGTGACGTGAAGCCTCATTCTCTGCTATGACATGCAGACTGATTCTCTGCTGACATGAAGCCAGATTGTCTGTTACGGGACCTCTCTGCTCTGCCTGTGTGCTAGGCCTAAATATATGCCAATGGACTGTTGCAGTGGTGGGTGACGTGAAGCCTCATTCTCTGCTATGACATGCAGACTGATTCTCTGCTGTCATGAAGCCAGATTGTCTGTTACGGGACCTCTCTGCTCTGCCTGTGTGCTAGGCCTAAATATATGCCAATGGACTGTTGCAGTGGTGGGTGACGTGAAGCCTCATTCTCTGCTATGACATGCAGACTAATTCTCTGCTGACATGAAGACAGATTCTCTGTTACGGGACCTCTCTCCTCTGCCTGTGTGTGTGCTGGGCCTAAATATATGCCAATGGACTGTTGCAGTGGTGGCTGACGTGAAGCCTCATTCTCTGCTATGACATGCAGACTGATTCTCTGCTGACATGAAGCCAGATTCTCTGTTACGGGACCTCTCTCCTCTGCCTGTGTGTGTGCTGGGCCTAAATATATGCCAATGGACTGTTGCAGTGGTGGCTGACGTGAAGCCTCATTCTCTGCTATGACATGCAGACTGATTCTCTGCTGACATGAAGCCAGATTCTCTGTTACGGGACCTCTCTCCTCTGCCTGTGTGTGTGCTGGGCCTAAATATATGCCAATGGACTGTTGCAGTGGTGGCTGACGTGAAGCCTCATTCTCTGCTATGACATGCAGACTGATTCTCTGCTGACATGAAGCCAGATTCTCTGTTACGGGACCTCTCTCCTCTGCCTGTGTGTGTGCTGGGCCTAAATATATGCCAATGGACTGTTGCAGTGGTGGCTGACGTGAAGCCTCATTCTCTGCTATGACATGCAGACTGATTCTCTGCTGACATGAAGCCAGATTCTCTGTTACGGGACCTCTCTCCTCTGCCTGTGTGCTAGGCCTAAATATATGCCAATGGACTGTTGCAGTGGTGGCTGACGTGAAGCCTCATTCTCTGCTATGACATGCAGACTAATTCTCTGCTGACATGAAGACAGATTCTCTGTTACGGGACCTCTCTCCTCTGCCTGGGTGCCGGGGCCTAAATATCTGAGAATGGACTGTTCCAGTGGTGGGTGACGGGAAGCCAGATTCTCTGCTATGGAACCTCTCTCCAATTGATTTTGGTTAATTTTTATTTATTTAATTTTTATTTTAATTAATTTCCCTATCCACATTTGTTTGCAGGGGATTTACCTACATGTTGCTGCCTTTTGCAGCCCTCTAGCCCTTTCCTGGGCTGTTTTACAGCCGTTTTAGTGCCGAAAAGTTCGGGTCCCCATTGACTTCAATGGGGTTCGGGTTCGGGACGAAGTTCGGATCGGGTTCGGATCCCGAACCCGAACATTTCCGGGATGTTCGGCCGAACTTCTCGAACCCGAACATCCAGGTGTTCGCTCAACTCTACATGCCACCCTAGTCACCACTGAAGAACTTTCCTTATAGCCCATGCAAGTCTATATTTGTTCTTAGTCACTTAATGCCCTCAAATGAGAATAAAAGTAAAGGAAAACAAATCTCTTTGTGTGCATAACTCGGGACTTTGCTATATCCTACATTGCTTTGCCAAATTTGTATTTCTATTCTGTACTGCTATACTATACAATTTGATAGCAGAATAGAACATCTGTTTGCATGGAAATTTCTGTTCCTAAGCTGTAATTATCTTGAGTGATGAATTTGTCATTGTGAATATACAGTAGGTACCCCCTGAGACTCTTTCAATAATTTTTCCTGCTGTCAGTCAAATGCCATTGGTTTATTTAGATGTCCCGCAACAACCACACAGTTATTGGCAAGGAAGGTTGAGATTTGTAGATTCTTTCTGGCATATAGTGCATTCTGGCATCAGTCATTTGTCAAAACGTCAAACCAAATATAATAATATAAGAAACATCGGGATTATGGAACATATGAATCTAAATCCCATTGTGCCCAACAGCACTATATATACAGTCAGGTCCATAAATATTGGGACATTAACACAATTCTAGCATTTTTGGCTCTATGCACCACCTCAATGGATTTGAAATAAAACGAACAAGATGTCCTTTAACTGCAGACTGTCAGATTTAATTTGAGGGTATTTACATCCAAATCAGGTGCATGGTGTAGGAATTACAACAGTTTGCATATGTGCCTCCCACTTGTTAAGGGACCAAAAGTAATGGGACAATTGGCTTCTCGGCTGTTCCATGGCCAGGTGTGTGTTATTCCCTCATTATCCCAATTACAATGAGCATATAAAAGGTCCAGAGTTCATTTAAAGTGTGCAATTTGCATTTGCAATCTGTTGCTGTCAACTCTCAAGATGAGATCCAAAGAGCTGTCATCATCAGTGAAGCAAGCCATCATTACGCTGAAAAAACAAAACAAAAAACAAAAAAACACATCAGAGATAGCAAAAACATTAGGCGTGGCCAAAACAACTGTTTGGAACATTCTTAAAAAGAAAGAATGCACTGGTTAGCGCAGCAAGACCAAAAGACAAGAAAGACCACGGAAAACAACTGTGGTGGATGACCGAAGAATTATTTCCCTGGTGAAGAAAACACCCTTCGCAAAAGTTGGCCAGATCAAGAACACTCTCCACGAGGTAGCTGTATGTGTGTCAAAGTCAACAATCAAGAGAAGACTTCACCAGTGAATACAGAGGGTTCATCGCAAGATGTAAACCATTGGTGAGCCTCAAAAACAGGAAGGCCAGATGAGAGTTTGCCAAACAACATCTAAAAAAGCCTTCACAGTTCTGGAACAACATCCTATAGACAGATGAGACCTGAAATGGAACCATGAACCAGACGTACAACAAGAGATGAGTGGAAATAAGAAGGCTTTATTGAAAATAAAGCTGTAAGGCAAAAGTCCAAACGGATGGCTAAACCGAAGCAGGGTCTTGCGAAACCAGAGATCAGGAACCAGAAGGGTAGTCAGATGAAGCCAGGATCAGGAACCAACAGGGTAGTCAGATGAAGCCAGGATCAGGAATCAGCAGGGTAGTCAGACGAAGCCAGGATCAGGAACCAGAAGCAGCAGCAGTCTTAGAAGCATGTGAGCACAGGAGGACCAAGCAGGGAACTGAAGCCACAGACCTCCTATATATATGAGCTAGGCATCCAGCTCCTCCCAGTGGGAAGGAGGAGCCGCAGGGTGGGAGGCTACAAGAAACCCAGAAACCAAGATGGCCGCCAGCACATGTCAAACGAAGGAGAACAGCAAGGAGGTAAGACCATGACAGTACCTCCCCCTCAAGGGCCCCTCCTCCGCGGAGTAAGGAACGGTTTCTGAGGGAAGCGTGCGTGGAAGGCTCGGAGCAAGGCAGGAGCATGGACATCTGCGGAGGGAACCCAGGAACGCTCCTCTGGACCATAACCACGCCAATGGACCAAAAACTGCACCCGGCCGCGGACCAGGCGTGAGTCCAGGATATTGCTCACCTCATACTCCTCACGATTGCCCACTTGGACCGGACGAGGCCGAGGAATCGAGGAAGTGAAACGATTACATACCAGTGGCTTCAAGAGGGAGACATGAAACACGTTGGAGATCCGCATGCCAGGAGGAAGCGCAAGGGCATAGGCTACCGGGTTTACCCTGCGAAGCACTCGGAAGGGACCAACAAAGCGAGGCGCCAGCTTGGGAGTGGGCACTCGAAGGTTGAGGTTGCGGGTGGACAACCATACGCGGTCTCCGACCTGGTAGGAAGGAGCGGGCGCTCGTCTGCGATCAGCCTGGAGTCTCTGGCGCTGCGCAGAGACCTCAAGGGACCTCTGGATCTGTACCCAAGAAGCACGTAGGACGGAAAGGTGATCCTCCACAGCCGGAATATCCTGGGGAGAGAATACCTCCGGTAACACGGCAGGTTGGAACCCATAATTGGCCATGAAGGGAGACGTCCCAGAGGAAGAGTTCACCGCCGTGTTCCTGGCAAACTCAGCCCAAGGCAGGAGGTCAACCCAATTGTCTTGGTGATCGGAGACATAGCAACGAAGGAATTGCTCCAAGGCCTGATTGGATCGTTCTGCGGCCCCATTGGACTGAGGGTGGTAGGCCGATGAGAAAGAGAGATGAATCCCCAACTGGGAGCAAAAGGCGCGCCAGAACCTGGACACAAACTGACTCCCCCGATCCGACACAATCTCCTTGGGCAAACCGTGCAACCGGAAGACCTCCCTGGCAAAAATCGAGGCCAACTCTTGTGCAGAGGGTAACTTCTTGAGAGGTACACAGTGGCACATTTTGGAAAACCGATCCACTATCATGAGAATGACCGTATGGCCTCGGGATGGCGGGAGGTCCACAATGAAATCCATCCCCAGGTGTGACCATGGACGCTCCCCGGTGGCTATGGGTTGCAAAAGGCCCAACGGAAGGTGCCGAGGGGACTTACTCTGGGCACAAACGGAGCATGCCGCTACATATGCGGCGATGTCGGAACGTAGAGAAGGCCACCAGAACAGACGTGAAACAGCCCAGGACAGCTGATTCTTTCCAGGATGCCCCGCGGCCTTGGAGTTATGGTAGGTTCGCAACAACCGAGTGCGCAACTCCTCAGGCACAAAACACCTGCCGTTGGGTCTGCCAGAGGGAGCACCAGATTGAGCCGCCAAAATCTGCTCACCCAGGGGAGAGGTCAGGCTGGTGCGAATGGCGGCCAGGATCTGATTCGGAGGTATGACCGAAGTCGGAATCGACTCCTCCCCGGACAGCTCGGAGTACTGCCGTGATAAGGCATCCGCTCTGATGTTCTTGGAACCGGGTAGGTAGGAGACCACGTAATTAAAACGTGACAAGAACAGAGCCCATCTGGCCTGACGTGGTGTCAATCTCTTGGCCTCAGAGAGGTAGGTCAGATTCTTGTGGTCCGTCAGGATGAGAACCGGAACCACCGAGCCCTCGAGCAAGTGCCTCCATTCTTTAAGGGCCTGCACGATGGCCAATAACTCCCTGTCACCAATCTGATAGTTGCACTCCGCGGAAGACAGTTTCCGGGAGTAAAACCCACAAGGAAGCAGAGGACCCTCTGGTGTTCTACGCTGAGACAGGAGGGCGCCTACTCCCGTCTCAGACGCAGTCCACCTCGAGGACAAACGGCAACCCAGGGTTGGGATGCGACAGAATCGGAGCCGACACAAAGGCGGACTTTAGAGCCTCAAAAGCTCGGATGGCCTCGGGCGGCCAGACCTGGGGATTACTGCCCTTCCTGGTCAGATCCGTGAGAGGCTTGGCTAGCATGGAAAAGTCCCTGATGAACTTCCGATAATAATTGGCGAAGCCCAAAAAGCGCTGCAGGGCACGAAGACCACTGGGCTGGGGCCACTGTAAGACAGCCGAAACCTTCTCAGGATCCATGGAGAACCCCTCAGCGGAAATGATGTAACCTAAGAAGGTTACCTGGGATCGGTGAAATTCGCATTTCTCAAGCTTACCGAACAGCTTGTTCTCTCGTAACCGTTGCAACACTCGTCTGACATCCAGAATGTGGGCCTCCATGGATTCAGAATATACCAAGATGTCATCCAAATAGACCACCACACACTGCTGCAACAGGTCACGGAAAACATCGTTGATGAATTCCTGGAAGACTGCGGGCGCATTGCACAACCCAAAGGGCATAACCAAGGATTCATAATGACCGGTCCTGGTGTTAAACGCGGTCTTCCACTCATCGCCCGCCTTGATCCTTACCAGGTTATATGCCGCCCTCAGGTCGAGTTTGGTAAAGACCGTGGCCCCTTTGAGGCGATCGAACAGCTCGGAAATCAAGGGTATCGGGTAAGCGTTCTTGATCGTGATGCGATTGAGACCCCTGTAATCGATGCAAGGCCTCAACTCACCGCCCTTCTTTTTCACAAAGAAAAATCCAGCCCCTGCCGGGGACGAGGATTTGCGAATGTGTCCGCGTGAAAGCGCCTCCCTCACGTACTCCTCCATGGCCTCATTCTCCGCTACCGACAGTGGATAGACTTTGCCACGAGGAGGAACGGCACCAGATTGTAACTCTATGGCACAATCGTATGGGCGGTGCGGAGGTAGGGCAACCGCACGCACCTTATCGAATACATCCCGGTACTCCTCGTATTCAGGAGGCAACAGAGAGTCCGAGGAAGTACACAGCAACTTGACAGGCCCATGGATGCAACTAGCCCCACACTGCGGTGACCACGAGAGGATCTCGGCCGATTTCCAATCGAAAGTCGGATTATGCTTCTGGAGCCAGGGGTACCCCAAGACCACCGAGTAGTGTGGAGACGAAATAACCTGGAGACAGACCGACTCTCTGTGAACGGCACCAATGGCCATCCCCACTGGAAGGGTCTCATGAGTCACGTGTGGCGGCAGAAGGGGTCTGCCGTCTATCGCCTCAAGAGCCAGTGGGGAACCTCGAGGCTGCAGAGGAATGGAATTGGCGGCAGCGAACACACTATCAATGAACAAACCACCAGCACCAGAGTCCACCAACGCCTGGGTCGTCACCGAGCCCCCGACCCAGGAGAGGACAACAGTAATCAGTGGTTTGTCAACACGGGAAACCGGGGACGAGGAGACTCCACCCAAGATCTGCCCCCGACAGGATCTCAGGTGCGAGCGTTTCCCGGACGGTTCGGGCATGCCAACCGAAAATGCCCACCGAGACCACAGTACATGCATCGGCCCTCGCGTCTCCGGAGTACCCTCTCCCCCTCGGACAGGCGAGCAAACCCCAGCTGCATGGGTTCACCCCCAGACAAGTCATCCCCAGGAGGCGTGGGAGGAGAGGGAGGCACGGGTGGGACAGCAAACGTAGGCGCCAATCTGTTAGAAGGCCTCCGCAGGCTCTCCTGAAAGGAAGGTCTCTCCCTGAGTCTGGTGTCAATCAAAATCAGGAAAGAAATAAGAGACTCGAGCTCCACAGGTAGGTCCTTAGCTGCAACCTCATCCTTCAAGGCATCCGAGAGACCATGAGAGAAAGCAGCGACCAGAGCCTCATTATTCCAGCCCACCTCTGCTGCCAGGGTACGAAACTCAATGGCGTATTCAGCTACGGATCGTGAACCCTGTCTGATGGACATAAGGAGCTTCGCAGCAGAGGCAGCACGAGCCGGCACATCGAATACCTTCCGAAGAGAAGCAACAAAACCGGAAAACTCGGCAACCACCGGATTGTTGTTCTCCCATAAAGGGCTGGCCCAGGCCAAGGCCTTGTCCGAGAGCAGCGAGATCAAGAAGCCCACCTTTGATCTCTCAGTAGGAAAGGCATGTGGCAGCAACTCGAAGTAAATGCCCACCTGGTTAAGGAAACCTCGGCACTGAGTTGGCTCTCCCCCAAAGCGCTGTGGAAGGGGGGCGGAACCGGTCATACCCCGAAACACCGCAGGCGCAGCAACAGGTGTCGGGGTAGACTCTGGCGCAACAACCGGAGCGGCAGTAGGAGCGGGCCCAGGAGCGACAACCAACCCATCGGCAACGGCAGCTAAATGAGCCGTGCGTTCAAGCAGGGTTTGCAACGCCACAGCGAACCGACCCAACAGGTGATCCTGCTGATCAAGTCTGGCAACCAGCGTAGGTAGCGAGGATGGCCCTGTACCGTCAGAATTCATGGCTTGGTCCTAATGTCATGGAACCATGAACCAGACGTACAACAAGAGATGAGTGGAAATAAGAAGGCTTTATTGAAAATAAAGCTGTAAGGCAAAAGTCCAAACGGATGGCTAAACCGAAGCAGGGTCTTGCGAAACCAGAGATCAGGAACCAGAAGGGTAGTCAGATGAAGCCAGGATCAGGAACCAACAGGGTAGTCAGACGAAGCCAGGATCAGGAATCAGCAGGGTAGTCAGACGAAGCCAGGATCAGGAACCAGAAGCAGCAGCAGTCTTAGAAGCATGTGAGCACAGGAGGACCAAGCAGGGAACTGAAGCCACAGACCTCCTATATATATGAGCTAGGCATCCAGCTCCTCCCAGTGGGAAGGAGGAGCCGCAGGGTGGGAGGCTACAAGAAACCCAGAAACCAAGATGGCCGCCAGCACATGTCAAACGAAGGAGAACAGCAAGGAGGTAAGACCATGACAAGACCAAGATCAACTTGTACCAGAGTGATGGGAAGAGAAGAGTATGGAGAAGGAAAGGAACTGCTCATGATCCTAAGCATACCACTTCATCATTGAAGCATGGTGGTGGTAGTGCCATGGCGTGGGTATGTATGGCTGCCAATGGAACTGGTTCTCTTGTATTTATTGATGATATGACTGCTGACAAAAGCAGCAGGATGAATTCTGAAGTGTTTCAGGCAATATTGTCTGCTCATATTCAGCCAAATGCTTCAGAACTCATTGGACGGCGTTTCACAATGCAGATGGACAATGACCCAAAGCATACTGCAAAGGCAACCAAAGAGTTTTTTTAAGGGAAATAAGTGGAATGTTATGCAATGACCAAGTCAATCACCTAAACTGAATCCAATTGAGCATGCATTTCACTTGCTGAAGACAAAACTGAAGGGAAAATGTTCCAAGAACAAGTAGGAACTGAAGACAATTGCAGTAGAGGCCTGGCAGAGAATCACCAGGGATGAAACCCAGCGTCTGGTGATATCTATGCATTCCAGACTTCAGGCTGTAATTGACTTCAAATAATTTGCAACCAAGTATTAAAAAGTGAAAGTTTGATTTATGATTATTATGTCCCATTACTTTTGGTCCCATAACAAGTGGGAGGCACATATGCAAACTGTTGTAATTCCTACACCGTTCACCTGATTTGGATGTAAATACCCTCAAATTAAAGTTGACATTCTGCAGTTAAAGCACATCTTGTTCGTTTTATTTCAAATCCATTGTGGTGGTGTATAGAGGCAAAAATGTTTGAATTATGTTGATGTCCCAATATTTATGGACCTGACTGTATATATATATATATACATATATATATATGAAACTTTTTTTTTTTTTGCATCAATGGCAACTTTGGAGTCTAAGGGCCCTTGCACATGACCGTAAGCCCTCCAAGACATATGGTCCATGAGTGAGCCATATGTCCCAGAGCAGTATTGATCGTGTGCAAGGCCATGGTCATGTGCAAGGGCCCTAATACTGATAACAGAGAGAAAAGGAAATTCTTTGGGGGGAATTTACAAAAGTCACAAAAGAGGGCTCTGTGAGATTTGGAGCTTAACTGCACGCACATTTTTGCAACTTTCTGTTTTGAAAAGTGGGCTGGAAAGGGTTTGCTGTTGGTTATGTTAATTTGTTTCACTAGTTTCATTATAAATGCAACTTTTTTTAAAAGTCACAAAAAGCTTAAACTATCAAACTCACTATACTAGAAAGAGGAGGGAGTGGCTTAGTAAACATTCAGTAGCATTTCTAGACAAAAGTATGAGGTTTAAAAATGCATGAACTTTAACACTTATGGTATTTTATATTTACCACAAAGTACTGGGTGCCAATGCAGAATAAAAAAAACTGTCTTCAAATAAATCCTCATGATAAATTTCCTCATTGTGCTGGACAAACATCACTTCTTATGTGTATGAAAAAAACTAAACTGACCTGAACTTCATCAGTTGGAGATTTGCTTCTTACATATGTTAGGGCAATGTTGGGGCAATTTTAGCTTGAATTCTTGTATAGTCTTTCCAATTTCAGAAATTATTGTTGCCAGTACATCTTTTCCCTTAATAATAATAGCCTAATGCATGACCAATCAATTGTAGGAAGCTCCATGTTTCTCTCTTCCATTTTGTTTTATTGATGAGATTTGCTTTACTTATTGTACTTTTCGAGTGGATTACATAAGTTACAACTATAGCATAAAAGTCCACATTCTCACCTTTCATATGAACAAGTAATATTTCATCTGTTGCATTATGGTTTTTAGTTAATTGGGCTGTCCCATTTTGACAGTTTACCATAAAAGTCCAATAGGTCTGGATACAACCTCTGGTACCCGCTCCTATCTCAAATATGGGAACCTATCACATGATACAATGTAGAGTAAACATGACATGTGCATCTCTCTTAATTCACTGCTATGGAACTTCCAAAAATTGTAAACACGCTCAGCTATATTCAGAAGTCCCATAGCAGTAAATGGAGAGAGCCATGGTTTCTTAAGGTAGAAGTAGGAACTTCATTCTTCCAGACCCAATTAGTTTATATGAACAGTAGTGATGAGTAGTAGGAACAATATTTGAATTTGCAATATTTCGCAAATATTTTGCAGAATATTTGTCATATATTCGAAAATTCGAGATTATATTCTTGATTGCGAAAATCGGCAATATATTATTCGCTTAATGTGCACAAAATACCTGCGTGGGTCACTTATGCTGCATTTTTCAAGCTGGTATAAGTTTCCCGAGACTGGAGAAAATGGTTGGCACGGTATTCAGATAGAGTGCTCCAACATATTTGTGCTTGCAAATTTTTGGCAATTAATGATGTACATATTTTTTTCACAATACATGCAACTTGTGACATCACAGCACTATGTCTGTAGCATGTATGTATCGACAGCAGAAACTTTAGAAAATAGCTGCTGGGGAGGTTCTTATATAGGGGTAGGCAACTTTTCTATTGGTTGCTAGGGATGTTGTTAAGCTGTGACAAAGCCTTCTCATTGGCCCACAAACTAGAAAAAGGGAGGGATGATCACCTGATGTGTACTGTTAAAAAAAATATATATATATATATTTGTCATTGCGAATATATAGCACTATATTCTAAATATTCTCGAATTCTCGAAGTGCCGATATTCACAATAAAAATTTGCTTTTCGAATATTCGCGCCCAACACTAATGAACAGGGAGTCTCCCCATGGGACAACCCTTGCTCAAATTCCTTATAAGTGCATATGAACATTATTGAGTAGAGTCTCCAGCTTGGGTCATCATTCTATGTTCAATAATGGAGAACCACTCCAATGAGCAGACTTAGCCATTGTAGAGGAAATATCAGCCTACATGCTGCTTTCCTTTTCAGAAATAACTAGTCACTGGGTGTTAGGTAAGCTGGACCCATGTTGGTCACCTTCTATTTAAAAACACACACATATAACTTCTTTACAAATTGAATCTTTAATTCTGTTATACAATTCTGTCTCAAAGTAAGCCAACCAAAGATTACAGTTAGATAAAAGTGCCTAGCAATGCACCCAATCTATTATCCAGCCCTATAATAAATTTGGTATATGTCTAGACAGCCTGTCTGGCAGATCATCGCTGACAAGCGTTCATTAGTGATGATATACCTGTGTAATACTACCATCAATTACCAGATGAACAAGCAAATGCTCGTTCCTTGGGCAATCACAACTTTTAAGCAGGTTGAAAATCATTGTTCACCAGTGGCAGAGTCTGCTGCCAACAAATAATGATTCAGTATGGAGATAAGCTATGGCTTAAGCATCACTCCACCCCATACCCTGTAATAGCAGTGGTCTGCTCCGGTGACAAGCAGGCAAATCGTTCCTTCCTGACAATCGTCTGACTGATCGCCTGGTGCAGCCCTAAAATATTATTATTTAAAGGATTAATAAATCTGCCGCAGTGTTTTCTATTTGATTGCCACAAGCAGAAAAAGATTGTAACTCTGTTGAATTTTTTGACCTACAACATAATATAAATTAAGGCTAATTTGATCCAAATGTATTTCTTTATCAAAGTGAAAGATAAAGTAGAGGAAGTAGGCAATGAAATTAGAAACAAACTGAAGACATAAACCAGCAGAATTCTACTGACGTCTTACTGCGCTTTTGATAATTAAACAGAGATTGGAATAGAATATGCCGAACATATAAGGTTTAGAAATATTTATTATCATTAGTAAAAATGCATTGACATTCAATGGCAACATACAGTGTGCACAATTCAGTTCTTCATGTGCTGAATAGAAATGTTGATGTACGAGTATTCAACACGATTTTCATAAATTAAATCCAAATGACTTAAATTACAGTTCTTTATCTGTGTTATGAGAATATAAAATGCCAGCTGAGAATCCAAGTGCCAGTCCTCATACTTCATTTCTGCCAAATAATTCCATTTGAAATACCCAAAACACAGCACAAATGTTTAGTTCAAAACAGGAGGAGGCTACATTTATTTCTTTAAATTATAGTGTTTTTTTTTCCTATTCCCCTTCTGATTGGATCCTCAGGCACAGTTATACCACTCACACTTTACATGGATGCGGTTCTGACAAACTAAAAATCCTATATGAACATCTGGTCCACCTTCCCATTTTTATTTTTTTATTTTTATTTTTTAAAAGAGGAAAACTCAAAACAGTTAGGGGTCATTTATAAAACTAGTGTAAAGTAGAGTTGCCCATAGCAACCAGTCAGATTCCACCTTTCATTTTGGACAGCTCCTTTGGAAAATGAAAGGAGAAATCTGATTGGTTGTTATGGGTAACTAAGTCAGTTCTACTTTATACCAGTTTGACAAATGACCCCTCCCCCCAATTATCAAAAGTTGTATACTTAAAGGCTATGTAAACCTTTGGGGACTATATTTTTTTATTATTGTATTGTACTCCTTTCGTGCTAAAAATTTTTTTTTCAATTGATCTTAATTAAAAAATATGGAGCCTTTTGTATGTACAGAGCTGACATGCTGTACCAGCAGCCTCTTGATTTTTTCTCTTTTCTATCAGTTGGGGAGCCGATGGGCTCCTTATATCTGCTCACTGACATTCTAAACACTCATTACAGCTCACTCCTTATCTTGCTGATAAGAATGTGGCTTAAATAAGTGTTTATGACCTCAGTAGTTTAGAGATAAGGTTTATTAAATGACTGCCACAAAGTGAAAGTGAAAGTACCAATCGCACAGCTAGAAAAACAGTTAAGCTTTTGTGACAGAAAGACTCAATATTTGTAATAAAGGGCAATTGAAAAAAAAAATTGCCAAAAATGACAAAATGCAATCATGAACAAAAATTGCCTCTGAAAGTGTACATGGTTATTACTATTTTAAAATAGATATCCCAAAATAACAAAGGTGACGGTAAATTATGTCACAAATATTTGATATGCTTCAATTGATGAGGGAAAATTATCAGGTGGATAATAGGGAATTCTTACCCTAAAAAACCCTATCCTACTCCTAAGCCCAAGGATGGAGCCTGATGGTGGGGACTCCCTGTCCTCGTGCCTGGGCTATCAGGCCCTGAATTTCCCTAGCGGATTATATACCCTAACTTCACCCAAAATATCCCATAGGAGGATCCTAGTGCCCAGGGTGGGTATTAATACCCCCACGTGGGTCCCAGTATCCAACACGGTATTACAACCCCAACGCGTTTCCCCCGTAAACAGGTTTCTCAGGGGGTCAATACAGTGGGTGAGTCACTACTCAAACTGCATTTATAAAACCACAAAGATTTCAATAGATAGAAGAGGATAATCAAGATATTCAAGAGGTGTTATATTTGAACTAAAGTGAAACTGGTGGATAAAATTCAGTTTCACAGATGGTGATTGCACTCAGTGGGTAATGGGAATGACAATCGCATCAAAAAATGTTCACTCGATGAGCAGGGCAGTAGAATCTGAAAAAGACAGAAAGATTCCTGAAGGTCAGCTAGCACACTGATATGTAAATCCAAAATCCAGCAATATGACTTACAGATACGTTGCTAGAACCTAAAGTGATCCTTCCTCTTGGTGGTAGGTACACATCTTGCTAGACAGTATACGTCATGAAAAGGTTACCCTATTGCCGCAATATCTGTGGGTACATTGATACATATACTCAAATAATAACCCAAAACTAACTCAGTAAACAGAAAGGAGAAGATGTAAACCAAGCTACTTACATAAGCCATCATTTAGTCACACCACTCCTTGGTATCCTCACATGCTGATGCATACAGCTTACCCCCACAGCGTCCTTTTTATAGTCAAATATTCCCGCCGCTAGGGGTGCGAATACCCCTCCTTTTCCGGTCACCTGATGCGTTCCACTTTTAAACTTTTATGGGTGGAACGCATTTGCTGTCAGAAAAGATTAGTGTTGTGCACTCTGCGCAGCAGCAACACTGGGTAGGCTCCCCCTACCATGATCCGCATACCCTGACACATTGATCTGGGCAGCGGCATTAGCTGCGACCGGTGCCGCGATGTCAGAACGCCTCCCCAACTTACGTCAGGTGGAACGCACACACCGGAAGTAGGGCAGTCCACTAGTAGGTGGAATGCAAATGTGCTCCACCGGATTTGATACGTTGGAAGTGTAAAAATCACTTGCCATCGGCAGGTGGGAAACAGTCCCTCAAACAAGTTACAATGATGAGCCCCTACAACATTAGTATTAAGATAAATCAGGGCTAGTGGTGTATGTTGGTAGGAAATACTTAATATGTGCAGTGGGAGATAAGATGAAAATAGGGGGCATATCATGTAAATGTCACAGGCTGTGAGGAATCTTATAATTCTCATGATCACCATAGACTATAGATGCACATGTCATGATCACCATAGACTATAAATATAAAACAATAGTGTCTGGGGGAGTGATATTATCTTCCAGTGATAACTACAAAGATTTAGATGCTTCTCACATCACAGGCACGGTTGGGGAACTAAATGTCACCGAGTAATGCCACTTATTACAGATGGGACAGACCTATGGACTAGCTATTAATAGGTAGAAGGGACATGGGAAGACTTAACCTAATGAGCATGTTGTTATAGAAAACAGCTGAAAGTTAGTCTCTCGTTGAGACCTTTAGGGGACTGGGACTGGAAGTGATATATCCAATCACATTCTTTCTCAAGGATTTTATGCTCCCAGTCTCCCCCCCTGGGGGGCGTGGTTATCAGTTCCAACACTGAAAATTTAAGAGATCTTGAATCCCCACCATCGGCCTCAATGACATGGGATGCCACAGGTGCTATTTGGAAAACAAGATAGAACCCAAGGGACTACGTATCTCATTTAGACCAGCATCACATATGTTCTCTCCCACCCTGATTTCAAGGTGGTAAGAGGAACTTACACACAATTCCTTGAGTCTGATGAAAATTCTCCTTGAGGAAGCAAAGCAGCAATTTGAAAAGACATTAATTGTTGTTATTATAAACATCTGTAGAAAGATTCCAAAATCCCTTAAAAGAACGCAAACACAGGCCAGAAAACTGTTTAGTAGGTTTCAGAATAGGGGCTATCCTAAATCAACCCTTAATGAGGCCTTCAAATATGCATCCTAACAGAATCGGAGTAGTCTTCTAGTCCCTAAATGAGGGCCTATTCTATACATGGACCCTGATCTTTCGAATGTGGTAACAGACTACCCTAGCATTACCTGCCGGAAAGGAAAGAGTTTCAAGGACCGACTTGTACATAGCCACTATGTACCACTAACCAAAACAGGAACGTGGCTTGATCGTAGACCTGTCGGTATCTTTAAATTTGGCTCTTGTAAGGCCGGTGAGTTCATTTCGAACTCCAAAACCATCACTTGCTCTGTGACTAATCAGTTTTTTTATTTTTTTTTATTAAGGACTTTGTGAACTGTAAGAGCAAAGGGGCTATATATATTTGTCAATGTCCTTGTCCAAGGGACTACATTGGCAAAACAATCAGGGAGCTGAGAAGGAGGGTCTGTGAGCATGTGAATGATGTCAACAAAAGAAATGACACACCTATGACATCCCATGCCATTGAGGCCCATGGTGGGGATCCAAGATCTCTTAAATTTTCAGTGTTGTAACTGATACCCCCGCCCCTCAGGGACCATACAATTATTGAGAAAGAATGTGAATGGATATATCGCTTCCAGTCCCAGTCCCCTAAAGGTCTCAATGAGAGACTAACTTTCAGCTGTTTTCTATGATGACGTGCTCATTAGGTCAAGTCTTCCCGTGTCCCTTCTACCTATCAATAGCTACTCCATAGGTCTGTCCCATCTGTAATAAGTGGCTTTACTCGTGAAATTTAGTTCCCCAACTGTGCCTGTGATGCGAGAAGCATCCAAATCTTTGTAGTTATTACTAGAGGATTCTTTCCCCCAGACACTATTGTTTTATATTTTTTCAATGACTGATGATCTATGGTGATCATGTGAATTATATGATCCCTCACAGCCTGTGACATCTACATGATATGTCCCCTATTTTTGTCTTATCTCCCACTGCACATATTAAGTATTTTCTACCAACATACACCGCTAGCCCTGATTTATCTTAATACTAATGTTGTAGGGGCTCATCATTGTAACTTGTTTGAGGGACTGTTTCCCACCTGCCGACGGCATGTGATTTTTCCACTTCCGGCGTATCAGATCCGGTGGAGCGCATTTGTGTTCCACCTACTGGTAGACTGCCCTACTTCTGGTGTGTGCATTTCACCTGACGGAAAATGGGGTGGCTTTCTGACATCGTGGCACTGGTCGCAACTGATGCCGCTGCCCAGATCAATGTATCAGGGTATGGGGATCATGGTAGGGGAGCCTCTTCCCTCCCAGTGTTGCTGCTGCTGAGCAGAGTGTGCAACACTAATATTTTCTGACGGCAAATGCGTTCCACCCATAAGCGGAACGCATCAGGTGACCGGAAAGGGAGGGGTATCGGCACCCCTAGGGGCGGGAATATTTGACTATAAAAAGGACGCTGTGAGGGATAAAACAATCGTTTTATACAAAATAAACTTAGTTTATTCATCTCAGAATTTATTGATTAATGGGAAAGCCTATATGCAAGAAATTAGTATAGAGTTCCTTTAAGCTTTGTCAAAAGCTCTAATTGACTTATGTAGTACTTTATAAGTGTTGCACTGTCTCAAATAACTGTTGCTAGTGAGGTACTAGTTTGTCAAAAGTTGAACCTTAATATTTTCCTGTGTTTAGTTCCAGCTATATTCACACTGTCCTTGCTAGCTCACCAAAAGACCAGAACAGGGAAATGCCTAGAAATTCCCACTGCTGTTCTGTTCTAAAGACCTTGTATAGCTTAGGCATTAATGTTAGCCTTAAACTGTGTTACTAAAAGCTGAGAATATATTCTCTCACATGGTAACAAAAAATCTACATATTAATGTGAACTTATGGTATACCCACAGATAACTGAGACTAGTAATGACTCATAACATGTGGACGGCTCATCATCAACTTCATATAGATGTTCTTGGAGGCTCTTACTTCAACGCAGAGCTGTCATAATGCAAACCTCATGACACTTTGGTTCATTGTTTGAATTTTATTTTTGGTGTTGAGATGGAGTAAGGATAATTTGTTTTCTTATTGATTTTTATGACTCATTCTAATTTCTAGTGCTGCTCTGAGCTTTGTGAAGGAAGGAGAGGCGGAGAACACTTTTATTCTTCGCATGACTCAGCTGATAAGTAAAAAGGTAGTTTCTTTTCAAACATTGTACATTTATAACATTTGCCCTTTTAGTGTGTCAAATTTAAATTTGACAGGAATTTGACAGAGTAAAAAAATATATATTGCAAGCAATTAACCTAATTAACAACTGCTTAAAATGGTTATCCAATGAATAATATTTATCACTTATCCACAGAAACGTGGCTCCAGCAGTTGGCAAAAGGCCCTGTGCCCTAATTACATTCAGTACAGGCTCCTGTCCGGCTCCTGTCCAGCTCCTGTGCAGAATCCCTATCATCAGTGCAGAAAGCTAAACGATCTGTGATCACTGTGATCATAATGTTCTCTCCCATTCCCTTTTTTAACCCAGAAATAGTACCTTATACCTCGTTGATTCTCACGAATCAAAAGAGCCACAATACAGTTGCAACAAAAGGTATGTGAACCCTTTCGAATGATATGGATTTCTGCACAAATTGTTCTTAAAATGTGATCTGATCTTCATCTAAGTCACAACAATAGACAATCACAGTCTGTTTAAACTAATAACACACAAAGAATTAAATGTTACCATGTTTTTATTGAACACACCATGTAAACATTCACAGTGCAGGTGGGAAAAGTATGTGAACCCTCAGACTAATGACATCTCCAAGAGCTAATTGGAGTGAGGTGTCAGCCAACTGGAGTCCAATCAATGAGATGAGATTGGAGGTGTTTGTTACAGCTGCCCTGCCCTATATAAAAACACACACCATTTCTAGGTTTGTTTTTAACAAGAAACATTGCCTGATGTGAATAATGCCTCGCACAAAAGAGCTCTCGGAAGACCTACGATTAAGAATTGTTGACTTGCATAAAGCTGGAAAGGGTTATAAAAGTATCTCCAAAAGCCTTGCTGTTCATCAGTCCACAGTAAGAAAAATTGTCTATAAATGGAGAAAGTTCAGCACTGCTGCTACTCTCCCTAGGAGTGGCCGAGAACAAAAACAAAAGACCTTGTGAAGATGGTGGCAGAAGCTGGTAAGATTGCGTCAATATCCACAGTGAAACGAGTACTGTATCAACATGGGCTGAAAAGCGACTCTGCCAGTAAAAAGCTATTACTCCAAAAGAAACATAAAAAAGCCAGATTAATGTTTGCAAATGCACACAGGAACAAAGACCTACATTTTTAGAGACATGTCCTATGGTCTGATGAAGCTAAAATTGAACTTTTTAGCCATAAGGACCGTTGTTACATTTGGAGGAAAAAAGAAGCTTGGATGCCTAAAAACTCCATCCCAACTGTGAAACACGGGGGTGGCAGCATCAGGTTGTGGGGTTGTTTTGCTGCAGGAGGGACTGGTGCACTTCACAAAATAGATGGCATCATGGAGAAAGAAGATTATGTGGAAATACTGAAGCAACATCTCAAGACATCAGCCAGGAAGTTAAAGCTTGGGCTGAATTGGGTCTTCCAAATGGACAATGACCCGAAGCATACTACCACACTGGTTACTTCCTATTGATAATTTATGGGCAAAGCTGAAAAGGCACGTGTGAGCAAGGTGACTAACAAACATGGCTCAGTTACACCAGTTTTGTCAGGAGGAATGGGCCCAAATTCCAATCAACTATTGTGAAAAGCTTGTGGAAGGGTATCAAAAACATTTGAACCAAGTCATACAGTTTAAGGGCAAGGTACCAAATATTAATAAATTGTATGTAAACTTTTGGCTTTGCAGAAAGTAATGAAAATGCCTTAAAACATTTTCTCTCTCTCTCATGTCAGATATTTAGAAAAAACATGCATATGTGTCTTTTTATATAGTGTATGTAAACTTCTGGTTTCAACTGTATCTGTATCCATAGCATCTATTATACTGTGTAACTATATATAAATATATATATATATATATATATATATATATATATTATACACAGCATTGTCCTGATATGTTTGGTATGAGGTATAATAGACGCACTGTTTACAGATACATAGTATTTATAACAGTGTAATGATATGTGAGGTATGATGTATAATAGATGCAGTGTGTACAGATATATTGTATATACAGCAGTGTACTGAGATATGAGGTATAATAGATGCAGTGGGTACAGATATATAGTATATACAGCAGTGTACTGATATGTAATGTACTATAGGAAACATTTGGTGGAGGTGATGACTGCAGATAGAGAGGAATCTACATGCTATTACGTTCAATTGTTCACTTATTTTTATCCCTGCACTTCGGATGATATTTAATTGCCATATTTTTTGCTTTATAAGACGCACCTGATGATAAGACGCACCAAGGTTTTGAGGAGGAAAATAAGAAAAACATATTTTGAACCAAAAGGTGTGCTTTTGGTGGGTTTAGAACTAATGTTGTCTATGGATGATACTACGGCCTGCCTGCTAGCTTGATAGTGAGTACTACTACAGACGATTACAGTACGTTAACAAGAGGGTTACATGACTAATATTTACATATGAAGACTGCTGTGAGCGGGGCTCGGTGTAATAGAGTACAGTAACTGCACTGGGCCCCGCCGTGAGTGAAACAGCAGCTGCCGGCCTCAGCTCCTCCTCCCACCCCAAGTGATAGAGCTCTGATACATCGCCGGCCGCGCTGTGCAGCATAGTGGCCGGTGATGTATCAATGTCAGCAATGTAAAAATTGCAACTTTATCTTTATAAGACATGCTGCCCTTTCCCCCTACCTTTTGGTATATTGTGCGAAAAAAGCAAAAAATGTGGTATATTGTGTTTGTCTATAATTCCAAAATCAAGTCAAATTTTATTAGTAATACATGCTGAAATCCAGGTAATTCCAACAGGTTCACTTACTTGAAACTGTTCCTAAGGAGCACAGAATGTTGGGCTTAAACATGATGGTGTTCAATGATAGAATTGACTGCAAACCAATGGGATCAAATAACTGGTGTTATTCCAGAGAACATCTACTTGTAAATATAAATAACCATATGATATCACTGCTTTACTGCAAGCAAGATACGACATAAAGATACCAATCAACATATCCTTTTATATGGATGCATTCAAATTACGTTTGATTGATATATAATTTTAAGCTTAAACCTACAAGCAGAAAAATGTTATTTGTTGTGTATTATTATGTATAATGATAGGAGGCGACCATATCTCACATTTATTTACAGCAAAGTCTGTATGGGAATGTAACTATAAATGCAAAGAATTAGACTGCCTTTAATCACCACAGGCAGTTATCAGTTCATTAAGGGAGAAATAAAGGCAATTATTTTGTAGTGCACACAAATTAACCCACATGGTTAATTTTTAAATCAATGCTCATTTACCGTACTTTAGATGGGAAACACATCTATATGGCTGAATATTATCCTTTCATATGCATTAAGCACAAATGATGTCACTTTAACACGTATTCTGAATGAATTGAATACTTTGTTTCACACTACAACTTGAGTATACATAGAATAATGTCTATGCTTATCCATAAAGTATGTGAAAGCCGATTTCATGTAGGTATATGATTCTTATGCTCGCAAACATGCAATAACTATAATATAGCATTGTAAGTTATTTGTAGAAAAGTTCTTATTGCACCATGTATTGGGTATTATTACAGAGTCACATATATTACATTAAATAGGTAATATTACACACTATTGAAATGTAGGAAACTCCTTTATCGGAATTGTTTAACCCAGCGGTAATATTAGATTCACCTTTTACAATGAGGTCTAATTCTGATAATAATGAAAATAAGTAATAACCATTCTTTGACAACAAATTATTGATTACTTATCCTCAGAATAGCTCATCAATAAAAGATTGGGGGTCCAATTCTGAAAGGGTAGTGGCAATCATGTGAGTGCTGCTTCTGCTTCAATATTACCTGTGTCCCATCTCATTTGCCATGATCATGCAGTGTAATTAGAACTGTTGGTCCCTTTGACTTGAATGGGAAAAGCAATTGTAATTTCTAGAGTTGAGCGAATCTAAGCATCCGAAACAGAATTTGTTCCAAAGTTTAGGAAAAATTTGATGGGTGAAAATAAAATAATAAACTCAAGAAGTCATCACGCAGGTCCTTTGGTGGGTTTTCTTTTAAGGGTAACTGTCATATTATTATTTATTTTTTAATGTACTTGGATTGGTCTGACTAAGGTTACCGTAGTTCCCTAGTTAATACTTTTGTATAGGTATTAATTTACCTACTAATTGCAGCATGTTCTTTCCTCCCCCAGGTATTTCAGTGGTGCGGCTAAAACAGCGTTGCTAGGTGTCCTCCGTCTTCTATCTTCTATATACAGAAGATGAGGACATAGTAGTGGGCAGTCCCTAATGCTTTGTGCGCGCTCCCGTCAGACCGGGATAGTGCTGATATTCGCAATAAAAATTTGCGACAAAAATTTGCGATCAACTGCTCAGGAGGAAGAGGGCGTGTTCAAGTCTAGAGAAAGCCGATTGGTTGGGGTGAGGCTGCGCGCTCCTGAGATGAGCAAAATTAATTCTGGGTAGTTAGGGAGGGAGGTCTTAGCCTCAAGGTAAAGTCATCGGTGGCCATCTTGAAAAGATAGTCAGAAAGAAGTCTTGTGAGGAGCGGTTGCTATGGATGGAATCTTATTAAACAAGTGGTATGTGAACACAATAATTAGTGATTATGGATGATCACCACAGCAGCAACAACATATATGAAAAATTTATTTTGAGTGAAGTAGGGATCGGGCATCCTCTCCACGATCAAGTGGATGAGGTGAGTATAATATTGTCTTTTAACCCTGGATTAACCTCCTGAGGACCTAAATATGAGTCTCAGATGCAGTGATCAGAATTGAATGTGGCACCTGAGAGGTTAAATGATGGGGGGCAGCCAGATTGCTGTTCCCCATTATTGCAGCCGCTACAGACAATGAAAAGTAATTCATGACAACGTAATTTGAAATGAATAGACTTTCTTGATGAAGTTTAGGGGGGCTGCCGAATAGATTTTTTAAAAACCTTGCTCATCTTTAGTAATTACAGTCCATTTCCTCTACAAGGGAAATGATATGCGGGTAATTTTGAAGTGGAAGCAGTGCTAGCAAGAATGCAACTACCCCTGCAAACAGCTGGATCGGGGAGGTACGACTCCTGGCACCCCCACTGATTTAATATACAGGTAGATGACCTATTCTCATCAATATCTTTGCACTGCACAACCCATTAAAGCATTAGGTTACTTTCACACTAGCATTTTGGCTTTCCATTTGTGAGATCCATTAAGGGCTCTCAAAAGTGGTCCAAAACTGATCAGTTTTGCCCTAATGCATTCTGTATGGAAAATGATCTGCTCAGTATGCATCAATTTGCCTCCATTCATTCACCATTCCGCTCTGGAGGCGGACACCAAAATGCTGACTGCAGCGGTTTGCTGTCTGCCTGACGAAGCAGAGCCGAAGGTATCCATCCTGGCACACAATGTAAGTCAATGGGAACAGATCCATTTTCACTGACGCAATCTGGCACAATAGAAAACGGATCCATTCCCCATTGACTTTAAATGGTGTTCAAGACGGATCCGTCATGGTTATAGAAGACAAAATATAACCAAATCTGTTTATGATAGATGCATTTTGTTGTATTATTGTAACGGAAGCATTTTTGCAGATCCATGACGGATCCGCAAAAAACTCTAGTGTGAAAGTAGCCTTACCCAGTTTCCATTTAAATAATGCTGTGCAGAACAATGCACATTCTCCAGAGCAAGAGTTATTCCTTGTATCTGATGTCTAATTTGGCCAAAATATGAGGATCCTGTACAGAGGACTTTTTAAATAGCTATTCCCTAACAGGATATATAATATGGGTTTTCAAAGCTAGGCATCTTTCTTATTTACCATTTAATGCAGGATGTCCAGAAACAGCTTTATGATGCCCACATTTCAGCAGTTATAGTGCTGACAGTCCTCTTAAAATAATATGGACCTGCTCTCATTTTGTTAATAAATGTACATTTTTATGTTAATGTAATTCCTTTCTTTAATTACCCATGGTTATTATAAAATATCTGCCCTGACTATGCTTAGCATGCTGTATTTTGATAATGTGAAAAGTTCTTTAAAAACAGTAAAATGAGAGGCAGTAACATTTTACAATGTGTTGAGGTGGAGTTATGTGACTCCTGTGAAATGACTAGTAGTGCTCTACACTTGCTGGCGTACAAACGCAACATTAAGTAACTGATATACTGTAAGCTAGATACTTCTTCAAAATGAAAATGTGAAAAATTATTCTAGAGAACATTGTAATACTATTCATTTGAAACCTCTCCTCCATTAAAAGATCTTCTTAATCTCAGACCCGTGAAGCCCACAACGATGTAACAATAGTTGGTGCATATGCTATAGACACATCTAGACCATAGTTCAATGGTTCCTCTGTAAACTAAAATTATTGAACTTTAGGTGAGAGTTAACATTTGTACACAAACTCTGACGTCAGTAGGAAAACTAAAGCAAACACAGACATCAGTCCTTGCTTACCTAAACCACACAAACCCCTGGTCATGTTCCTACAGTATGTTAGACAAGCATGCTGGCATTTCGATTTTAATGGTTAGGATGGCAAAAATTACACACTTTTGCATCATAGCACATTCTCCTACAACTTCAGTGCTTAAGTAACACAACACTTTAGTTACTGAGGTGGCAAAGGTTAAGCAACTCACCTATAATCCGTGCCATAAATTTGTTCTACACAAGCCTTGTCCATCTCCTGCTCAACAGCTTGACCAAATTCCACCAGTCAACACCTCAACCTACCTAGCCTAGGCTATCAACACAAACATTTTATAACTAATCTACTGCAAACACCTTTCCAGACTTTTGCTGCTCATCAGCTTTCAGGTGCCTACTTAAAAAAATTGTCACGTGCATATCTGCCCAGGAATGTTCATATGTCCATGTTGTGGTTCAGGGTTAACTGGAAATCAACATTGACTTAAGCTACTTAAAGAGGACCTTTCACCAATCCTGACATTGTGAACTAAGTATACAGACATGGAGAGCGGCGCCCGGGGATCTCACTGCACTTACTATTATCCCTGGGTGCCGCTCCGTTCTCCTGCTATGCCCTCCGGTATCTTCGTTCACTAAGTTATAGTAGGCAGAGATTTTAGTCAATAAGTGATAGTAGGAGGAGTCTGCCCTTGTTCTGCTGTAGCGCTGGCCAATCGCAGCGCAGAGCTTACAGCCTGGGAGGTTATTTTCTCCCAGGCTGTGAGCTCTGCGATGTGATTGGCCAGTGCTACAGCAGAACAAGGGCAGACACCGCCTATTATAACTTAGTGAACAAAGATACCGGAGGGCATAGCAGAAGAACGGAGCTGCGCCCAGGGATAATAGTAAGTGCAGTGAGATCCCCTGGCGCCGCTCTCCATGTCTGTATACTTAGTTCACAATGTCAGGATCGGTGAAAGGTCCTCTTTAAGCAACAGGGCCCACTTAAGCTACAAGCATGAATCCCGCTGGTACATGAAAATAAGACCAGTAAACACGTTTTTCCCATGATTATATAATATATTTTTTTAAGTAATAAGACAATTTCTTGTGATTAAAGGAAAACTCTGTAAAAAGCCAAGCAAAAATGAGATAAGTTGTGTTTAGATTAAAACTGTTTTCATCTCTGTGCATTTTTATAGTCAGCTTTCTGAAAAGTTTATGTCCTCATTTTTGTGCCCGAGGCATAAAGAGACAAAGCTACTTATGTGACCTCTACAAGGTTACATGAAGAGCTGACATAGAAATTCCAAATGAGTTCACCTAGTGAGGGCAGTATTCATATCATTATGTTGCTCCTTCAAACATTTATCAATTGCCTTCCTTGGCTTCAGTGTCAAGGTTTACCAAGAACCCAAAAATGGTGGAAATACAGGTACTAATCAACTACTCTCATGAAATAAATTATAAATGGTACATTACAATACATAGTTGTTATGGAGTAACCAATGACATCCACTCTGTGTGATCATTATAATCACTATGGAATATAAATGTCCTTAACAATGATAATTCATAACTGATTATGTGAAGAATATGGGTATGAAAACTGTTTTTTTTTTCTCTCTATCATCTATCTACAGATGTAGCAAATTTTAACTTGATACTAAATATGTTAAATAAACATTTGCAGCACACTTTAAATTTACACCTAAGGGGCTTATGCCATGTTTGATATAAAAAAGAAAAAAATAGAAAATCAGACATCATATAGCACATTGCAATCTCTTTCTAACAAAGCAACAACAAACCATGTACCTTACATGGATCCAGAGATTTTCCCATGCTTTGCTCTTGTTGCTCTGCTAGAATCTCTTCATGCTAGCAGTTCAAGGGTGTGTCTTTTCTCAAGGGGTGTCCATTGTCAGGGGTGTCTGTTTCAGCTGTCTCCCTGTAGCTGTCACAGCTTCACAGCCTTCTGACAGTAGATACAGCTTGTGACAGTCGAAGGATGGAACTGAGCATATGCAACCATGCTCAACCACCTCAGGAGGTAGACATGAATATTACCTTACAGATTAAGCACCATAGACCGCCATTATTATGAAGTAAAGAGAATATCTCAAAAATGGAGATTTTTTTTTTTTTTTTACAAAAAAATAAATCACAGAAGTAACTACTTTTTCATACTTAATTATATTATTTTAACATTTCATGGTGGCACAACCCTTTTAACACAACAAAGACAATGAGTAATTAATGAGTTAAGTGTCAAGTTAACACTTGCTATCTATCTATATCTTTCTTTACATATTTGCTATGATCAATATTTGCACAATACTCATTCTTGCATCTAAACCTCAGTCCATTTGAGATCTACGGTATACAATTTTCATTTACATTGCAATTTAAGAATAAATGTAGCTAAGACACACAAAAGATTCAGTGTCCCTTTAGAACTAATTGTAAAGCTTCTGAATTAATATTATTATTACTTGGTAACTACAGTATATAATCAGCCATTTCAATTATAATTTGAATTGCAAGAGTGTGGTGTTCTATAATAAGTCTTAAAGCATCCCTCAAGGGTAATTTAAAGTTCTGGAAGTTTTATAAAACTGATGACAAGTTGTATGTTCGTTACAATTGCGAAGAAAAGAAGAAGAGTAATGAAAATAATTAAACCTTATGGTTCTTTTACGCTGTACATGGAATGGTTTCAAAATGTTCACATTCTACTTTACTATACTGTATATATCAAAGCTTATGTGTCATTGGATTTAATTAATAGTACATAATGGCACTCGTCTCAATGAGTCGCATAACCAGTGGCAGTACAACATTTAGAAATTTAAGTGCAAAGAATATTGCAAAGGATATTTGTAGGTTACCAACTGGGATTAGCACCCATTATTATATCCAGGAGCTAGTCTGATAAGCAATATGCAAGTTAATTAATGAATAATGAATAGTGTTGATCGAGTGCTCAGGTGCTGGAGTAGAACATTTCATGATGCTCGGGTGCTCGACAAAGAACCCAAGCGCAATGGAAGGCAATAGGAGAACCCGAGCATTAAACCAGGCAGCCCCTGCTCTGAAGAGGAGAGGATTTTCATAGGAAAAGGTCAGAAATTGATAGAAACACCATAGAAATTGAAAGGAACAGCATAGGGAGGATATCTGGAAGCATCTTGGACTCCCAGGTCACTGCAAGGAATTATGTTGTCCGAGTAGTATGCCACTTTTACAAACTGACAATAATACTCATAAAACCAAATATAAAATCAATTTTAGAGGAAAACGTGTTAGAAAACATGCTTTACTGTATATTTACTTGTATATAAAGTGCAAGTGCTGCCAAAAATTACAAGGAAGAGACACTCCGATACAACCTGTATATCACATAAAGGAGGGACTCATTCACATTGTGGTACAATTGTTCAGGTATTGGGACTTCTACACACATAAAGCCTATGCACTAAGTGAAGGGGCTGCCAAAAATTACAAGGAACCGACACTCCAATGCACCCTTTATTACACATAAAGGAGGGCATCATACACACCCTTGAAAGATTATGATTGATGGCCTGCTGGTGACCCTCAAAAACATTATGAGCAAGGGCCTGCTGGTGACCCTCTAAAACATTAGGGGTGAGGGCCTGCTGCTGATCTGACCATCTAAAAACTTAGGGGTGAGGGTCTGCTGCTGAGCTGACACTTTAAAACATTAGGCGTGAGGGCCTGATGCTGAGATGACCATCTAAAAAATTAGGCGTGAGAGTTTGCTGCTAATCTGAACATCTAAAACATTAGGGGCGAGGGCCTGCTGCTGAACTGACCATCTAAAACATTAGGGGCGAGGGCCTGCTGCTGATCTGACCATCTGAAAAATTAGGGTGTGGGTCTGCTGCTGAGCTGACCATCTAAAAAATTAGGGGTGAGGGTCTGCTGCTGAGCTGACCATCTAAAAAAATTAGTGGTGAGGATCTGATGCTGATCTGACCATCTAAAACATTAGGGGTGAGGGTCTGCTGCTGACCTGACCATCTAAAACATTAGGGACGAGGGCCTGCTGCTGATCTGACATATACAAAATTTGGGGTAATGTCACTGTCACCAGCGGCAAAAAAATGTAACTGATATTTAGGATGCGCAAACGTTATACAGGAGATGTAGCGCAGGTAATGTCGCTGTCACCAGCGGCGAAAAAATTTAACTGAATGTCACTGATATTTATGATGCGCAAACGTTATATAGGAGATGTAGCGCAGGTAATGTCGCTGCTGTCACCAGTGGCTAATGTTATACAGGAGATGCAGTGTAGGTAATGTCGCTGCTCTCACCAGCAGCCAAACAATTGCACTCAATTTAGCGCACGTTGCAGGTAATATATTTTGCAGTCAGATAAAACAATAGTCCCTAAAATGACTGCTGGGTCTCTAACACCTTTCAACACTCAAAAATCCCTAAAAAAACACAATTCCTCTCCCTACACTATCTGTCCCTTCTGCTGCAGCTCGCCCTGACTAAATCTGAGCCGAACCACGTGTCATCAGGTGCTATATAGCACCCGATGAAGTGTTCTGGCCAGCCAATAACTGTAATGCCAGTAACCAACATTGCTATGGCATTATAGTGAGTGCCAGTACTTTCCCATATGTTTATTGGCAAAGTAGCAGCCAACAAATGTACGGGGAGGAGACTCGAGCATTGCGCTTGAGCACACACGGTGGTCGGTTGAACACCACGATGTGCCGAGCATCGCCATGCTTGAGTGAAAAAGGTGTTCGGCCGAGCATGCTCACCCAACACTAATAATGAATTAATTGGTGAAGCAAGAGAACCTTTCATCAAGCTGCTCTTACCCAATCTTTTCCTCCCCCTGTATCCAGGGTTTCCTTGCATGTTGAAGTAATGTGTACAAGCTGGCTTCTATATAGCATGACTTTAATAAGAGTAAGGATTTGATCTGACAACCCAAGGGGGTTGTGTACTGATTGCTCTATACCGTAACAATGCTTGATCTCTGGCAGCTTCCTTGCAGATCACAGTGAGATATGAAAGTTCTGTTAAAGGGGGTTATCCCCTAACTAATGTAAAAAAAAAAAATGAAAATCAGTCATCATAAAGAATATGACAATCTCTTTATAACAAAGCTAGAACCAGCCATGTACCTCATATGGATCCAGAGATCGCATTTATTGCCCTGCTAGATTTATATCAAGCTGGCAGCTCAAGGTAGTGTCTTTACTGCTGCAGCTAAGGTGATGTGTCCATTATACTGCAGCTCCTTCCCTATCACAACATAGGAGGCAGTTGAAGGATGAAACTGAGCATGTGCGACCACAAAATAATAATAAAAAATAATAGAGGGTGGCGCTATACAGATACATGTTATTTAATAACAAAAGTACAATGTTTTTCAAGGAGCAACCCCTTTAAAAGAACTATAATGTTTTCTTAGTCTTTCAGACATATTTTTATGTGTGCTGTTAGAAAGGTGGTCCAAAACAGAAAGTACATGAACACTTTGGATTTCTCTATACTATATTTTACTCAATAGTCTTCCGAAACACTTGTGATGTTCTTTTACTATAGTTGACTAGCCATGGAAACCCTTTCCCTTTCTTATGACCTCCTCTATTAGCTAGATAGGAGTGCCCATAAAAAGTCGCTCTCATTCTGGAAGACCAAGCCCATGCATGCACTCTCTGATTACAATTGTTTTAAACGGCTGGAATGTAATGCTTAATTTTCCATTAAGTAGCTGTATGGCCAGTCACCATCATGAGATAAACATTGGTTGCTAAAGTTTTCTTAAACCAGACCCATTAAGCTGATTATGGGCAAGCTTGATTTTTTGAAGTGGTTATTAAATAATGTGAAAACCCCAGATTTTTTCCACAGGTCTCAGCATTTGGGAATAATAGAAGTATGAACATTTATTTTAGTAATGAATGACTAATGTAGTGATAATGGTTAAAGGACAATTAAAAGGCCAATATATATGTATTAGTAAACCAAAAATAACACAGTTGAGAACATTAAAAAAATGGTCATCTTTAAAGGATATAATAATATTTCTGGACATTTGATATACAGTACAGACCAAAAGTTTGGACACACCTTCTCATTCCAAGAGTTTTCTTTATTTTCATGACTATGGAAATTGTAGATTCACACTAAAGGCATCAAAACTATGAATTAACACATGTGGAATTATATACATAACAAAAAAGTGTGAAACAACTGAAAATATGTCAGATTCTAGGTTCTTCAAAGTAGCCACCTTTTGCTTTGATTACTGCTTTGCACACTCTTGGTATTCTCTTGATGAGCTTCAAGAGGTAGTCACCTGAAATGGTTTTCACTTCACAGGTGTGCCCTGTCAGGTTTAATAAGTGGGATTTATTGCCTTATAAATGGGGTTGGGACCATCAGTTGCGTTGTGGAGAAGTCAGGTGGATACACAGCTGATAGTCCTACTCAATAGACTGTTAGAATTTGTATTATGGCAAGAAAAAAGCAGCTAAGTAAAGAAAAACGAGTGGCCATCATTACTTTAAGAAATGAAGGTCAGTCAGTCCGAAAAATTGGGAAAACTTTGAAAGTGTCCCCAAGTGCTGTCACAAAAACCATCAAGCGCTACAAAGAAACTGGCTCACATGTGGACCGCCCCAGGAAAGGAAGACCAAGAGTCACCTCTGCTGAGGAGGATAAGTTCATCCGAGTCACCAGCCTCAGAAATTGCAGGTTAACAGCAGCTCAGATTAGAAACCAGTTCAATGCCAGACAGAGTTCTAGCAGCAGACACATCTCTAGAACAACTGTTAAGAGGAGACTGTGTGAATCAGGCATTCATGGTAGAATATCTTCTAGGAAACCACTGCTAAGGACAGGCAACAAGCAGAAGAGACTTGTTTGGGCTAAAGAACACAAGGAATGGACATTAGACCAGTGGAAATCTGTGCTTTGGTCTGATGAGTCCAATCTGTGCTTTTGGTTCCAACCACCGTGTCTTTGTGCGACGCAGAAAAGGTGAACAGATGGACTCTACCTGTCTGGTTCCCACCGTGAAGCATGGAGGAGGAGGTGTGATGGTGTGGGGGTGCTTTTCTGGTGACACTGTTGGGGATTTATTTAAATTTGAAGGCATACTGAACCAGCATGGCTACCACAGCATCTTGCAGAGGCATGCTATTCCATCCGGTTTGCGTTTAGTTGGTCCATCATTTATTTTTCAACAGGACAATAACCCCAAACACACCTCCAGGCTGTGTAAGGGCTATTTGACCATGAAGGAGAGTGATGGGGTGCTGCGCCAGATGACCTGGCCTCCACAGTCACTGGACCTGAACCCAATCAAGATGGTTTGGGGTGAGCTGGACCGCAGAGTGAAGGCAAAAGGGTCAAGTGCTAAGCCCCTCTGGGAACTCCTTCAAGACTGTTGGAAGACCATTTCAGGTGACTACCTCTTGAAGCTCATCAAGAGAATGCCAAAAGTGTGCAAAGCAGTAATCGAAAAAAAGGTGGCTACTTTGAAGAACCTATAATATGACATATTTTCAGTTGTTTCACACTTTTTTGTTATGTGTATAATTCCACATGTGATAATTCATAGTTTTGATGCCTTCAGTGTGAATCTACAATTTTCATAGTCATGAAAATAAAGAAAACTCTTTGAATGAGAAGGTGTGTCCAAACTTTTGGTCTGTACTTTAGGTACACTGTTGTATATAATTATATAGAAAGGGCTATCAAGAAGTGATAAATAAAACATTGAACATTTATGCTAGAATATAGAATGAGAGCAAGTTAACCGTGGGACTTCTCTGTACAGATGTTATTTAAGTTCTACACTTCATTGTACTGCATACTGCACCATTTCATTATAATGTCTTCACTCATAGGTCCCATAGCAATTCTAACTTGTGATTAACAAATCTAGAAGCTGTCTAGGAGCCAATTCTACATTCACAGTAGAATGATGAAGGGGTTGAGGTTTCATTTAATATACCTGTACAAAACACTATAATTTAAGACATACATTATTATTTCTTTTCTTTAAACACTTGTAAATTTGGAGAATGCATGCCTGTGTTTCATGTTGAAACTACTAATTATTTAAAAAAAAGAAAAACTCATTAATTGGGTAATTGATTTTAACATCTTAAGAAATTGAATGTAAATAATATTTAGAATTAAATATTTTCATATATTTGGTTATTATCACAGCTGGAAATTATCTTAATTGATTTTATAAAATTAATGTATATAATTAAACAGTTTTAGTGGCTTGCAGTAGAGTAGTAGTCCACTTGCTAATCCAAGAGCCATATATACTAATTTATTTCTAAGCACCAGTGTTTAAAGTCTTTACTGATTGGCCAGACATTCAGATCAAGGACAAGTAGCAAGCAGATGTATTGGACATAGTACAAGTTATTGGCTGCTATGAATTATAAATAAAAGAAATATTGAATTGTTATTGTCATCCACACCAGAGTCTATTAAGAGTGATACCACACTAGCATGTCATGATTTCAAATTATGGACTTTTGCTGGAATAGTGCCTCATAGAAATTAACATAATCTATGCATTTATACATCATAATGACATCTTGGACCACTCAAGTTAATATGTTTGTTCTAACATGTCTAAGATTCAATTCTAAACTAACAAATATGCTATAAATTTCCAAAACAAATTCAGATTCTAGTGAATGCAAAACTTTAGTAATTCATTTTGGATAATTCACTCAAAATGACAGCCATTTTACAGGTCAGCAGACATAGAAGAAGGTAAATGTTACCAAAAAGGGATAATTTGTGGACCAACTTTGGGTTAAGTAAAAAATAAAAAAATAAAAATAATAATAATAATAATCATCATATGGAGTGTGCTTTTACATAGGTTGCAACCATCTACCATTCATTTAACCTTAGCAATATATGTTGCTGTCTTTTTAACAATGCATTCTTGGTTTAAAAGGGCTTGAAAGTAGTTAGATGCCACCTTTGGAGACCATAGAATGTCTTACTCATATGGTACATGACTTTTCAGGGCAATTGGGACACTTTAGATTTCGGTCAAATTCATTCGGACCCAAATCCAATCTGATAAACAATTCATGTGAATTAGACGCTAAATAAATTTCAAGAAATCTTGATCTTGATCTATTTCTTTTCAAGTCTCTCTAGCTTATACTTTTCACCAATGGAAAAGACTGGTAATTCAGTGATAAGTAAGGTCAGAAGTCCAAATCAGGATCATATACAAGATCCTATTGGAGATTAAACTTATTTAAAAGCTCATTCTAAAACATAGGTTTTGCAATTCAAGTGTACCTATAGTAAATAATAAAAATGTATATGTGCTTTTACATGACCATATATAGAATTTTTGTAAAGATGTTCCTAAATCAATGAAAAATGTCATTTTTGCTGCTGATCTCTCAATCTTCCAACTACTAATAGGAATGTGTTATTATTGTTTGTCATGTGCCAGAGTGGAGCTGCAGCCTGGTCACAGTCATTGCTTCTACAAGCCTACTATTCTCCCTTAGCTAACAAGTTCTACCTGAAGACATACACAGTAATTCCCTGTTAAAATAAGATAATTCAATATTTTTAGCTATTCTTAGCTCTGGTTGCATTACCTCTCTCAGGAGAGAGAAAGTAAAGGGCTACTCTGACTTAAAGGGCTTCTGTCACCCCCCCCCCCCCCCAAAAGTAATTAATTTTTTATTTTTGGGCTAATTAAAATCCTTATAGTGCGACTTTTCAATATATAGTGCTCTTACCTGTTGTCTAGTTTCTTTAAAAACCACAATTTTATAATATGTTAATTACCTGGCTACCAGCAAGTAGGGTGGTTACTTGCCGGTAGCCGCCGCCCCCTCCTCCTGTTGATTGACAGGGCCAGCGAGCACTCTCCTCCTCTGGCTGGCCCTGTCTGTGTCCTAAATCCCGCGCCTGCTCCGTACCAGTCTTCAGTCGGTGCAGGCGCACTGAGAAGAGGACCTCGCTCGGCCACTCCTTCCTCAGTGCGCCTGCGCCGATGACATCACATCTACACCCAGCGCATGCGCACTGTGGAAGGAGCGGCCGAGCCTGCGCCGACTGAAGACCGGTACAGAGCAGGTGCGAGATTTAGAACGCAAATAGGGCCAGCCAGAGGAGGAGAGCGCTCGCTGGCCCTGTCAATCAACAGGAGGAGGGGGTGTTTTTTTTAAAGGCGGATGCGGCGGCTACCAGCAAGTAACCACCCTACTTGCTGGTAACCAGGTAATTAACATATTATAAAAGTATGTTTTTTAAAGAAACTAGACAACAGAAAAGGGTAAGAGCACTATATATTGAAAAATCGCACTATAAGGATTTTAATTAGCCCAAAAATGAAAAATGACTTTTGGAGGGTGACAGAAGCCCTTTAAGTATTCTACAAACCAGCCTCACATAGAATTACGTAGCCTAGAAATCAACTTATATCTAAACAGCATAAAGTACTCATTTTTAATTCTAGGTTAGAAAGTTGATTTTATACACAAAGGTTTTTAAATTGATACTTCAAGGTATATTGTTATGTTATATCTAATATCTGAAAAATAACTAAATAAAGTGATACACTTTCTCTTTATATATGCCTTAAACAAGTCATATTTAGGGATGAGCAAATCATCGGGAACATCCGAAGTTGATTTGCATAAAATGTTGTTCTGATACTGTATGGAGCAGGAGCTTATATTGTAAAAAAGAATATTTCCCAAAGTCGGGTTCGGTTCCAAGGCACCACTTGGAACCGAACCCGAGTTCGGGTAATGGCTTATTACAGTACAAATTAATTTATGAAGTTATTGCACGAAGTCTCGCAAGACTTTGCGAAGCAATAACTTTGGCTCATCGGAGCCAATACATTCTAATACTGTACAGAGCTCCTGCTCCGTACAGTATTAGAACAAAGTTTTATGCAAATCAACTTTGGATGTTTCATCCGAAGTCGATTTGCTTATCCCTAGTTATATCCATTTTTTTATTCTATCCAAATTGTGTTTATCTTTTGGTTTGAGATGGTCATTTGTTAAAAAGACATAATTAAAAATGACCAGATTTCTGCATATTATGAGTTTCTTACTTCTGACCTAATTTTCCTGTGTCTTTCTTCTTGCAGGTAAAAACTAAAATGGTGAGCATTTCTAATACTTTATTTGCCCCAATGTGATTTGCATGGAATGCAAACAGTTCAAGAAAATAAATGACATGACAAGAAATTCATGAATATTCATTTGCAGTACAATTCCTAATTGACTATTCTAATTTTCTCGATTTATAAAATATTTCTAACATACAGCAACCAGGATTTTACTGCTTAAGTAAGATATTAGAAGCAATAAATATTCCAGGCAAAATTTTTAATATTTTGGGGATCAAGAAGATTTTCTGTTTGACTCCTTTGATTAATGATGTATCATCATTCCTCAGTTGAACTTCCCAGGTTACAGTTGCTGAGGAACAGAGGATGGATACAGATTTGTGTACCATGGCCTCTAGAGTATTAGAAAATTCCCAAGAGGCTTGAGGGTCACAAAATACACCATCTGCTTATATTTATGTCAGTGGAATAAGGATAGGAATCAACAAACCATCTGAAGACATTAGTCAAAACGGGCAAGTTATAAGTGTATTATCATCATTATTCTTATTATTCTCTCTTTTCTAGCAGATTTTGTATTATAAGGCTGTATTTGTTATACACTATATGGACAAAAGTGGTGACACCTATATTACACCGACAGGAACTTTTATGACATTCCATTCTAAATCCATAAGCAATAATATGGAGTTGGTCCCCCTTTGCAGCTAAAACAACTCCCACTCTTTAAGGAAGGCTTTCTACAAGTATTTGGAGTGTATTTATAGGTATTTTTGCCCATTTATATAGAACAGCATTGGTGAGGTCAGACAGTGATATTGAGTAAGAGATTCAGACTCACAATCTCCATTCTAGTTCATCCCAAAGTTTTTTGATGGGGTTGAGCTCTGGGCTCAGTGTGATCTTTCACACCAAGCTCCCCCAACCATGCCTTTATAGACCGTTGCACACTGGGGCACAGTCATGCTAAAACAGAAAAGGGCCTACCCCAAACTGCTCCCATAACTATTGTCTATATAGTATGCATACGTTACTGGGGGTATGTGTTCTTGCATCTTAGCCTCTAATTGATTCTATGCCACAAATAAAGCAGCTTAAAAGAAAAGTCACATGTATATGAAACACTGACATGGTAGATTTTCTTTAATTTATACATCTCTATTGTTTTCAGTAGCAATGGTAGTAAAAATAGTAGTAGTAGTATTCTGTTACAAAAAAATGCAATATAAAAACAAAAAGTCACAATAATCATTTTACATAAAAGAGGATGTGCTATTAAAAATGTTACCTATGAGTTCACATAAGGAGATTTCTAAAAAATAAAATTGAGCAGTTGAACACAACAGCTCTAATTTTCAGAAGTAATTTTGATAAATAAAAACAGCAAGTTATTTGGCTGTCATGAGCAATGGGTCCACTTTTAATGTATAATAGGCAAAAACAGAAAGATAAATCTTGTGACACGTTTGATTCCAAATGTTAGGCATATACTATAAAAACATATATTAGAACAAAAAACAATATCAAAGAAAAATCACAGAAAATAATGCATTAACACAATAGATGTAAACATTATATATGGACTAAGCCCTCACTCTGATATGATAAAATCTGAGACTCTCAGCCAATATATTTTGATCAAAACACATCTGTGCCCGCCTACCCGCGCCAAGGTGGTCTCAGTCAGACAGGACCTACTCCAAACCTACCTATGCCAATGGGCATCTACATTCAGGAGAGCAGACCCTGGACATACAGTGTGCTGCTCCTTGTTACCTTTGTGTGCACTAGGCACTATATGTACCACCTAATCAAGGTCAAGGTCAAGGCCACCTTGATTAGGTGATATATGTAGCTATGTTGGCTCCTCCTCTCATTTGTTAGTGCATTATTTTCTGTGATTTTTATTTTATAAACGTAGCTATGTACATCTGCATATTCATTTATCATACTATGCAGGATTAGAGATGGCCTTACGGTTCACTCGGTGGTTGTTTTACGGCGAACTTTGCGTGTTCACGATTTGCCGAACATGCGAACATATGGAGAAATTTGCACCCTCCATATTCTTTTACATTGTGAAGAACTTTGACCCATGACACATCCATCAGGTGGTACAGTACAGCCAATAAAGACATTTCACTACATGGACATGCCCCCTACCATATAAATAAACATATGGTTTCTGATTTGGTGCCGCTGAACACCTGATTTAGTGCCGCCGAGCACTTGTTATTGCCTACCACATCTATGCTTTTTGCTTAACTTGAATAATTACATTTATTTTCATGATGAGGGATATCTTTTCCAGTCACACGTCCGCAAAATGGGTCCGCATCCATTCCGCAATTTTGCGGAACGGGTGCATAATAAGCTGTCCGCATCTGCATTTGCAGATCCACATCCGCATTTGCGAATCCGCACTTTCGCATCTGCACTTCCGTTTCCGCAAAAAAAATAGAACATGTCCTATTCTTGTCCGCAATTGCAGACAAGATTAGGCATTTTCTATTATAGTGCCGGCGATGTGCGGTCCACAAATTGTGGAATGCACATTGCAGGTGTCCGTGTTTTGCGGATCCGCAAAACACTTACGGACATGTGAATGAACCCTCATAGTAAAATTATTAAAGGTTACGTTTTATCTTGTATGTATATTCTAATGGATTGCCTTCCTACAATGTTATAATATACATTTGTGGCCAAAAGTTTTGAGAATTACATAAATATTGGAAATTGAAAAAGTTGCTGCTTAAGTTTTTATAATAGCAATTTGCATATACTCCAGAATGTTATGAAGAGTGATCAGATGAATTGCATAGTCCATCTTTGCCATGAAAATTAACTTAATCCCCAAAAAACCTTTCCACTGCATTTCATTGCTGTCATTAAAGGACCTGCTGAGATCATTTCAGTAATCGTCTTGTTAACTCAGGTGAGAATGTTGACAAGCACAAGGCTGGAGATCATTATGTCAGGCTGATTGGGTTAAAATGGCAGACTTGACCTGTTAAAAGGAGGGTGATGCTTGAAATCATTGTTCTTCCATTGTTAACCATGGTGACCTGCAAAGAAATGTGTGCAGCCATCATTGCGTCGCATAAAAATGGCTTCACAGGCAAGGATATTGTGGCTACTAAGATTGCACCTCAATCAACAATTTATAGGATCATCAAGAACTTCAAGGAAAGAGGTTCAATTCTTGTTAAGAAGGCTTCAGGGCGTCCAAGAAAGTCCAGCAAGTGCCAGGATCGTCTCCTAAAGAGGATTCAGCTGCGGGATCGGAGTGCCACCAGTGCAGAGCTTGCTGAGGAATGGCAGCAGGCAGGTGTGAGCGCATCTGCACGCACAGTGAGGCGAAGACTTTTGGAAGCTGGCCTGGTGTCAAGAAGGGCAGCAAAGAAGCCACTTCTCTCCAAAAAAAACATCAGGGACAGATTGATCTTTTGCAGAAAATATGGTGAATGGACTGCCGAGGACTGGCGCAAAGTAATATTCTCCGATGAAGCCTCTTTCCGATTGTTTGGGGCATCAGGAAAAAGGCTTGTCTGGAGAAGAAAAGGTGAGCGCTACCATCAGTCCTGTGTCATGCCAACAGTAAAGCATCCTGAGACCATTCATGTGTGGGGTTGCTTCTCATCCAAGGGAGTGGGCTCACTCATAATTCTGCCCAAAAACACAGTCATGAATAAAGAATTGTAACAAAACACCCTCCAACAGCAATTTCTTCCAACAATCCAACAACAGTTTGGTGAAGAACAATGCATTTTCCAGCACGATAGAGCACCGTCGCATAAGGCAAAAATGATAACTAAGTGGCTCGGGGACCAAAACGTTGACATTTTGGGTCCATGGCCTGGAAACTCCCCAGATCTTAATCCCATTGAGAACTTGTGGTCAATCCTCAAGAGGCGGGTGGACAAACAAAAACCAACTAATTCTGACAAACTCCAAGATGTGATTATGAAAGAATGGGTTGCTATCAGTCAGGAATTGGCCCAGAAGTTGATTAAGAGCATGCCCAGTCGAATTGCAGAGGTCCTGAAAAAGAAGGGCCAACACTGCAAATACTGACTCTTTGCATAAATGTCACGTAATTGTCGATAAAAGCCTTTGAAACGTATGAAGTGCTTGTAATTATATTTCACTACATCACAGAAACAACTAAAACAAAGAGCTAAAAGCAGTTTAGCCGCAAACTTGTGAAAACTAATATTTGTGTCATTCTCAAAACTTTTGGCCACGACTGTACTTTCTATGTTAGAAAGTATGTTATAGTGCATTTGTATTGTGCGGCAATTGTGTGCGGTTCTGCTGGGATACTGCAGGTATATAGAGGGAAAAGCGTTATTGGAACAAATAATTTCTACTGGTGTGATATACCAGTCCCCCCCCCAAAAAAACAGATTGAAGCAGGGTGTTATATACCAATATACTTTCTTTATAGTGCATTTGGGTACTGTACAGTGCATTTGCACATGCGCGTACGTGAAAATCATATTGCCGATATTTAGCATTTAATTTTTTTTTTATGGAGATCGCAAATTCAAATAATACATCTGTTATGTCACAGTCCCTGTTGTGGGACTATTTGTGCACTTCTAGTAATTATTTCTTGGCTGCAAATATGAGCATTAAAATGAATGGGACCCGCAGCAAACTTGCGGTTCGCGAACATTTGATCGCGTTCGCGCGATCGCGAACCGTCCTGGCAGATGTTCGTCCATCACTATGCAGGATGTTTTGTATCTTTTTCTGTGATTTTGATTAGTTTGTAGTATACTTGTAAAGGAGTGTCAAATGTGAATGTGCTTCTATTTTATCTTGGGAGCAGCATTTTTGTGCACTTTTGTTATTTTTATTCCACAGGCAACATTGATTAGGTGATGCATAAAGCTGTGCATGCTCCTGCTCTCATTGGTTGCTTGATGCACACAGAGGTAAACAAGGAGCAGCACACTATATGTGCAGGGTCTGCTCTCCAGAATTTAGATGCCTAATGGCATAGGTAGGTTTAGAGTAGGCCTGATCCAAAGTCGCTTCACTCAAAACTTTGGTTTAATGCTGTATGAAGTTCTGTCTTCGTACAGCATTAAAATGTATTAACTCCCTGGCAAGGTCAGTTATTCCCTAAGTCTTGCGAGACTTTGGTGAATAACTTCGGTATTTGATTTTTAAACCGCAAAAGCATTTTAAACTTGGATCTGAATTTTGCTTCAGTTTTGGTACCTTGGAACCGAAGCCGAGATTGGATCCGAGTTTTAAAGTGGTTTTCCACTTTAGAAATAAAATACTGATGTTATTCAGTGAAGTCTCGCGAGACTTCGAGAATGACTCACTTTGCCTTGTCGGAGGCCATACATTTTAATGCTGTACGGAGACAGATCTCCATTTAACATTAAACTGAAGTTTTGAGAGAGGCGACTTCGGATCTAGTTCCCGAAGCTTGTTTTGCTTATACCCAGTGACAACCAATATGGCTGCACTTCCTGTTATTGCCTTATGCAAAAATGGCTATTGCAGCAAAGCTGAAAAATTACACAGTCTTTGAAAGTAACAAAAAACATAACTAATATTTTCTTTGTACTCTAATATCATATTTACTGACAAGTTACATGCTAGGGTTGGAAATTATCTTAACCCCTTCACACAACATCACGTACATGTAGGTGGGGGAATGTGGTGCCTCACCGCATCCCCACGTGCATGTACGTGATCGGCTTTCACTGTCAGCGCAGGGACCGAAGCGCTGAAGATTCAGTGAAGCCGGCGTGCTGGGGTTGCTAGGCAACCAGAGAAGCCGGAAGGAGTTGTATTAGACCCCTGACCCGCCCATGATCGCTGTGATTGGTCCAATACTGCAGAGGGACCAATCGCAGCACATCGGGGCAGGTAAGGGGGGGTTAGGGAGGGACTGTGTGCCTCTCCTTCTCTGATCGTCCCCATTCCTGTCAGGGAAGCGATCAGAGAAGGAGAGTGTATTAATATACTGTACCTATCACATGTATACTAGTCATGGAGCACTGCTACTTAGCGCTCCATGACTAGTATACTCCTCATCGCATTTAACTGTCACCATGTCTGCAGACATGGTGACAGCGCTGAGTGCCGGCTGTTACACACAGCCAGGCACTCAGGCTCAATGCCGAGGGAGGTCCTGTGACCCCCAGTATCGGCGATCGGGTAGTTTCGGCACCCCCCCTATCGGCGATCGCTTTAAGTAGTTTCTGATCCCTGCGGTCCCTGACCGCAGGGATCAGAAACCTAAAAATTGCCCAAAATCGATTTTTTTTAACCCCCCCTGCACCCCTGAATTCATTTATGTGGCGGGGTGCAGGGGGGCGGTTTGTGGGCGTTGCGGGGCGGTGCGGCAGTTGCGGGAGGCGGGCGGTGCGGCAGGCGGGATTGCGATCCCCCGCCCGCCTCCCATTATAATAATCGTTGGCGTCTAGTGGGTTATACCAGGGTGCCAGCACATTGCTGGCACCCTGGTATAAACGGCTGACATCAGTGATGCGATGTCAGCCGTTTAACCCTTTCCATACCGCAGTCCGGTATGGAAAAGGTTAACAGCTCAGGGAGCTCCCTCCCTCTCCCATCGGAGGGCTGCTGTACCTTTGCAGCCCCCCGATGGAGAGGGAGAGAGCCCCCAGACAGCCCCCCCAGAGCCCCGTCCTTACCCTTCCCCGTCTGCGCAGTTCTGACCATAACTGAGCAGACGGGGAAGGTTCCCATGGCAACAGGACGCCTTCTCAGGCGTCCTGCTGTCCATGGTGCTGAACAGATCTGTGCTGAAAGCATAGATCTGTTCAGTGTAAGTAAAATATAGTACAGTGCAATATATATTGTACTGTACTGTATTATACAGACATCAGACCCACTGGATCTTCATGAACCAAGTGGGTCTGGGTCAAAAAAAAAGTGAAAAAAGTGAAAAAAAAGTAAAAGTTAAAAAACACATTTATCACTGATTAAACATGAGAAAAATAAAATTCCCTACACATGTTTGGTATCGCCGCGTCCATAACGACCTGATCTATAAAACGGTCATGTTACTTTTTCAGAACGGTGAACGCCATAAAAATAAAAAATAAAAAATATGATTAAATTGAAATTTTGCGCACCTTACTTCCCCAAAAAAGGTTATAAAAGTGATCAAAAAAGTTGAATGTACTCCAAAATTGTAACAATCAAACCTTCATCTCATCCCGCAAAAAATGAGACCCTACTTAAGATAATCGCCCAAAAACTGAAAAAACTATGGCTCTTAGACTATGGAAACACTAAAACATCATTTTTTTTGTTTCAAAAATTAAATCATTATGTAAAACTTGTATAAATAAGAAAAAGTATACATATTAGGTATTGCTGCGTCCGTATCGACTGGCTCTATAAAAATATCACATGACTTAACCCCTCAGATGACCACCGTAAAAAAATAAAAATAAAAACAGTGTAGAAAAAGCAATTTTTTGTCATCTTACATCACAAAAAGTGTAATAGCAAGCGATCAAAAAGTCATATGCACTCCAACATAGGGCCAATCAAACCTTCATCTCATCTCGCAAAAAATGAGACCCTACTTAAGATAATCGCCCCAAAACTGTAAAAACTATGGCTCTTAGACTATGGAGAAACTAAAAAAAAATTTAGTTTTAAAAATGAAATCATTGTGTAAAACTTACATAAATAAATAAAAAATGTATACATATTAGGTATTGCCGCGTCCGTGAAAACCTGCTCTATAAAATTATCACATGATCTAACCTGTCAGATGAATGTTGTAAATAACAATAAAAAAAACAATGCCAAAAAAGCTATTTCTTGTTACCTTGCCGCACAAAAAGTGTAATATAGAGCAACCAAAAATCATATGTACCCTAAACTAGTACCAACAAAACTGCCACCCTATCCCGTAGTTTCTAAAATGGGGTCACTTTTTTGGAGTTTCTACTCTAGGAGTGCATCAGGGGGGCTTCAAATGGGACATGGTGTCAAAAAAACTGTCCAGCAAAATCTGGCTTCCAAAAACCATACGGCGCACCTTTCACTCTACGCCCCGCTGTGTGGCCGTACAATAGTTTACGGCCACATATGGGGCGTTTCGGTAAACAGCAGAGTCAGGGCAATAAAGATACAGTCTTGTTTGGCTGTTAACCCTTGCTTTGTTAGTGGAAAAAATGGGTTAAAATGGAAAATTAGGCAAAAAAATGAAATTCTCAAATTTCATCCCCATTTGCCAATAACTCTTGTGCAACACCTAAAAGGTTAACTAAGTTTGTAAAATCAGTTTTGAATACCTTGAGGGGTGTAGTTTCTTAGATGGGGTCACTTTTATGGAGTTTCTACTCTAGGGGTGCATCAGGGGGCTTCAAATGGGACATGGTGTCAAAAAAACTGTCCAGCAAAATCTGGCTTCCAAAAACCATACGGCACACCTTTCACTCTACGCCCCGCTGTGTAGCCATACAGTAGTTTACGGCCACATATGGGGTGTTTCTGTAAACGGCAGAGTCAGGGCAATAAAGATACAGTCTTGTTTGGCTGTTAACCCTTGCTTTGTTAGTGGAAAAAATGGGTTAAAATGGAAAATTAGGCAAAAAAATGAAATTCTCAAATTTCATCCCCATTTGCCAATAACTCTTGTTCAAAACCTAAAGGGTTAACGAAGTTTGTAAAATCAGTTTTGAATACCTTGAGGGGTGTACTTTCTTAGATGGGGTCACTTTTAGGGAGTTTCTACTCTAGGGGTGCATCAGGGGGCTTCAAATGGCACATGGTGTAAATAAACCAGCCCAGCAAAACCTGCCTTCCAAAAACCATACGGCGCACCTTTCACTCTACGCCCCGCTGTGTGGCCGTACAGTAGTTTACGGCCACATATGGGGTGTTTCTGTAAACGGTAGAGTCAGGGCAATAAAGATACAGTCTTGTTTGGCTGTTAACCCTTGCTTTGTTAGTGGGAAAAATGGGTTAAAATGGAAAATTAGGCAAAAAAATGAAATTCTCAAATTTCATCCCCATTTGCCAATAACTCTTGTGCAACACCTAAAGGGTTAACGAAGTTTGTAAAATGAGTTTTGAATACCTTGAGGGGTGTAGTTTATATAATAGGGTCATTTTTGGGTGGTTTCTATTATGTAAGCCTCACAAAGTGACTTCAGACCTGTAGTGGTCCCTAAAAATTGGATTTCTGAAAAATTTCAAGATTTGCTTCTAAACTTCTAAGCCTTGTAACATCCCCAAAAAATAAAATATCATTCCCAAAATAATTCAAACATGAAGTACACATATGGGGAATGTAAAGTCATCACAATTTTTGGGGGTATTACTATGTATTACAGAAGTAGAGAAACTGAAACTTTGAAATTTGCAAATTTTTCCAAATTTGGGGTAAATTTGGTATTTTTTTTTTTTTTTTATAAATTCTTTATTTTCAGAATTTTCAATAGGGATATAAACATAGGTATCCAATAGACAGTCATTTACCTCTACACAAGGAGGGATACAAAATCCAGGCATGGCATTTTAAATATCACACGACAATATCATAGTCATTTAAACAACTTTGACTATTTAGAGGCATCCTGGCAATATGGCGATGAGAATGTCATACACTACATTCATGCAGTAAAGGCCTAGACAATGGTATGAAGAAATAATATGAAAGAAGGCAAAGAAAAAAAAAGAAAGAAAAGAAAAGAAAAGAAGAAGAATGAAAAGACAAGAAAACTAAGGAAGGGGGGGGGGAGTACATTGAAGCCTAATACAATTGAGTCCGTCAATATCCTTAAACATCTTGCAGCTGTTTGCCCTGTTGGTCACACACTGATCTTTGTCTCCAGACCTACTCTCAGCATGAAAACTAGAGCGAGCCACCCCGCCCACCCTCATTCAGTGTCTTCCAAGGTTGCCAAGTTTTTAGATATCTCTCATGGTTTCTGTTAATCCAACTTGTCATTTCTTCGAATTGGGATATTAGATTTACTTTGGCTTCCCACTCCTGTATGGAAGGGGTGCTGGTATCTCTCCAATGAAGAGGCCATTATCCCTCTTCATTGGAGAGATACCAGCACCCCTTCCATACAGGAGTGGGAAGCCAAAGTAAATCTAATATCTAAATTTGGTATTTTTTTATGCAAAAAAAATAATTTTAGGACTTAATTTTTCCAGTGTCATGAAGTACAATATGTGACGAAAAAAAATCTCAGAACGGCCTGGATAAGTCAAAGTGTTTTAAAGTTATCAGCACTTAAAGTGACACTGGTCAGATTTGCAAAAAAAGACCTGGTCCTTAAGGTGAAATAAGGCTGTGTCTTGAAGGGGTTAAAGAAATTGATCTATATCAGTTATCAAAGAAAGGGTTACAATACTGTATGTTGTAAATTCAAAGAAAGAATTAGCAAATTACAGCGGAAGGAAATGCAACAAAATGCTCTACAATACATCTCTGTGTGCATAATAATATTTACATCATCATAAAATGCTTGTGTATGCTATACTTTCATGATTCCCTTTTTTGTAGATTATTTCGGACTATATATTTAGTTGTTTTTTTCCCCCCTAGAATATGTAGTTATTTCCAAGTATCTGCATAAAGCTGTTCATAACAGCCAACCCAAAAAAATCACATTTGGCTTTTGGCCTTTTTGCAGACAAAACTGGCTGCAGTTATGAGACCAGTTAGCTTTTGGTGATGACAGTTTTAATAAATATCTGCCAAAAAGTCAGTCTTTTGTATGCTATTCACAAAATTCATAGGCAAGAATTCAGCACAATTGTTCATTTGAAAGTGTACAGTGTAATTTACTAAGCTGAAATCCTCCTAAATTTTTGGCGCAGATAGCGGCGCAACTAACCAGTTAGTTGCGCCAATATCTGCGACTTCTCCTCGCTCATGCCAGGTCTAAAATAGTGGGCATGCCGTGGGTGAAGAAGTGGCCAGACCAGCATAAGAAAATGAGTGATTAACAGAAGTAAGTACCTTGTAATATATGAGAATATATGCAGCCCACAGAAGAATTTTTTTTATAAAACCGGTTTAACCAAAAGTACATTCATAAAAAAAAAAGACACCATCTAATCTGCTGACCAAAGGTGTTCCTAAAGAGAAATGTTACCTCTACCTTAGAAAAGAAAGAGTAATTTTTATAAAAACAATGTGAGCCACTACATAGCATCTACATGTTCTATATCGGGATGCATGTTATATTTTAGGCATGGCCAACCCGAGGCTCTCCAGCTGTTGCAAAACTACAACTCCAAGCATACTCAGACAGCCTACAGCTATCAGCCTGCAGCAGGGCATGATGGGAGTTGTACAGGGTGGGCCATTTATATGGATACACCTTAATAAAATGGGAATGGTTGGTGATATTAACTTCCTGTTTGTGGCACATTAGTATATGTGAGGGGGGAAACTATTCAAGATGGGTGGTGACTATAGCGGCCATTTTGAAGTCGGCCATTTTGAATCCAACTTTTGTTTTTTCAATAGGAAGAGGGTCATGTGACACATTAAACTTATTGGAAATTTCACAAGACAAACAATGCTGTGCTTGGTTTTAACGTAGCTTTATTCTTTCATGAGTTATTTACAAGTTTCAGACCACTTATAAAATGTGTTAAATGTGCTGCCCATTGTGTTGGATTGTCAATGCAACCCTCTTCTCCCACTCTTCACACACTGATAGCAACACTGCAGGAGAAATGCTAGCATAGGCTTCCAGTATCCGTAGTTTCAGGTGCTGCACAGCATATGCTGTGAAGATACGAGATGTGCAGCACCTGAAACTATGGATACTGGTTTGATGTGTCACATGACCCTCATCCTATTGAAAAAAGTTGGATTCAAAATGGCTGACTTCAAAATGGCCGCCATGATCACCACCCATCTTGAAAAGTTTCCTCCCTCACATATACTAATGTGCCACAAACAGGAAGTTAATATCACCAACCATTCCACTTTTATTAAGGTGTATCCATATAAATGGCCCACCCTGTAGTTTTGCAACAGCTGGAGAGCCACAGGTTGGCCATGCCTGTTATATTTGGACTCTTTCCATCATTCTGTTAGATATTTGTTATAAGCTGTTATATCCTCCCCACTCCCCAAGTTGTTGCCAAATGCAGTGTTATCTGAAGAACAAATTAAAGGGATTTTCCAAGATGTTTTAACTGATGACCTATTCTCTGGTTTTACACAACTTGTTTTATTCAAAAAACTATGGGGGTCATTTATCAAACTGGTGTAAAGCAGAACTGTCTTAGTTGCCCATAGCAACCAGATTCCTCCTTTCATTTTCCAAAGGAGCTGTCCAAAATGAGAGGTGGAATCGGATTGGTTGCTATGGGCAACTAAGCCAGTTCTACCTTGCACCAATTTGATAACTGACTTTTTAACTATATAGTTATATATATATATATATAACTATATGTATAACTATATTTAATAATTTGTGACTTTTTAATCTCAGAGGCAGGGAAAGGGAGCAGGGCTTAGTGGAGGGGCAGGGATTCACATAGCCCATTGGATTTGCTATAACTTACACAAAAAGTAGCTTAAGTTATAGCTGAAGTCTACGCCACCCTATAGACTTCAGGGTCTTGTGCACGGCCGGTCAGATAATGTATTAATTAGCTACTGCCTCTTAATAAATTAAGCACATCTCACACCAGTGCGGGGAGATCAAGACTGGTGTATGGATGCACCCATTTTGGTAAATGTCTATAATTTTATATTTTGAGCATAAAAAAAAGATTTACTAATCCTAAAGATGGCATAAGCTTAGACCAGATTTATCACAGGGGTTCAGGCTGTATGATAAATCTGGTGCAGAGATAGACGCTTTTCTCAGACTGTACCAACTATCGGTTGGTTTACTTTGACACCAGGTTTTGACACCAGAATTGTGGCACAATTTTTGCGCAAAATTGCACATTTTAGGATTCTGCCCTTTCCCATTTAGCTCCATCCACTTTACATTAAGCCCCACCCCTTGTCAAGCATGTTGGGAAACAAGTGTAGAACCCTTAGATGCACCAAACTGCTTCAAATTGTGCCACTTTTTAGACAGATTTTTGGCATAGACACTTTGTATATCTGGGAGAATGAATTAAAAAAAAAACATATTTCAGCCTTTATTATGGGCAAAAATGGCATATTCAGATCTATATTAAGAAATAATGGGGCACATTTATTAAGACCAGCGTTTTAGACAGTAGAGGCATCGGCCTCTACATAACTTTGGCGTATCCACAGCCAATTCCAATAGTAAGACAGTTTCCTTGCTGTCTTACATTTAGACCAATTTCTACACCTAAACCAAGCGTAGAAAATGATGAATGAGATGGGTCTGCCAGCCCGTCCCCTTCCCTGCCCGCACAATGTCCTCTTTTTTAGACCTGGTGTGAGCTGGGAAGAAGGTGCAGATTCTGCCACAACATGGCATGCAACAGAATTTGCAGCAAATATACACACATATCTGTTCATAAATGATGCCCCAAATGTTCACATTTTTGCTCATTTCTATATGGCAATACATTTCCAATAACCCTATTTACACATTTGTGCTTCATGGAGAGTTATGTTGCCTGTCATCAGGTAGGCTTAATGAACCGCCATCCTGTTGATTTAGATTGTCCTAGCCATGCTGTTGTGGGGAAATTGCAATTCACCCATTGCCCCATGCAGTTCAATATTAGTTAATCGGATTCTTGTTCCTGAGAAGATCACTCAATGGCTCGTGTAAAGCACAGATATGTGACAGGAGTCGTCATGTAGCCTAGGCTTAAAATGTGTGCTGCTGACAATTCTAGGGCATGATAATAAATGCCGTGAAGTTATTGATTATATGCAAGAAGCCTATCTTCTATGCTAATCATGACAAAGTAAATACTAATGAAAAATAACATGACATTTGTCACTCTCGTGTCTTGGCTCTAAGTGATGAATCAATTGCAGAATTTTGATGGCTGTAATAGTATGTATTGCATAATTGCCTTCTGCGTCTGTGTATGGCTGCATATTTTGTCTAATAATAGGAAAGAGGATCAAACTACAGTGAAATGAATCACCATAGACTTTTGGACCTTACAGAGAGAATTTATGATTCTCCCCACACCACTTTTTCTGGTGTAAAAAAATACTTTTTTTATGCTACTGGTGCAAAATTTTGTGGCAATTCACGTTTGTACACATTTTGTGGCAATTCTCGTTTGGCAGGGGCAGGGTCTGCTGGCCTGGCAAATGTATCTTCATTTACACCAGTTTTCTTGCAAAAATGAAGACAGAAATCTATAGCAGCTCCAAAGAGATGTAGATATCTGTTTAGCTGTGTGATAGATTTGGTGCATCTTGATTAGTGATGACTGACGAGACTTTGGTGAATAGCTTTAGTATTTGTTTTTTAAACTGGAAAACCACTTTAAAACTTGGATCTGAACTCGGCTTCTCTCATCCCTAATCTTGATTAATATGTTATGCCATATAACTTATGCCATGTTTTGATTGAATTATGTTAGACTAGTATTTGGATCAAAATTGTGGTGGACATAATAAATAACCTTGGTGCATTTTAGGACTCCCCAAAATAATGTCCCATTTTCTATAGACACGGAGCAAAAATGACTAAAATATGTAGCAAATCTGCCACATGTACGCTTTTTGGTGCAATTTGTGACAGAATTATAGAGCATTTGTCATAATAAATCTGCCTCATTGTGCTTGACAAAACAATGGCTTTAACAAAGGGACACCTTGACATTTATGGATTGAATGAAATACAGGAGGACAGCCCGGATGATTTTATAACTCTTCGAGTGTTCTTGTTAAAAAAAAAGATAAAATGTTGAGTATCTCTTTGAGCAGAAAAACTTCTAATCTAGACATAAGCACATTAAATTCTAAGTAATTGCCACATTACAACATCTACACCTACGCAACACTTCCATGTATACATAAAAATGTTACCATGGGAACAAGTCGCAATTCAGTGGCATCACAATAATAAGAATGATAATAAATATTTTTGGTTGTTCAACCACTTATGCTGAATTACCAGATTTCTTGTATCCTCTGTTTCAATGCTCCCTACAATCTATACATGTAAATGCACCTTTAGAGATTTTTAACGGACATACCTTTTCTAACACACTTATATATGAAATAACTTGATGTGTCACGTCAGCATCAGCCCGAATTGTGGATATTCTGCAGCCCTCCACTCTAGCTCATAGAGGGATGCTCTGTGTATTACTGGGGTTGTCTTAGTGACTTTAGTTGTCTTAGTAACTATTTGGCATTGCTCCAGTCATAATCACTTTTATTACTTGACTTAATTGCTTTGTGCACCATTAATGAAAAGTATATCAAAAGGTAACATGGACCACATGGCACAGTCTTTGGCATACTATAAATAAATGCTCAAACACAAATTTATCAAATCAGGCGTAAACGAAAACTGGCTTTGTTGCCAATTGAAACCACTCAGATTCCCCCTTTCATTTTCCAAAGGAGATCTTAAAAATAAAAGGTGGAATCTGATTAGTTGCTAATCCAGCTTTCCTTTACACCATTAGATCTCCACCATAGCCTTCAAAACGTTATCCCTCCTGGATAAAGATTATTTCAGCTCCATTAGTGCAAAAGTGCCTAACCTGTACCAGACACAGCCATAGTGTCACTTTTAACCTTTTCTGGACTAAGAGACACCATAACAGCTATGTATCTGCTGTTTTCAACAGCAGATGTCCAGGGCTAATGTCTGCAATCTGTGGTAATACCTATCACAGCTATTTAAGATAGGTATTAAGATTCCATGGGCGAATGTGACCACACCATCTGGGAGAACTAAAACAGGGAGCCACACACTTCCCATCTGGGCTATCTTCTCTTGGCTGATGTCAGGGAAGGTGGCCAGTACTAGTTATAGGTCTGAGCCGATACAAGACCCCCTGGTCTATTGCTAGTACAGTGCTATGAAAAAGTGTTTGCCCTCTTGTAGATTTCTTTGGTTTTTGTACATTTGTACTGTATATTCCAATGTTTGCAAACATTAGACAGCATTGGAATATACTGAGTTCTGCATTGTGTGATGCATAGATATGCATTTCACAGTACAAGATCCAAAGCCCCAAAATGTCACCCAAGATAAGAGAAAATGAAGATTTAAGAAAAATAAGTAGATAACTAAGACAGATAGAACAAGTCCTTACATACAACAGTCAAGGATAGTTGCTAAGTAGCAGCTAATGCATCTATTTTACCAGAGAAGTGGCCTTGATTGGTTGGATCTGAGTCTGAGGTATGGTATGTTGAGTTTAGTTTCAAACATACAATGGGTCAGAAAAGACCACTGTATGTTCAAGACAGATCACTGTACAGTAAATGGTGTAAGAGAAAAAAATTAAAATGGCTGATTTGCAATTTTTCCATCACTTCTCCTTCTGAAAAATGTATAAAAAATTATCAAAAAGTCATACACACCAAAATGGTATCAATGAAAACTACAGATCATTCTGCAAATAATGAGCCATCACACTTCTCTGTAGACATAAATATAAAACTGTTATGGAGGTTTTCCAAGGATTTCTTTTTTTCAGTATTAAAACACAAGAAAAACTATATAAATGTGGCATTGTTTTAATGGTACTGACGGACATACAGAGAATGTTGTAAAAACAAAACTGTGGCAGAACTGCTTTTTTTTATCAATTTCACCTCATTTAGGATTTTTTTTCCAGCTTACCACTACATCATATGCAATAGTAGATGGTGCCTTTGGTAAGTACAACTCATCCTGAAAAAATCATGCCCTCATACAACTGTATGAACAGAAAAACCTAGAAGGCAGGGAGTAAAAAAACAAAAATGCTGAAAATTGTAGGGGCATGAAGGGGTCAAAGTAAATCCGTTTTAATAACTCCAGATGACCCTATATCTTTTCAGTAATTCTTTGGATCATTAGTAGATACAAAACTTAAATGGAAACATTATTTTAATTCAATCCAAAAAAGAAAAAGAAACATTTACTTTTATTTTTATATGGTTGGTTCATCTCTTGCCCTGTTTTATGTCAATGTTTCCCCATGTCTAAGCACCAGCTAGAATATTCAAAATATGCGCTGCAGCATCTGTCAGTACATTGTGCTGGTGCCCTTTTGTTTGTGACGGCAATCAGGAGTGCACACCTGCTTAGACTGCTTAGAACCTCTGCCTCTAAGGCCTCATGCACACGACCGTGCTGTTTTTTGTGGTCTGCAAACCGCGGATCCGCAAAAAACGGAAGACGCCCGTGTTGTATTCCGCAGTTTGCGAATGGAATGGGCGCCGGCAATATAAATGCCTATTCTTGTCCGCAAATCGCTGACAAGAATTGGACATGTTTTTTTTTTGTGGGGCCGCGGAATGGAGCCACGGATGCGGACAGCACACAAAGTGCTGTCCGCATCTTTTGCGGCTCCATTGAAATGAATGGGTCCGCATCTGAGCCGCCAGGGCCCAAACAACGGTCGTGTGCATGAAGCCTAAAGGTCATGTGAGAGATTAGTACAGCCCAAAATTGAGGAAATAATGTCTATGAGAGCAAAGAGTATGTGAGAGGACCATATTAATGCAAATACACAGACATTTTTTTGTATACTTAGCAAAGCAGAACAATATGCCAATTTCAGTGTGTGATTTGTTTACTGGTGGAAAACTATTTAGCAACGGGAATAGAGAGATACATTTACTGGCTGCTGAGCTAAAGATGGTTCTAGTCTCAGAAAATGATAGTTCTACCACTGCATGGTTTAATTATAGAAAAAAATGTGATAGTAACCCTGTTAAGTATTTGTGGCTTATTTTATACGTAAACACGCAAAATATGTAAAATGTATTCTCTGAGCCGTTACATGATATACATTGTAGTGTACTTCTGGTGGCTGTAGTTATCTCCTTTGTTTTGAACCTCAGCTATGTCATGTGTCCAATACTCTGACTCCCTAACTGACACAGCATCTTATGTGTGCACAGGAAGTCAGTTTCTCTATTAATTCTTATGACAGCATCAATGTCAATCTCATAAGAATGAACAGAAAGCACTAACTTCCTGTCCACACATAAGACTGTGTCAGAGTGTCAAATGACACCGCTGATGACCACAAAGGAGTATATAACTCACAAATATAGCCACTAGAAACATGCAACTGGTCTTGTTTGAAATCTGACATTCCAGGGAATAATTGTGGGTTTAACCTGTTTTTACTTTCAGCTGCATTCACAGTATGCCGATTTCTATCAGTGATATCTTCTCCTGTAATGAATAGCTGTCATTCTGGCATTGTCCTGGAATGTCAGCTTTCAAACAAGAACAGTTGCATGTCTCTAGCTGCTACCATTCAGGAGATAGCAGAATCTAAAGCAGCCCTCTGCCCTCCAGTTAGCTACTTTTCCCACTAATGGAGATGGACTGAGGCAAGACAGTTAGGTGGTTAAAGGAATTTTCCAGGAGGACATTTTTTTTAAGGGTTGGAAAAAAATAAGCATTACTTACTGAGTAATTTCTGGTCTCACACTCAGTCAACCACTGACCACAGTGGTGACCCACAACAGCCAGTTATTGGCTGAGCCGATATTTCCAGTAATTTCATGTGGGTCAAGATAGGATCATGGAGCAGTGATGGGTGATCAATAAGTTAAGGTCATCAATATCAGAGTTGTGGGCATCTGACACCAGGGACTCCCACAAATTAGTTGTTTCAGGGATCCTCTGCACTCCTCACAGCTTACCAAGCACATACATTGGATAGAGGCTGTGCTTAGTATTGCGCCACGGCCATGTGACCAATAAATGTGATGTCCCTGGCCTAGGAAGAGGCCGCAGTGCTCACTGGAGACTGCCACGGCCTCTTTAAAGAGGTGTTCTACCAGCACCCCCACTGATCTAATATTGATGACTTATCCTAATAATAGGCCATCAGTATTAATATCAGACAACTCCTTTAAACAATGTGTATATATATATATATATTTCTTCTTTATCTTTACTTACCATCAAAATTCCATATTCTGAAATCATATCTATGTCTTACAATACAAAAGAATATAATCCACGGCACTCAACGGTCTTTGTTACTTTCATTTATTGAAAAATCAAAGTGCAGGTTACATGGGGAACATAGCAGAACACAGGTGAGTGCCGTGGATTATATTCTATTGTATTGTATGGATTTTATGTCTGCCTTTCTTCCGCGGAGCAACACGGTTGTTGTTCACCCACTAATCTGTGTGTCCATGAGCTGGCTTGGAGATGGTGATGACTGGAGGTGGTGCTGAACTATGACTTATATCAGACCATTGCTAGCACTCATTGCTAAACACTTATACCTTCACAACAGATTCATTATCCCTTGTTATAACTTAAAGTTATCCCTCAATTGTAGAAGGCGATATTGTTTAGTTATTAATACTGCTTGGAGACTCTAGTGTGTTATGTTGCAATATATCATATTATAGTATATCAGCCTTCCATCTTGAAAGAATGCCAAATTATTTGGTTTAGTTGCCCTATGGAGTATTAAACCTCTTGCAGATTCTTGTGTCAACTATAAGGAGGCATATAATATTTTTCTCTACTGACCATTTGTAATGCCACTAATAAAGATGTAACTGAGTGCCGGCTTCATAACAGAGTCCTCAGACACTCATGATTTTCCCGTAACTTTTCATAACACAAGCCAGAGGCGTTAGAACATCTGACAGTTTCAGTAATACAAAATAAAGCAATTTTAAATAAAGGTCATTTATTTTTCTACTTTAAGATAACAACATTTCACCAGAAGATGCCAGTGGTAAACAGTATCTAATACATGTTTACAAATCAGCTCTATGCAACTGGACAATATCAATTGACTGGACTATTTAAAAAAAATTAATAAATGAATAAAAATTATAGTAAAGCAAATCACTTTTTTTGGGAAGAAACACTTTTAAAATTGCAAACATTCTGATGAAATGATTTACCTCCATTAAAAGGGTTCCTGCTTTGGATAGAAGGGTCTACTTAAATTATTGGTCTGGCTGTGTAACGTTAGACAGAAAAGGTCCTACATAGAGGTAGTGATACTATTTGCAGTGAGAATCGTGAACTGGGATTGTCCCTCTATTAACTCATAATTTTATACCTAACAGGGTATATGAGAAAAGGTTTTTGTAACTAGACAGCTTTTATTTTTTTATTTTTATTTTTTTTAGTAAAATGAACCAATGGTCAATCCTCCTATCAGGTGACACCCAACTGAAATCTTATTCAGTGGGCCACTAAACATCACTAAAGTATCTTTGAAAATCTGCAGGACTAGTGGCACCCAGATTTTAAAGTGAGAGAGAGAGTGGGTGAGAAACTGGTATGCTATTATGTTTCTTGGAAATCTGGAGGGGGGTGACTCTTTCTCATTATAGAGAGTGCCTGGTATGCATAGTATGTGTGCGGAGTGTGGTAGACCAGTCAACACTTGTCTGGGTTTCTGGGGAAGATATTCATATTAGTTTATGTAAGCCTATCTGATGGCAGCAGATTAATCTAATTTTAATATATTTTCCCAGAAACCCAGAGAAACATTGACTTCTCGGCACCCTTCATTAGAATAAATAGTACCCCAACCAAGGCCTGTAAGGCAGCCAAGAAATTTTTCTTTGCTAAGTTCTGTTGAAAGGTAGTTTTCCCTTCCTTTGGGAAAGCAGAATAGCTTGCTTGTTTCTTATCCAGAAAAGCAGTATGTCGGGTTGCAAGAACAACAATGGATAATAATCTTATAATGAAAAAACCTTGATTGTCCAATTTAAGACTACCACAAGGGGACAATCTTATTATGAAAACTCAAAGTTTAAGGTTAGCACTAACCTGGAGGAAATTTGATCTATGAAGCACAAGGAGGCATGTATAACTTAGCACATCTTACGTCTGCTGTCAACAGATAGTTTTTGTAAAGCTAATTTGAATATCTTTCTCAGAAACCCAGGAAAACATTGCCTGGCCCACAAGACTCAGTAGATGTATTACGCATATTAGGTGCTCTGTAATGAGAGAGTGTACCCTCGAGAAAATGCATATAAATTGCCCAAAAACCCAGATTGGCATACTAGGCTGTCTCCCTCTCCAGTCCAAGAGTATTTTTAGAAGATATTAGTTTTTAGGAAACCATAGAATGTTGTATACTAATTATCAGGACAATTGGAACATAATTGATTTAGGTACAATCAATTTGTACACCAAAACAATTTCAAGAAATTCGCTCATCTCTAGTCTGAATAAATTTAAGCTGAAGAGAAAGTGTTCTGATGATACTGCATGCGTGTATTTGTTATGCCTTTCAAAATTAAAAAAATGATCAATATTATCTCTTTTGGTTGGACATTGTCTGCTGATCTATACACACACAAGGTGGTATAGGAAGATCCAATTGCTTGTTTTGAACAAGAGTTCCAAAAATGACCTCTTGCTTGGGAGTAACTAGCCACAGGTTTGATTGTTATGTCAAATAAAATAGATACATGTGTTCTATCTAAACCAATTCCACAGACAAATATGTGTGCTGGTGACAGTCTTCCAAGAAAGAGAAGAGCAATGACTTTAGCTTTTATATAAATAAATAAAAGTTTGAAAAATTGTCCCTTTTCAGGGTACATAGGTAGTGCCATCAGTGTGATATGTAACCTAACAGACAAAGCAGGAAATGTGTGGCTCCTAAGGTGAAGTAGGAGCAGCAGCAACAGTATAGTATGGAATATGGTAAATTGGGTAGAGTCCACCACCTAGGGTCGTGTGATCTTCCTGCTTTATCTTCCCTTCCCCTGTGATTGTTTTCAGATCTTTAAAATGGCCGACACCATTTTGAGAGATTTGCTCAAATCAAGTCGCAAACTATTTTGTATACATTGGGGTGCTGAATGTTTGTGAAATTCAAGATAAATTTCAATTTGTTAGAAGCAATTTGCTCAACTTTAATGTCTAGTGGTGGTGCTGGAATGGAGAAGGTTTTTTTGGGATGTTAAGTATAACTTTTTTTATTATTTCCTTTACATAAAAATAAAAAATAAAAACTTTTGCCCAAATTCTAATTAAGGCAAGGGTGGATATAGTAGGACTTAATAGAATCATTAGGCCATCTTAGGTGTAATTTGAAAATAAAAATGTGCAACATCCTATTTTATCTCCATGGCATTGTAGGTTATCGGAATCCATGTAACAGAAAATAAGATATTTTATAATATTTCACTGTAAAATTTATCTAGACTGAAAAAGTCAAATTAGTATTCAGTATGACTGTGAATACATTTTACAATAAAAAAACTTGTTCACTCATGCTCAACTCATTTACTATTGCATTAGATCAAAAACCATTCAGTGTAACCAATATTCAGAATAAAAATTAGGGGCCATTTGGGAGTAAATAAATACTTTTTCACAAAAATATATAGTTTGTTTTACACTATGATTAGATTTACCAAATCTGACCTTTTAAATGCCATTATCCCTGGGGACAAATAAAATACAGTGTAATTACTTTTGGCATTTCTTATTTTTCTGTATGCACACAAGTGGAATACATACTGTATCATAAAATTGATTATGCAGCATTTACATAAAAGTAAAACTCATTGAGGTACTACTACTAAGCAATATCTAAGCAGTAAATTGAACTTGTCATGTATCTACCTGGGCCAATGATGAACTGATTAACTACAGTGAGTAGCCATCATGTTTATTGAAAGTGAACAGTCATAATTGGTTTATATATTGCCCTAGTAATGGAAAGAGTATCAATATCCAATATTCAAAATAATTTGGCTTTATGGTAATGGTGGATATAATGAGCTACGACTTGGCAACTAAATAAATAGCAGTTCTGAGTTTGTCAAATAACGGTTTCTATGTAATGTCTCCTATAGATTATATTCCTTCTGGAGAAGACACAATTTGAATACATATATTTTTTTTTATGAGTTTTTGTCTAAGCTCATTCTACAGAGAAGCATCTCTAGATAGATGACCCATAAGGACGTCATCAATATCTGATCAGTGTTGGTCTAACTCTAAATATCCCCACCAATCAGCTGTTTGCAGAGTTCATGGCCTCCTCAAAGCATACCAAGCATAGCCTCATACATTGTATTGCAGCCCAGGCCTGTTCGCTTGAATGGGACTGAACTGCACATAAGCCATGTGACCAATGAACGTGACATTACGGACCTAGAAATAGGATGCAGTGTTCACCAGGGTGCCACTGCCTCTCCTAACTGCTGATTGGCAAGGGGGGTGCCAGGAATTGGACCCTCACCTATCAGATATTGATGATCTATCCTGGGGATAGGTTATCAATATTCTAATCCCAGAGAACCCATTTAAAGGGTTGGGTGCTGAGTTACTGTGTAGCCACCCACAGACATACTAGAGAGACAGTTTTCTTTATTCTGCAGATGAGCTATTTTGCATTCATTTTCTCACAAAGCCATGACCTAAAGGCTTCCTACTAACTTGGTCTCCGCAATAAAAATGAATACCCCTGAGAGGTGATTGTAGCATTTAAATATTTCTTTTTTTTTTTTTTTTTTTTTTTTTTACCCTTCATAGATGGAAGGGCAAGAATCCATACAGTTGTCCTTAGTGTACATGTACATAATAAAGAAGACCCCATTCCCCCCCTCTTATTAGGCCTTGTGGATATCTTCTGACAAAGAGCAGATCTGGCAGATATGGCCCATTTAATTATTACTTGAGGGGTATGTGGCGGTATGTGATTCTATATTTCCTTAGCCAACGCTACGGGGAAATCCAGGGTTAACCCCCTTTAGGAAAGCCGCTTATCTTCTACTCATAGCTACTGGACTTTCTGAGACCACATATGATGATCAGCTGTTTTTAAGGATTTGAATTGAAAGTGCTTCAATGGCCCTGAAAAGCTATGCTTTCATAGCTGTTCTCTCTCATTTCTCACTCTAAAAATAAGGGAGAAAAAAATCTCACTAATGGAATCACATGAAATTTTGGCAAAATGTGGGTTGAAATTTGATTCTATACAATCATTTTGTTCATCTCTAATTCTAATATATATTGGCTAATTCCTTTTTTCAGACACATCATTATTTTACTTTTCTTTTAATGTGCTTTTTTTCTTATTCCCTTTCCTAAAGCCATCATAGATCAAATTATAAACCTTTTTTCAGGATTAAGTTTGACTCAGGCTTATCCTTCCAATTTGCTAAAGGCTACAAGTGTAATAGTATTTGAACTACATCTGATATTAATGATACAGAACCACAATGTATTTGTTTATGGGATTGTAAAAGCAGCTTACTCATATATCACAAATGTACAAACACTGTACAGTATGTAAATCAAAAATGATGAAATAGGCACTTTATATATATGATCATTCTTTATGCCCTTGAGTATTTTATATTTTTTATTTTTAGATCTCATTTCTATGACATAATAAGAAAATATGACTTGGATGTGTAAATTCAATTTAAATTATTAAATAAAAGTGTAGGAATACATTACTCTCTTGTGAATATCTGCAAGGCATTTATGAGGAGCAATGTGCACTACCTCCCCGTGTCTTCAAAGCTATGCACACTTTAATGTAAGCTTCAAAGGAAGTAGAAACTAAAAATGTACTGTATACAGTATTCCAACACACCTCGTTATTACTTAGATTTTTAGAGGCTGATATTTGTGACTTTGTTTTCTCTTATTTTCTCTTAAATTGTCTTAGATTGAATTGACATATGCACTGATATTTCTGGAGCAGAAAATCAAAAATGTTCCAGATCTGATTACTAGGAACATGCCTTATAATGCGGCCCATTGGGTTCTTTCATGGTATCTATTAATAAATAGTGCTGCAGTCATATTTAAGGCAAATATGTGAAAATCTACTTCTGACACAGATGAGAAATCAGCTTTCGTAGACCCAATCTAGAACATATGGATGTCACAGAGTGGACAGGCATTGCTGAGTTTCAGACTGGACACAAGAGTAATCTGGTGGTAATTTAAAGAGATGAAACAAGAGGAAAGTCACAGCCTTTATTGTTGAGTGCAAGTCAAAATCCAGTGTGAACACAAAGTCTATGCGTTTCAGGTCCAAAAGTAATGACCCTTCCTCATGACAAAGTGAAGGTGGACAATCGTAAAGTGTAAACTAGCTGCAGAAACATTCCTCGCTTTATAGTGAGGTGGCCTCCTATAGCCCCACCCTGGATGTGTCCCTATCCCCAACCTCCACCTTTACCCATTTATTTCCCACTTCCTTTGGTAATGCTAATATTTATTTCTTTAAAAACATTTTATTTTTTTATTGTTTTAAACAGTAATAACAGTGAAGCACAGATACATGGTACAAAAACCTATGAGGCATAATATTTAGTGAATAGAAATAGTCACAGAGTAAGTGTGGACAAGAATTATAATTGTAATCTTACATGTAGCATAGATAACATTAACTCTAAGTACTCTCGCTTCGTCTGGAGCGCATGAAAACAATATGCCATGAAGCGTATGATGTTAGCTTTGGGCACCATTTACATTTCTTAATCGGGATGGTGCATAAAGAATATAAACCGATTACTTATGAACAGAGGAGAAGAGGGAAGGAGAGGGAAAGGACGGGGGAATAGGATAAGAAGGTAAGGGGGTGGGAAAGGAGAAAGAGGTATGAATGGGGAACATAAGGGTTTATATATATATATATATATATATAGATCAGTATATAAAAGTTCACATATATTAAATTATATTTACCGTATTTTTCGTTTTATAAGACACACTTTTTTTCCCTCCAAAGGGGAGGGAAAAAGTCACAGCGTCTTATAAAACGAATGCGATGCAAATTAGGTGGCCATTAAACTGTTGGGTGGGCTGGCGGCTTCACTGAAGGCTTCTGCCTCGAGCCCGCGCTTCCTTAACAAGACCGCACCAGGGATGGGCAGGCTGGCGGCTTCGCTTATTATGCTCCGCTGCCGCCAGCGCCAGGGACGGGGGCCCGCAGCTCCAGTAAGTGAAAATGTTTTCCTCCTGTCCCCTCCCCCAGCCGCCAGCCTGCACGTCCGGTGCGCACCCAGCACCGGAGTCCTCAGCTCCAGTAAGTAAAAATGTTTTCCCCCTGTCCCCTCCCCCAGCCGCCAGCCTGCACCTCCGGTGTGCACCCGGCACCGGAGTCCTCAGCTCCAGTAGGTAAAAATGTTTTCCCCCTGTCCCCTCCCCCAGCCGCCAGCCTGCACGTCCGGTGTGCACCCGGCACCGGAGTCCTCAGCTCCAGTAAGTAAAAATGTTTTCCCCCTGTCCCCTCCCCCAGCCGTCAGCCTGCACGTCCGGTGCACACACGGCATCGGAGTCCTCAGCTCCTGTAAGTGGAAATTTTTCCCCCTCCTTCGGCCGCCAGCTCACACTTCTGGTGCGCACCCGGGACCGGAGCCTGCAGCTCCAGTAAGTATAATCTTCTCCCCCCTGTCCCCTCCAGCTGCTGCCAGGGGACCCCGGCACTGACCTGAGCTCCAGGGTCCCGGTCTTCTCGTCTATGTGCTGGATGCCTGTCACACTGTTCGCTCCAGCGCCTCTGTTATTATGCCTGCAAGCCCTGCTGCTCTCTGCTCATACATCCCCCATGTACTGCAGTGTATGAGTGGATTTCCATGGATGAGGGGGGTTAAGTATCTCTGGACAGTGTTTATATTTAATCTGACTATAACTCCCCTCATCCTTGAGAATACATCAATGTACAGTAAATCAGTGTATTCTTTAGGATGATGGGTATTATAATCACATAAGTGTCATCCACAGATCCCTCATAACAGAGTGTCATCTACAGATCCCTCATAACAGAGTGTCATCCACAGATCCCTCATAACAGAGTGTCATCCACAGATCCCCCCATAAGTGTGTCATCCACAGATCCCCCATAAGTGTGTCATCCACAGATCCCCCCATAAGTGTGTCATCCACAGATACCCCCATAAGTGTGTCATCCACAGATACCCCATAAGTGTGTCATCCACAGATACCCTCATAGGTGTGTCATCCACAGATACCCCCATAGGTGTGTCATCCACAGATACCCCATAAGTATGTCATCCACAGATACCCCATAAGTGTGTCATCCACAGATCCCCTCCATAACAGTGTCATCCACAGATCCCCTATAATAGTGCATCCACAGACCACCAATAGTTCAAACCCCACCAAAAGCACACCTTTTGGTTGAAAATATATTTTTTCTTATTTTCCTCATCAAAAACCTAGGTGCGTCTTATCATCAGGTGTGTCTTATAAAGCGAAAAATACGGTAATCACAAGGGGTGGGGGGGCATAAAGAGCACAGACACAATGACAACCAGCATCCAGAACTTGGACCAAAGATCTGTACATTAACAACACAAGAAATTAATGTAACCACACCAACCAATAGCGGATTGCTACATGCGGAGATAGAGTCAACAATTATTAGAACCCCAAGCACAAACCAACATGAAGACTCTTCACCAAACAGCAAGTGGCCCGTAAGCCACAATGTCTGAATACAGTACTAATTATAGATCAAACAAGTCACAGCAGTTATCAACGATCCACACTTCACCAATCCAACCAATATCATCATACATACGGGTACAAACAATCTTCAAGACCATCAGCAGCAGACTCAGCTGGCAAAAACTGCATAACAGAATTTCCCGGCCATTAAAATAATATTGTCATCCCTGCTGCCCAGAAAGCATGTGCCCAAGGATACCATCCAAACCATTAACACTGAACTAGCAGCTAAGATCAGCTCTGTTCCAAACGTCACCCTGGCACAACACACCACCATCAACCACCTTCATCTATATGACAGCAAACACCTCAGTCAGGCTCCTGGCCAAAGAAAGGAAGGACATTGTACTAAACAGAACCCTCCAGCCTAGACCCTACATAGGCCAATTTGGAGACAACAGGGAAAGTCCACCGACAACGCAAAGACCTCAAGTATCAAACGCCACACCACAACCAGGAAACAAGGCCCTGTTCCCCAACACGGGACACCAGAGGCAAAAACCATGGAGGAAACCACTCACCTCACACAGAGAATTACAGGGCGGAGATAATACAAGAGAAAAACCCTGCTCAGAACTTTATGTAGAACATTTAAATGACTGGACAATACAAACCTTATCTATCATACCAGAACCAGTTAAACCCCCAGCTCGTCCTATGAAACCCGCTCATTACAAAGTATAAGGACCCGCGATGGCATCCTTTATAATCAGCAGCTGGAACATTCAAGGTCTGAATGTGTCAGCCTTCGGATGTAAAGTACATGATCCAGACTTCACCCAAAGTTTAAGAAACATTGACATTCAAACATGGATCTCTGTCCCGGCCCTAAAAAATAAAACCACCAAACTTGGCCGCTGTTCGGGAGGAATACTAGTGTGGTATAAAGTGGAGCTCTATGAGCAGATCAGACCAGTGAAACAGGGAAACAGACATATCTGGATCAGAATAGACCGCTCCATTCTCACCTCCCAGTCCGACATCTACCTCTGTGCGGCCTATATACAACCACCTGAGTCTACCTACTACAACCCAGAATGTTTTGAGATCCTGCAAAGGGAAGCTGCCCACTATCAAACCATGGGGAAAGCCCTTATAATGTGAGACCTCAATGCCAGAACAGGCAGGGAAGAGACTACCTGACTATAAATGGAAACATCTATATCTATGGCGCACAGACCAACAGTGACAGCTCAGTACATACAGAGAAGAACAGTTACAACAGCACGGTAAATAGAAGTGGCAAAAAATTGTTGAATCTTTGCCGAAGCCTAGGACTCCATATCCTCAACAGTCGCACCAAGGGAGAATCTCTAGGAAGGACTACATTAAACTCCCATGTGGGTAGCAGTGTAGTGGACTACGCCATCACAGACATGGACCCTGCAAACATTGGGGCCTTCATAGTCAGCCCACAATTGCACTTGTCTGATCACAACCAAATATCCCTATATATTAAGTCCACAAACAAACCACCAGGACAATTATCTAAGCAGGCGGGGCTCTATACACTACCTCCATCTTATAAGTAGTCCAAGACATTGGCTCAGAACTATAAAGAGGTGCATAATAAACCAGAAATACAAGGGATGCTCTACTACTTCAACAACAAGGTGTTTGAGATAAACCCAGAAGGAGTTAATCAAGCTGTAAGAGATCTTAATAATATATTTAACACAATGGCAGAAATGGCTGACCTGAAAAAGTATAGCCACCTGAAGCAAAAAGAAGATAACGCCAACACTTGGTTTGATGAGGAGTGCAGAGCTGTATGGAAAACCTTAAGATCGGCCTCAAACAAAAAGCATAGAGATCCCAACAACACCAACCTACGGGAAGTCTACGACATAACGCAAAGGCAATACAAAACCCTCCTCAGAAGGAAAAAGCAAGAATATACCTCAACCAACCTTACACAGCTTCAAGATGCCCTCCAAGATAACTCCTTCTATGGAACCACCTGGGCACAAATGAGAAGAAAAACAACCTCCATATTCAGAATGGCAACATCTGGCTCCAGAATTTCAGAGACCTCTACAGAGACATCCCAAAAGAAAAACGTAACCCAGACCAAGAACAAATGAGGTCAAAACTGAAGAGCATGGAAGAGATACTTAAAGATTTCCAAAACCCGCTAGACTCACCCATAACACTGCAGGAGATATCAGAGAGAATATTGACCATAAAAGGTAAGCACAGATGGCATCCAACCAAAATGATTAGGTACCAGCAATACAGGCAGCCATAGTAAAACTTTACAACATTGTGATAAGCGCTGGCTACTTCCCCCAAGCCTGGAACCAAGGTGTCATAACCCCAAGCCCCAATACACAAGACAGGGGACAGGTATGACCCGGCCAACGACCGAGGTCAGCAGCAATCTGGGAAAGCTATTTAACAGTATCCTGAACCAGAGAATCCTTGGCTTTCTCACCCAGCACAATGTACTCAGTAAATGCCAAGCAGGGTTAATGCCAAACCACTGCACCATAGACCACGTCTACACCCTGAACCACCTAATCCAGAGCCATGTCCGCAACACAAAGCAGGGAAAGATATACGCTTGTTTCGTGGACTTTGAAAATGCCTTTGACTCGGTGTGGCACCCAGGATTGCTCCTAAAGCTATTGGAGAGCGGAATAGGAGGAAAGAGATACGACATCATCAAAAGCTCCTACACCAAGAACCGATGCAGCGTGAAGGTAAATGGAAAAAGAACAGCTTACTTCCAGCAGAGCCGAGGAGTCAGACAGGGCTGCAGCCTCAGTCCAACTCTCATTAACATTTACATCAACGAGCTGGCAGCAGTTCTGTAGTCCTCTTCAACACCAGGTCTCATCCTCCATGATACTGAGGTGCAATTTCTCCCCTATGCGGATGACCTTTACCTACTATCACCAACTAAGAAAAGTTTTCCTAGACCAGCTAGTCATTCTGGAGAAAATCAGCAACACATGGGTCCTTCCCATTAATTTAAAAAAGACCAACACTATGGTGTTCCAGAGAAGGAAAACAAAGTCAGCCAGGCCCTCTACCTTCAAGCTACACAACCACCCTCCTACAGCCTCCAACAGGTACACCTACCTGGGCCTGATAATTGACCAAACTGGGAGCTTCAAATCAGCTATTAAGGAGCTGAAAGACAAAGCATGCAAGACCTTCTACAACATCAGAAGACGACTGTACCACCTTGAAGCACCATTAAGGGTCTGGCTTAAAATCTTTGACTCCATAATTGCACCAATCCTCCTGTATGGCAGTGAAGTATGGGGCCATCACACATACCCTGACTGGTAAAGATGGGATTCCAGCCCAACAGAAATATTCCACCTGGAATTCTGTAAGCATCTCTTCCAGGTCCATCGGATCACCTTGTCGAGGGGAGCTGGGCAGATTCCCTCTACACTTTAAATCCAGAAGAGGGCGCTATCATTATGGGGCCATCTACATGGTAGTAGTGAAGGCTCCTATCACCATAAAGCCTTGCTACACCAAGAGATCCCAGGCAAGGCAAAGCCCCAAAATCAACTTACTGAAACCCAGCCCGACCAGAAAATCACCCCACACCACCTCACAAAAGCCGGTATCAGGAATACAGTAAACAAAAGACAAGAGGAATACGTCAGTGAATGGATGAAGGAGGTGAGAGCATACCAGAAGCTGACGGTGTACCAGAGCCTGCAGAGAGACTACAAACTGGCCCCATATCTGGAGAAACTAGGGAGAGACCGTAAAATCCTGAGCCGCTACAGACTGAGCGCCCAGAGCCTGGCCGTCGAATCCGGACGGCATCGACAAAGCTACATACCTAGAGAAAGCAGACTGCATGCAGTGCCACCTGAAGGCGGTGGAGGATAAGGCCCATTTCCTGATATACTGTCCCAAATACTCAGCAGTGAGGGACATCCACTTTAGGGAGACTATCTGATCTACTCCCAGACTTCAGCTTCATGGAGGAGGAAGAGAAGCTGTCCATCCTGCTCGGAGAGGAAGAGAACACTGTGGACACAGCATCACAATATATCAGTGCCTGCCACAGACTGAGAGGAGCCTGATGTGCCATGAACTCCGATACACCGATCCTGGGTGTGTCCCCATTTCTCAACCCCCTATTTTCCACATGCTTTGGCAATACTAGTGTATAATTTTAGACCTGCCAATAAAGCTTTATTGATTGATTGATAAATATTAGCTAGGTAGATAGATAGATAGATAGATAGATAAAAGATAGATAGATATTAGATAGATAAATATTAGATAGATATTAGATAGATGATAGACAGATAATAGATAGATAGATAGATAGATAGATAGATAGATAGATAGAAGCATGCTGTCTATTTAACATGTTCACTTGTTATTCTCGTCCGCTCTGAGTCAATTAATTGGTATTCATACCTGGGAATACTTTATGAATAAATTGCTCGTTTATTCAGATCTTAGTAAACAAGGACTTGAGATCTTACACAGAAGCTGCAAGTTTGCAACTCTTGGCTGACCCACATTCCTCAGCCTAGTGATTCCCCCTCCACTTATTCATCTAGCCTGGTACCACCTCACGGCTGACATGGTCACGTGTGAAGTGCGGTTTTATAGCATCAATCTCTGTGCTGATTATGAAATATTTACAATTAAAACTGTAACATATTTAATGCATGAAATCTACTCATATACTACTCGTATACTACTCATGCACTACTGATACACTACTCATATACTACTAATATACTACTCATATACTACTAGTATACTACTCATATACTACTCATGCACTACTCATACACTACTCATATACTACTCATATACTACTCATATACTACTCATACACTACTCATACACTACTCATACACTACTCATATACTACTAATATACTACTCATATACTACTCATATACTACTCATACACTACTCATATACTACTAATATACTACTCATATACTACTCGTATACTACTCATATACTACTCGTATACTACTCATATACAACCTATGGTAAGGAACAAAGAATGCATAAGCATGGAAGCAGGATTCCCCATGACTCCCCCCTTACTTCTGTATCATTGATGTATCTAGAAATTGTGAGCGGCCATAACTGCCATATTTGAACTAACCTGTATTTACTATAGAGTTAATCTTGTCCAATGAATATTTTACCCCCTGGTACAATATAGAGAACATCATTTCTATTAAATTGTGTGAATATTCTTCACGAACGTCCATCAAATCAAAATCACAATCTAAATGTTCAATATTAACCCCTTAATGACTGCCTGCTGTCTTTTGACTGTGTGCGTGCAGGTCCCCAGCGCATGAAGCACTGTCTTTTGGTGGAGCTGTGGCTAGGGTAGAGGGGTAAATGGCTGCCAAATCACTCCGGCACAGAGAACTGCCTGTGTTCCTGGTGTTGGCTTTTGCTTAGCAGCCAGGGACAGACTAAGCTCCAACCTCAACTGTAAGGCTACTTTCACACTAGTGTTTCTCTTTTCTGGTATTGAGATCCTGCAGAGGATCTTAATACCGGAGAAAAACGCTAACGTTTTGTCCCCATTCATTGTCAATAGGGACAAAACATAACCTAAAAGAACGGAATGCTCCAAAATGCATTCTGTTCCGTTTGGCATGCGTTTCCATACCGGAGAGCAAACCATAGCAAGCTGCGGTTTTCTTTCCGTCATGGGATGCAGAGCAAAACGAATCCGGCCTGACACAATCCGACACAATAGAAAATGGATCTGGCGCCCATTGACTTACAACGGTTTTAGGCTGGTTGCGAATAGTCGGGCGGCACTGCGTGAAGGTATGGGTGTGCTGTTAGCGGACGTCACTCCGGATGCTTGAACGAAGGAAGGACCCGGCACTCCTTTGTACTGCAATTATATCAGGTTTATTCGCCACTCATAGAAAAAAGGATGCTGCTCACATTGTTTTGATAAAGGCACTTGCATGTGCCGAAACGCGCGTCACCTCTTCTATGAGTGGCGAATAAACCTGATATAATTGCAGTATAAAGGAGTGCCGGTTCCTTCCTTCTTACAATGGTTTTAGAGACGGATATGTCATTGCTATGTTTAAGATAATACAATCGGTTCTGTTCATACCGGATGCAGATGGTTGTATTATCGGAAGCGTTTTTGCTGATTCCTTCCCGATCAGGCAAAAAGGTGTGAAAGTAGCCTTAAACCTTTGATTATCCCACGATCCATACTGCAGCATCATCAAAGGGGACTGCCCTGCCTCCTCAGGGACCCGATCATAGCTGGGAGTGATACTCACATAGAGGATAATATATTAGCATACAGGAGTATCTTACAGTTAGATTTTTTTTTATAAAACAGTAGTTCCATAACGGGATTTTTTTTTTTTTTTTTTTTTAAATAAAGTAATAAAAAATCATAGCCATTATTTACTGTAAAATATATTGTATTCTGTACACGTTAAAGGGGTTTTCAGAGAATTAATTACTGATGACCTATTGTCAGGCTAGGTCATCAGTGTCTGATTGCTGGGGGTCCGACACCCGGGATCCCGCCGATTCTGTCAGTTTTTCCTAGGTCAGTGACGACACGTTGATCGGTCAGCCCCATAGAAGTGAATGGGATGAGCGCAATACAAAGCACAGCCGCTGTACAGTGTAAGCTGCGAGAAGCCTGTGCCACTCACAGGAGCACTGCTGCCTTCTCAAGACACCTGAACAGCGAGGGTCTCGGTTGTCGGACCCCCCACTGATTAGATACTGATGACCTATCTGGAGAATAGGTCATTAGTTATAAATTCTGGAAAATACTTTTAATTAAATAAGATATTAGGTATCCACGCAGCCATAATAACCTGAGGAATTTAATTATCAGAATATTTTGTATGAAACCTGAAAAGCTGAAATAAAAAAAATAAAAAAATGACAACTGCTGTAATGCAGACAAAAACGGGGGAAAAAAAGTTTATGGTCATTAAGGCCTTTTCAGGCTTGGTTATTAAAGGGTTAAAAAGTGCTTTTTAGCCTATACAATAACTTTTACGAGTTTAAAATTGTCCCACTGATTCCAACTGAAATTAGATAGATAGTTTCACGGCGACGGTGGCGTCCCTAGATCCCATTTGGGCAGGCTGCCCCCGAACAGGTGACCCCTGGCGGGGACGCCATGCCCCCTGAGAGAGTGTGCGACTGCCTATGACAAGTGGACTATTATATATATGTAACTATTGAACTACAACTTGTCTTTCCATGTGATGTATGTCGGATCTTAAATTTTGGAAGCCAATAAAGAACCAATTATTTTTACACGTCAGAAGCTGGAGTCGATCCTTTGTTTCTGGACATTTCAAGTGTGGCTGGGTTCAAGCCCTATCCTCCGTGCTCCACATGGGTGATCTGAGGTGAGAGCTGCAATCTTCTGTCTTTGTATATAACTATTGATACATAAGATTACGGGAGTATGTTTGAAAGGGTGATAATGGCGGGATGCCACTAGCCTGATTTATATTGTTTGACTCCCCTTTTGAGTAATCATTATAGAAATAGTATAGTATGGATTGTCCGCTGGTGTGAATGGCGGTCATATGACTCCGTCATGTGTTCGACAGACTGTTTCCACCTTACTGAGGGGTGGAGCATGCTCAGTTGATGCTCAGCGCGAGGTCGCTATCTTGGTTGTGGGCGCCTATGTCTCCTATGTGATAGAATAGTCTCGCGGGATGAAAAGCACTTTACGCCTGCGCACTACGCAATCTCGGACGCTGATCGGGTCCTGCTGTCTCAAGCTACACGTGAGAAACTTTGATTGAATGAGTAATTTGTTTTTAATTAACACGATCGTGCACACCTGAGATGTGATATTGTGTAATGATGTTATGCACTGTAACCAGATGAATTTATGGACACAACATTGGCGCATAGCACTTCATGACTTATTGTCTGGTTTTATTGAGATACAATTATGCACATTCTCCTGTACATTGTTTTAACACTGTTTTTATGGATATTGATGTATAATTATGTAATCACCTTGTTAAGTATGTATGCTATATAAGCACTTGGTTTTGCACTATGTATTATCGCTGGACAAAGGCTCCATGGAGTGAGCTGAAACGTTGCTGTTACCACATGGGTTAATAAAATGCCCTCTGTTTTTCACGGATATTTGAGTGCTGCCTTGGCTCTTTTTCCACATATCTAATAGGACCGGGTCCGTGGTCTGCTCCAAGGAATTGCACCAGCTTTGATTTGTGTGCTGCTCTGCAACTTTTTTAATAGATAGATAGATAATAGATAGATATGTAGATAGATAGATAATAGATAGGTAGATAGATAGGTAGATAGATAGGTAGATAGATGATAGATAGATAGATAGATAGATAGATAGATAGATAGATAATAGATAGGAGATAGATAGATAATAGATAGATAGATAATAGATAGGAGATAGATAGATAATAGATAGGATAGATAGATAGATAGATAGATAGATAGATAGATAATATATAAATATGTAGATAGATAGATAGATAGATAATAGATAGATATGTAGATAGATAGATAATAGATAGGTAGATAGATAGATAGATAGATAGATAGATAGATAATATATAGATAGATAGATAGATAGATAGATAGATAGATAGATAGATAGATAGATAGATAGATAGATAATAGATAGGAGATAGATAGATAGATAGATAGATAGATAGATAATAGATAGATAATAGATAGATAGATAGAGTAAATGGATACAGTAGATATAGATAGATGATAGAGTACAGATAGATAGATAGATAAATAGATAATAGATAGATAGATTGATAGATAGATATGAGATAGATAGATCATAGAAAGATATATAATAGATAGATATGTCGATAGATAGATAAGAATAGATAGATAGATAGATAGATAGATAATAGATAGATATGTAGATAGATAGATAGATAGATAATAGATAGATAGATATGTAGATAGATAGATAAGAATAGATAGATAGGTAGATAGATAGATAATAGATAGATATGTAGATAGATAGATAAGAATAGATAGATAGATAGATAGATAGATAATAGATAGATATGTAGATAGATAGATAGATAGATAGATAGATAGATATGTAGATAGATAGATAGATAATAGATAGATATATAGATGACAGATAGATAGATAGATAGATAGATAGATAATAGATAGATAGATATGTAGATAGATAGATAGATAGATAATAGATAGATATATATGTAGATAGATAGATAGATAGATAATAGATAGATAGATATGTAGATAGATAGATAGATAATAGATAGATATGTAGATAGATAGATAGATAGATAGATAATAGATAGATAGATATGTAGATAGATAGATAGATAGATAATAGATAGATATATATGTAGATAGATAGATATAGATAATAGATAGATATGTAGATAGATAGATAGATAGATATAGATAGATAGATAGATAGATAGATAGATAATAGATAGATAGATATGTAGATAGATAGATAGATAATAGATAGATATGTAGATAGATAGATAGATAATAGATAGATATGTAGATAGATAGATAATAGATAGATATGTAGATATATATGTAGATAGATAGATAGATAATAGATTGATATGTAATTAGATAGATTTGAATAATAAAAAATATTATATGTCATTTATTTTATCATTGCTTAAACCTTTCTTGATATCAGAATTGCCAGGTTTCTCATGTCTGTGTGAACAGAACCTTATCGAGCATTTACTCTGTATGTGGTGCCAGCACATGGCCGCCTTCATCTCCGCGTGCTGGGTGCATAGGGCTCCGTTCACACCTGTGCCCTCCACTGCAGATTATGTCAAAAAAAGCCAGAGGAAATTACATGCTGCTTTATTCTGTAAAATGCTGCCTCCCTATCCCAGACAATGAGGTTTATTGGGCGCTGCTCGTGTCGGTCATGCTCCCATTGTTGTGCCTGTCTATAATCCACACTGCTGGCACAGCACAGAGTAGCCGTACTATACACTGCAGCTCTGCTTCTCTGCACTAACAACCCCTCAGGCATGGATGTGTAAGACAGCAATGATGGAATCCTTATACCCAACAAAGCACCTGACTTCTTAGTAACTTCCACCTGTCAGATGAGGGAATAAGGGCCTCAATAAGACCTGATAACGGGAACATATTCCTCTCTGGATAAGTACAGTGTATGTGTCCTGCCTGCAGTCTTCCTAATATGTTAGTTAGAGGGTCATCGTAGAAGAGATAATGATTGATTATCCTCAGGACCGGTCATTATGACCTCAGCGGGGGTCCACGTCTGACCAGCTGTTTGAGGGATCACTGACGGCACAGCTGCGCTCGCTGGAGCTCCTGGCAGCTTTCCAAGCACAGCGCCGTGCATTGCATAGTGGCAGTACTTTATATTGCAGCTCAGCCTCATTGACCTGAATGGGGCTGACCTACAACTAGGCCATGTGACTGTTGTGCAGTGATGTCACTGGCCCAGGAAGAGGAAGGCCTCTTCTAGCAGCTGGGGTCCTGGGCGTCGCACCTCCACAGATCTGATACTGATGACCCAGACCTTTTCCTGGATAACCCCTTTAAGGTTGGTGATGAGGCTCTGATAAATGCCTCCCAGTGACAGTTCATTGTGCAAACAATCTGATCAAAATGTTCTGTCACATGACCTCTTCCTACTGCAAATAGATGGAAGGATAAAAGGTTGACATTGTTGAGAAGTGATAAATGACAAAAGCTAAATCCCTCGGGCCATTATCTTACCATTAGCAGCCTGATGTGGCAGACAATTTACTAATGATTAAGATATTAAATAATATATTCTTTATTTTCCTCACTAGCAGAAGGACCGGCTTCACACGGGTATATTTCATCTATTTCCTTTCATGTTTCCCCCATAACAGTGACCTCTACAGCCTTTAACAGTAAACTCCGCAGTCCCCCACCCTTTAACACTGACCCCCCCCCCCTACAGTGCCACGTTCCTTTAAAATGGGACCTCCACAGCAGCCCATCCCCTTAACTTTGACCTTCACAGCAGCCCACCCCTTTAACAGTGAGTTTCACAGCACCCCACTCCCTTCACAGTGGCCTCCTCAGGGGCCCGCCCCCTTAGCAGTGAGCTCCACAGTACCCTGCTGCCTTAAAGGGAACCTGTCACCGGTATTTTGTGTGCAGAGCTGAGGACATGGGTTGCTAGATGGCCGCTAGCACATCCGCAATACCCAGTCCCCATAGCTCTGTGTGCTTTTATTGTGTAAAAAAAACGATTTGATACATATGCAAATTACCCTGAGATGAGTCCGAGCTTCAAAATATGACTCTTCTCTGGTCACACAAATAAGATAGAAATCTTTTATGTTAATTTGCATAAAAGGCGGGAAGTACAAAATGCATAATACATATTGAATTTATCTGCAAATGAAATTAAAAGTGTAATTTATATGTTTAGGGTAACACAATGAACATTTAGAACCGCTCAGTGAGGGTAGCATAGTAGAGGTGACAGGTTCCCTTTAACAGTGACCTTCACAACAGTTGCCGCTTTAATAGTGGCCCCTACCCCCTTAACAGTGACTTCCACAGTGTCCACCCTTTAACAGTGACCTCCACAACAGCCCACCTTCTTTAACAGTGAGTTTCACAGCACCCCACTCCTTTGAAAGTGACCTCCTCAGGGGCCCACCCCCTTAACAGTGACCTCCATAGTACCCCGCCCCTTAACAGTGACCTCCACAGTACCCCGCTCCCTTAACAGTGACTTCACAGTACCCTGCTGCCTTAACAGTGACCTCCACAGCAGTTGCCCCTTTAATAGTGGCCCCTGCCCCCTTAGCAGTGACCTCCACAGTGTCCATCCCTTTAACAGTGACCTCCACAGCACCCTGCCCCTTTCGGTACCTATTTGATTAGGAACACAATATGAGGGTGGGTTCATATCACATTTTTCCTATCTTTCCCATATGTAAAACTGATGCCTCAGACTGATGCCATACAGTTCACCACAGAGTTCCATTGTAAAAAAAATAAAGTATACGTTTTCTTACGTACACATTTTTTTTTTTTACCGGACTGTGCAGGATACATGAATGTGGTTTGTTGCGTTTTCCTCGCCCACTGAGGAAGGGGTGTATACCCTAAAACGCGTCTGGACCAGTTGGGACAGTGAGCCGTTCCCCAAGAAATCAAGATCTACGAGGAGGAAATAACCATAACCATATCGGGGTGACTTTCGCATCTGGAGCACTACCCTGTCTCGAATTAGTGGCTGCATCTTTAAGAAGGATCAATTGTTTTACTACCATTCCAGCCGAGGAGTCACGTCAGACGTGACGTTTGAAACTCCATACCACGTGGGACGCCGCGTTTGGGTAAGATCGGCTGTGTTTGTGATCCATTATATCAAGCCAGTGACGGAACAGGGTAAGAGATTCCCTTCACGATTATTGATAAATCTGACTATTCGAATTTACTGGAGGATTTAAATCGGACAGTACAGAATATGATTTTTCTGACAGAGTCAGATTGACACAGGCTTGAGTTACGAATTTTCCAAGTGTATAAAGACCCGGTGCGATTATTTCTATTGTGGAGACTGCTGATTATTCGCATATACGAATTTGTGGACTTTCATGCTTGTCTGACGAATTTTTCTCAGGGCCCTTTTCCATTGGGTATTCATATTATTTATGCATTTTATCATATTTTATGGATGTTTTTAACATTGTTATTGTTTGATGCATTGGCGTGTTTATAGGATTAATAAAATCTAGCCATTATTCACTTGCTGTTTGTATTCCCTTACACGGAGTGCCCCTCATTTACCTACTATTTTTTCGCATCTATTTGGGCGGTTTGGGTGGACCGAGAGGTGAGCACCCTTATCTATTCGGTCTATAGGTTGAGTCACTGGTTTACACTAGTTTTTTCAACTATTACTAGAGTATTACTCTATTTAGAACATTTTAAGGAAAGTTCTAAAAATGTTTAGTTACTCTTTAATGGCGAAATGTAAGAATGCATCAGTCATTCCCTTACTGCATATTTGTGACATGCATGCCCTGTTGATGAATATATTGTAGACAAAAAAAAAAAAAAAGGACAGAGCTGGCATGTGTAACACCCCAGAGTTATGATACTAAAGTCCTCTACCCCACTACTATCTTCTAAGAGCCTTTACACTGTCATTAGATGTAAATTATATTATGTCATGTTAAATTCAATTGTTCCTTGTCATTTTCCAGGTTTACCAGCAGGTGGCAGCAATGCATTGGCCAGGTACAAGTCCTAGTTTAGTGTATCTAGGTTGGAATGGATTATTCCAGCTTAGCTCCTCCTCTGTGGAGGTATGGACTGTTCCCACCTTCTGCAGCATGAGTGAAGAAGGAAGTTAGAGTTAGTGTAGCCCATCCCCTGCTATGGGTAGGGTGTGTGTGTGTGAGGAGATCCCCTGCATAGGGAAGACAGCAAGGATCTTGTCTCAGCTGAGACCTGATCACATTCCCAGCTGAGCTCCTTCAGCTTCAGCTGGATGAAGAAGCAGACAACCACAGACAACCTCCAGAGTCCCAGGAAGAAAGTATCCCCTGAGAAACCAACTGTGAGTTAAGTCCAGAGACCTAGGAGAAGCCATTCCCTCCTCAGCTAGTCTGTCCCCACAAAGCAGAAGGTACAGAAAAGTGCAGAAGATTAATTCCTGCCACAGTTACAGAGAAACCAAGCAGACACCCTATCCTGCAAGTTCCCCACATATCAAGCAATAGCAATTATTCCTGCCAATGACTGCCAAAACCTGCTGGGGACAGAGACCAAAGCTGTATACTGCTTGGATACAAGTTATCTTCAGTAAAGAAATGTTTGAACTTCATCTAAAGGTCTGGACATCATTTCTGCTCCAAGGTTCCTCTATTACTCCTACTATCACTACACTAAAATGTATTGCAAGTGAGCCAGGAGTCCAGCCGTACCCAGGTAGGAGACACCGTTGACACAATTATCTCTACCTTATAGATACATTAAAGGCCATTACCCCACTTTGGCATTCCTCATCTGGGACGTGCATTATAACACCTTGGAAGGGCCCTGTGATAGTACCCTGCGCACGCTGCAATTGGCGTCACTTACAAATGCAGAACTATTATCCACCCGTATCCTAGCCCACTGCATAAGTGGCGTCAGCGTACCCGTTCCTGGTCACTGCACATGGTCGGCATGTTCTAATCAGAATAAGTAGCATGGAGCTTTAACCACTTCTTCAGGCACATTTGGACATGTTGGAAACAGCAACATCTTCATGAATATGTAATTCACCCGGAACAGCAGCACGCCTAGTAAAATAACAGTGGTACTGCTCCTATGTTATTGTTACAACTATACTACCTTATGCAGAGAAGACATATAACGGTATTATATGTAGAGCTGTATAGCTGAAGCATCTTTTTTTTTACAAATATGAAAGTATCACCACTATAATTATGCCTAGGGGCACGCACCGTCTCATATTTCCACACAGAATCGTGTGTCTATGCCTTTTACGTCACGGTGCCCTAGATGTAGTGTCACAGCGCCTGCTTCATTATGATTCATTCATGCTACCTCAAATGATTTCTGGATTATCCCTTGTGACAAATCACCAAATCTAAAAACACTGACTTGTAATCTTACGTCTTATAGCTTGAAGATGTAAATATCAAATTGGAGGGACTGTGTACAGCTCTAAATAAAACCTGCCATCTGCTTCATTAATAATGGGTGCTAGCTTCAGAATCTAATGACCTTACTACTGAATTGTTTGGATGCTAATATGCTAGCAACTAAAAAATGTTATTTTTGATGCTTCACTACAACGCAACATACTGACATAGTGGGCTTTACTTAAGGTTAGTTCCTGATTGTATCCGGTGTTGCCTCGAAGCTGTGCGCTCTGGAAAGGAGAGGGTGAAAAAACATACTAAAGCCTCATGCACACAACCGTTTTTCGGGTCCGCATCCGAGCCGCAGTTTTTGCGGCTCGGATGCGGACCCATTCACTTCAAAATATGCAGACAGTACTCCGCATCCGTTGCTCTGTTCCATGGCCCCGCAAGAATAGGTATGTCTACAATGGGCCGCCCGTTCCATTCCGCAAATTGCGGAAGGCACGGGGACGGCTTCAGTTTTTTGCGGACCGCAAAAAACGGAACGGTCGTGTGCATGAGGCCTAACAAGGATTAGCGATCCCAATAAATAGTGATGAACGAAGTATTGTAAAATTCTATTCGGCTGCCTCGACAAATTTAACTAAAAAATTTGCTTTGTGACTACGGTAATTATTTCACAAAGCGCATGTCTTTGTAAGTAGTGTGTGTAATGACAGGGAGTGGTGCTCCCCTCAGATGCCGCGTTCATAACTGATTGCAGCATCTACACAAAGAGTAAAATAAAACAATAAAAAAAAATCATTCTTATCTCATCCATTGGATTGTGATGAGCCGGCAGCCGCCTGTCATGACTGAAAATCTCATAGGGCTTGCGATGACGCCTTTGCGTCGGCTGGCGGGGTGACGTTATACGTCACCGCACAAGAGATTTTGTGCGAGATCTTCATATAAGATGGTGACGGCCGGCTCGTCGTGACCAAATGGAGCAGGTATGTTTTTATTTTTTACAGCCATTCAGGGAAAATCGATTTGCAGCCACAAAACACAAGGAAATTGGGCTTTGCAGCAAATCGAATTTTCCCTGAAATTTGGAATAAAGTCCTCTTTGTGGACTTCGATTCGCTCATCACTACCAATAACAGCTTTATCTGCTGCAGATTTGGAGATTTTTAACTCTTTGGTTCCAGAGAACACAGCTTACAGAGAACAGTGATTGTAGCATGTCTTTCTTTAATTGAACTGCTCCTTTAAGCCTCTCTTACATTTTCATGTCCATTTGGTATCCATGGAAAGACCTTTCCATGTTTCATCCGTGAAGATCAAGGATCTGTGTTTGGTCTGTGTGTCCAGTTTTTGCCCTCTGTGTTATCCGTATTTCATGGAAACTGCTCAATTGAAAATTAATTTCAAGAGCATCTCCTACCAGTGGTCAGTGAGAAAGGGACCAAACATGGATACCATCCGTGATGTGTCAGTGATTTTTCACTGACTCATAGACGTCAACGGGCATGTTGGGTATGCATAAAGACCCAAAATAGTGCATATCTCCATGTGTTTTCACTGAACAAACACATTAAATTCAATGGATACATGTGCTTTCTATGGAAAATGCAGTTTGCCGGAAATGTGAACTGCCTTAGGCTGATTTCACGCAGTCAATGTTTGGTCAGTGTTTCATCAGAGATTTCCATCAGTGACTGTGAGCAAGACCAGGTGTGGGTGAAAAACATAAAAAAGGAGTGAAGCTTTCCATTATATCTTAGCTCTGTTGAAAATCACAGAAATCACAATTGGGTGTATGGATATACAAAGGCTAATAATTACTGTTCCCCAGCTTGGAAGGGGGAGGGGAGTTTAAATCCAAATATTCCACAATATTTTCTTTAAACAAAATAATAAAAGCTAATTTTTAATAATATGGAATATTTGGGGGTTAACATCCAGTTGGTGAACAGTAATTATCTTTGTTTACCCTGCCAGCTTTGGCTAACAATTACTGATCACTGATCAAACACTGACAGAACACTGACTGTGTGAAAGTGGCTACAGTCTGTAATAAGTAATAATGCTGCTATCATCCTTGTACTATTTATGCCCCAGTTAAATTAGACCAGATTAGGGATGCTTGTAACACACTAAGGGCTCATGCACACGACCGTATGGCTTTTTCAGTGTTTTGCGGTCCGTTTTTTACGGATCCTTTGTTCCGTTTTTTGTTTCTGTTGTGTTTCCGTTTCCTTTCTGTTTTTCCATATGCCATATACAGTATACAGTAATTACATAGAAAAAATTGGGCTGGGCATAACATTTTCAATAGCAGGGCCGGCGCTTCCATAAAGGCAAGGGGGGAAATTGCCTCCGGGCCCCTGAGTCCTTAGGGGCCCACTACACGACACCGGCAGGACACAGGGAAATGACCGCTTCCATTGTGGAAGCGCTCATCTCCATAGTCATCTGATGCCTGTGCTGTGGGGCAGGGGCGGCTGGATCAGGCGGCACAATGACATCATCGCGCCGCCTGAGCCATACAGCAAGGGGACACAGGCCGGAAGAGGCCTGCATTGTATAGCTGCCATGGAGGTAAGTATAAGTGTTTTTTATTATTTTTTATACCGGACTTTTACTGCAACATGGGGGGAGTGGGAGGCACTTAGAACTGCCACATGGGGGGGAGGGGGGGTTGGCACTTGATCCTGGCACATGGGGAGGTTTGGCACTTGATCCTGGCACATGGGGGGTTGGCACTTGATCCTGGCACATGGGGGGTTGGCACTTGATACTGGCACATTGGGGGGTTTGGCACTTGTTACTGGCACATGGGGGCATGGAGAGGCACTTGTTACTGGCACATGGAGGGGCATGGAGAGAGGCTCTTGATACTGGCACATTATTATGGGGCACTATGGGGGCTTCTACTGAGGCCACAAAGAAGGGGTATTTTATATGGGGGGCTCTGTGTGGTACTAGTATTATCAGGGGTATTATCTGTTTCTGCAGTATAGTATTGGGGAGCACAGCGGCACAGTATTGGGGGTAGTAGGATGATTTGTCCAGAAGATGGGAGGATGATGGAAAAGTAGTAAACTAAGATTTTTTTTTGCTGTCAAACTGCAGAGACGGAAAATGGCGACAAAATGGTGGTCTGGTCTGAAGGTCTGAAAAGAGAAGACAAGGACAGAGAACATCTACATCAAAGGAGACGTCACTGGATGTAGGAGGTATTAGGTGCTGTATTTCTGAAGTGATGGGGGGTGGCGTTAAAGTCAGCAAGTGTCGTGTGTGTGTGTGTGGGGGGGGCTTATTGTTTTTTGCCCCAGGGCCCCATTTCACCTAGAACCGTCCCTGTTCAATAGATGTTCCGCAAAAATGGAACGGATACGGAAGACATACGGATGCATTTTCGTATGTGTTCCGTTTTTTTTGCGGACCCATTGACTTGAATGGAGCCAAGCACCATGATTTGCGGACAAGTATAGGACATGTTCTATCTTTTAACGGTACAGAAATCAGAAATACGGAAATACTGAAACGGAATGCATACGGAGACAGTAGGGTTCCTGCACAGTTTTTAAGGACATATTCAGCATACACTGTAAACATTTTTTATACACAAAGAAAATTTCTGATAGGTTATAGGGTAAATATATTCAATATGATTGCCACGTGAGTTGCTCTTTTCCCCCTTAAAATCAGTATATTGCACTCGGAACTCCCACAGAAATGAATGGAGTGCATGCTGCGCATGTGTGGTGCTCTCTTCTTCACTTTCAGGGACCAATGCTGGAGATACTGTAGGTGCGGAACTCAGAGGTGGATTTTACTTTGATCCTATTGATATGCCATCAGAGGCCCCTTTATGATGGCCATACACATATAAAGGTGTCCAAATTTTCCCTCAACTGCACATGTTGGAGGTAAGAAGGATCAGGGTTTGGATTCACAATGCCTTAGCCTTTTGTTCTTAGTGGAGATAAGTTACCACCAGAGGTGTCTGGTGGTGGCTTTCTCCATTCTCTTCATTTGGAATACATTACATGTTCAGCTGAGCAAGCATGTTCATTGGAAGATCAAGAGGAATAGCTGTTGGCCAAATGAATATTTGTGGGACAGCTTTGTTTATCCTTATCACCTTGCACAATAGTTGCATATTCTGTAAGTGTATTTTCTCTTTAAAGGGCTACTGTTTTTTCACACAACTTTGCATAAATCAATAGTACATGTGAATATAAGAAACTTTGTAATATACTGTATCTTAGAGAAATTCCCTTGTCCTCCAGCTATCAGCTGCCCCGGTTCCTAAAGTAACCTTTTCTTTGAATTCTTTGATAAATCCAATGTGTTTGAGACAACATAATCTGCCTACTTACTAAAGGATCATATTACATCATCTTATAGAAGTCCATGAAGAGAAGGGGAAAGGAGGAATGAGCTACAGTGAGGCAGATAAGCTGAGAGACGCAGGAAGCAAGGATAAGCAAATAGTCAATCTTACAGTATATCTCAACACAAGTGTTTTATTCACATCTATTCAGCTCAATAGTTCTCCATACTGTCATATATGGTGCTTCCCACTGATGCTGGGTGATTGAGAGTTAGGAAGCAGGATCAGTGTATGTGCAAACGTCAGAAAAGTTATCTGGAAAGGCAGGTACACTTTAATATATTGGCTGCTCTGGTTCTTCCTTCTTGGTTTGTTTAAGCAGCTGCTGATCTGGCATAATGCCAGCAACATGTGGCAACTGCAGCCAGTCACTGGCCTGAACAATGTATCCTAGATGCCAGTGAGTGGTGCTGTTGACATGATGTTTGTGTTGCAGTCTGACAAACAAAGCTTGGCAGGGAGAACAAAAGTAGCCATATTGGATCTACTTGGTGAGTAGTGATGTGTTTTTTTAATTTTAGCTCATTTCCAAGCACTGTCTGGTTGATTGCCAAAAGGGGACAACCCCTTTACATGTCAATGCTAGTGAGATGTCAGTCTAGCATATGTGACTACTAGTCCCATTGATCTACTGGCCAATAATGGTCTCTCGTGATTTCCAGTTCTACACGGATCACTTAGAGCGACAGCGCTGGAATGGAGGGTGTTTTGAAAGGAAAGTTTTTGTTTTGTTTTTAACTCATTGCTGCAAGGCACTATTCCTTTTATTTATGTAGGACTGAAGTGACTTCTAACTTTCTTAATAACTTAATATTTCTTACTATAAATCATGGGCGTAACTATAGCTATAGGGGGTGCAGAGGTCACGGTCGCTACCAGGCCCAGGAGCCTGATGGGGCCCAAAGACCCTTGTGCCACATAAGAAGACACCGGGATTATATAAAGTGCATGCTGGTCAAGTTACACCTCTGGCAGGATGGAAAGGGTTAGGTCAAGAAATTGGCATGGGAGGGGGGCTGTCTCATTTTTTGCCTCAGGCAGCAGGAAGGCTATGTGCTTCCCTGGCCACAAAGCACTGAGGTATGTGGGCCCAGGATGAACTCTTGCTGTAGGGCCCATGAGCTGAGTGAGAATAAAAGAAACAAATTTAAAACAGATCACATGAATAAATGATTATTACATAATAGGACACGGATGCTACATGTGAATTACAACCATATTAAAACGCGGAGAGTACATTTTAAAAATAATTTCCTCAAAGTATTTTTATAGTCTGAAGTCAAACTCCTATGTGGCTAAACCAAGTGAGAAGGACTGATACACGGCCTCCTATATAGCCAATCAATTCGAGCACCGGCTTTAACCCCTGAAGTGAAGAAAATGCAAGGGTAACGTGCAATTCCAGCTGGAACTGATCTTTAAATCCATAGGAAAGCCATAGAACTATAGGACAAGGCCCATTCAGCTTTCCTCAAGAGATTTTCATAAGACTAGGACATTCAAAATCCTTTTTATAGATTATTATTACATTTTATGTGAGAATGACCCAAAATACTCACTATTTGTTATATATGTTATTCGTTTTAAAAGCCATTATTACTACTGATATTAACCATTTATTTGGAATAAAATAGTGACATAAAAACCTTTATGCTTCAAATGTCTTATTATATTTTTGTAGCAATGAAAAATAGCCTCCAAAACTGTCAAAGACAATATAATTATATATCATCCCAGGGAACATTTGTTACGTGAAAACTCAAAAGAAGAATGGAAATGCCATCTTGAATCCAGGAAAATAAGTCTCCAAGCTGCAGGCCATTACTGGAACAATGTACATACTCTTGATTTGGAAAATGTATCCTCATGTCATTCATTATCTCACTCTACCTCTTGGTCCATCATTGCTTCCTTGCATCCTTCCATTATATTACTGGAAGAACGCAGATGATATAGAGTGAAAAATCTAAATGCTAATATGTGACTAGTGGGTTACTGTATTGTAACAAGTCTCTGAAATAAGCCAATACAGTACCGCAGCCATAGTGTTATTCTGACCCCTGAAGGATGGTTGCATTAGGAGAGCTCCCTACAGTCAGATGCTCCAAGCAACACATTGCAGATACAGAAGAACCACTTTATACAGGAATCCTGGCAGGACAGAGGGGTCAATAAACAGGGGGACAGCGAGCTAGATGGCACAGACAGATAGACAGGCAGACAGACAGATATTGTATATTGTATATAGATAAAGTAGATATATAGATATGAGATAGATAGATAGATAGATAGATAGATAGATAGATAGAGTAAATGGATACAGTAGATTTAGATAGATGATAGAGTACAGATAGATAGATAGATAGATAGATAGATAGATAGATAGATAGATATGATAGATAGATAGATATGAGATAGATAGAGTGGATGGATGCAGTATATATAGATAGATGATAGAGTAGATAGATACTGTACATAGAGTAGATAGAGAAATAGATACTGTACATAGAGTAGATAGATAGATAGATAGATAGATACTGTACATAGAGTAGATAGATACTGTACATAGAGTAGATAGATAGATAGATACTGTACATAGAGTAGATAGATACTGTACATAGAGTAGATAGATACTGTACATAGAGTAGATAGATAGACACTGTAGACAGAGTACATAGATAGATAGATACTGTACAGAGTAGATAGATAGATACTGTACATAGAGTAGATAGATAGAAAGATAGATAGACACTGTACATAGAGTAGATAGATATAAAGATAGATAGATAGATAGACACTGTACATAGAGTAGATAGATAGATAGATAGATAGACACTGTACATAGAGTAGATAGATAGATAGATAGATAGATAGATAGATAGACACTGTACATAGAGTAGATAGATAGATAGATAGATAGACACTGTACATAGAGTAGATATATAGATAGATAGATACTGTACAGAGTAGATAGATAGACACTGTACATAGAGTAGATAGATAGATAGATAGATAGATAGATAGATAGATAGATAGACACTGTACATAGAGTAGATATATAGATAGATAGATACTGTACAGAGTAGATAGATAGACACTGTACATAGAGTAGATAGATAGATAGATAGATAGATAGATAGATAGATAGATAGATAGACACTGTACATAGAGTAGATAGATAGATAGATAGATAGATAGACACTGTACATAGAGTAGATAGATAGATAGATAGATAGATAGATAGATAGATAGATAGATAGATAGACACTGTACATAGAGTAGATATATAGATAGATAGATACTGTACAGAGTAGATAGATAGACACTGTACATAGAGTAGATAGATAGATAGATAGATAGATAGATAGATAGACACTGTACATAGAGTAGATATATAGATAGATAGATACTGTACAGAGTAGATAGATAGATACTGTACATAGAGTAGATAGATACTGTACATATAGTAGATAGATAGACACTGTAGACAGAGTACATAGATAGATAGATACTGTACAGAGTAGATAGATAGATACTGTACATAGAGTAGATAGATAGATAGATAGATAGACACTGTACATAGAGTAGATAGATAGATAGATAGATAGATAGATAGATAGATACTGTACAGAGTAGATAGATAGATACTGTACATAGAGTAGATAGATAGATAGACACTGTACATAGAGTAGATAGATAGATAGATAGATAGATAGATAGATAGACCATAGAAATATATTAATAACAGTACACTACAGATAACGGGCGGTAATGCCAGTATTTTTTTATTTGTAATACTCCTAATACGCCTCTTTGCCTCTAATGTATTGGATTACGTTGCCCATATACATATAGTACATTGGCCTAGACTTAGCTGCACACTCCTTCTACCACATGGTAAAGCCTCCCATGTCAGTGAAAGGGTTACTGCGGATAGTTATGGAGCACAACACTAAATAATAAAGTCTTCTCCCTCTGGTGTCAGAGTACCAGGTGGCTTTTGGGCACCATGGAGACCTACATTAACAGTACATTTCATTACCTTCATAAGCTTATTCTTCTGACTGAGGAAACAGAGGATGCCATGCTTTGGAATGTGGTCTGGCACGACCAGTCGGCAGCGAAATGGTCTTTTTTAAGAGGTCCTCTGAACAGTGAGATTCTGGCCTCCACATCCGGTCTTTCTGGTAACATAATATCACATTCTGGAGGCTACTGAAGGTGTTGGTCATCTATTCTGAGAAGTTGTTTTGCAGGTATTTTTGAAATGCAATTAATCACGTACGGTTATCAGTTTTACAAAGGAATATGAGACAAATGGCCTTTCTATCACATCCATCTCCCCAGCCTCAACATCATGATACCATACCGCAACTTAGTGCCTCTGTCTCTCCCATGGACCAGCTTGCTCTTTGGTGGATGATTAGCTCTAACCGGCATTTCTCCATACACAAACATGATATTTCTAAGTGACAAGAAAGTAGGCGTACGATATGGACATAATGAACAATTATCTCATGATACAAAAGTTGAAGAAATGCAAATATCATCATGTCCTTTCCCTACCAGGAGCCATTTTCAGCAAAGCATTACAAGATGATTTTCCTTGGTGTCATTTTGAAATATGCTCTGTGCCATTTGCATCACCTTTATCCCTTGCAGGCTTTGAAAAATGTCGCCCTGTCTACTATTCATGCTGATGAATAAATCAAAACAAGTCGCTTTATTAAACCCACTGGAGTAACGGCTATTCGCAGCTGATGGTAACGGTTGTGCAGTTTTCCAATTACTTGTTAGACTTTGTTGGAGATCTTCACAACCGCCCAGTGGCTGGAGGCTTCATGTAGCATTGAATGGAGAAACACACAAGAAAACTAGCTGTATTCTAGTCTCATGCAGTTGTTGCTATTCAGAGTCCCTTTCAGGACTTGCCTAACCCCACGTCATTGTTAGCAAACACTCTATGAAAGCCCTGGCCTCAACATTGACCTTGACAAAGTCTGCAGGCTGATCTTGTCAATGGGACCATTGTTAGCTGGAGCACTTGCTATATTCTGGACTTGTGATTGAGGTGGAGTGCAAACCTAGCAGCTTGGAATAGCCATCCTCTGACCCATGGAATATATATATACTGTGGGAAAGCTGGTGCCAACTACATGGCAGACCATTTTAGAATTGCAGCAAAATCTCATTTTGACATCGCCTCCTCCCTAATTACTCCCACTCTCCCTGTCAATTCATCTCTAGTCCTCTGGTGACAGGAGAATTCAAAGTTATTTATATCACCCTCTCTGTAGGTTGTCCACAGTATGTTCCCCATCATCTACAATATGTTCCCCCTGGTTTAGGGATAGCCTTTCCCCAGTGCATGTCAACTACCCTTTCACCTTTCCTCAGTTCCAAAATATGATGCAACAAGGACTGGAGATCCCATCAAACAGAACTGTTGGGATAAGGCTCATTGAAGTCATCTTACCACGCAGATGGCCAGCAACATAGGGATACTTTAGAGATCTCTTATGTCAAAACTTTTTTTCTTCTTCATGTCCACCAGTAAAAGTCCAAGCTCCCCATATGCTTCACCCTAGCTATGGAAATCCTACCACCGCATGGTCCACTGCTGTATCTCCTATGCTTTGGCCTCAGCATTAGCATGGTATAGGAAACCTTTCTGATGGGATCTTTGGGCTTATTTGACAGCAATGCTGTAGTGACTGTGACAGAGCAGAGATTGTGCCTGAAACTGATTCTGCCAGCCAGGCATTGTGCTGCTCTATTTTTCCTCCATCAGCTTGCAGCTCCAGAATTCTCCTGCAGAATCCACAGAAATAATTGCCTACCAATCCATAGCAATACACTCAATGCCATTTAACCTCCTGCTGAAAAGAAAAGGAAAAAAATAATATGGCACCTATGGAGCAATGGTTTGAACAGTGGCTGGAGACATGTAACCATGCAGGGTGCTGCTGCAGCTGGTGTGATCAATGCACCAGACACTGATGTTCCCAGCAAATACCTCGCGAAAAGGCTTTTATCTGTCCTAATATCTGAGATACCTTGTCACTACCATGGTGCATTAACCCTTTGCATCATGCACAACACATACCTCCCCTATGATAAATGGCACAACAAGGCAAGGTGCCCTAATAGCATAACACACCATCATTATAAATGGTATCTGCAGTTATAGATATCCCACTCCTAGCCAATCTACATGAGTACTCTGCAGAGCAGCCATCAGGGAGTCCCCTTATTTAGCAGAGCCCAAGTTTCAGTAGTTAAGACCACTGCATGCTTTCTGTAAAAGGGAAATCATCTTACCCAGCACGATCTTCCAAAATATTCTGCTGTTGGGATCAGTCAACAAGGTGATAGCTGGTCATCACAATGCTTAGTCAGCAGATCCAGCTTTCTTTCTTTCTTCTTATTTTATTCCCTTGCTATGTGGATAGAAATATCTAGATGTATTTTTCTTCTGCTAGCAAGCAGCAAAAGGATCCCCATTCACAAGTGCCAAGTTCCCCACCATGTAGGATAATTCCATCTAGCAGACCTTGCTTGCTCCTTCTCACAAAGTAGCCAGTTATGGTCAGTGTACAAGATCCAATCCAGGTGTGAGTCAAAAGGATAGGTAAAAAAACAAAACAAAAAACAATAGAACAGAAATAATAATAATAAAAAAAGAACCACAGAAGTCTGTTATCAACAGGGAGCAGAAAACCCTTCTCTGTCCCTGCAGCCTTTCAAAGCAAAGCCCCACTACACATGTAAGATCTCTCCATATTCAAGATGCGGCCAGGGAAAAAGAAGAAGAAGAAGAAGAAGAAGAAGAAGAAGCAGTGTATGGGTATTTCACAAGTATCCTGCAATAACAGATCCAATGGGGTTTTCCTTGCACTGTACTGCTATGTGAAAGAACTCCTGCTGCTGATGCTGATGCTGCTGCTGGAAAGGGTGTCTCCTGGGTCCTAGCACTCCAAAATGAGGATGAAGAAGGAGGTAAAAGGAATCAAAATCAGTTGTCTGTGAGCTCCCGAATGATGCTAATCTCCAATAAAGATGAACAGCATAATATAATGATGCAACTTGATGAACAGCCAGTATCCAGAAAGAGAGGAAGCATGGAGAAGAGAGGGAGGTAATAGAGACACAGAGATGGACAGAAAAGGGGGAGAAACTGCAATGCATAAATGAATCCAGTGTTTCAATAAGATCTCCTCATTTGATTGAATGCATTCTCCAGCCTGCTGCAACTGCAAGCCACAAAAACGATACTGTTACTGCCACCCAATGGATACTTCAGTCCTAGCCAATCCTCAGCTCCTGCCTTCCACCCTCCACTTTAGAAGGCTGAATTAAAACAGGAAAGCCTTACATGGAATCAAGAGGGGGGAAAAAAAGTCTAATAGATTAGCTGCTGCTGTCTGTGATAACAAGTGCATTCATTGTGTGCACCCTGGCTGCTGCATAGTCCATAATCCCGCTGCGATGCCAGCAGAGGCTGCACCACTGTCGCCCTATGCAGCACTGGCAGATGCACTCGGTGACTTGCTTCACTCGCTCACTTCCATACTATTACCGTTGCTATGGGATCTCTTCTTTTGTTCCAAGTGTCTGAACTGTGTGGGAACATTTTATTTTCACTCAATTCTCCGGCTAAATATTCTGGATCTGCTACACATCAAACTAATTGCGTCACCAGAAGACGATGGGGCTTTTGCCTTATCACTAGTACAAGCAAACAGCATCTGCAAGGTGCATGGCTTTACAATGTAGAACTAGTTCTGGGGAAAAAAGAATAGAAAATCAATCCATTTGTTGATATTTATATATATATAGATTTTTTATTTTTTTATTTTTTTTGTGGTGCAGGAAAACAAAGGTCGCTATAATGTTACAGCTGGAATGACACGTATTAACCCCTTATGGCACCGCAGTGAATGTTCTGCACCACTGGAAACCAGTTAGTACCTTGGAAGGCATTCTAGGTTACACAGCGGTGCTGTCACCTGTATGACACACATTGTTTGGCTTTCAGTGCTATTTTGATGCCATGGCAAGATTTTGTATTGAATGTGGGGCACTTTTTGAGTTCAGCAATCAGATCCTTTTATTTATTTATTATTTATTTATCTAATAGTAAAACATGTTTTAACAAAATAGTTCCAAGCGTGCAATGCCAATTTAAAGGGGCTATGTCATGATTGATATAAAAAAAGAAAATATAGTATCAGATATGCAATATAAGATATAATCAGATATACTGTAGATCATATAGTAAATGACAATCCATTTGTAATAATAATAAATAGATAAAAAACAGCCCTGTATTTCACATTGATCAAAAGATCTCCCCATTCATTGCTCCAATTGCTCTACTAGACTTATTTCAGGCTGGCAGATCAGGGGACAAGTCTTTTCTAAAGGGGCATGTCCTTTCTGCTGCAGATCCCTCCATGTAACAGTAACAGCTTCTAGAAGTATATATGGCTGACGGCAATTGAAGGATGGAAGTGAGCATGAGTGAGCGCCTGAGCAGTTGGATATGCACATACTTATACTATACAGATTAAATACCGGGGGCACCATAATAATGAAGAGAATATCTCAAAACTGGAGCATTTTTGTAACAGAAAAGCAATGATAAAAGTGACTAGTTTTTCATGCTAAATTACAATAATCCCTTAAGAAATAATGACCTCAGGATACAATATTTTTAACATACAATGGTCTTTTCTGACCCATCATAAGTTGAAACTAGACAACATACAATGCCTCAGACTCAGATTAGCTCCTTTGCAGGACTGTGTATGGCCCCCTGTCTGTGCCAGGAAGAGCTGCTTCTTTGGACACTAGGTGAGCTGCAGCTTCATTTTACTTTTTGGGTGCATGTACAGTATGTACTGTACTATGGAAGACCCTGAATAACTTCCTGTCTTCACCATAGAAAGTCATTTACTGCTTCTAGCATCTATTCCTCTCTGTTCTATGCAAGACAAGAGTTGAACGGCACTCCTCATTTGGTGTGGACGGTGCTCAGTGGTAAATGTGAAGCCAATGATAATAGGAAGACCACGGCATTCGAAAAAGAATGTTGCATAAATATCTTATTTATTTTTTTTATATTTTTTTGTATATATATATATATATATATATATATATATACAGTAATGGCCAAAAGTTTCGAGAATGGCACAAATATTAGTCTTGACAAAGTTTGCTGCCAAACTGCTTTTAGATCTTTGTTTCAGTTGTTTCTGTGATGTAGTGAAATATAATTACACGCACTTCATACGTTTCAAAGGCTTTTATCGACAATTACATGACATTTATGCAAAGAGTCAGTATTTGCAGTGTTGGCCCTTCTTTTTCAGGACCTCTGCAATTCGACTGGGCATGCTCTCAATCAACTTCTGGGCCAATTCCGGACTGATAGCAACCCATTCTTTCATAATCACTTCTTGGAGTTTGTCAGAATTAGTGGGTTTTTGTTTTTGTTTGAGGATTGACCACAAGTTCTCGATGGGATTAAGATCTGGGGAGTTTCCAGGGCATGGACCCAAACTGTCAACGTTTTGGTCCCCGAGCCACTTAGTTATCACTTTTGCCTTATGGCACGGTGCTCCATCGTGCTGGAAAATGCATTGTTCTTCACCAAACTGTTGTTGGATTGTTGGAAGAAGTTGCTGTTGGAGGGTGTTTTGGTACCATTCTTTATTCATGGCTGTGTTTTGGGGCAAAATTGTGAGTGAGCCCACTCTCTTGGATGAGAAGCAACCCCACACATGAATGGTCTCAGGATGCTAAACTGTTGGCATGACACAGGACTGATGGTAGCGCTCACCTTTTCTTCTCCGGACAAGCCTTTTTCCTGATGCCCCAAACAATCGGAAAGAGGCTTCATCTGAGAATATGACTTTGCCCCAGTCCTCAGCAGTTCATTCACCATATTTTCTGCAGAAGATCAATCTGTCCCTGATGTTTTTTTTGGAGAGGAGTGGCTTCTTTGCTGCCCTTCTTGACACCAGGCCATCTTCCAAAAGTCTTCGCCTCACTGTACGTGCAGATGCGCTTACTCCTGCCTGTTGCCATTCCTGAGCAAACTCTGCACTGTTGGCACTCCGATCCCACAGCTGAATCCTCTTTAGGAGATGATCCTGGCGCTTGCTGGACTTTCTTGGATGCCCTGAAGCCTTCTTAACAAGAATTGAACCTCTTTCCTTGAAGTTCTTGATGATCCTATAAATTGTTGATTGCGGTGCAATCTTAGTAGCCACAATATCCTTGCCTGTGAAGCCATTTTTATGTAACACAATGATGGCTGCATGCGTTTCTTTGCAGGTCACCATGGTTAACAATGGAAGAACAATGATTTCAAGCATCACCCTCCTTTTAACAGGTCAAGTCTGCCATTTTAACCCGATCAGACTGACATAATGATCTCCAGCCTTGTGCTCGTCAACATTCTCACCTGAGTTGACAAGATGATTACTGAAATGATCTCAGCAGGTCCTTTAATGACAGCAATGAACTGCAGTGAAAAGTTTTTTTGGGGATTAAGTTAATTTTCATGGCAAAGAAGGACTATGCAATTCATCTGATCACTCTTCATAACATTCTGGAGTATATGCAAATTGCTATTATAAAAACTTAAGCAGCAACTTTTCCAATTTCCAATATTTATGTAATTCTCAAAACTTTTGGCCACGACTGTACATCCGAAAAGTTAATTCATAGTTGTGTACTGGCCTCAAGAGGGCCGCTCAAGGCTAGTATACAACTACGAATTAACTTTTTCGAGTGCCCTGTTCTATGTAAGGATTTGCTTTATTTGTTTTGGGTTATCTGCTTATTTTTCTTGAAAAAACAGCAACCAGACTTTCCAGCATCTTATGTGTGCACAGGAAGTCCATTTATCTATGTATTCCTATGGGAGCCTCATTCTCAGTCTCATAGGATTGAATAGAGACATAACTGACTTCCTGTCCTGTGTCAATTTAAGATCAGAAAGTTGGTCACATGACACAGCCAAAAATTAAAAGGGAGGGAATAGCTCACAAATACTGATGAGAAGATTACATTCACTATATATTACATCATGTACCTTTCTAGCACGTCAGAGAATAAACAATTTTTGTGGCAGTGCTACTTTAAGGGACCACTGTTTATTAAAATAACATGTGATGGTGTCACAAACCCTTGAAGACACCATTCACTCTGCAGTTTATATGTATTGTATGTCGGAAGTGCAGTACGTGAACAAAAGTATTGGGACATACATTGAATTCAGCTGTTTCAGTCAGTCCCAGGTGTATAAAATCAAGCACCTAGCCATTCGGTCTCTTTTATACACATTTTTGAAGAATAGGTAGTTCTAAAGAGCTCATTTAATTCAAGTGTCTTACTGTAATAGAATGGCAACATTGTAACAAGTCAGTTTGTGTAAGTTCTTCCCTCCTAGATATTCCACAATCAACTATGAGTGGTTTTATTGTAAAGCCTTATGTCACCAACCACCATGCCAATTGTTGGACGGAGTGGTGTAAAGAATTCCACCACTTGACTCTGGAGCAGTGGAAACATGTTTTGGTAACCGACGAATCAGGCTTCTCTATCGGACAGTTTGATGGATAAGTCTGGATTCATTCATTCCAACTTTGTAGGAACATTTTGGGGAAGACCTTTTTCTTTTCCTGCATAACTGTGCTCCAGTGCCCAAAACATGGTTTTTAAGAGTAGTGTTGGGCTCGAATATTTGAATCACAAATTTTAATCACACATATCACCACTTTGAGAATTTGAAAATATTTAGAATATAGTGCTATATATTTGTATTCACAAATATTCACAATTATTCTAGATGTAACCTCCCTTCTTGCTTGTCGGCCAATGAGAAGGCTGCAATGTCTTTGTCACAGCTTAGCAACCAATAGTAAAGTTGCCTACCCTTTACTATATAAGAACCTCCCCAGCAGCCATTTTCTGTAGTTTTATGGAGTTCTGAGAGAGACAGCAGTGTCATTGCTGTGCTCTGTGCTTTGCTGTTTAATTACATTAGTTAGTTAGCTTATATATATATAATACAGATAGTTAGTGGGAGATAGTCAGTGTACGTTAGATCAGGATATAGTGTAGCTGGTTCCAGTGCAGGGGGTTAGGTAGTGTGACAATACTTAGTGCACCCATCAGTAATATGTAGTCAGACCTGCTGAAATGTGAAGTATTGCACAAAAATATGCACATCATTAATTGCCGATTTGTGCAATCCCAAATATATTGGAGCACTCTATCTGCATATAAAGCTATTGTAATGTTCTGCCGTGCCAACCATTTTTTTCAGTCTCAGAAAACTTCTAGCAGCTTGAAAAATGTACATAGCAACAGTGACCCACGTCGGTACTGCACGCGCAATATGCGCATATTACATTGCTGATTTTTGCAATCAAGAAAATCACAAATTTTCGAATTTGAGAATATATGACAAATATTAAGCCAAATATTTGCGAAATATTGCCAATTTGAATATTGCCTCTGCCACTCATCACTATTTAAGAGCATGGTTGGGTGAGATTTGTGGGGAACAACCCATACAGAGCCTAACCTCAACCTCATCAAAGACTTTGGGGATAAACTAGAAATGAGAATGCGAGCCAGGATCTCTCATCCAACATCAGTGCCTTACTCAACTGACATTTGTCCAAAATTTTGTAGAAAGCCTTTTCAGAAGATTGGTAGCTGTTTTAGCTGCAATGGGAGAACTGACTCCATATCAATAGGAACATAGTAACATGGGGAGAGTTATCAAACTGGTGTAAAGTAGAACTGGCTTAGTTGTCCATAGAAACCAATGAGATTCCACCTTTCATAGCTCCTTTGGAAAATGAACGGTGGGATCTGATTGGTTGCTATGGGTGAACTAAAACAGTTCTACTTTACACCAGTTTGATACATTTCCCCCATAGTTTGTAAGACTGAAAAGTCATCTGTCCATCCAGTTCGGCCTGTTGTCCTGCAAGTTGATACAGAGGAAAGAAAAAACACAACAACTGTGAGGTAGAAGCCAATTTTCTTAATTTTGGGGTAAAAAATATCCTTCCCGATTCCAATCAGGCAATCAGAATAACTCCCTGGATCAACGACCCATATCTAGTAGCTATAGCTTGTAATATTATTACACTCCAGATATACATCCAGGCCCCTCTTGAATTCTTTTAGTGAACTCACAAACTTGCGGTAAGTCACAAAGCAGACGTCTGACGGGCAAGTGGTGTCACCGCTGAACGTCAGCAAGGCAAGCCATGGCCGTGTAAGATCTTCTAAAAAGGCCAGAGATTTTCCTGACCGGCTGCAAGACATCCTGGACCTGGGGTATTTGGCAACAAATCGCTGCACGACTAAGTTCAGGACATGTCATTTTGCCCTGTTTCAGCGCGCTCAGCAGATTGCCACCGTTGTCACAAACCACTTTACCAACTGTCAAATTGAGCGGGGTTAGCCACTGATCGCCCTGAGACCGCAGAGCTGAAAGCAGTGCAGGACCGGTGTGGCTCTTGGCTTCCAGGCACAACAGCCGCAGCACAGCATGGCAACGTCTCACCTGGCTCGTCGAATAGGTTCTGGGGAGCTTGGGGGGTGCAGCGCAAGAGGCTGTAACAGTGAAAAAGGAGGAGTCAGCCAAGGAGGAGATGTGCCAGAGCTATATTAACTTGCCGTTGAACATGGCCATATAGTTCAGGGATGCTCTTCTGGGAGAAATATTTCCTTCAAGGGACCTTCAATTGCAGTGTGCCAATGGCCACAAATTTTCTAAAGGCCTCCGAGTCCACCAATTTATATGACAGTAGTTGGCGGGCTAGCAGTTCCGACAAGTCAGTGGTCAGCGGTTGGGCAAGAGTATTATCCGGCGTTATCTTTTTTTACGCTTAAACATTTGGGCCACCGAAGCCTACCTTGTGCCAGATGAACGCAACAACGTCACAGTGGAAGGTGGAGTGGAGAACAAATGCGAGGAGAGAAAAGGAGAAGAGGCAAGACGTGGAGCATTAGGAGTGTGGCTTTGTGGGTTATGATGGCGTTGCTGCCACTGGGCTCGGTGATGGGAGGCCAGGTGCCTTCTTAAGGCGGTCGTCCCTAGGTGAGTGTTGAGCTAACTGCGACTTATGCTTTGACAGCACAGGCTACAGATGACAACACTATTGTCAGCAGCTGACACATTAAAAAAAGCCCACACTGCAGAGCCATCTGCCGGCGTCCTGGGAACACAAGATGTGACCGTGCATGGTGGATGGCTCGCTCCAGATACATTTGCAGTCTGCTTTTTGCCTCCTGTGCACTGCAAGTTATGCCTGCTTCTCCTCCTTCTCCTCCCTATCTGCTGCTCCATCTCTACCTCTGAACTCCCCTCCTCTTCCTCTCTTGTGGGCACCCACGTGACGTCCATAGACACGTCATCATAATCACCTTCACCACCACTGACATTAGAGATCTCGGAGTAGGCAGCAACAGCGGGAACCAGCATACTTGGGCTGATCCGGGTACTGTCGTCAGACCGCTGGGTGGCGGTCGCTGCTATCCTCCTCTTCCTCATCCGATGCCAAGTATTGCGCATCGGTAAGGTCTGGGAATGGATGGGAAAACAATTCCTCTAACTCCAGTGGAGGGGCTATGGTGGTGGTGGTGTCTTTGGGAGTACACATAGAGAGTGAGGAATGGTGCACCTGCCCGACCCCTACCACCCCTGCGGAATGGCCTGCCTCAATTAGTTGTTAGTGTAAGCTGGCATATCACCCTCAAGCAGTAATTTTGTGGACGCAGGTAAATGGAAAACCTCTATCACTATTTTGTGGAAGCTGATATATGGCAGGCCTCAATCAGTTGTTAGTTGAATCAGGTATATCAAAACCCGCAATCTGTATTTTGTGGACGCGGGTATATGGAAAACCTCTATTACTATTTTGTGGAAGCTGATATATGACAGGCCTCAATCAGTTGTTAGTTCAAGCTGGTATATCACCCTCAAACAGTAATTTTTAGTGTTGAGGGTGAATATTCGAATAGTGAATTTCGCAAATATCGGCACTTTAAGAATTCACGAATATTTAGAATATAGCGCTATATATTATTATTATATTTTTTTTTTAACACAATACACATCATGTGATCATCCATCCCCTTTTTCTAGCTTGCAGACCAATGAGAAGCCTCACAGCTTAGCAACATCCCTAGCAATCAATAGAAAAGTTTCCTACCCCTTACTATTGCCGAAATTTGCAAGCGCAAATATATTGGAGCACTCTATCTGCATATAAAGCTATTGTAATGTTCTGCCGTTCCAACCATTATCTTCAGTCTCAGGAAACTTATACCAGCTTAAAAAATGTAGCATAAGTGACCCACACCTGTATTTTGCATGCATTGCGCAAATATTACATTGCCGATTTTCGCAATCAAGAATATAATCTCGAATTCTTGAATTTGCAAATATATGATGAATATTCTACAAAATATTTGCAAAATATTGCAAATTTGAATATTGCCCCTGTCGCTCATCACTAGTAATTTTGTGGACGCGGGTATATGGAAAACCTCTATCACTATTTTGTGGAAGCTGATATATGGCAGGCCTCAATCAGTTAATTGAAGTTGGTATATCACCCTCAATCAGTAATTTTGTGAACGCAGGTATATGGAAAACCTCAATCACTATTTTGTGGAAGCTGATAGATTGCAGCCCTCAATCAGTATTTTCTGGAAGCATACAAATGACTATAATATACTTTCTATGTTAGAAAGTATATTATAAGTATAGCACACCCCTCTGTGTATCACACCTATCAATAGCACAACATTATCAGTCCTTAAAATGACTTTTGTGGCCCTATTACCTAGAGTTTTGTGTTCCAAAGTTCCTAACAGCCTGTCCATGCTCTAAAATGCAACCTCTACCTACACTTGCAAAACACATAATGTAAAATGGCTGCCAAATCGGTTTCTGTTATAGGGTTGGGGGGGGTGTCCATGTGCTGAAACGTCTTAATTGGCATTTCTGTCCCACCTGATGGATGTGTCATGGGTCAAAGTTTTTTGCAATGCATCACCATATGTTTGCATGTTCAGTGGATCGCGAATGCGCAAAGTTCGCTGCGAACCGACCACTTGGGAAACACTACTCTCTATCTCTGCTAAGTCTGCCTTGCTCACAGGAGCCCAGAACTGTACACAGTACTCCATGTGTGGTCTGACTAGTGATTTGTAAAGGGCCAGGACTATGTTCTCATCACGGGCATCTATGCCCCTTTTGATGCAACCCATTATCTTATTGGCCTTGGCAGCTTTCTGACACTGGTTTCTACAGCTTACTTTGCTGTCCACTAAAATTCCTTTTCCATGTCAGTGTTACCCAGTGTTTTACCATTTAGTATGTGACATACCTTCTCATGCGCATAACCTTATATCTGCCACTTTCCTGCCCAAGACTCCAACATGAACAGATCCATCTGTAGCAGTATACTGTCCTCCTCCTTCCTAAGGTACAGATTTTGTCTCAAAGGGGTTTTGCGGCAAAATCTGCAAGTTTTCCCGGCTCCTGCCACATTTCTGAGGTGATTGAAAAAGGTTGTGTGGTGTGGTTGGGGAAGAGGATGGGCAAGCTGGGTCTTAATAAGTAAAACCCTTATAGTGTCTATGTTGGGAAATACTCATGACATTTACCTTTAACAGAATGCTGTACAGTATAGGCATATGGTGCCATACTTTGCCCATTGACCTCCATATTTTTACTTGATGCCACCTTATTGAATAGTATAATAGACTATTGTAATGCATACAGATTCAAAAGATGTGTCTTATCGCATACCATCCTGATCTATACAGAGCCAAAGACTTTGATTTGTCCTTCACGCACAAGTTATTACAATTCCTACCGAGAAAGTAATATCTAGATAAAAAAAAAGTAAAGCAACCATCACAGCTCCTACAAAGCTTGTCACTCATCTCTATCAGTATGTATCTTGCTGTGTAACTTGACAAGTCTGCTATTCAGGAGCCTGGGAAAGCTGGAGGACAAGCTGTAAGGGAGGCCATATATAATCTCCATGTTTAAATATTTAAATTTGACTAGAGAGGACAACTCATGGGCTTTTGACAAAAACTCAGTGTTGTCATGAAGATGGGACTTGATGTGACTGTCTCCATGTAAGTGGCTTGTAAGGTTATAATGAAATACGCTTTTATATGAAAAGTAAAGTAGAAGATATGTTGCCATAGAAACCAATCAGATCACTTTTTTTCCTAATCTGAATATGAAAAATGACAGCTGGAATCTTTTCAGTTGCCACTGGCCTCATTTTGTGTTTTCTTATATTCTCTAGCTTTCATTAACAAATATGAATATCATAAACAGGTGTTATGTTTTCCATAACATTTTAGCTACTTTATAAAGGGCTAAAGCTGTCACAACAATACCTGACAGTAATGGTTGTCCTGTAGGACACTGCATGTGAGCTTGTGGGATAAGTACCGACCAAGTCTAAGGAAGTTTTACCTTTGTCACTTTATTTTATCATCTTTTATAATTTTTGACTTGATTTCAGCAAATCAAATACAGTGATTTACCAATTGGTAGTTCATAGCGATCACCAAATTGTAAGCATTTCTTGAGACCTCTGTACTTCACCACAAAAGGGTTTTCAGTAGCACATAGAGGCCATGTGGCTCCATACTATGGAACCAGAGACAGACTATGTGGCCATTATGCAATTCTTTGTGGTGCCATATTATGGGTTATTCTCCCCTAGAAGCAATGGTACTAGAGGAAAATGCCCCCCTCCCTAATGTAACATCCAGTGAAGTGTTCCTCAATTTATTTGGTATCTGACAAAAAAAGTACCTCCATGTGTCTGCTAAGTAGAGTAGAGCTTCATAGTCAATAAGACCTAAAGGGTTTGTGTATACATTTTTTGCAGCCAGTGTGTAACGATCAGTGGGTGTGAAACCAACCGGTTTGACTTTGAGCTAAACTGAAGGGTGTTATCCTGGCAATTCCTTGGTATTCAAACTTTAAACCCTATACTAAGATCTGGACTTCACTGCAGGGGAGCCACCTCCTCGAGTAGTCCCGGTGTGGTTGAGAGTTGACCCACAGGGGTCAGAAATGCTTGTGTGGGGCAAGGAGGCATAAGGCATAACTCATAGTCAGCAACAAGCTTAGGTCAGGACAGGCAGAGTTTTTTAAACTCTGTGAAATAAGTCCAGAGGGCAGGGCAGGCAGCTCAGGGTCAGTACAGTAATCAGGCAAACTGTAGGTCAAGTCAAATGGCAGAGGACCAGAATCTGTGAATCAAATAAAGGTCTGTACACTGGCAGACAAGCAGATCATAGCTTCTTTGCAGGATTTATCAAGTTAGTAAACCTATTGTTCAGGCAAACAAACCGCACAACATGTATAGCTAAGCTTATTACCACATTAGAAGCAGCTGGACACAGAACCAAAGGAGAGTTAACCCTTGCAATACTGCAGGATGAGGTGAGGTTTAATGAAGAATATCTCCAAAAGACACAAAGGAAACAGGTGCTTGGACCCTCAGCCAGAGCGCTGGAACTCTGACATGCTTAGGGTAAAGATGAGCAGCACCTATGCCTTCCTAAAATAGTGAGGCAGCAGCGGGCATGAGCCGCCTACATAACATAGTAATTGGTTGAGCAGTCATTTTCTGTGTGCCATTCAGACCCTTAAAGTTTTTTTTTAGTGTTTAATACTGATGACTAGAGAAGAGCGAATTTTTCAAAAATTGGATTCACCGGTTCAACAAATTTTTGGGGAAAAATGTGGTTCAATCTGAATACATTTGCGGCAAATTACGTTAGAAAACTGCTATTTCCTGGCTGCAGAGAGCCTTTATAGTGGTGTAGAACACTGTACCTTGCAGTAACACGCATAGGGAGCCTGTTTTGGTAGTGAAATAATACAGTGACTCCGTATGACATGCAGATGACAGGCGTCGCTCTTAGAATCACTGCCAGCTTCACTTATTTGGGCAGTCACGGGGCCAAAACCAAATAACTTAAGTATGAACTCAGCCTTACAGGTCGATGTTAGCGCCAAGAAGAAGCGTACTCCTTTTACACCGTCGTCAGCTGATTCCACATAGATGTCAACAAAACCTGTTCTATTAACCGCTTAAACAAGTAGATCCCCCCTGACAGGGGGGGTGGGGGACCTAGAGAGGGTGTCAGCAGTAAGTTTGTGTTGACGTCACTGTTTAATTTGCCCTTCATCTGATCCATCAGAATAACCCACAAAAAGCAGATCCTGTCTGTGGAGCATACACCTTCACTTGGTCAGCATTTGGTCAGTAATCCTTCAGTATTGCTAATGCCAAAAAAACAGGAGTGGATCTAAAACTGAGATGACTCGTGAATTAAATATTTGCATGTCTTCTGTGTTTTGTACCTATTCCTGCTTTTGGCTACCAACTCATAAGTCAATTTTGATGGGACCATACAGGCCTTACAGCTGCTACACAGACAGAATCCATTGTGTGTCTCATTTTTCCTTCCTTCTGATAGACCAGAAGAAAGGTCAAATAAATGATGTCAGTCAGGCCAAAAGCCAAAATAGTGGACCAGTCATAAAGTGGAGAGGGTGGGAACAGTATAAAAAGTCCACAGAGTGGACCTATGACACAGTGGTGAGGTGCAAGCAGCATGAGGAGACCACAGAGTGGCCTGATGACAGGGTCTGGATTTGGCAGCAGTATGAGGAGGCCATCGAGTAGCACAATGACACAGTCTGGAGTTGGCAGCATCAGCAGAAGGCCACCGAGTGGCACAATGAGAGAGTCTGAAGTTGGAAGCACTATGAGGAGGCCACCGAGTGGCACAATGACAGAGTCTGGAGTTGGCAGCATCAGCAGAAGGCCACCGAGTGGCACAATGAGAGAGTCTGAAGGTGGCAGCAGTATGAGGAGGCCACAGAGTGGCACAATAACACAGTCTGGAGTTGGCAGCATCAGCAGAAGGCCACCGAGTGGCACAATGAGAGAGTCTGAACTTGGAAGCAGTATGAGGAGGCCACCGAGTGGCACAATGACAGAGTCTTGATGTGGCAGCAGTATGAAGAGGCCACCGAGTGGCACAATGGCACAGTCTCGAGCTGGCAGCATCATGAGAAGGCCACCGAGTGGCACAATGACACAGTCTGGAGTTGAAAGCATCAGGAGAAGGCCACCGAGTGGCACAATGACAGAGTCTGGAGGTGGCAGCAGTATGAGGAGGCCAGCGAGTAACACAATGACACAGTCTGGAGGTGGCGGCAGCAGCAGCGTCAGGAGAAGGCCACTGAGTGGCGCAATGACTGAGTTTGGAGTTGGCAGCCGTATGAGGAGGCCAGAGAGTGGCAGAATGACAGAGTCTGGAGTTGACAGCATCAGGAAAAGGCTATCGAGTGGCACAATGACAAAGTCTGGAGTTTGCAGCAGTATGAGGAGTCCACCGAGTGGTACAAAGACAGAGTTTGGAGTTGGCAGCAGTATGCGGAGGCCACCGAGTGGCACAATGGCACAGTCTGGAGCTGGCAGCATCATGAGAAGGCCATCGAGTGGCACAATGACACAGTCTGGACTTGGAAGCATCAGGAAAAGGCCAACGACTGGCAGAATGACAGAGTCTGCAGATGACAGCAGTATGAGGAGGCCACCGAGTGGCACAATGACACAGTCTGTAGGTGGCGGCAGCAGAAACAACATCAGGAGAAGGCCACCGAGTGGCACAATGACAGAATCTGGAGGTAACCGCAGTATAAGGAGGCCCCAGAGTGGAACAATAACTGAGAATGGAGGTGGCAGCAGTAGGAGAAGGCCACCGAGTGGTACAATGAAAGAGTCTTGAGGTGGCGGCAGCAGGAGGATACCACAGAGGGGCAAGGTGACATAGTGTGGAGACGGCAGCAGCATCAGGATACCACAGAGTGGCAAGGTGACATAGTGTGGATATGGCAGCAGCAGCATCAGGATACCACAGAGTGGCAAGGTGACAGTCTTGAGTTGGCAGCAGTATGTGTGGAGATGGCATCAGTATGAGGAGGCCACCGAGTGGCACAATGACAGAGTGCGGAGGTGGCGGCAGCAGCAGCATCAGGAGGATACCAGAGAGTGACAAGGTGACATAGTGTGGAGATTGCAGCAGCAGCAGCATCAGGATACCACAGAGTGGCAAGGTGACATAGTGTGAAGATGGCAGCAGCAGGAGGATACCACAGAGTGGCAAGGTGATATAGTGTGGAGATGGCAACAGCAGCAGGAGCGTACCATAGAGTGGCAAGGTGACATACTGTGGAAATGGCAGCATCAGGACACCACAGAGTGGCAAGGTGACATAGTCTGGAGTTGGCAGCAGTATGTGTGGAGATGGCATCAGTATGAGGAGACCACCGAGTGGCACAATGACAAAGTCTTGAGGTGTCGGCAGAGTGGCAAGGAGCATGAGAGCATCTGACGTGTGACGCTGGGGCTCCGCCCCCCTTCCCCCCCCTGCACGCTGGCCGCCCGAACCACCTGCCCGTAACACCGGCACGCCGACCTGGCTGTGAGCCGCCTTGTGGAGCGACGGTGTCCTGGACTGCTGTGCCTGCTCCTGATGTGGACGTCCAGACTCTGATCCTTGTTTGCCTGCCGTTTCTGGGAGCCGCCGGGTGGTGAGTTGATGCGGTGGCTGGAGGAGTGATGAGGACCGCCAGCAGAGTTGTCGGGGTTCTGTGAACCGGAGGACACGGCGTCTGGGCCTGTGCATATGGACAGCGGGAGATAAGATGGAGGATTCTATGGGCCGTGAGGAGGTGGCTCCCCCTCTCTCTCAGTGAATCGGGTTCAACGTTTCTGCCGCTTAGCCTGTTAAGCCTGCCCCCTGCTGGTCAGAAAATAACAAATAATATCTCAGGCAATTTTAGGAGGGGTGAAGATTGGAAAAGAAAAAGAAAATAGGAGTGAATATTGTGGTTTGAGGGTTTTGTTGGAAAAAATAATAAGCAATAAGTGAGGGAAGAGGAGAGGTTAAAAGAGAAGAAAAAAAGGGAGAGAAGCAGGGGGGAGTGAAGACAGTTGGTTGACGGTGCACTATTGGGTACTGCAGCGGCTTTACTAACATTGCTACTGACACTCCCTGCCTATTATAACCCTTGGACTAATCCTCTAACCCTCTGAAGAAAACTTTTTTCCACAGGACTAAACCCTTCTAACACCTTAACACCCTACTCTTAGACTTTGGGTTTCTGACTCTGGGCCTAACGGCGGACAAACGTCTAATATTTAATTTGTGCAGCTTTTTGTTTCCATGGCCCTATTTTTCAAAGGAAGCAGTGACAACTGGTTTGTGGATTTTGTGCCGTTGTTCCTTTTGTGTGTCTTGTTGCAGCCCGGATCTACGCCATCTTGTTTTCTTTCTGGAAAAGTGGACATAATTTCGCCCATCTGTATTTGTCTGATTTATTTTATTTTTTTTCCCAACAATAGGAAGTAGTGATAACTTGTGTATGTGCTTTGTGCTGTTGTTTCCTCCCTTCCTTTAAGAGGTGTTTTTTCCGTCTTTTTGCTTTGTACATGTGATATTGGGGTATTTTTTATTTCTTTTGGGGGATACTGGGAAGGAAGGAATTAGTGAGAGAAAGGGAGTACAAAATGCCACCGAAGAAACAATCCGCCCCTGTGGGCGGTAGTAGTAGGAGATCAATAACAGGCCCGGAAAGCGGGTCTAAACAACAGGGTTTAAATAATTTTTAGCCCTGAGCTCACCAGGTTTTAAAACTCCACAAAAACAAAATACTATAGATCCGGGTCCCCAAGTTTTGACCCATGAGAATGAATTGACGGAGGGAGGAGGAGAGAGGCCGGCATTAGCGTCTTCTACACCCTCAGATGCGAGGATGATGAAGGACATACTCTGCACTGTCTCACGGATGGAGAAAGCAATGGGTAGTATAGCAACCCAGATTGGGGCAGTGCAGACGGACGTCAGTATAATAAGGGATGAGATGGAGTAAATTAGACAATGTTTATATGAGATGGAAAAAAGGGTCCCTGGTTTAGAACAGTCGCTCCAGAATTTAGAGAAGGAGGTCCTCTCTTTAAAAGAAAGGAATACTAAGATGGAACAAAAACTAATAAGCCAAGAAGATAGATCATGAAGATCCAATATAAGATGCGTGGGGATCCCAGAGCGGGTAGAAGGAGACAATTGTACTGACTATATGGAGAGATGGATAAGGGAAAATTGTAGGGTGGATACTCTCTCCCCCCTTTTGGTGTCGAAAGAGCACATAGGGTCCCCATGAAAAAAAGGATTCCTGGGGAGTACCCCAGACAGATATTGGTTAAATGCCTACTGGCCAGGGACCGTGATGCAATACTATCTGATGCCAGAAATTCTGAAAAATTTCAAATAGATGGTAAAAAGATAAGACTGTTTCCAGATTACTCAGCGTATACTAATACTCATAGGAAAGAATATATCACAGTTAAAAAAGATTGAGGGAAGCAGGATTAAAATACAGTCTACTTTTCCCGGCAAAATTAAGGGTAGAGTACAAAGGCAGGACAGTTTTTTTCCAGGCGCCGGAGGAGGTTAGCGAGTGGGCGGACGAGGAGGGCCTTTGAGGCTGGGGGGGAAAGGGGTAAAAGAGTCCATATGAGATATGGAGTCGCCCCGACTGCTGTATAGTCGAAGGGGGGGCTATTTAGGGAGGGGAGGTATCTTAGGGGGGAGGGGAGAGGGGGACGTGTTTTTTTTTTTTTGTTTTTTTTTTGTTTCTGCTCTGCCTCTGCTAGATGCTTAGGATTCTTTCGTTGAATGTGAGGGGTTTACGTGAGAGAGTGAAGAGATATGCTATCCTTGAGTGGTTGAAGAGGTTCCTGCCAGCCATCATCTGCCTCCAAGAGACACACTTGGATAAAGAATCCCTAGGATGGTTGCAGAAGAGATGGATAATGGAGGGGTACCATTCAGTGTATACTACTTACTCTAGAGGGGTCTCAATTTTGATACATAATAAGATCAGATTTGAGTTTTTGGCAGTGGAGGTGGATGACTATGGCAGGTACCTCTTTTTATATTGCAATATAGAAGGCGTTAAAATGGTAATTGCAAATATATATATCCCACCGCCATATAAAGCAGATGTCTTGTATGAATTGCATAGATTTATGCTGAATAGAAAAGAAGCTAAGATGATTGCGATAAGCGATTATAATGCGGTGATGGACCCACTCAGGGATAGAACGTCTGGCAGAGGTGGAGGAGCAATAAAGGTGGATTTTTTTAAATTAGCCCAAGAATTTAACTGGGTGGATGTCTGGCGTTTTCAAAACCCGGACGGAACCATGTACTCCTGCTACTCTAAAACACACCAAACTTGGTTAAGGATTGACATGGTTTTGGGAAATAAAAATTTTATATCCCAAAATGGGATTAAGATAAAGTATTTGCCTATGGCCCTATCAGACCACAGTGCGGTAGTAATCGAATTAAATTTGAAAAAAAAAAAAATATCTTGCCACCATTTAAGTTTAACTCCCAGTGGTTAACAATGATTACAGATAAAGAGAATATAATGGAAGAACTAAAAAAAATTTTTTAGAGAATAACGGCACTGCTAGTAGACTAATTGTATGGGATACTGCTAAGGCATATTTGAGAGGATTGCTCTTCAAAAAGGTGAATCATTGGAAAAAGAGTACCAGAGAATTGAGTAATGCACTAGAAAAAAAAGTAGAAGTAGCAAGAATGACCTGTATAGTATACCCTACAGATTACAACAGGAAAATATGGGATGAACAACAAGAAAAGTTAAAGGTATATCAAATGGAGAGAAGTAGGAAAGAATTACTTTTTCAAGGGATCAGCCTAGCTTCAGAGGGAGAAAAGGTGGGCAAAATTCTGGCAAGTATAGTAAGAAATCAAAGAGGGAAATCATGGATAGGGGCAATTAAAGATAAAATGGGTGAAATAATCACTACACCGGAAGGAATTAAAGAAGTGTTTGTGGATTATTTCCAGGAACTCTATAAATCTAGGGCACACTATTCAAAACAAGATCTGGACCTAAACCTAGATAGGATACCTCTTAAACAGATATCTCAGCCCCAAAAAGAATATTTAGAAAAATAAATATTGATGGCCGAAATAAAAGAAGTCCTGAGTAAGGTAAAGCCGAATAAGGCACCGGGGGGTGATGGGCTCCCTTTTGAAATTTATAAGTTGGATTCAGTTAATATATCATAATCCTAGGGCTAGGGTGATGGTGGATGGGAGCTTGTCCCTGCCTCTTGCCCTCTATCGGGGCACTAGGCAGGGATGCCCTCTCTCACCACTATTATTTGCCATTGCAATTGAGCCGTTGGCATGTATAATAAGAAATTATAGAGAGATTAAAGGTTTTCAATATGAGGGTGGAGAAGAAAAACTTTTGATGTATGCGGATGATATTCTATTGTTTATGCAAAACACTGGGGATCAGTTTAATAGGGTTATTGATATAATAGATAAGTTTGGTTTTTTTCCAGCTTAAATATTAACTGGGGGAAGTCACATATGTTGATGTTAGGCAACAGAGGGATTTAAGGGTTCATGTGTTAGAGAAACATGACAACTTTAAATATTTAGGTATACAAATTTCTGGAAATATAGCTGAATACGAAAGATTAAATATACTCCCCTTACTAAAAGAACTTAGGACTAAAGTGCACATCTGGCGCCGTTTACCAATGTCAATACAGGGCCGGGTAAACTTGATAAAAATGATTTTTCTCCCCAAAATACTTTATGTTCTCCAAAATGCCCCGCTGAGGTTACCGCAGAGTATTTTTAAGGTACTTGATAGTTTAATGGGGGACTTTCTTTGGAAAGGTGCTATCCCTAGGATAAAAAAAAGAAGTGTTGCAGCTCCCAGTAAGCGAGGGCGGTTTAGCTGTTCCAAATTGTTTTTTTTTTATTATTTAATAGCACAATATGGTCACATAAAAGGTACTTTAAATGGTTTGGTGGGCAGACAAGTTATAAACAGATTAGGGTGGAAAGAAGAGTGGAGGTGTTAGAATCCGGTATGTTGGGTAAAAAGAGCACAAGTAATAGAATACTGAATTTATTAAATTATATATGGGTGGAGATTAAAAAAATATTAGAGATTAAAGGGTTTCTGCACTATACACCCATTTGGAAAAACATAAATCTTAAGGAATTAGAAACGATTAAGAGCTATATAGACTGGGGAAAAAAAGGGATAAAATACCTCAGTCAGATATTGGAACAGGGTAAATTGAAAGACTTTAATACAATGGTTGGTGAGTTTGGGATCCCCCAAAAAGATATGTATAAATATTTTCAGCTTAGGAATGCCCTGCGGATAGCCCTTCAGGAGGACAAATATAAAATAGAAAAATCTGATATAATACACAAATTTACTAAAGAGGGGGGAAGGGGTGGTATAACTGCAAGAAGATATAAGATATTGATGGAGATCGAAAAGAAACGGATTCTAAAACCTGCTAGAAAAAAATGGGAGGACGAACTTCAATCCCTTACTGAAGATAAATGGGAAGATGCCCTCAGAAGTTACTCAATGGTTTCCAATAGGGGCTCACATAAGATCTCACAGTTTTTTGTAGTGCATAGGTTGCATCGATCTCCACGGTTATTGAAGATAATGGGTGTTAGAGTTTCGGATGCATGTTCAAAATGTAGGGGGGAGAATGCTGATTTAATACATTGTTTCTGGAGATGCCCAAGGTTGATTAGATATTGGAGGGAAATTTTGGAGACAGTACACTTAATTCTGAAGGTTTATATACCTGAAGATCCGGTGATTTGCATTTTAGGGGCAATTAAACATCTGAAGCTAAATAGAGATATACGAGCGGTTCTCTGTAAAGTTCTCTGTAGACTTCTTATACTTAAGAAATGGGTGGGGGCAGACCCTCCGACGGTGAGACAATGGAGGAAAGTGGTGGATAATTTGATTAAGGAAGAACGATTGATGGAGGGCCACAGAAAAAAAAGTATTGAGGATCTTTGGAAAAAATGGATACTTTAGGGCAGGATTTAAGAAATGTTTTTTTTTGTGTTTTTTTTGTATATACATGTCCCCCCCCCCCCTCATAAGGGTGGGGGGAGGGTAAAGGGAAAGGAAAGGGAAAAGATTGGGGGCAATGGGGGAGGGGGAGAAAAATAGTATAAAATAATCGCTCAGGGAAATATGGTTAAAAAAAACAAAAAAAAACAGAGTGATGTTACATGAACACTATTAAGGAATATGACTAGGACTAATAATGGCCCATACACATACTTTCATTATCTAATTATGATTGTATTTACCATTTGTGGTTTCCTTTGATTGTAAAAAAAAATTACAAGGCCGGAAAAGTTATTGTTGGCCCTTCTGAAGCAAGCAAATAAATACCAACTAAGATAAAAAATAAAATAAAATAAAAAAAAGAGTGGCAAGGTAACATAGTGTGGATATGGCAGCAGCAGCATCAGGATACCACCGAGTGGCAAGGTGACAGATTCTGGAGTTGGCAGCAGTATGAGGAGGCCACCAAGTGGCATAATGACAGTCTTGAAGTGGCGGCAGCAGCAGAATCAGGAGGATACCACAGAGTGGCAAGGTGACATAGTGTGGAGATGGCATCAGCATCAGCATACCACAGAGTGGCAAGGTGACATAGTGTGAAGATGGCAGCAGCAGGAGGATACCAAAGAGTGGCAAGGTGACACAGTGTGGAGATTGCTGCAGCAGCTTCAGGATACCACAGAGTGGCAAAGTGACATAGTGTGGAGATGGCATCAGGAGGGTACCACAGAGTGGCAAGGTGACATACTGTGGAGATAGCAGTAGCAGCAGCAGCATCAGGATACCACAGAGTGGCAAGGTGACATAGTGTGGAGATGGCAGCAGAAGGAGGATACCACAGAGCGGCAAGGTGACACAGTGTGGAGATGGCTGCAGCAGCTTCAGGATACCACAGAGTGGCAAAGTGACATAGTGTGGAGATGGCAGCAGCATCAGGATACCACAGAGTGGCAAGGTGACATAGTGTAGATATGGCAGCAGCAGCATCAGGAGACCACAGAGTGTGAAGGTGATATAGTGTGGAGATGGCAGCAGCAGCATCAGGAGACCACAAAGCGACCCAGTGACAGAGTGGGTCGGTGGCTGGCAATATCAGTACCTGCTGACGAAGGAGGGTGAATGAAGGAGCACTTGGTATCAGATGGGTGGCAGCATTAGAGTAGTAGCTAAGGCAGGTAGCCAGTAATGTTGAGCGTGAATATTCAAAAAGCTAATTTTTATGGCGAATATCGGCACTTTGAGAATTTGCAAATATTTAGAATATAGTGAAATATATTCGTAATGACGAATATTATTATTTATTTTTTTAACACAGTGCACATCAGATGATCATCCTCCCTTGTTCTAGCTTGTGGGCAATGAGAAGGGTTTGTCACAGCTTAGCTAAATCCCTAACAACCAATAGAAAAGTTGCTGGTATTTCCCGTGCATTACGCAATTAATACATCGATTTTCGCAATGAAGAATATAATCTCGAATTCGTAAATATATGATGAATATTCTACAAAATATTTGCAAAATATCATGAATTTGAATATTGCCGCTGCGGCTCATTACTAGTAGCCAGAAGAAACCGGTCTCTTTTGAGGTTTGAGTGAGGCGGCATGGATCATCTGGTCAGATTCATCAGGCATTGGTGGGTGGAAATCCTGGCTGATCCACGCTAGTGATGAGCGGCAGGGGCAATATTCGAATTTGCAATATTTTGCAAATATTTTGTAGAATATTCGTCATATATTCACAAAATCGAGAATTTGAGATTATATTCTTGATTGCGAAAATTGGCAATGTATTATTCGCGTAATGCGTTTGAAATACAGGCATGGGCCACTTATGCTACATTTTTTAAGCTGGTATAAGTTTCCTGAGACTGGAGAATATGGTTGGCATGGCAAAACATTAGAATAGCTTTATATGCAGATAAAGTGCTCCAATATATTTGCACTTGCAAATTTTCGGCATTTAATGATGTGCATATTTTTTCGCAATACGTGCAACTTGTGACATCATAACACTATGTCTGTAGCATGTATGTATGGACATCAGAACCTATTACACTGCCTAACACCCTGCACTGGAACCTATCATCTACACTATAGATCAATCTAACCTACACTGACTATCTCCCCCTAACTATCTGAATCTAATATATAATGTATGTGTGTATGTCCACTAAAGGAATCCGTACCGTCACACGGTCTCACCTCTCTAGGATGTACCGTTCCTGAGATATTCCCAAAAAATGCATTATCCAATAAAAGCTTGGTCACTTGACCCTTATCTGCCAATAGAAGCTTGCAGGTCCTCCAGCCTCCACATACACAGTTTTACTCCAGGTTTCCATAACAACCCAGCCATTTCTCTTCACTGCTGTAGGAGAGCTTTAAAGGAAATCTGTCACAAGGAAAATCGCTATTGCAGTAAAGGCATGGCCTAATAGCACTTAGTACCTTATTTCAAGATGCAGGTAAAAATCAACTTCTGCCAGCTGAAGGGGTGGGAGGTAGGGTGACTTTCTCCCTGCAGCTTAAACTCAGACAGCACAGTGCTGCTGTCTTAGGCTTCATTCAGACGTCCATGGTGCATTGCAGATCCGCAATACACCTGGCCAGCACCCCCATAGAAATGCCTATACTTGTCTGCAATTGTGAACAAGAAAAGGACATGCTCTATTGTTTTCCAGAGCTGCGGACCGGAAGATCAGGGCCGCGCTCTGGAAATGCGGAAAAGCTGTTCAAAATGACACGGTCCGATCGGATTAGGCCACGCCCCCCCACTCGTCAGCCAACTAAGATTGAAACAATGAAGTTAAAAATCTACTTCTAGGTCATGCTAAGCCATGCCCCAATCTTGTAAGGCTATGCCCCTCCACTCCTCAGCCGACAGGGATTAAAAAAAATGAAGGTAAAAAATCAACTTCTGTCAGTTGCAGAAGTGGGAGGGAGGTGCTGCTGTCTTAGAGTGAGCTGTTCAAAAGGAGACGCCCCCAATCCAGTAAAGGCCAATGTTAAGGGGGCGGTCCCCTGTGGATGCCACTGTCAAGGGGGTGGTATACTGTGAAAGTCACTGTTAAAGGGGAAGGCTGCTGTAAAGGTCAAAGATAAGCGGGTGGGCTGCTGTGTAGGTCCAATTTTAAGGGACGGGGCACTGTGGGGGAGTCAGTGTTAAGGGGTCGGGGCTGTGGAGGTCACTGTTTTGGGGGTGAGGTGCTGGAGATGTCACTGTTACAGTAGATAGTGTTGATATATTTTAACGACACACACAAACATGAAATGAACTAGCTTAAATATACCCGAGCAAAGCCGGGTCCTTTAGCTAGTTATATATATATAAGTTAACTGTCTAATGTAATACAAGAAAGCACAGAGCACAGCAATGACACTGCTGTCTCTTTCATAACTGCAATAAACTTTAGAAAAAAATATTGGTTGCTAGGGATGTTGCTAAGCTGTGACAAAGCCTTCTCTTTTTTGTAAATTCTTTATTTATGGTATTTTCAATAAAGAAAAAAGGACAACAATGTAGTACATTTTTCAAGTACAAATAAGGCAAATAGTACATATACAGGCGTACCAGCGTACAATCCCCGCTTAGGTCCACAAATAAAATGTTTCCAGAAATGGTGGAATTGTTGAAAAGGTAGCTGATCGGCGGATGCTTTGAGGCCGGGCAACATACCGAGTACTTAGGAAAATATAACGGGCTTGATACTGGCAGGCCTTACTCATATTGTGAAGTAGTTAGGTCATTAGCCTTAGCTCTAAAATATTAGATGTACCATCAATGAATAAAGGAAAGAAAAGGTAGAAATAATAAGAAATAACAATAAACACAACAGACGGAAGGGTCTGAGATAGTTCTTTATGATCTGGATGTATATTCCTAATTAGTATTATAATGGTGCTCGCATTTGCTTAGCTACTGGAGAATGAGAATGAGATATAATCGGATATATATGTTCCATGTGTGGGCTCTATTAAGGCGAAAATAGAGGGTGGGAATGTATCAATATTATTGTCCCCTTTGTAGGAAATAGGGAATCTAATTCGTTCTCTAAAGAAGTAAAAGTGGGAAGACAAAACACATAAATACAAGGGCAGGGGTTAATCTTACCCCTGATCTTTATAGAAGTCCAACCACGGTTGCCAGGTTTTTAAAAAAGTTTTCCTACTGGCTCTTTCCCAGCCCAACATTTCCTCCATAAGACAGATTTGGTGGATTTCATCCAACCACTCCTTAATGGTGGGAGGTTCAGGGTTTCTCCACTTAACAGGAACAATGTACTTGGCGGCTGAAATCATTTGTGTGGTCAAATCTTTAGATGAGGGTCTGAGATCCTTCTGCGGAAGCCATAGCAGAACTAGGGTTGGGGACAATGAGATGTGAGAGCCACAGACTTTATTGATGATATGTTCTACTTCTGACCAGAATTTTGAAATAATTTTACAAGACCACCATATATGGGAGATGGAACCTCGTTCTTCCAAACATCTCCAACATTTATCTGTAGGAGAGAGGTGTGCTCTGAATAGGAAGTCTGGAGTCTTGTACCATCTGGATAGAATTTTAAAAGAGTTTTCCTGAATACGTATACATTGCGAGAAACCGTGAGAGTTCTTTAAGATCACTCTAATTTCTTCCTTTGAGAAAGAAGTCTGTAGCTCTCTCTCCCATGCCCTTAAATAAGTTGGCTTTTCAGGTGCAGAGTGTAAGATTAGCTGGGAGTATAATTTTGAGAGGATCTTGGGCGGGGGGTTCGGCAATAGGGTGTAATTCTCGAGCCAAGTAGGGTCGGCTTGAGCATCAGTGTGTGAGTTCTTATATTTTTTACAGCAAATTTCAACATCTAGATCCACTAGTACTGATCTTAAATGTCCCGGTATGAGGCTATGTACTCTTTTAAGGAAATCTGAGAGATCTGAGGATTTAGTTAGGTCGGATATCCTAAGTTCAGTTAAAGAATACCATGCTCTATGAGAGTCTTTCTTGCTTGTATTAAGGTAGTAGGGGAGTACTGATAGAGGGGCTATAGGTGACAGTTTAGAGGTAGACATCGAAAGGGCCTCGGATTTTCCGCAATATTGGAAGAGGCAGCGTGTTAGGGCGCTAATGGGGGGTTTATCTTTTTTAGTATGGGTGTTAACCCAGAGGCGATGACAAGCGTCTTCACCTAGCAGGGCCTTCTCCAATTCAATATGTAGGGCCTTGTTATGGGGTCTGGCTAATTCAATCCACCGTTCCCACTGAATAGCGTGAAGATTCCACTGAAAATCTATTACTAAACGAGATAGACGAGGCGGCAAATCATAATGAGGTGGTTATTATGGGGGACTTCAACTACCCAGATATAGACTGGGAAACTGAAACTTGTATATCTCATAAAGGAAACAGGTTCTTGGCAATAACCAAAGACAATTACCTCTCCCAACTGGTTCAGGACCCGACTAGAGGGACGGCCATACTGGACTTAGTATTAACCAATAGGCCGGACAGAACAACAGACTTGCAGGTTGGGGGACACCTGGGAAATAGTGACCACAAAGTAATAACCTTCCAATTATCATTCAAAAGAGCGTTTCTACAGGGAGGAACAAAAATACCAAACTTCAAAAAAGCTAAATTTAGCCAACTAAGAGAGGCCATAGGCCAAACTAACTGGGACAAAGTCCTCAAAAATAAAAATACAGCCACAAAATGGGATATCTTTAAAAACATCCTAAAATCTCATTGTGAGAGGTACATACCGTATGGTAATAAAAGGTTAAGGAATAAAAAGAAACCAATGTGGATAAATAGAACTGTAACGAAAGCAATAAATGACAAAAAGAAAGCATATCATTCACTGAAACAGGAGGGGAACACGGAAGCACTGAAAAACTATAAGGAAAAAAATAGAACATGTAAAAAACAAATAAAAGCGGCCAAACTAGAGACCGAGAGATTAATTGCCAAAGAGAGTAAAACTAACCCTAAAATGTTCTTCAATTATATAAATGTTAAAAAGTATAAATCTGAAGGTGTCGGCCCTTTAAAGAGTAATGAGGGGGAAGTCGCAGAGAGCGATGAGGAGAAAGCAAAGCTGTTAAATATTTTTTTCTCCAATGTATTCACTGAGGAAAATAAATTGTCAGATGACATGCAGAATGCAAAAATAAATTCCCCATTAAAAGTGTCCTGTCTGACCCAGGAAGAAGTACATCAGCGACTTAAAAAGATTAAAATAGACAAATCGCCAGGACCGGATGACATACACCCCCGTATCCTAAAGGAATTAAGTAATGTCATAGCCAGACCCTTATTTCTGATATTTGCAGACTCTATACTGACAGGGAATGTCCCACAGGATTGGCGCATGGCATATGTGGTGCCAATATTCAAAAAGGGGCCAAAAACAGACCCTGGAAACTATAGGCCGGTAAGTTTAACATCTGTTGTGGGTAAACTGTTTGAAGGTTTTCTGAGAGATGCTATATTAGAGCATCTCAACAGAAATAAGCAAATAACGCCATATCAGCATGGCTTCGTGAGGGATCGGTCATGTCAGACTAATTTAATCAGTTTCTATGAGGAGGTAAGTTCTAGACTTGACAGCGGCGAATCAATGGATGTCGTATATCTGGACTTCTCCAAAGCATTTGACACTGTACCACATAAAAGGTTAGTATATAAAATGAGAATGCTCGGACTGGGAGAAAACATCTGTATGTGGGTAAGTAACTGGCTCAGTGATAGAAAACAGAGGGTGGTTATTAACGGTACACACTCAGATTGGGTCACTGTCACTAGTGGGGTACCTCAGGGGTCAGTATTGGGCCCTATTCTCTTCAATATATTTATTAATGATCTTGTAGAAGGCTTGCATAGTAAAGTATCAATTTTCGCAGATGACACTAAACTGTGTAAAGTAATTTACACTGATGAGGACAGTATACTACTACAGAGGGATCTGGATAGACTGGAGGCTTGGGCAGATAAGTGGCAGATGGGGTTTAACACTGATAAATGTAAAGTTATGCACATGGGAAGGAAAAATGCAAGTCAACCGTACATACTAAATGCTAAAACACTCGGTAACACTGACATGGAAAAGGATCTAGGAATTTTAATAAACAGCAAACTAAGCTGCAAAAACCAGTGTCAGGCAGCTGCTGCCAAGGCCAACAAGATAATGGGTTGCATCAGAAGGGGCATAGATTCCCGTGATAAGAACATAGTCCTACCACTTTACAAATCGCTAATCAGACCACACATGGAGTACTGTGTACAGTTCTGGGCTCCTGTAAACAAGGCAGACATAGCAGAGCTGGAGAAGGTCCAGAGGAGGGCAACTAAAGTAATAACTGGAATGGGGCAACTACAGTACCCTGAAAGATTATCAAAATTAGGGTTATTCACTTTAGAGAAAAGACGACTGAGGGGAGATCTAATTAATATGTATAAATATATCAAGGGTCAGTACAGAGATCTATCCCATCAGCTATTTATCCCCAGGACTGTGACTGTGACGAGGGGACATCCTCTGCGTCTGGAGGAAAGAAGGTTTGTACACAAACATAGAAAAGGATTCTTTACAGTAAGAGCAGTGAGAATATGGAACTCTCTGCCTGAGGAGGTGGTGATGGTGAGTACAATAAAGGAATTCAAGAGGGCCATGGACGTATTTCTGGAGCTTAATAATATTACAGGCTATAGCTACTAGAGAGGGGTCTTCCTCTGGATCAACTTGCGGGATAACAGGCCGAACTGGATGGACAAATGTCTTTTTTCGGCCTTATGTACTATGTTACTATGTTACTATGTTACTAAGATAGGATTGTAGATCAGGTAGGGCCAAACCTCCGGTATTAGTTTTCCTAATAAGTAAAGAGTATGCTAAACGTGGTTTGCGGTTGGACCAGAGAAAGTTACTGAATAAAGTGCGAAAATCCAAGAAAAATCTGTTAGATAAAGGAATAGGTACACACCTTAAAGTATATAAAATCTGTGGTAAGACATAGGTCGCTAGGAAGGATTTAATTTTGTTGAATAAGGGGACGTAGTTGAGCCTGAAAAGGTGTAAGAGATTAGCAGAAACCATAATTCCCAAGTGTTTAATTGCTTCCTTTGGCCACTGAAAGGAAGTGTATGACTTGATCTCCAACATAAGCCTATCTGGGGCTGTTACATTTAGTATTGTCGTAATTGACTTTGAAATTAGAGACGTCTCCAAAGTCTGAGAATATTTTAATAACTTCTGGGATAGCAACTTTGGGATTTGTTATGAAGAGAAGCAAGTCGTCTGCAAAGGCTGCTAGAGAATGGGTTCTTCCATTCACTTTGAGGCCATTAATAGCCTCAGAGGCTCTCAGTTTGCAAAGCAGCATCTCTAGGGATAAGATGAATAATGCTGGAGAGAGAGGGGAACCCTGCCTTGTCCCGTTAGTGATGTTGAAGGGAGGGGAGAAGGTGCCGTTAACAAGTACTTTAGCAGAAGGCCGAGAGTAGAGTGAGAATATGGCTAGATAAACGAGGGGGGAAAGTCGAAGTGGCGGAGAGCTCTGTCTATGAAAGCCCAGTTGACCCTATCAAATGCTTTTTCAGCATCGGTACCTAAGAGTGTAAGGGGGATCTTACATTTTTTCGCATAATATATAGCATGCAGAACTCTACTCACATTATGTTTGCCTTCTCGGCCTTTTACAAAGCCTACTTGTTCTTCACCAATAAGCTTTGGGAGAAGCTTAGCTATTCTTTGACTAAGGAGTTTGGCCCATAATTTAACGTCGACATTGAGCAGAGAGATTGGTCTGTAACTACTGCATTTAGTGGGATCTTTCCCATCTTTAGGGATTACAGTTATATGGGCTATTAATAATTGAGGTGGGAGAGGTTGGCCTTTTAAAAGTGAGTTACATAAGTCTACCAGTTGCGGTAAAAGGGTGTTTTTAATTTTTTTATAATATACTATGGGCAGCCCGTCAGGTCCTGGACACTTTCCTGAAGGGATACTCGCCAATACCTCCTTCACTTCCTCTTCTGTAATTGGGGAGAGTAACATGATCTTTTCATCTTCTTTTAGGGTCGGAACTTTAATATCTTCCAGAAAGGTGTTTATCTTGGCAGTTATATGGCTTGGATCTTCAGATTTTAAGTTATAGAGGGAGGAGTAAAACTTAGAAAATTCATTTGCTATAGCCGGGGTGTTACTTAATTGGTGTCCTTTGTCTGTTTTGATGCTAGAGATAAAAGCCTTTTCTCTTTGCCCTTTGATCATCTGTGACAGAAGTTTAGAACCTCTATCTCCGTGTATAAAGAACTTATATTTGGCTATCCTAAGAGATTTGGCCGATTTGATGTTTAATAGGTCCTTCAGTTGGCTTCTTAGCTTAAGTATATCCTTATATTGCGCTTCCGTGGGGTTACACTTATTAACATTCTCGAGGGCGGGGATTTGGGCTAGAATGGAATCTATTTGAGCTGATCTTTGCTTGCGAACCCAGGCCCATAGGGAGATGAGTTCCCCTCTGATAAATGCCTTATGGGCTTCCCATATTATGGCCTTATCTAACGAGGGGGTATTATTTAGTTCAAAGAAGGTTTTGAGTTTTCTCTCTAGTTTGTCTCTGTCTCTCTCATTTTCTAAGAGGGTTTCGTTAAGTCTCCACGACCACTCCTTAGGGGGAAGGCCTTTTAGCTGGATCACCAGAGAGACGGGCGTGATCAGATATTGTGATCTGTCCAATAGTGGAGGATTTAATCCTCACGAGTGCATGGTTTGACACAAACAAGTAGTCCAAACGCTGGTAGGTTCTATGGACCGCTGAGAAAAACGTGTAGTCCCTGTCTCCAGGGTGAGCCAGCCTCCAGACATCCGTTATCTGATGGGCAGACAGAGTCTTTTGAAGTTTGCGAAGTTGTGAAGTGGAATATTTGGTGTATATAGACGTAGAGTCTATAGGATGGTCCAACACCAGGTTGAAGTCTCCCCCTAGAATTAATGTTCCTTCCCTGAAATCTTGTAGGGAGTTTAACATCTTAATTAGCCAAGGTATTTGTTTGGAGTTAGGGGCATATACGTTAACTAACGTCAGTTTGTTGCCAAAAAGTGTACCTTTGAGGAATAAATACCTACTCTCAGGGTCTATGTACTGTGTTTGAAGTTGAAAAGGAAAGTTGGCACCTATTCCAATAGAAACACCTCTGGAGGCCGAGGAGTGGGTGCTATGGAACCATTTAGTAAATTGTCTGGAAGAGAGGCTCGGGGTATGATTGTGTCTAAAGTGCGTCTCTTGCAGGAACAATAGGTCTGCCCTCTCTCTCCTAAGCATTTGGAAAACCTGACTTCTCTTTTGGGGGATATTAAGCCTATTCACGTTAAAAGATATAACCTTTACTGAATCCATTAGGTATGGATGAAAGTGTAGCATCGGAGGAGAATACATCCTGATGAGCAAGGTGTTCCCAAACACCAGATCCGTCTTGAGAAACTATGTACAGAGAAAATAAAATAACCACAAAATTGAGCATGTTGAACACTCTGTTGTAATCCTATAGAGTAGGTAACTCTTATAGGGGGAGCACAGAGAGGAGAGAGTGGAGGGACTCTCTGGGGAGAGGAAAGGGGAAATACAGAAGTATATCAGAAGAGGGCAGATAAGGGGTAAGGGGTAAAGAGAGGGAGGAGGACTGTGAAGAACACCAAGCCTACCTGAGCTCCACAGCACAAGCTTATTGAGACAGTCCGGGGGCAGAGGGGGAGTAAGCAGCCAGAGCATACTTATCACCTAACAAACTCCTCCCCCGCTGCCTCCAGCATTAAGGCTGTGGGTTCCCACACAGTTAAAAGCTTATAAGGTGATACATTTTTGGGGATCATACCATGGAAATGTGGTGGGGGAAACGAGCCCGGTAGACAGTAGAAGTCTAATACAAATCAAACTATAAGGTCTCCCAATCAAGGAAATGGGTAATAGGGCTCCGGTATCTACCAGAATTTAACCCCTGCCTCACCAACCAGAGCCAAACAGACCTTGAGAGGAGATGCAGTTTCGGTGTGTAAAGAGTCGAGTTCTGGCTGGATCAGGTCGGGTACATGTTAAAAGGGAGTTCAGAGAAAAGAGTAAACTCCTATCACATCGCGGCTAGAGTAGCAGAGGATGCACGGGGGATGTGAAAGGGTTAAGAAGGCAGCGGTGGCACACAGTACTTATGCAACCTCGGAGCGCATCAGCTTGCATAAAACATACATAATAAACTTAAATAGAACATATCAAAGGCACGAACCAAGACCACGTTACTGGTCTGATACCTCAGAAGAGGATGAAAGGAAAGAGACAGAATTAAGATAGTAAACCATCTTCAAGTGTCTGTAAGTTCAGCATGACGTTTCTTGGTTTGACTACACGCCAATCCTCAAATTCGGGTAACGGCGGCATCTTCAGCTCACCCCCCATGGGTAGCCACGAGGGGATGTCTAGGGGATCAATTTGTAGAGCGTCCCACATTTTGGAGAGATCATCAGGGTGTCAGGATCACAACTTGTTTCCCGTTTATAGTGGCACACAGGCCAAACAGAAAGAGCCATCGTATGGGGTGTCTTCTTTCCCTGAGTAGATCTGTTAATGGCTTCAGTTGCCTTCTCTTGGCAAGAGTGCTAGCTGCCAGATCTTGAAAAAGCTGGACTTTACTGTTTTCAAGCAAAATGTCCCCCTTATGTCTGGCGGCAGTCAAGATGGCGGCGGTATCAATGAAGCTAAGCAAGCCGCATATTATATCGCGTGGCAGGGCATCTGGCGGCGGTTTGGGCCTGAGAGCACTATGGGCTCTCTCAATGACTATCTTCTCTGCCCTTTCTTGGCCAAGTATGGTGGTGAAAATTTGACTGACCGTTTCCAGAATGTCGTCTCTCTGTACGCTCTCGGGGACGCCTCTAATGCGGACGTTCTTTCGTCGACTCCTGTTCTCCTGGTCTTCCAGGTGCAGGAAAGCTGAGTTCACTTGATCCCGTACTTCCACAACTTTAGCTTGCAGTGCCCGGCTGTGCTTAGTAATAGCGACTTGAGAGTCTTCTAATGCCGCCACCCTGAAGCCTGTTTGTTTGAACTCCGACTTGATGGCTGAGAGTTCTTTAAGAACGGGTTCGAATGCAAGAGCTAGAGATTCTTTTAGGAAGGATCTAGTGATGGGTATCGAGCCTGTTTCACTCCGTGTCTCAGAGATAGCGATGGATCCTTCATCGTCTGAGTCATCTGTGCCGGTCATTGCAGCGGCAGTTGCCTGCGCCATCTTGGATCTAGCAGCAGGCGAGGATAACTTCTTTTTCAAGTATTTGTCTAGGTCCGATTGACTTTTTGTCTGTTTGGGAGTCATCTGGGGCTTCTTAGCCTTGTCTTTGGTAGGTTTCCCCATAACGAATCAAGGTGGGGACCCGTAAAATAGCTAAATGAGAGTGCTGCTGTGAGGAGCTCTCGGTCAAGCAGCCATTTCCTGGCGCGGCTAGCTCCGCCCGACAAAGCCTTCTCATTGGCCCACAAGCTAGAAGAAAGGAGGGATGATCACCTGATGTGTACTGTGTTAAAAAAAAAAAAAAAAAAAAAAAAAAAAAAGAGAATATTCGTCATTAAGTACAGTTGCAAGTATGTGAACCCCTTGGAATGATATGGATTTCTGCACAAATTGGTCATAAAATGTGATCTGATCTTCATCTAAGTCACAACAATAGACAATCACAGTCTGCTTAAACTAATAACACACAAAGAATTAAATGTTACTATGTTTTTATTGAACACACCATGTAAACATTCACAGTGCAGGTGGAAAAAGGATGTGAACCGTTGGATTTTATAACTGGTTGAACCTCCTTTGGCAGCAATAACTTCAACCAAATGTTTTGTGTAGTTGCAGATCAGACGTGCACAACAGTCAGGAGTAATTTTTAACCATTCCTCTTTACAGAACTGTTTCAGTTCAACAATATTCTTGGGATGTCTGGTGAGAATCGGTTTCTTGAGGTCATGCCACAGCATCTCAATCGGGTTGAGGTCAGGACTCTGACTGGGCCACTCCAGAAGGCGTATTTTCTTCTGATTAAGCCATACTGTTGTTGATTTACTTCTAAGCTTTGGGTCGTTGTCCTGTTGCAACACCCATCTTCTGTTGAGCTTCAGCTGGTGGACAGATGGCCTTAAGTTCTCCTGCAAAATGTCTTGATAAACTTGGGAATTCATTTTTCCTTCGATGATAGCAATCCGTCCAACCCTGATGCAGCAAAGCAGCCCCAAACCATGATGCCCCCACCACCATACTTCACAGTTGGGATGAGGTTTTGATGTTGGTGTGCTGTGCCTCTTTTTTCCCCCACACTAAGCTTGTGTGTTTCTTCTAAACAACTCAACTTTGGTTTCATTAGTCCACAGAATATTTTACCAGTACTACTGTGGAACATCCAGGTGCTCTTGTGCAAACTGTAAATGTGCAGCAATGTTTTTTTTGGACAGCAGTGGCTTCCTCTGTGATATCCTCCCATGGAATCCATTCTTGTTTAGTGTTTTACGTATCGTACAGTCGCTAAAAGGCATGTTTGCATATGCCAGAGACTTTTGTAAGTCTTTAGCTGATACTCTAGGATTCTTCTTCACCTCATTGAGCAGTCTGCGCTGTGCTCTTGCAGTCATCTTTACAGGATGCCACTGCTAAGGAGAGTAGCAGCAGTGCTGAACTTTCTACATTTATAGACAATTTGTCTTACCGTGGACTGATGAACAGCAAGGCTTTTGGAGATACTTTTATAACCCTTTCCCGCTTTATGCAAGTCAACAATTCTTAATTGTAGGTATTCTGAGAGCTCTTTTGTGTGAGGCATCATTCACATCAGGCAATGCTTCTTGTGAAAAGCAAACCCAGAACATGTGTGTGTTTTTTATAGGGCAGGGCAGCTGTAACCAACACCTCCAGTCTCATCTCATTGATTGGACTCCAGTTGGTTGACGCCTCACTCCAATTAGCTCTTGAAGGTGTCATTAGTCTAGGGGTTCACATACCTTTTCTACCTGCATTGTGAATGTTTACATGGTGTGTTTAATAAAAACATGGTAACATTTAATTCTTTGTGTGTTATTAGTTTAAGCAGACTGTGATTGTCTATTGTTGTGACTTAGATGAAGATCAGATCACATTTTATGACCAATTTGTGCAGAAATCCATATTATTCCAAAGGGTTCACATACTTTTTCTTGCTACTGTATACAGACGTGGACAAAATTGTTGGTACCCTTTGGTCAATGAAAGAAAAAGTCACAATGGTCACAGAAATAACTTTAATCTGACAAAAGTAATAATAAATTAAAATTCTATAAATGTTAACCAATGAAAGTCAGACATTGTTTTTCAACCATGCTTCAACAGAATTATGTAAAAAAATAAACTCATGAAACAGGCATGGACAAAAATGATGGTACCCCTAGAAAACACAGAACATAATGTGACCAAAGGGACATGTTAATTCAAGGTGTGTCCACTAATTAGCATCACAGGTGTCTACAACCTTGTAATCAGCCATTGGGCCTATATATATGGCTCCAGGTAATCACTGTGTTGTTTGGTGATATGGTGTGTACCACACTCGACATGGACCAGAGGAAGCAAAGGAAAGAGCTGTCTCAAGAGATCAGAAAGAAAATTATAGACAAGCATGTTAAAGGTAAAGGCTATAAGACCATCTCCAAGCAACTAGATGTTCCTGTGAGTACAGTTGCACATATTATTCATAAGTTTAAGATCCATGGGACTGTAGCCAACCTCCCTGGACGTGGCCGCAGGAGGAAAATTGATGACAAATCTAAGAGACGGATAATCCGAATGGTAACAAAAGAGCCTAGAAAGACTTCTAAAGAGATTCAAGGTGAACTTCATGCTCAAGGAACATCAGTGTCAGATCGCACCATCCGTCGTTGTTTGAGCCAAAGTGGACTACATGGGAGACGACCAAGGAGGACACCATTGTTGAAAACGAATCATAAAAAAGCAAGACTGGAATATGCCAAACTACATGTTGACAAGCCACAAAGCTTCTGGGAGAATGTCCTGTGGACAGATGAGACAAAAATCGAAGTTTTTGCCAAGGCACATCAGCTGTATGTTCACAGACGAAAAAATGAAGCATATCAAGAAAAGAACACTGTCCCTACTGTGAAACATGGAGGAGGCTCTGTTATGTTCTGGGGCTGCTTTGCTGCGTCTGGCACAGGGTGTCTTGAATCTGTGCAGGGTACAATGAAATCTCAAGACTATCAAGGAATTCTAGAGAGAAATGTACTAGCCAGTGTCAGAAAGCTTGGTCTCAGTCGCAGGTCATGGGTCTTGCAACAGGACAATGACCCAAAACACACCGCTAAAAACACCCAAGAATGGCTAAGAGGAAAAAATTGGACTATTCTAAAGTGGCCTTCTATGAGCCCTGACCTCAATCCTATTGAGCATCTTTGGAAGGAGCTGAAACATGCAGTCTGGAAAAGGCACCCTTCAAACCGGACACAACTGGAGCAGTTTGCTCATGAGGAGTGGGCCAAAATACCTGCTGAGAGGTGCAGATGTCTCATTGACAGTTACAGGAAGCGTTTGATTGCAGTGATTGCCTCAAAAGGTTGCGCAACAAAATATTAAGTTAGGGGTACCATCATTTTTGTCCATGCCTGTTTCATGAGTTTATTTTTTTACATAATTCTGTTGAAGCATGGTTGAAAAACAATGTCTGACTTTCATTGGTTAACATTTATAGAATTTTAATTTATTATTACTTTTGTCAGATTAAAGTTATTTCTGTGACCATTGTGACTTTTTCTTTCATTGACCAAAGGGTACCAACAATTTTGTCCACGTCTGTATATAACACTATATTCTAAATATTAGCAAATTCTCAAAGTGCCGATATTCTCGAGAAAAAAAATTGGTTTTCGAATATTCGCACTCAACACTAATCCACGCCTGATTCATCTTGACATAGGTCAGTCTCTCCACATTTTGGGTGGATAAGTGAGTTGTCCTTGGGGTAACTATAGCCCCCGCCACACTAAACACACACTCTGATGCACATTACTGGCCAGGCAGGAAAGCTTTTCCAGAACAAACTCTGCTAGTTGCTACCACAAATCCAGTTTGGCTGCCCAGTAGTCCAGCAGATCTTCAATGTAGGGTAGCAGAGTGTGCTGTCCAAGTATGCCACCACCTACTGCTTCAGGTCCTGATCCAGGTCTACCTGCTGCTGCTGGTGAGTAGTTTTTCATTGTGCGGGTGAAGAAAGCTACTCGTCAGCGACTGTAGACTCAGGCTGCTCCTGATGGCGCTGGTACTGCTCCTGCCACCCCACCCCTTCCCATCAGCCATGGTAGTGGAACGTGAGTGCAGAGGGCCCCCCAGTCAGACTTGCGAAGAATGGACTATGGCACAGATAGGCAGCGGCCAACTGACTACATAGGATATCTCTGTAGTAGTTCAGTTTGTCCTCCCTCTTGGTAGGTGTAAAAAAGGCCCCCATTCTGGACCAGTAGCGAGGATCCAACTAGGTGGATAGCCAGAATGGTGACAATTCAGCTGTCACTATGCAAGCAAGTTAGCATGCATCGGGCCATATGCGCAAGTGACTCGGAGGGACTCCATGCCTCCATCTCCACTGCATACTGCCACGGGGTGTCTGGGTCTTCTGTCTCATTTTCCTCATCGCTCTGTAGCTTCTCTGGCTGCTCCTGCCTCTCATCTCCTGTCCCCTGAGTAGAAAAACCACCCATTTTGCTAAGCATTGCCTAAGCTCCAATGTCCTTCTCCCCCATCTCCTCTTCTTCCAGTTCCGCCCCCACAGGGATCATGTGGCCGTGATATGTAGGCACCATGTGTCCAATTCCCTGACCAGCCCATTTTACCACCATCTTTTCCTGGACATGAAGCAGTGGAATGACGTTGTTCATCCCGTAGTCCTGGTGACTGACAAATAAAGTGGCGTCCTCAAAGAGCCTGAGCAAACGGCAGGTTTCACGCATGAGCTGCCACTGGCTGACATCGAAGTTACACAGGGGAGTACTATCCGTTGATGGCCTTTCTCTGTTCGTATAGTCGGTCTAACGTATGGGGGGGTGGAATTCCTATGGGTGGAAACATTGCATATCAGCCTATGATGAAGGAGGCCTTTCTGCCGCTGCAGGTAAGGATGGTGTGCTTTGCGGTGTATGAGTGGCTGAAGTGCATGCAAAGTTTCCTGCCCATTTTTAGGATGTCTTGCAGATGGGAGGAAGACTTCAGGAACTGCTTGACAACCAGATTGAACACGTGTGCCATGCAGGGCACATGGCTCAGCCTTCCTTGATGCAGCACCAACGCTATGTTTTTTCCCCCTTTTTGGTCACCATGGTCCTGATATTTAGTTGTCGCGGATAAAGCCAGGATTCGATTTCTTGATAAATCACATGGACCAGTTCCTCCCCTGTGTGACTCTGTTTGCCAAGGCAAACCAGGTGCTGAACAGCGTGACACCGCTGTGTCCTGAACATGTGGTATGCTGGAGGGGCACTGTTACTTGCGACAACGTGGAGGCGGAAACAGCTTGACCTGGCCAAGTTGCTGGTGTGGCTGTGCAGGAACCACATTTACCCAGTGGGCAGTAAAGGACATGTATTGTCTCTGACCGTAGTTACAGCTCCACACATCAGCACTGCCGTGCACTTTGGCAGACACTAACAGGCTCAAGGACTGGCCCACCGTCTGTTCTACATGTGTGTGCAGGGCTGGTACTGCCTTTTTGGCAAATAAATGACGGCTTGGGACTCTCCACCTCGGCTCGGCACATGCCATCAGTTCTCTGAAAGGTGCAGAGTCCACCACTTGGAAAGGGAGAGACTGCAGCACCAGCAACTTGGACAGAAGCATGTTCAGCTTCTGCGCCATTGAATGTGTGCACGCATAAAGCTGTCTCTTGGGAATCGCTTTGGTTATTGATTGCTGACGGAATGACTGATGAGGAGTAGGAGAAGGAGGATCAGGAGCATCTGGACCAGCAGAAGATGGGAACGACAGACTGCTCCCTTCGGCTGACGTGGTGGAGCATTGACTGGCTGAAACCAGGTGTGTGCCACTAGTGTTGAGCTCGAATATTCAAATAGCGAATATTAATCGCGAATATCGTGACTTCGTAAATTCGCGAATATTACGAATATAGTGCTATATATTCATTATATCGAATTCAAATATTCTAAAAAACGAAGTTTTAGCAATATAGCAAATATTCTCTAAAATACACATATAGACTGCAATTTAGCTAATATATATATATATATATATATATATATATATATATATTTTTATTTTTATTTTTATTTTTTCAAAACTGAAGTTCAGAAGAGGCAAAAAAAATTGACAAAAAAAAAAGATTATAGCACTATATTAGCTAAATTACAGTCTATATGTGTATTTTACAAATATTCATAATATTGCTCTAACTTCGTCTTTTAGAATATTCATAATATTCTAAAAGACGAAGTAATAGCAATATAACGAATATTCGTAAAATTCACATATAGACTGTAATTTAGCTAATATATTGCTATAGTAATTTTTTTAATAGTATACATATTTTCCAAAACTGAAGTACAGAAGAGGCAAGAAAAATTTGACAAAAAAAAAAAGATTATAGCACTATATTAGCTAAATTACAGTCTATATGTGTATTTTACGAATATTCATAATATTGCTCTAACTTCGTCTTTTAGAATATTCGTAATATTCTAAAAGACAAAGTTATAGCTATATATAGTATATTATTTGTGATAAATAGAATAATGACGAATATTTGATTTCAACGAATATAAGACGAATATTCAATTGAATATTCGTGAAATATTGCGAAATCGAATATGGCACCTCCCGCTCATCACTATGTGCCACTGAGTAATGCAGTGGCTGCTGCGGCAGGCTGGACCACCAAATCGGAGCCACTGTTCTCCCAGGCCACTTTATGATGATGCTCAATATGTTGGCGCAGGGCCGTGATGCCAACATAGGCACCCTGGCCATGCTTCACCTTCTGCCCACATATTCTACATATGGCCATGTTAACCTCCACCGGCGCCTTAACAAAAAACTGCCACACCGCCGAGTAGGTGATTTTCCCCCAAACAGTCCACACTGACTGACTGCCTCCGTGAACCCCCGCACCACTACTTCCCGGGCAGGTAGGCTGATGCGAAGCTCCCGATCTCCCACTGCTGCCACCCTGCTGACTCCTAGCCATGCTACCAACTTTCTGGCTCAGCCACTTCCTCACGGGCAAGCTGACACACTCTTCTCCTGATGATGATGAAGCTCCTTCTGCACCCGGCTCCCAAGTGCAATCAGCTTCATCATCATTGAGTAGTGTCCTCCTCAAGGGTCTCTGGGTCAGGAGCCTGTCTGCTCGCAACACTAACTCCCACACCACTCTTCTCATCACTACTTGCCCGCCTAGCGGAGGGAGCGGTGGATGTCTCCTTCAGATCTTGGCTGGGCAGTATCTTCTGACTGTCCTCTAGTAGCTTGTTCTCGCTGTATAGTGGAGCTGAGCCAACAACATACAATACATCTGTGGCTGAGGGAACCGCAGGGGTCAGTATTGGGCCCTATTCTCTTCAATATATTTATTAATGATATTGTAGAAGGCTAGTAAAATATTAATTTTTGCAGATGACATTAAACTGTATAAAGTAATTAACACGGAAGAGGACAGTATACTGCTACAGATGAATCTGGATAGATTGGAGGGTTAGGCAGTAAAGTGGAAGCCGAGGTTTAACACTGAGAAATCATAGGCATGCATACAGGGTGTGCAGGGTGTGCCTGGGCACACCCTAATCATCACCTCCATGCTGCACTGCCATCTGCCAACTCCTGATCCGATCCTTTACATAGGCTTCAGGCTAGTGGCCTGAAGCCTATGAAACAGTAGAGCGCTAGAATGGAGTTGCTCCAGGGAGGTATAATGTCGGATGAAAAGGCGGAGTCTCGTCATACAGGGGGTGGGGCCTTAAGATGTGCAAGAGATTCAACAGAACACTTTGTTGGAGAGAGGAGAAGAAGCTGCAGGTCAGTATGTGGAGGAGAAGATTGACTGTTATGTGTACTTGGGGGGCTTTTTGCAGGGACTGAAGGGAGAAGGAATAATCCTTGTACTGGAGACTGTATGTTAGAGGGGTCTGAAGAGAGGGGGGTGAAGTGATATTATTTACCAGCGGACTATATGTTGGAGGGGCTGAAGGTAGGGGGAGTTTTGTATTTTACATCGGACTATATGTTGGAGGGGCTGAAGGGAGGAAGTGATGTATTTTCATGGGACTGTATGCTGAAGGAGCTGAAGGCAGGCGGCGAAGAGAGGAAGGGTGAAATTATTTACATGGGACTGTATGCTGGAGGGGCTGAAGGCAGGGGGAGTTTTTTTATTTTACATGGGACTGTATGTTGGAGGGGCTGAAGGCAGGGAGTGATGTCTTTTACATGGGACTGTAGGGGCTGAAGGGCACCATAATTATTACTATTAGGGTCCATTCACACGTCCGTAGTGTTTTACGGATTCGCAATACACCCGGCCGGCACCCCCATAGAACAGCCTATTCTTATCCGCAGCTGCGGACAAGAATATGACATGTTCTATTTTTTTCCAGAGCCGCGGACCGGAAGTTCGGCAGGCCGCTCCGGAAATACTGTGTGCTTTCCGCATCCATTCCGTCCCCATAGATAATGCATGGCTCAGCACCCATTACGCACAATTGCGGAATGGATGCGGACACATTCTGCTGACATGTGAATAGAGCCTAATACAAAGGGGGCCATTATAATATTAAGAATAATAATAACACAGAGGGGCCAGTATATATTATAATTATACAGAGGGCATTTCACTTATGGGCACTACGTGTGGAGGGGAGGTCTGTTATCTGAGGATGATAGTAAAGTGAGAAAAATAAAAATAAATCTGTGAAACTCTGCAGAGATGTGGCTGAAAGAAGTTATCATGGCGGTCTTATCTCCGAATAAAGACGTTGAGGAAAGTCTAAATCACAGGAGACTTCACTGGATGTAACAGGTATGTGCTGCTGTATTCTACTGTATAGTGTGTACCATTATATGTAATGCCCATCCACATAATTGTTTGAGGGGGGGTGGGGTGGCTATAGGATTTGGCCCACCCTGTAGCAGCCTGGCCCCAGACTTCAGGTCACACTGTATGTGTTCTGAATCCTGGGGCCTCACACCCATCTACTACATTATCTGTACTCAGAGAGTTATCACTGTGTTATCTGTGGTGTTACATAGGACTGCAGGTGACATCTGCTACATTATCTGTACTCAGTGAGTTATCACTGTTATCTGTGGTGCTACATAGGACTGTAGGTGACATGTACTGCATTATTTGTAAAAATGGGCGTGTCCACAGGTTGGGGGGGGGCAATACTTGGCTTGCCCCTGGTGCTGGCAACCCACGCTACGCCACTGGAACTCTGCCCTGGCTAAAAGTCACCCCCCATATAAGTTAGTTATATAACGTTAAGTTATCGCATAAAGTATGTTCCCTGATGCTTGCTATCCCTCCTCATTTATACCCCTGTATAATGTACCCTGATACCCCTCAGTTATATGATACCATATAACTTAGGGGTATCAGGGCAAATTACAGCGGGTAATACAACTGAGGAGGCCTATCAGGAACATTATACAGGGGGTAATATAACTGAGGGATCAGGATAAATTATGCAGGGGTAAAACTAAGGGGTATCAGGGTACATTATTATACAGGGATAATATAACTGAGGAGGGCTATCTCAGGGGACATGATAAAGGGAAAATCTGTACCTGGAATTTTTCTTTCTGTGAGTCCGAAGGCAGCACAGCATGGGTTAAGCTTGTCTTTATACCCTTGGCTAGGATCGCCCACCTAGATTAAAATTATAAATTAAATCATTAGTTAGACACTATAAAGCAGGTTTCCCATAATGCTCCACGGTGTTAAAAAAAATAGACTTTCATTCAATGCAAAATAAAATTTATTTGTGCTGCCTTCGGACTTAAGGAAAGGAAAATCCCAGGTACAGATTTTCCCTTTCCCATTTCGTCCTACGGCAGCACAGCATGGGATTTGTATAGCTCATGAAGGGGGGATTTTTCATCAAGAACTGCACTTAATACCCCAGTACCAAAGGCTGAGCTTCTAGCATTGATGTCCAACCGATAATGCTTCATGAAGGTTTGAGATGAGGACCAGGAGGCTGCATTGCAGATTTCTTCTATAGATACGTGCGCCTGTTCCGCCCAGGAGGTTGCAACAGATCTTGTCGAATGTGCTTTAATTGGGAAACAAGAAGGCACTTCTTCTAAGGAATAGGATTCTTTGATAGTGTCTTTTAGCCATCTAGCTAATGTATCTCTGGAAGGTTGTTGTCCTTTTCTTGGAATTCCTAACAACACAAAAAAAAAATTCAGCTGTACGAAACTCTTCTGTTCTCTGGAGATAGCCCTCGATTGCCCTCTTTAGATCCCGAGTATGTAATAGACTCTGTTCTTCACCAACAGGGTCATGAAAAAAACACCAGGAGAAAAGCTTCTCTATTTCTGTTAGCGGCAGATGGCACCTTAGAAATAAAAGAAGACATGGTGCGTAGAAGGACCCCATCGGGAAGGATTCTTAAATAGGGGTATTTAGATGACAGAGGTTGAAGTTCCCCTACTCTTTTTGCGGAAGTGACGGCAACCAGAAACAATACTTGGTATGACAGCCATTTTAAATCAGCTTGCTGCAAAGGTTCAAATGGAGCAACTGTTAGTCTCTTCAAAACCAGAGAGAGGTCCTGAACTGGTGTAGGTTCTTTATGTGTAGGTTTCAACCTTCTTATTGCTTTGAAGAATCTGAAAATAAGCGGGTGATGGAGAAATTTATTCTCAGTCATAACATTGATAGCAGTCATGTGTGCTCTTAATGTGTTTGGTTTGAAACCCTTCTGAAAACCTTCCTGAAGAAATTGAAGAATGGATCCAACATCAATCTTCACATGATTTGCTTCAGCCATCCAAGCTGAAAACTTCTTACATATTCTAGCATACTTCTTATTAGTTGAAACCTTGCAAGAACACAACAAGGTATTAACGACAGGTTCGGAGAGGCCCATCTCCACTAACTTAGATCTCTCAACCTCCAGGCTGTTAGATGTAAATGGTTCAAGTTCTGGTGATAGATACCATCTTGCAACAGTAGAACTGGAACTAGGGGAAGCTTCCAGAATTCCCCCTTGGATAGCTGGAGTAACAGAGGGAACCATGACCTCCTTGGCCAGAATGGGGCTATTATTATTGTCTGAGACTTCTCCATTACTATCTTCCTCAAGACTCATAGGATGAGAGGTACTGGAGGAAAAATGTAGACAAATAGGCATTTCCAGCTGAAGTAAAAAGCATCCACTATTGTGGGTTTGTCCAGTCTGTTCAGAGAGCAGAATTTGGGGATTTTCTTGTTCCTTGCTGATGCCATCAAGTTCCAATCTGGACATCCCCATCTGGTCACAATTAGGGATGAGCGAACTCGAACTGTATAGTTCGGGTTCGTACCGAATTTTGGGGTGTCCGTGACACGGACCCGAACCCGGACATTTTCGTAAAAGTCCGGGTTCGGGTTCGGTGTTCGTCGCTTTCTTGGCGCTTTTGTGACGCTTTCTTGGCGCTTTTTGAAAGGCTGCAAAGCAGCCAATCAACAAGCGTCATACTACTTGCCCCAAGAGGCCGTCACAGCCATGCCTACTATTGGCATGGCTGTGATTGGCCAGAGCACCATGTGACCCAGCCTAAATAGGCTGGAGTCACATAGCGCCGCCCGTCACTCTGCTCTGATTAGCGTAGGGAGAGGTTGCGGCTGCGACAGTAGGGCGAGATTAGGCAGATTAACTCCTCCAAAGGACTTAATTAATCGATCGATCTGCAGCTGTGCATCATTGAGCTGCTGAAATTCAATTGCTCACTGTTTTTAGGCTGCCCAGACGGTTTGTCAGTCACTTTTTTCTGGGGTGATCGGCGGCCATTTTGTGTCTTGTGGTGCACCAGCACAAGCTGCGACCAAGTGCATTTAACCCTCAATGGTGTGGTTGTTTTTTGGCTAAAGCCTACATCAGGGTGAAGCTGTCACACCAAGTGCATTTAACCAGCAATAGTCTGTTTATTTTTTGGCAATATACTACATCAGGGGCAAGCTGCCCCTGTCACCAAGTGCATTTAACCCTCAATGGTGTGGTTGTTTTTAGGCTAAAGCCTACATCAGGGTGAAGCTGTCACACCAAGTGCATTTAACCAGCAATAGTCTGTTTATTTTTTGGGGATATACTACATCAGGGGCAAGCTGCGCCTGTCACCAAGTGCATTTAACCCTCAATGGTGTGGTTGATTTTTGGCTAAAGCCGACATCAGGGTGAAGCTGTCACACCAAGTGCATTTAACCAGCAATAGTCTGTTTATTTTTTGGCCATATACTACATCAGGGGCAAGCTGCGCCTGTCACCAAGTGCATTTAACCTTCAGTAGTGTGGTTGGTCAAGCTGTCACACCAAGTGCATTTAACCAGCAATAGTCTGTTCATTTTTTGGCCATATACTACATCAGGGGCAAGCTGCGCCCGTCACCAAGTGCATTTAACCCTCAGTAGTGTGGTTGGTCAAGCTGTCACACCAAGTGCATTTAACCAGCAATAGTCTGTTCATTTTTTGGCCATATACTACATCAGGGGCAAGCTGCGCCCGTCACCAAGTGCATTTAACCCTCAGTAGTGTGGTTGGTCAACCTGTCACACCAAGTGCATTTAACCAGCAATAGTCTGTTCATTTTTTGGCCATATACTACATCAGGGGAAAGCTGCGCCTGTCACCAAGTGCATTTAACCCCCAGTAGTGTGGTTGGTCAAGCTGTCACACCAAGTGCATTTAACCAGCAATAGTGTGGTTATTTTTTGGCCATATCCCAGTCTAATTCTGTCAGTAAATCCATACCGGTCACCCAGCGCCTAAATACTAGGCCTCAAATTTATATCCCGCTAAATCTGTCGTTACCGCTGTACTGTTGTGGCTGGGCAAGTTATTTAGTGTCCGTCAAAGCACATTTTTTGTTCTGGGTTGAAATACAATTCCCAATTTAGCAATTTCATAATTTAGTTTTTTCTGCTGTATCAGAGCTATTTGAAATCTATCCCTAAAAGGGTATATAATATTCAAGGTGCACATAGGGTCATTCAGAATAACTTCACACAAACGCTACTGTGCATTTCCAAGTCTAATTCTGTCAGTAAATCCATACCGGTCACCCAGCGCCTAAATACTAGGCCTCAAATTTATATCCCGCTAAATCGGTCGTTACCGCTGTACTGTTGTGGCTGGGCCAGTTATTTAGTGTCCGTCAAAGCACATTTTTTGTTCTGGGTTGAAATACAATTCACAATTTAGCAATTTAATAATTTAGTGGTTTCTGCTGTATCAGAGCTATTTGAAATCTATCCCTAAAAGGGTATATAATATTCAAGGTGCACATAGGGTCATTCAGAATAACTTCACACACACGCTACTGTGCATTTCCAAGTCTAATTCTGTCAGTAAATCCATACCAGTCACCCAGCGCCTAAATACTATGCCTCAAATTTATATTCAGCTGAATTTGAATACAATACATTGGGCCAAATAATATTTTTGTTGTTGTGGTGAACGATAACAATGAGGAAAACATCTAGTAAGGGACGCGGACGTGGACATGGTCGTGGTGGTGTTAGTGGACCCTCTGGTGCTGGGAGAGGACGTGGCCGTTCTGCCACATCCACACGTCCTAGTGTACCAACTACCTCAGGTCCCAGTAGCCGCCAGAATTTACAGCGATATATGGTGGGGCCCAATGCCGTTCTAAGGATGGTAAGGCCTGAGCAGGTACAGGCATTAGTCAATTGGGTAACCGACAGTGGATCCAGCACGTTCACATTATCTCCCACCCAGTCTTCTGCAGAAAGCGCACAGATGGCGCCTGAAAACCAACCCTATCAGTCTGTCACATCACCCCCATGCATACCAGGGAAACTGTCTGAGCCTCAAGTTATGCAGCAGTCTCTTATGTTGTTTGAAGACTCCGCTGGCAGGGTTTCCCAAGGGCATCCACCTAGCCCTTCCCCAGCGGTGAAAGACATAGAATGCACTGACGCACAACCACTTATGTTTCCTGATGATGAGGACATGGGAATACCACCTCAGCATGTCTCTGATGATGACGAAACACAGGTGCCAACTGCTGCGTCTTTCTGCAGTGTGCAGACTGAACAGGAGGTCAGGGATCAAGACTGGGTGGAAGACGATGCAGGGGACGATGAGGTCCTAGACCCCACATGGAATGAAGGTCGTGCCACTGACTTTCACAGTTCGGAGGAAGAGGCAGTGGTGAGACCGAGCCAACATCGTAGCAAAAGAGGGTGCAGTGGGAAAAAGCAGAACACCCGCCGCCAAGAGACTCCGCCTGCTACTGACCGCCGCCATCTGGGACCGAGCACCCCAAAGGCAGCTTCAAGGAGTTCCCTGGCATGGCACTTCTTCAAACAATGTGCTGACGACAAGACCCGAGTGGTTTGCACGCTGTGCCATCAGAGCCTGAAGCGAGGCATTAACGTTCTGAACCTGAGCACAACCTGAATGACCAGGCACCTGCATGCAAAGCATGAACTGCAGTGGAGTAAACACCTTAAAACCAAGGAAGTCACTCAGGCTCCCCCTGCTACCTCTTCTGCTGCTGCCGCCTCGGCCTCTTCTGCTGCTGCCGCCTCGGCCTCTTCCTCCGCCTCTGGAGGAACGTTGGCACCTGCCGCCCAGCAAACAGGGGATGTACCACCAACACCACCACCACCACCTCCGTCACCAAGCGTCTCAACCATGTCACACGGCAGCGTTCAGCTCTCCATCTCACAAACATTTGAGAGAAAGCGTAAATTCCCACCTAGCCACCCTTGATCCCTGGCCCTGAATGCCAGCATTTCTAAACTACTGGCCTATGAAATGCTGTCATTTAGGCTGGTGGACACAGACAGCTTCAAACAGCTCATGTCGCTTGCTGTCCCACAGTATGTTGTTCCCAGCCGCCACTACTTCTCCAAGAGAGCCGTGCCTTCCCTGCACAACCAAGTATTCGATAAAATCAAGTGTGCACTGCGCAACGCCATCTGTGGCAAGGTCCACCTAACCACAGATACGTGGACCAGTAAGCATGGCCAGGGACGTTTGGCGCACGTCCTTCCGCCGCCAAGGATCGCAGGGCAACATTCTTTGCCTCCTGTTGCCACCTCCTCCTACTCGACTTCCTCCTCCTCTTCTTCCACCTGCTCATCTAGTCAGCCACACACCTTCACCACCAACTTCAGCACAGCCCGGGGTAAACGTCAGCAGGCCATTCTGAAACTCATATGTTTGGGGGACAGGCCCCACACCGCACAGGAGTTGTGGCAGGGTATAGAACAACAGACCGACGAGTGGTTGCTGCCGGTGAGCCTCAAGCCCGGCCTGGTGGTGTGTGATAATGGGCGAAATCTCGTTGCAGCTCTGGGACTAGCCAGTTTGACGCACATCCCTTGCTTGGCGCATGTGCTGAATTTGGTGGTGCAGAAGTTCATTCACAACTACCCCGACATGTCAGAGCTGCTGCATAAAGTGCGGGCCGTCTGTTCGCGCTTCCGGCATTCACATCCTGCCGCTGCTCGCCTGTCTGCGCTACAGCGTAACTTCGGCCTTCCCGATCACCGCCTCATATGCGACGTGCCCACCAGGTGGAACTCCACCTTGCACATGCTGGACAGACTGTGCGAGCCGCAGCAGGCCATAGTGGAGTTTCAGCTGCAGCACGCACGGGTCAGTCGCACTACAGAACAGCACCACTTCACCACCAATGACTGGGCCTCCATGCAAGACCTGTGTGCCCTGTTGCGCTGTTTCGAGTACTCCACCAACATGGCCAGTGGCGATGACGCCGTTATCAGCGTTACAATACCACTTCTATGTCTCCTTGAGAAAACACTTAGGGCGATGATGGAAGAGGAGGTGGCCCAGGAGGAGGAGGAGGAGGAAGAGGGGTCATTTTTAGCACTTTCAGGCCAGTCTCTTCGAAGTGACTCAGAGGGAGGTTTTTGGCAACAGCAGAGGCCAGGTACAAATGTGGCCAGCCAGGGCCCACTACTGGAGGACAAGGAGGACGAGGAGGACGAGGAGGTGGAGGAGGATGAGGATGAAGCATGGTCACAGCGGGGTGGCACCCAACGCAGCTCGGGCCCATCACTGGTGCGTGGCTGGGGGGAAAGGCAGGACGATGACGATACGCCTCCCACAGGTACAGCTTGTCACACATGAGCGACTACATGCTGCAGTGCCTGCGCAACGACAGCAGAGTTGCCCACATTTTAACCTGTGCGGACTACTGGGTTGCCACCCTGCTGGATCCACGCTACAAAGACAATGTGCCCACCTTACTTCCTGCACTGGTGCGTGATAGGAAGATGCGCGAGTACAAGCGCACGTTGGTAGACGCGCTACTGAGAGCATTCCCAAATGTCACAGGGGAACAAGTGGACGCCCAAGGCCAAGGCAGAGGAGGAGCAAGAGGTCGCCAAGGCAGCTGTGTCACGGCCAGCTCCTCTGAGGGCAGGGTTAGCATGACAGAGATGTGGAAAAGTTTTGTCAACACGCCACAGCTAACTGCACCACCACCTGATACGCAACGTGTTAGCAGGAGGCAACATTTCACTAACATGGTGGAACAGTACGTGTGCACACCCCTCCACGTACTGACTGATGGTTCGGCCCCATTCAACTTCTGAGTCTCTAAATTGTCCACATGGCCAGAGCTAGCCTTTTATGCCTTGGAGGTGCTGGCCTGCCCGGCGGCCAGCGTTTTGTCTGAACGTGTATTCAGCACGGCAGGGGGCGTCATTACAGACAAACGCAGCCGCCTGTCTACAGCCAATGTGGACAAGCTGACGTTCATAAAAATGAACCAGGCATGGATCCCACAGGACCTGTCCATCCCTTGTGCAGATTAGACATTAACTACCTCCCCTTAACCATATATTATTGTACTCCAGGGCACTTCCTCATTCAATCCTATTTTTATTTTCATTTTACCATTATATTGCGAGGCTACTCAAAGTTGAATGAACCTCTCCTCTGTCTGGGTGCCGGGGCCTAAATATATGCCAATGGACTGTTCCAATGTTGGGTGACGTGAAGCCTGATTCTCTGCTATGACATGCAGACTAATTCTCTGCTGACATGAAGCCAGATTCTCTGTTGCGGGACCTCTCTCCTCTGCCTGGGCGCTGGGCCTAAATATCTGACAATGGACTGTTGCAGTGGTGGGTGACGTGAAGCCTGATTTTCTGCTATGACATGCAGACTAATTCTCTGCTGACATGAAGCCAGCTTCTCTGTTACGGGACCTCTCTCCTCTGCCTGGGTGCTGGGCCTAAATATCTGACAATGGACTGTTGCAGTGGTGGGTGACGTGAAGCCTGATTCTCTGCTATGACATGCAGACTGATTCTCTGCTGATATGAAGCCAGAGTCTCTGTTACGGGACCTCTCTCCTCTGCCTGGGTGCTGGGCCTAAATATATGCCAATGGACTGTTGCAGTGGTGGCTGACGTGAAGCCTGATTCTCTGCTATGACATGCAGACTGATTCTCTGCTGACATGAAGCCAGATCCTCTGTTACAGGACCTCTCTCCTCTGCCTGGGTGCTGGGCCTAAATATATGCCAATGGACTGTTGCAGTGGTGGCTGACGTGAAGCCTGATTCTCTGCTATGACATGCAGACTGATTCTCTGCTGACATGAAGCCAGATTCTCTGTTACGGGACCTCTCTCCTCTGCCTGGGTGCTGGGCCTAAATATCTGACAATGGACTGTTGCAGTTGTGGCTGACGTGAAGCCTGATTCTCTGCTATGACATGCAGACTGATTCTCTGCTGACATGAAGCCAGATTGTCTGTTACGGGACCTCTCTCCTCTGCCTGGTTGCCGGGGCCTAAATATCTGACAATGGACTGTTGCAGTGGTGGCTGACATGAAGCCTGATTCTCTGCTATGACATGCAGACTAATTCTCTGCTGACATGAAGACAGATTCTCTGTTACGGGACCTCTCTCCTCTGCCTGTGTGCTGGGCCTAAATATCTGACAATGGACTGTTGCAGTGGTGGGTGACGTGAAGCCTGATTCTCTGCTATGACATGCAGACTGATTCTCTGCTGACATGAAGCCAGAATCTCTGTTACGGGACCTCTCTCCTCTGCCTGGGTGCCGGGGCCTAAATATCTGACAATGGACTGTTCCAGTGTTGGGTGACGTGAAGCATGATTCTCTGCTATGACATGAAGACTGATTCTCTGCTGACATGAAGCCAGATTCTCTGTTAAGGGACCTCTCTCCTCTGCCTGGGTGCCTGGGACTAAATATCTGACAATGGACTGTTACAGTGGTGGGTGACGTGAAGCCAGATTCTCTGCTATGGGACCTCTCTCCAATTGATATTGGTTAATTTTTATTTATTTTATTTTTATTCATTTCCCTATCCACATTTGTTTGCAGGGGATTTACCTACATGTTGCTGCCTTTTGCAGCCCTCTAGCTCTTTCCTGGGCTTTTTTACAGCCTTTTTAGTGCCGAAAAGTTCAGGTCCCCATTGACTTCAATGGGGTTCGGGTTCGGGACGAAGTTCGGATCGGGTTCGGATCCCGAACCCGAACATTCCCGGGAAGTTCGGCCGAACTTCTCGAACCCGAACATCCAGGTGTTCGCTCAACTCTACCAATAAGTTAAAATTGTTAAATCACTTTCTTATGGTGCCCTTACAAACAATGAGGGGAAATGTAATGTTGCACTTCTGCCACAGTTTTGATGTTGAAAAGTCATGCATTATGGTGCACACCAGATTTGTGCAATATTTCAAAATCCACATCTGTAGCCAAAGATGTGCCAAATTTTGAAACATCTTACTGCAGCAAATTTGTGTTTAACACTGGTGTTAATGCATAACTAATGGCTATAGTTCAGGCTAGAGGGCTCTGCAGCTCTCCGAATGTTCTAGGTTGTTTGTGGCTTCGTTGATAAGTTGCCTCGGAGTCTTTGAAGTCTTTCAGATTTGATCAGCATAGCTGTGAGTATAGTTGAATGGAGTCCCTTACAATACTTAATGGTTTATTGATGCTGTTCTGAAACTCTATGGGGACTAATTTACACTCATAGAATGGATTAATACTTTGTAGCCTCAACAGAACTGTGTAGAGTTGATCCTGGATTTGGTCAATCAGCTTAATCAAATTAAGCAATTGCATAAATGTTGATTAATTGGCATGCAAAAATATTGAATATTGATCCTTTACTCTTAAATATAAAGGGGGAGATTTATCAAGCTGGTGTAAAGTAGAATTGGCTTAGTTGTCCATAGCAACCAATCAGATGCCACCTTTCATTTTTCACAGCTCCTTTGCCAGTTGTACTTTACACCTATTTGATAAGCCTCCCCTGAAATGTTTAAAATATATTATTATAGGGTCAGAGGTATGTTCTTATTTAGATTCTTAACATTTGCTCAAAAGTCTGCTCAGTCTGCTTTGATGAGTTTAAATATTCTGTCAAGACAGAGGGGGCTTACTTGAGGGTATCAGAGTCAGAATTAATCCATCTCTGCTTTACTCCTTCTAGCAATGGCTGTAGGCGAATAAGATATTCACATAGCAGGCTATGGATTTTGAGCAGGGGGTCTACAGCTGGTAGCAGAGGAGTAGGCCTTCAATATCTCTAACGATATATTGTGAAACTGAGCATTCATGCTGAAGCTATTTGAGAAATAATGAACAAGAGATTGATAAAACGTCAGTTATTTTATAAAGTATACTAGAGTCTTCCATATTGTCAGAAATGATGTAATCAGTATAATATAGAAAAACTCGCATGTCAGGGACTATTGGTACTATAATACATTGACTGTATCAGTCTTGTCAGGCACACCTGAGGCAGATCGCTCCTGTATCTGCCAAAGATATTGCAATAATTAGGGGAAAGTTTACAGATTTGTCTTAACTGCAATATCTTAGAATTTTCTTAACACATTTTAGGAGCCCAAATTGCCCAAATAGCAGTGAGCCTGTGATGTCACCAACGCAAATGGGTGGTCTTTAGCGCAGCCCTAGGCTGTTTTAAAGGCTAGGGTAGAGCTAAAACCACCCGTTAGTGCTGTTGACGTTACCGGGATCACTGATATGTGGAAGCCTCTGCCTAGCATACTGAAAAAAAGCCAGGTATGTCACCTGTAGTGAGGAAAAAACCCTTGTCCTGCGCTATGCAGGGCAAGGGGAAGTATCGGAGAAAGAAATGCTATTAGAATAAATAGGAGTGTAATGTTCATTCACAATAAGTGCCTTTGCAGTGAGGACCCCCCTGTCTTTTTAGGTAAGTATAACTCAAAGAGTATACCCTTAACGGGTCATATAAGAACTGAATTAGGCTACTTTCACACTAGCGTTCGTCGGTCCGCTCGTGAGCTCCGTTTGAAGGAGCTCACGAGCGGACCCGAACGCAGCCGTCCAGCCCTGATGCAGTCTGAATGGAGCGGATCCGCTCAGACTGCATCAGTCTGGCGGCGTTCAGCCTCCGCTCCGCTCGCCTCCGCACGGACAGGCGGACAGCTGAACGTGCTTGCAGCGTTCAGGTGTCCGCCTGGCCGTGCGGAGGCGTGCGGATCCGTTCAGACTTACAATGTAAGTCAATGGGAACGGATCCGCTTGAAGATGTCACCAATTGACTCAATCTTCAAGCGGATCCGTCCCCCATTGACTTTACATTGAAAGTCTGAACGGATCCGCGCAGGCTACTTGCGCACTTGCGAATTTTTTTAAAGTTATTAATGCAGACGGATCCGTACTGAACGGAGCCTCCGTCTGCATTAATATGAGCGGATCCGTTCAGAACGGATCCGCCCGAACGCTAGTGTGAAAGTAGCCTTAATGCTGGAGCAGAGTTCGCCAGGGATTTGTACTGGATCTACTGCTGTTTACCCTTGCTACAGTGACAGCTCGTGACTGCCACTGTTTGCCTTACCTTGGCGAACGTCCCTGCCCCCTAAAGCAGGCTGCTGCCTGCTTTCTGGCAAGACACCCCCTCCTCTTTCTAAAGAGCGTAAAAATATACTCCCTCAGACTTTTACTCGCACCGCTTGAACCCTAATCTTCACCAGGTGATGGATGGCTACCTTGGGGTTCTTAAGGCATCTTCCGCCAAGGGAGGGTGCTTGAGCAAAAGGTGTTCTAGCATGTTATTGTCCTGCAAAGATGCCTGCTCTGCTGTATGCCAATGTACCAACTTTCTGCTCATTTACTGCATTATGATTAGAGATGTCGCAAACATAACATTTTCTGTTCGCGAGCGGCGAACGCGAATTTCTGCAAATGTTCGCGAACGGGCGAAACGGGCGAACCGCAATAGACTTCAATAGGAAGGCGAATTTGAAAACCCACAGGGACTCTTTGTGGCCACAATAGTGATGGAAAAGTTGTTTCAAGGGGACTAACACCTGGACTGTGGCATGTCGGAGGGGGATCCATGGCAAAACTCCCATGGAAAATGACGTAGTTGACCCAGAGTGTGGTAAGTTTAAATCGCAATGCGATTTATAGAACTTGAATAATCGCATTGCGATTTAAACTTTCTCAAATCCGACAGTACATTCTAGCATGGAGTCATTCCCATGGTGATGGGGACGCTCCATGAGCACGGAAGTCGGCAGAAGTTCTAAGTTGAAATCGCAATGCGATTTATAGAACTTCAATTAATCGCATTGCGATTTCAATTTTCTCAAATCCGGCAGTACATTCTAGCATGGAGTCGTTCCCTTGGTGATGGGGATGCTCCATGAGCACGGAAGTCGGCAGAAGTTCTAAGTTGAAATCGCAATGCGATTTATAGAACTTCAATTAATCGCATTGCGATTTCAATTTTCTCAAATCCGGCAGTACATTCTAGCATGGAGTCGTTCCCTTGGTGATGGGGACGCTCCATGAGCACGGAAGTCGGCAGAAGTTCTAAGTTGAAATCGCAATGCGATTTATAGAACTTGAATTAATCGCATTGCGATTTCAACTTAGAGCTTCTGCCGACTTCCGTGCTCATGGAGCGTCCTCATCACCATGGGAACGGCTCCATGCTAGAATGTACTGTCGGATTTGAGAAAGTTGTAATTGCAATGCGATTAATGCAGGTTATATTAATCGCATTGCGAATTCAACTTAGAGCTGCTGGGTTCCTAATGGTTGTATTGCTAGAATATAACGAAGATTGAGAATGTAGTGCTATATTCATTATATTCGTCAATTCTAGCAATACAACAATTAGGAGCTTAGCTTGCATTCGCTAGCTTGAATTCACAATGCGATTAATATAACCTGCATTATTTGAATTGCGATTACAACTTAGATCTGAGTTCCTAATGGTTGTATTGCTAGAATTGACAACGAATATAGCACGATATTCTCAATCTTCGTTATATTCTATCAATATAACCATTAGGAACCCAGCTCTAAGTTGTAATCGCAATGCGATTAATATAACCTGTATTAATCGCATTGCGATTACAACTTTGTGACACTGCAGCTTCCGAATGAATCTAAGATGGATGCTGTCCTTGCTTTTTGATAGGTGGTGGAAGGGTCTGGGAGGGAGGGTATGCTGATTGGCAGGAATGTGTCTGCTGACTGTGAGGTACAGGGTCAAAGTTTGCTCAATGATGGCGTATAGGAGGCGGACCGAACATCGCATATGTTTGCCCGCAGCGGCGAACGCGAACAAGCTATGTTCGCCGGGAAGTATTCGCCGACGAATAGTTTGGGACATCTCTAATTATGATATTCTGCTTCCTGACCTGACCTGGTCCTCACCTCTGTGTTGACCCTTCACTGGCCATTTTCCATATAGCACATACTCTGCTTGAACCAACCTCAGTGTGTCCCTGATTACAATTCTGCCTGACCCTTTGGTGCTTTGCACTTGTGTCTCTGACCTCATAGGTCATCTATCAATCACACAGAGACTACCCCGGGAGGGAGTGGCCTGCTGGCAGGGGTGGATTAAGTGCATGATAGGCCCGGGGCTGTCTAACCAACTTGTGCCCCCCCCCTCCCCTCCATTTTAGTTTAGTTTTAGTTTTTTTTTGTATGAAGAGGCTGCAGTGCTTTATGAGCGCCACAGTCTCTTCTTGGGTCATATGACATCTTCAGACAAAAAAAAAAATACCCCAAATTGGGTCCTAAATTGAAAAATTTGGTTGCCAAATTTAAAATACATAAAATTATAATAAAAAAGACATGAAGGAGAATACAGCACCACATACCTCTTACATCCAGTGACATCTCCTGTCATGTAGACCTTCTCTTTCCTCTTCTCCTCCGTTTGACCCATACCACCATGTCAAATTCTTTCAGCCACATCTCGTCTCTACAGTTTGTAAAATAGACACGTTAGATTTCTTAATTTTTCCATCAACCTCCTCATCGTGGTGTCCCCACAGTGTCATCCTGCTGCCACTCCCAATACTGTGCCCGTTTTGCTCCCCGATGTTCAAGGTACTAAACTGCTGAAAAAATTGTGACCCTAAAAGACATAATTGGAGTCATTTATCAAACTGGTGTAAAGTAGAACTGGATTTCCAAAAGAGCTGTCAAATATGAAAGGTAGAATCTGATTAGCTGCTATGGGCAACTAAGCCAGTTCTACTTTACACCAGTTTGATAAATTACCCCAAATGTTCCTATAGTGTCCACAGCAGCTCTAATGTCCCCTAGAGTGCCCCAAGTAATAATACCACCCTCTATTGTGCTCCAGGCAATAATCCCTGTATAGTGTCCCCAAAAATAATAGAATTGCCCCTACAGTGCCTCCCCAATAGCAATACCCCCATATAGTACTTTCCACCACACTGCCCCCACATAGTAATACCCCCATAGTAATTTGCCCCCACACAGTAATTTCCCCCAAACTGCCCCATATAGTAGTTTGCCCCCACACAGTAATTTCCCCTACATAGTAATTTGCCCCACACTGCCCCTACATAGTAATTTCCACCACACTGCCCCCACATAGTAATTTCCAGCACACTGCCCCCACATAGAAATTACCCCACACTGCCCCCACATAGAAATTACCCCACACTACCCCCACATAGCAATTACCCCACACTGCCCCCACATAGCAATTTCCACCACACAATAGTTTCCCCCACACTGCCCCTACATAGTAATTTGCCCCCACACTGCCCCCACATAGTAATTTCCACCACACTGCCCCCACACTATCCCCACATAGCAATTTCCCTACACTGTCCCCACATAGGAATTACCCCACACTGCCCCCACATAGCAATTTCCCCCACACTGCCCCCACACAGTAGTTTCCCCTACACTGCCCCCACACAATAGTTTCCCCCCCACTGCCCCCACAGAGTAATTTGCCCCCACTCTGTCCCCACATAGCAATTACCCCCACACTGCCCCCACACAATACTTTCCACCACACTGCCCCCATATAGTAATTTGCCCCCAGCTAGTAGTTTCTCCCATGATAATTTGCCCCCGCACTGCCCCCACATAGTAATTTGCCCCCACACTGCCTCATATAGTAATTTGCCCCCACATAGTAGTCCCTCACATAATAATTTGCCCCCACATAGTAATTTGTCCCCACATAGTAGTTCCTCCCATAATAATTTAGCCCCACACAGCCCCCACATTCCCCCTCCCATGTACTTGAGGTCTCTTGCCTAATATGTCCTCCTCTGTGTGTCGTCCCCCACATGTCCCCCAAAGTAGGCACATGAAATAAAAAAATAAAAAATGAAAAGCTAAATACTCACCGTCTAGGGTCAGGTACTTGCTCGCAGATGAAGGCGGGATGAGGCAGGCGTACACACGCCAATGTGCTGTGTCCCGGCACAGGCGCGTGATTACATCATCACGCACGCCTGTGCCTGGGATTTCACTACCGCATAGGCCTCAGGCCTACTAGTTCTGAAGCCTATGGTGGTGATAGGCGACAAGACAGGGAGCTATGTGCTCCTGTGCCCCGCAGTATGTGGGTGTTCGGGTTAACGTTGGGCCCCCCTCCGTCCCTATTGTAATCTGCCACTGCTTGCTGGTTCCCCTGCAGCAAAGACCAGATCACTATACAAGTGTTAAAGGGTAAACACCAGAGGACCACCAAGATAGGGCCTTAGGATTAACCCAAAGTCAAATCTGTAGGTTGACACAGTGGGTCCACACCCACTGCCATAACAGTCCTGTTTATAGATGATACACAGAAATTTGACTTTTATTTGTATTCGTAGATGATACATAGCTGTGCAGTATTGCTACAATACAGAAAGTCCAATCCCTGCAGAGTGACCTAGATAAACTAACCGCATAAACAGCAAAATGTTAGATGAGGCTTAATACTGATACGTGTAAGGTTTCATATTTTGGGGCTAACAGGAAACAAGTTACCCTGAATGGTACAGTCTGTTGGTTGAGTCTGCAATGTAAAGGGAAATGCCTTTTTGTGTAATTGTTGATAATGAACTAAATAATAGAATGCAATGGCAGTCTGTTTCATCAAAAGCCAACAAGAATATTATCCTTTATAAGGAAAGGAATTGCTTCTAGGGAAGAAAGTATTATTGTACCCTTTTATATAAAAAACAAACAAAAAAATGATTGTTAAATTTTGGCATGAGTCCATAACAAAGATGTCAGAGATGGAGAGAGTATAAAGAATGGCAAACATGAGGCATGAAACATCTCAGTTATGAAGAAAGGTTATCAAGAAAGCTTCAATAAGGTGTTAGATATATTCCTTCTAAAACACAATATACTGTGCATGGTTACTGATATTAATGTAGATGTTGACAAGTATTTGTTCTATCCCCAGAAAGGGTCAGATAATATTTTATCCCCTACACTATGGAGAATTAGGCCTAGGATCAATTTCAACTTTTCATTTCTCAGACAACTACACTTCCTGTCCCAAAAAAAAGTTGCCACCTTGATTTAACTAAGCAAATAGTTATGAGCCATCTATTGGATAATTACTGCATGGGCGATTATCAGCTGGCAATAAGTTATTTAACCCCAACTGGTGCAATGAGTTGCTTCTCATTTCTTAAACAACCATGTCGAAAGGCACATCTCGTGGTCGTGGAAAAGATGTTAGTCTGTTTGAGAAGGGTCAAATCAATGGCATGCATCAAGCAGAGAAAACATCTAAGGAGAAGAAATGTGGCAGGAAAAAAATCCTGAATGATCGTGATCTGCGATCACTTAAACGTTTGGTGAAATCAAATCGAAGAAAAATAACAGTAGAACTCAGGGCTACGTTTAATAGTGAAAGTAAGTACACTTCCACATGCACAATGCAAAGGGAACTCAAGGGATTGGGACTGAACTGCTGTGTAGCTGTAAGAAAACCACTAATCAGTGAGGCAAACCAGAAAAAAAGGCTTCAATTTGCTAGGGAGCATAAAGATTGGACTCTGGAGCATTGGAAGAAGGCCATGTGGTCTGATGAGTTCAGATTTGCCCTGTTCCAGAGTGATGGGCGCATTAGGGTAAATAGAGAGGCAGATGAAGTGATGCACCCATCATGCCTAGTGCCTACTGTACAAGCCTATGGGGGCAGTGCTATGATCTGGGGTTGCTGCAGTTGGTCAGGTCTAGATTCAGCAACAGTATGTGCTCCAAGAATGAGGTCAGCTGACTACCTGAACATACTAAATGACCAGGTTATTCCATCAATGGATTTTTTCTTCCCTGATGTCACGGGCATATTCCAAGATGACAATTCCAGGATTCATCGGCTCAAATTGTGAAAGAGTGGTTCAGGGAGCATGAGACATCATTTTTACACATGGATTGGCCACCACAATGTCCAGATCTTAACCCCATTGAGAATTTTTGGGATGTGCTAGAGAAGGCTTTGCGCAGCAGTCAGACTCTACCATCATCAATGCAAGATCTTGGGGAAAAATTAATGCAGCACTGGATGGAAATACATCTTGTGACATTGCAGAAGCTTATCGAAACAATGGCACAGCGAATGTGTGCCGTAAAGGCGGTCCAACGAAATATTAGAGTGTGTGACTATTTTTTTTTTGTAGTGACTTTTTGGGGGGACAGGCAGTGTATATAACAATACAAAGAGCTTGTGAAAAAAATCTCAATCCCAGAGATTTTCAAGATCATAGATGCACTGCCTATTAGCTAAACTTCAAAAAGTAAGCAATTTCATAATATGGTTGCATGTCCAAAAGACAAACCGACTTCTAATTCTGAAGCAGGTCACATCATGCCAACTACAGTGTTCCTTTCTATTTCCTCTAACATGGCATTTATTGCTACCATGACCCCATACACCCAATTCTCGGTTTGAATGTAAAATATATCATTATTTAACATCGAGGCTCTGGAGTTAATGTAATGCACATTTGCTGAGTATGTGTCATTTGCCTTGCCAGTCCAATGCAGTATGGGCAACCAAGGTAGTATTTGCTGCTCCGAAAAGCAGGCAGACCAGATGTCACAAAAAAAAAAAATACAAAAAGGTATGCATTTATTTTTTTATTAATGTTTTTTTTTTTTTTTTTTGCAAAAAAAAGTTGCAAAATGTTTCAAGTTCCTGGCCAACCCCTTTAAGATTAGCATTAGAGTCTTAACTGACCATGTTCAAATAAGCAAATCTGAATCATACAAGGGACATACATTACAAAGTAATGGATTTATCGTTTCATATGCATAATTGAATTGTCATTCAGAAGTTGAGCAGAGGTTATTTTCTATTATGAGACTAGGTAATGAGTTGCTTCTCATTTCTTAAACAACCATGTCGAAAGACACATCTCGTGGTCGTGGAAAAGATGTTAGTCTGTTTGAGAAGGGTCAAATCATTGGCATGCATCAAGCAGAGAAAACATCTAAGGAGATTGCAGAAGCTACTAAAATTGGCTTAACAACTGTCTTACGCATTATTAAAAACGGGAAAGATAGTGGGGACCCAACGTATTCGAGGAAGAAATGTGGCAGGAAAAAAATCCTGAATGATCGTGAACCGCGATGACTTAAACGTTTGGTGAAATCAAATCGAAGAAAAATAACAGTAGAACTCAGGGCTACGTTTAATAGTGAAAGTAAGTACACTTCCACATGCACAATGCAAAGGGAACTCAAGGGATTGGGACTGAACTGCTGTGTAGCTGTAAGAAAACCACTAATCAGTGAGGCAAACCAGAAAAAAAAGGCTTCAATTTGCTAGGGAGCATAAAGATTGGACTCTGGAGCATTGGAAGAAGGCCATGTGGTCTGATGAGTTCAGATTTGCCCTGTTCCAGAGTGATGGGCGCATTAGGGTAAATAGAGAGGCAGATGAAGTGATGCACCCATCATGCCTAGTGCCTACTGTACAAGCCTGTGGGGGCAGTGCTATGATCTGGGGTTGCTGCAGTTGGTCAGGTCTAGGTTCAGCAGCAGTATGTGCTCCAAGAATGAGGTCAGATGACTACCTGAACATACTGAATGACCAGGTTATTCCATCAATGGATTTTTTCTTCCCTGATGTCACGGGCATATTCCAAGATGACAATTCCAGGATTCATCGGCTCAAATTGTGAAAGAGTGGTTCAGGGAGCATGAGACATCATTTTCACACATGGATTGGCCACCACAATGTCCAGATCTTAACCCCATTGAGAATTTTTGGGATGTGCTAGAGAGGGCTTTGCGCAGCAGTCAGACTCTACCATCATCAATGCAAGATCTTGGGGAAAAATTAATGCAGCACTGGATGGAAATACATCTTGTGACATTGTAGAAGCTTATCGAAACAATGGCACAGCGAATGCGTCCAACGAAATATTAGAGTGTGTGACTATTTTTTTTTTGTAGTGACTTTTTGGGGGGACAGGCAGTGTATATAACAATACAAAGAGCTTTTGAAAAAAATCTCAATCCCAGAGATTTTCAAGATCATAGATGCACTGCCTATTAGCTAAACTTCAAAAAGTAAGCAATTTCATAATATGTTTGCATGTCCAAAAGACAAACCGACTTCTAATTCTGAAGCAGGTCACATCATGCCAACTACAGTGTTCCTTTCTATTTCCTCTAACATGGCATTTATCGCTACCATGACCCCATACACCCAATTCTCGGTTTGAATGTAAAATATATCATTATTTAACATCGAGGCTCTGGAGTTAATGTAATGCACATTTGCTGAGTATGTGTCATTTGCCTTGCCAGTCCAATGCAGTATGGGCAACCAAGGTAGTATTTGCTGCTCCGAAAAGCAGGCAGACCAGATGTCACAAAAAAATAAAATAAAAATACAAAAAGGTATGCATTTATTTTTTTATTAATGTTTGTTTTTTTTTTTTGCAAAAAAAAGTTGCAAAATGTTTCAAGTTCCTGGCCAACCCCTTTAAGATTAGCATTAGAGTCTTAACTGACCATGTTCAAATAAGCAAATCTGAATCATACAAGGGACATACATTACAAAGTAATGGATTTATCGTTTCATATGCATAATTGAATTGTCATTCAGAAGTTGAGCAGAGGTTATTTTCTATTATAAGACTAGGTAAAATATCAGAGTCTATTTAAATAATTATTTTTTTACTATGTTTTTTCTACTTGAGACTTAAACCTTTGTGCTCAAATCTTAGTTAAATCATCATTAGAGAAGGTAGAATTTAACATTTTTAACAGTAAAGGTAACAGTGGCTACACCTAGTGAGTAGATACAAATATGGTGCGCACTCCGCAACCCACCTCAAGTTGCCAAGGAAAAATTAGAATATAAAAAGTATTAATGAAGGACACACAAGATATCTGGCACAATGTGGACTTGATCAAATAAAATGTTTCATTAAATATAAAACTCTAAAGTATATAAATAAATAAATCATAAATAATAAAATCTAAAGCACATTTCATAAAATAGAAAACGCTCTCAGATCAATATAACCAATGGTGGTAAGAATCACATGTCATATATAGAGAAAATAGAGCCATACATCCCAAAAGTATTAGCAATAGTTTAGTAGTTCTGGGAATGTTGCATAAAACATCTTTCCATGCAGTTAACTATAAAAGTTATAAAAACACGTGCCACTGCACTTATAGTGGTATAAGGAATCGTTCATGTAAAGCATCGTAGCCGAAAGAATATGTCCTGCTCAGCGGCTCCACACCTCATACAAGATACCAAATAAAGGCACTTATTCTCACCACTCCGTGGTGCACTTCTCACACCCAGGTGAATTTCAATATGGACACATACACACAAATTTATTTTGTGTACATTAAGAGTCCGGTGGGTAAACGTTTTGAGTTTTGCTGTGAAGCTGAGGAGTCGGCATGCAAATAACGTAACTGTAACTGTGACACCAAGAGGTGAACTAGCTTTAGTGCAGGGTGGCATGAAGGAACGCACTAATCCCATTCCCGAACAGCACTGCACATGTATAGCGGTGGCCGGGACTTTAAAGATGGCTCCAACTCACAATTATAAACAGCAGACACCTTTGACTAATGTCCGCAACCAGCGGTAAACGAGACCACAGCATCTGTACCAGCAAAATCTTGGTAGCACGCACTTCCGGGTATGTTCCAGCTCCCCCCGTTGAGGATCGGTGGAGCTGGATGCATTGTGCAGCAGCTTCTGTCCTCCTGAATGACAAGAGGCTGCCACACATTAGTTCCTAGAAAGCTCCTGTTTGCAGCAGGGCTTCATAGGATACAGTGTATTTTTCAAAAACTATGAGAGAAGCAATCTGGCGATTGCTTGTTAAAGTTTATTATGGAACTGAAAAGTGTAAAAAAAAAAATAATATACACTCACCTAAAGAATTATTAGGAACACCATACTAATACGGTGTTGGACCCCCTTTTGCCTTCAGAACTGCTCAGGTAGCCCGTGGCATTTAAACAATGGCTAATTGGCACTAAGGGGCCTAAAATGTGCCCAGAAAACATCCCCCACACCATTACACCACCACCACCAGCCTGCACAGTGGTAACAAGGCATGATGGATACATGTTCTCATTCTGTTTACGCCAAATTCAGACTCTACCATTTGAATGTCTCAACAGAAATCGAGACTCATCAGACCAGGCAACATTTTTCCAGTCTTTAACAGTCCAATTTTGGTGAGCTTGTGCAAATTGTAGCCTCTTTTTCCTATTTGTAGTGGAGATGAGTGGTACCCGGTGGGGTCTTCTGCTGTTGTAGCCCATCTGCCTCAAGGTTGTGCGTGTTGTGGCTTCACAAATGCTTTGCTGCATACCTCGGTTGCAACGAGTGGTTATTTCAGTCAACGTTGCTCTTCTATCAGCTTGAATCAGTCGGCCCATTCTCCTCTGACCTCTAGCATCAACAAGGCATTTTCGCCCACAGGACTGCCGCATACCGGATGTTTTTTCCTTTTCACACCATTCTTTGTAAACCCTAGAAATGATTGTGCGTGAAAATCCCAGTAACTGAGCAGATTGTAAAATACTGAGACCGGCCTGTCTGGCACCAACAACCATGCAACGCTCGAAATTGCTTAAATGACCTTTCTTTCCCATTCTGACATTCAGTTTGGAGTTCAGGAGATTGTCTTGACCAGGACCACAACCCTACATGCATTGAAGCAACTGCCATGTGATTGGTTGACTAGATAATTGCATTAATGAGAAATAGAACAGGTGTTCCTAATAATTCTTTAGGTGAGTGTATATATTATATTTTTTTTAATTAAATCACCCTCCCCTTTCCCCAAAATTTTAATAAAAATATGTAAACAATAAAAAAAATACACATTATGGGAATCACTGTGTGTGTAAAAACACATGTACTATTACACTATAAAATATTTATCCCATACGACAAATGTCAAAAAATGTAGCTGATTCAGATTTTTGGTCACTTCACCTCCCACAAAAATAAATACAAAAGTGATCAAAAACTCATGCACACCCCAAAATGGTATCAATGACATGTACAGATCATTCTGCAAAAAAATTAGCCCTCACACAGCTCCGTACACAAAACTACAAAAAAGTTATAGGGGTCAGAATATAGCAATGAAAATAAGAAGCTAATTTGAGTTTTTCTTAATTTTTTTTCTAGCTCCCCATTACATAGTATGCAATATTAAATGCTGAAATTAGAAAGTGTAACTTGTGCTGCAAAAAAACAAGTCCTCATACAGCTATTTGACCAGAAATAATAAAAATTAAATGATGGCCCTGGATTGCAGGAAGTGTAAAACAAAAGCACACATACGAATAAACCTTCAGGGCTTAAAAGGGTTAAGCATGGTTGAAGGAAACCATAATGTTATGTAATTCTATTGGTGTGTGATGAGTAAAGGGGGATTTGGAGCATTGTTTGAGATAATACTATGGGGAAAATGTATCAAACCTTGTATTCCGGAAATCTGGTTTCCAAATTTCATCGAATGTCACTTTGGGCTTACTTGCATCAAAGTTTTGCGACATCTTGCATTTCTACACCTCTCCAGTTTTGAAAAGTGGGCGGGGAAGTGGATGTGATTAGCTACAGTATGTTAATGAGCATCACTCCAGATTTATCATTGTGTCTTTAAAAGGTTGCAAAAAAGCTGCAAACTCAGGGCTCATACACACGACCGTGCCGTTTTTTGCGGTCTGAAAATTTGTGGAATGGAACAGGAGGCCTATTATAGAAATGCCTATTCTTGTCCACAAAACAGACAAGAACAGGACATGACTCATAATTTTTGTGGGGCCACGGAACGGAGCAACGGATGCGGACAGCACACCATTGAAATTAATGGTTCCGTATATGGACTGTATATGAAATGCAAAAACGGACCGTATACGGAAAGCAAAAATTGGTCATGTGAACGAACTCTCACTCCAATAGTTACTGGAGTAAAAAAAATTGCAGTAGCATCTCTAGATAAAAGTATTAGGTTTAAAGGTGAGCAAAATGTAACAACATGAACAGTTTAATAATTAGTCTGAATATATAAAAATATATTAGCATTTACTTTCTGACCCACATAAATAAATTTCAAAGAAATCTGTAAGGTCAGCAAAGTACAATTAAAATGATATCCCGTTTTTCGAATTGTCAGCATCAATTGACAGGAATCAACATGTTATCACTTACTAATAGTGATTGTTTATCTGTAATATCCTGTTTTCCAACACTTCATTGCGATCATATGACATTTTCCATTGTGTTGGTTCTCCTTTCCCAGTAACATCATGTCTACGGGATCATACAGACGAACGTAAGGGCCCCGTCAACAGTGGGAACGCAATATACGGGCACTGGCCATGTTTAATCCATGTTGCGGATATGGACCAATTGACTTGAATTGGTCCACGATCCGCAAGATAGGAAATATATATTTTGAGGAGCGAAGGCATGGATCGGAAGGCCACGGAAGCACTACAAAGCACTTGTAGTGTCCCACTAGGTAGGGGTGGGCACTACACAAGGGTCAATTGGGTCACGTGTTACTCTTGCTCCTAGTGGACAGTGGCATTATGTTTATCCATGCATTTTAATGTATTCTCTATGTGTTTTTACATTTGTTGTTTTCCCTGTTACATACATAGCAGGCCTATTGGGGTGTAGTAAGACATCCTAGACACTAGAGGGAGATAGGGAGCCCCTAGTATAAATGTTCAGGCTCAGACAGAGAGGGGTTAGGTCATAGTCAGGAGTCTTCGAGGACAGAAGTGAGAAGGCACCAGCCAGAGACAAGCTGAGGGCCTCCTCCTGACATGCAGCTAGATAGTCCAGGCTTCTAGTTGCCACCAGGAGGCTAGTGGAGAAGTACAGCCTACCTGGAGACCCTGAATCCAGCTAACCCAGAAGAAGTAACCCCAGTAGTAGGGATGGTCCTCCTGGGAGCAACCTGCAGTTACCCTCAAGCCAAGCAGTGCCAGTACAACCAGCTCAGATAAGTAAGCTGATGGGCAGAGGTACTATAAAGTGAGAGCAAGGGTCAATACGGGAGGAAGATTAAGTACCAAGGATTAAAGCCAGCATTTAGGCATCCGGGCCTTGGGATACAGCCAGCCAGAATAGCTATGGGATAGTGCAGCCTGGTCTGTGAAGCATTAATTGTTTACCCTCCAAGTATCTTGCAAGATTATACCTGCCATTGTTGAGAAATAAGCCTGCTTGTGAAATATATGACAAAAAGGACTGCATTACCATCTTGTATGTACAAAGTTGAAATGTTGAAAGTAAAGCAACGTTTGGTTCACCATACTATCTGTGTACCTCACTTATTGCTACTGGAAACCGGTGTGCCACCGTTCCAGGCACTGGCGTCACGATCTTTAAAGGGACCTTGCCCCAGGCACTCAAAACACCTGCAACATCCAGGGCACCTCATCCACCATCAGGCCTGGTCCCTACATACAGAGTGTGCCTCAGAGGAACTTTGCGCCAGCCTCTCCTTCACTACTGCATGCCTGTCCAGGGTTCTCTTCCAAACAGTGAGTAACCCTTGATTGCCCATAACCGTGACCTCACTTCGCAATACCCTGCAGGTCTGGCGTGCTGCACACTACCATGGGCTTTTGTGTACGTGCCTCTGCACCACAAAAGATACAATATGTCTAGAGATGAGCGAATCGAAACTGACGAAGTCAAATTCGTTCCGAATTTCAGGAAAAATGTGATTCTGAACGAATGCAAATTTCCTCGCAGTTTGTGGTAATGAATGCAATTTTTCCTAACATGGCGGCTAGCCGGCTACAATGGCGGCTAAAATAGCGGCTACACGTGTGAGGACATGGGGCAAGGAACTCTGGGAAGGCGGGATGACCCATAATTCCATGCATGCAGCCAATCAGCAGCCATCCCGGTGATGTCACAGCCCTATAAATATGGCGGCCATCTTAGATTCTGCCATTCACTATCGTACTTTGTTCAGGGACAAACGTGTATGCTGGCGCTAGGGAGAGTGAAAGGAAAACTAATTGTTAAAAAAAAGGAAAGAAGCGATTTACTAGTGCACGGAAAGGATAGTGAGAGGAATCATTTCACAGGCAGGGAGAGATGTGTGTAGATGCTAAGGAGAATCATAGGAAAATCCTCAATGTGAAAAAAAAAACTTTACAAGTGCAGGGAAACATTACTTGGGAATCCAGATAGTCTCATAATATAAATCTGTCATTCCAGCAATTAGTTATTGGGGTGCAAGTGCTATGTTGAAAAGCCTTTAGTGGCTTTTATCTGTGAAAAAAGATATATATATACTCAGGTCACTTTTGCTGTTAACTGCACTGATATCATTTAGGGGCCTATTTCAATACAATACGAGAAATATTTACGCAGTTCATATTTGCTGTTATTTGCGCTAAAAGCGTTTCTTGTCATATTTCACTACAATACGAGAAAAATAGAAGCAGTTCATATTTGGTGTTATTTGCGCTAAAAGCGTTTATTGTCATACTTCTAGAGAAAAAGAGAAAAATAGACTAAGTTCATATTTGCTATTATTTGCCCTAAAAGCGTTTGTCATATTTCACTACAATACGAGAAAAATAGACACAGTTCACATTTGGTGTTATTTGCACTAAAAGCGTTTCTTGTCATATTTCACTACAATACGAGAAAAATAGACGTAGTTCACATTTGGTGTTATTTGTGCTAAAAGCGTCTATTGTCATAATTCTAGAGAAAAATATTTGCAGTTCACTTTTTCTGTTATTTACTTAGAAATCGTTTCGTGGCCTATTTTAGTCCAATACAAGAAATATAGATAAATGTAAAAACTGCAGCGCCACCTATAAGACTTCTTGGTGGCACGGAAAAAAGACCCGGACGCGGTCATACCAAAGTTTCCCAAAATTTACTGAGCATCAATTATATGTACAGTGTGTACAGGCTACGCGTTTCGGATCACAAACATTTGGATCCTTCCTTGTGACATGTACAAATAAAACTGATTCCCCTTCTTATAGGCAGGGCAAAATCCTAGCCAATTAATTGGGATCCCAGCAACAGGTGTCCGGAGAGACACAATCGCAGGAACGGATTCAGAAACACGTGAAAAATTACAACATACCTGAAAGGACGCTATCTTAAAAACAATCATCTATAGTATAAGATTAAATCATGTTTTCTATTCAGACCATTAGGTGCACAACTTCCCAATCGAAACATCCAAAACGCTTCTCTGCTGAGAAGCTCCTGTTTGTGATAACCCCCTCTAATAGGAGGAGAGACTCTCTCAACTACTTGTGCCATAAACGCTGCTGTACTGCCTTTGTGAACAGTGGCGAAGTGAAAAGTCGCCACTGAAACATTACGTGTACTATAATGTGGAATATCCGAGATATGCTTTCTGATTCTACTCTTAATTTGTTTTGTTGTACAAGCCACATACTCCAATTCGCAATCTCTGCAGGTGATAGAATATACCGCATACTCCGTCATACAGTGCATGTACTGCTGTATTGCATAACCAGATCCACTTGCTGCAGGAGTGACAGTCTGACAAACCGTCATATACAGTACCTGCAGCAAAATGGTAAGGCCGGTATATTGAAGACATGTTACTGGTGTGGCAAGGCAAGAGAGGTGAAATTATACCATTTATAGAATATTTAAATCAATGTATCCCCTCCATTAGGCTAACCGCACAAAGTGATCCGTCATCAATTCTTTTTTTTGATCTCTGCAAGCGGACAGCAACACGGCCAAAGTATCTAAGTGTACAAAAAGAAAAGAAGTTGCCGGCAATACCATCCTTTTGGCAACATTTTGCGCATGTTATCAAAAATATACCCAAAGGGGAGATGATTAGAGCAAGAGGTAATTGCTCAAATGATGATATCTTTTTACAGGAAGCCGATAAAGTGGCAACAAGGTTACAGACTAGACAGTATACACTAGAGAATATTACCAGAGCAAGACAAGAGGGAAGGGAAGATCTCTTTTTTTTTTTTACAGATGAATGAAAAGATAACTTTTAACAACAATAAGAAAAGTCATAATAAAAAAACTATAAAAAAATGATAAACATAATAAAAAAAATTGTAACAGAGTTCTCAAAGAACAGAATAATGCCATCACTTTTGTGACAGGATATTGTGAAGAATACACACAAATATGTAAGATTATTCAAAGACATTTACCCGTGTTGAATTATGATAAGGATTGGAGTAGTGTGGTCTCGCAGGGTTAAGATTTGTAGCCAAAAAAGTGCCTACTGTAGGACAAAAAGCCAGTCCTAGATTGTTTTATGATCCTTCTGTAAGTAAGCATACTTGGCTTTCCTATAAAGGCAGCTTTAAATGTGGTAGCAATAGATACATTTGCTGCAGGTATATGACGGTTTGTCAGACTGTCACTTCTGCAGCAAGTGGATCTGGTTATGCAATAAAGCAGTACATGAACTGTAACACGGAGAATGCGGTATATGCTATCACCTGCGGAGACTTTTCACTTTGCCACTGTTCACAAAGGCAGTACAGCAGCGTTGAGAGAGTCTCTCCTCCTATTAGAGGGGTAATCACAAACAGAAGCTTCTCAGCAGAGAAGCGTTTTGGATGTTTCGATTGGGAAGTTGTACACCTAACGGTCTGAATAGAAAACATGATTTAATCTTATAATATAGATGATTGTTTTTAACCTAGTGTCCTTTCAGGTATGTTGTAATTTTTCACGTGTTTCTGAATCCGTTCCTGCGATTGTGTCTCTCCGGACACCTGTTGCACAGGTTGCTGGGATCCCAATTAATTGGCTGAGATTTTGCCCTTCCTATAAGAAGAGGAATCAGTTTTATTTGTACATGTCATGAGGAAGGATCCAAAAGTTTTGGGTCCAAAACGCGTAGACTGTACACACTGTACATATGATTGATGTCTTAATTATATTCCTAATTAATAAAGAACTTATTTTCTGAGAAGCTGGACTTAACAAAAAATGTTGGAAAAAAATATGAGAAATATATCCGCAGTTCACTTTTGCTATTATTTTGTTTTGTTGCCAATTTCAAATCCTTTAGTTGCCTAGCTCAGTAAAAAAAGATGAATATATTTGGCGCTTTTAGGGGTGTTTTAATTTGCCTATAATTTATTTAGTTCAGCTAAAAGTATGTCAGACAGAGAAGTGCCAGACCCTGCACAGGGGAGTGTCAGAGGCGTAAATGATTCTGGCACAGGTCGCAGCAGAGTAAGAGGGCGTGGCAGCAGGGGTTTCTTCCCGAGGCCTCAGGTCCACATGTCAGCTAGCGGTTGAGTCTTGACCAGCAACCCAGTGGTTCTCGATTGGTTGACTGGATCTTCGACTTCGTCGCAAGTGACAGCAGCACCAGCAGCCTGAGTCTAGAGTCGTTGATGAGCAGCTTTCTTTACCCACATAGTGAATAAACTACTAACCAGAAGCAGCAGGTAGACCTGGAGCAGGATCTTAAGCAGCAGAAGGTTGCATACTTTGACAGCACCCTACCAGCCATCATAGAAGATCCGCTGGAGTACTGGGCACCCAAACTGGATTTGTGGCCGCAACTGGCCAAATTTGCCCTTGAAAAGCTGTCCTGCCCGGCCAGTCGTGTGGCATCAGAGTGGGTGTTTAGTGTGGCGGGGGCCATAGTTACCCAAAGAAGAACTGACCTGTCCACCCAAAATGTGTAGAGACTTAGTTTTGTCAAGATAAATTAGGAGTGGATCCGCCAGGATTTCCACCCACCAATGCCTGATGCATCAGATTAGATCATCTATGTCCACACTATGTCACCGTGCCACTTTGTGGGATCATGCTGCTGCTGCTGTTGCTGCCATGTCCACACTATATCACCATGACACTCTCTGGACTCCTGATGCTGTCATCTCCACACTATGTCACTGTGCCACTTTGTGGCCTCCTGATGCTGCCATGTCCACACTACGTCACCTTGCCTCTATGGTATCATGCTGCTTCCACCTCACCACTATGTCATAGGGCCACTCTGTGGACTTCTCATGCTGTTATCACCCCCCCCCCCCACTCTATGACGGGGTCGCTATTGTCCTTGTTTGGACTTCTTGAAATCACCATTAATTTGACCTTTCTTCTGATCGGTCAGAAGGAAGGAAAAATAAGACGCACAACGGATCCTGTCTGTGTAGCAGCTGTAAGGCCTGTATGGACCCATCAGAATTGGCTTATGATTTGGTAGCCAAAACCAAGAGTGGTTACAAAACACAGAAGACATGCAAATATTACCTTCACGTGTCATCTCTGTTTTGGATCCACTCCTGTTTTTTTTGGCATTACCAATACTCATGGATTAATACTCATGGATTAATGAGCAAATGCTGACGGAGTGAAGGTGCATGCTCCCCAGACAGGATTTGTTTTTTGTGGGTTATTGTTCTCATGAAACAGAGGAAGGGCAAAATAATCACTGACTTCAACACTAGTGATGAGCGGCAGAGGCTGTATTTGAATTTGCAATATTTCATGAATATTTGGGCGAATATTCGTCATATATTCGCAAATTCGAGAATTTGAGATTATTTTCTTGATTGCGATGGAATGCAATGCAATATTTGCGTGCAAAATACAGGCGTGGGTCACTTTTGCTACATTTTCCAAGCTGCTAGAAGTTTCCTGAGACTGGAGAAATGGTTGGCACAGCAAAACACAAAAAAATGGCTTTATATGCAGTTTGAGTGCTCCAATATATTAGCAATTGTGCTAATCGGCACTAATGATGCAAATGTTTTGGTGCAATACATGAAACTTCACATTTTAGCAGGTCTGTATGTATGTATGTATGGACAGCAGAACCTATCACACTACCTAACACCCTGCACTGCAACAGCTACTCTATATCAGGATATAACCTACACTGACTATCTCCCACTATCTGTATTTTATATATAAGCTATCTAACTATCTATCTAATGTAGTGTGGAAAACACAGAGCACAGCAATGACACTTTAAAAAAAAAACTGTAGAAAATGGCTTCTGGGGAGATATAGTAAGGGGTAGGCAACTATCTTATTGGTTGCTAGGGATCTTGCTAAGCTCAGACAAAGACATTACAGCCTTCTCATTGGCCCACAAGCAAGAAGGGAGGTTACTGATGAAGAAAAAAAATAAAAAATCTAGAATATTCAAAATTACAAATATATATCACTATTTTCTAAATATTCACTAATTCTCAAAGTGCCGATATTCACGGTTAATATTTGCGATTTGAATATTTGTGCCCAACACTATTCAACACAAACTTACTGCTAACACCCTCTCCATTCTGTCGGGGGGGGGGGGGGTGGCTCTACATGTATAAGTGTATAACAGGTTCTGTAGACATCTATGTGGGATCAGCTGATGAGGGTGTAAAAGGAGTGCGCTTTTTCATGTTAACATGGACCTGTAAGGCTGAGTTAATACTTGAATTATTTGGTCAGTTTTGGCCCAGTGACTGCCCAAATAAGTGAAGTGTGCAGTGATTCTAATAGTGACGCCTGTCATCTGCATGTCATACTGACTGACAGTATTATTTCACTACCCCAGCACACTCTTGCAAAAACTGCAAGAAGTGATTATGAAAGAATGGGTTGCTATCAGTCAGGAACTGGCCCAGAAGTTGATTGAGAGCATGCCCAGTCAAATTGCAGAGGTCCTGAAAAAGAAGGGCCAACACTGCAAATACTGACTCTTTGCATAAATGTCATGTAATTGCCGATAAAAGCCTTTGAAACGTATGAAGTGCGTGTAACTATATTTCACTACATCACAGAAACAACTGAAACAAAGATCTAAAAGCAGTTTAGCAGCAAACTTTGTGAAAACTAATAATTGTGTCATTCTCAAAACTTTTGGCCACGACTGTATAACATACAACAGCAGAAAGCATAGAACAGCATGTATTATAAAATTACATTAACACTGGGCATATGTCCAAAATGGCTGCCTATACATAGGAATACATGTCTAGCATGTAACAGACACAACCTCTTTCCCTAATTAACACTTACACCTAGATAAACAGCACTGCATAACACAATATCTCTGAAACAAAGGTAGATAGATGTCTCACCAGATATGATTGCAAAAGGATGGTGGAGTTTAAGAAGAAGATATGCCGAAGGACAACTCTGCTGGTGTGTCCTTGATGACTGTAGACTGAGACCGGGCTTCTCGTTTCCAGAATTCAATAATCTTTATTAACAGAAAAGTTAATAGTAGTACACTTTTAAGACCGCTATATGGTGCTATTTAGTGTTGATCGAGCATGGTATCAGCGTAACCATCCCACTTCTGTGCCTACTCAAATGCTCGTTGCTCACAATTAAGGACAACGCTTTGCATGTGACAGAGCTGGAAATGTGGGAAGACATTTTCCTAGTTAAAGCACATGTGTAATCAGAATATGGCCTATTGTTTTGTAATTCTGCCTGTGGTTATAATAGCTACTGAAAAGTTACCTATACAGTACAGGAAATCATGACCTATTATTAGACCCAGTACAAATTACCATGGTACCCGAAAAAATAATGCATTAATATGCTTGCTTTTATTGTACAAAATCTAGTGTGGTTCAGAACATTTCATATTTTTACAGTATATAGCCACTCATGGAAGGCTCAAGACACAAGGACGTTTCAGTCATTTATAGACCTTCCTCAACAACATGAGACTGTGGCTAAAAGCTGGAAGTCATGGAGGCGCTGGACAATGGAGTCACTGGACCATCTAGCTTTCAGCCACAGTCTCATGTTGCTTAGGAAGGTCAATAAATGACTTGGGGAAAGGGGAATGAAGGGAATTTTTCCTAACTGAAGACAGTTTTTCAAACAATAGTTTTGGTAATAATGGAAATAATGAAGTTAATAAAAAAAATCCCCAGACATTCCCTGTATTTGTTTGTTTACTTCTGAAATGTCATGTAGCAAGACAACGACCCTAAGCACACAATTCATTCTACCAAAGAATGGTTAAAAGAAGGAAAATAAAATAAAAGTTTTTGAATGGCCAAGTCAAAGTCCTGACCTTAACCCAATAGAAATGTTGTGTTAGAATTTGAAGTGACCAGATTATAGGAGGAAACCCACCAACATAACAGAGTGAAGCTGTTTTGTATGGAGGTATGGACTAAAATTCCTCCAAGCCGATATTCAGGACTAATCAACAATTACCAGAAATGTTCACACCAGATATGGAACGCAAAGGTTCACCCACTTTTGCCACTCATAGAGCTGCAATTTTGCATCAATTTCCTCAATGAATAAATTACCAAGTCTAATATTTTTCACTCATTTGTTTAATCTGGCTATATTTATCTTCTTTTAGGACTGAAAATCTGATAAAGTTTTAAGTCAAATTTATGCATAAAAATAGACAATTTTGAAGGGTTCACAAATTTTCAAGCACCACTGTATAATTGCTCTGAGCCAGGGGCGTACAGAGAAATCATTGGGCCTCATAGCAGGAATATGAATTGGGCCCCTAACTCCACCCACTACCTACCTCTAGCCTATCCCATTACTTGCCCTGGCTTCTCCCCTGCCAGCACAGTTTGCCAATAAATAAAGAAATACAATGTATAAATAACCTATTGAAACCATTAGGGATAAATAATTTTTGTTGCAGTAACTAAAAAATTAGACATGTTTTCCAATAATCATTGAAAAGTACAGATCGCCCACAAAAAATGAGCCCTCAAATAGCTCAATACATCTAACTACAAAGAAGTTAGAGGGGTCAGAATTTTGCCCTTTTTTTCAGTATTAGGGCTTGCTCACACGACCGTTGCCCCTCCATGCCCGTGTTGTGGACCACAGACTGCGGTCCGCAATGCACAGGCACTGGCAGTGGGGCTGCTGCTTGCAGATCAGGACCCCATTCACTTGAATGGGGTCCGCGATCCGTCCGTCCGTTCCGCAAAAAAGATAGAGCAAGTTCTATCTTTTTACGGTGCAGAGGCATGGAACGGAACCCACGGAAGCACTCCGAAGTGCTTCCGTCGGGTTCTGTTCCGTGGTTCTGTTCCATTCTGCACCGCATCTGCACTGCATTGCACGGCTGGTGTCTCGTGTATTGCGGACCCACCGTATGCGGGCTGCAATACGACAACGGGGGTGGGGGGGGGGGAACGGTCGTGTAAACAAGCCCTTAAAATGCAAAACAAACTGTGTTGACCTGGAGAATAAAAGTAACAAGTCCGTTTTTCTGCATAGGAAATGGTGTAAAAAAAAAAAAATTAAACTGTGGCGGAGTATTTTTTATTTTTCTAATTCCACCTGATTTGGAGTTTTTTTCCCAACCGTATATGATACCATTAGAAAGTGCATTTTGTCATGGAAAAAAGCAAGCCCTCATACGGCTATGTGAATGAAAATATAAAAAGAAGTTATGGTTTTAGGAGGGCTGGGAGTAAAAAAATAAAAGGAAAAAAATGGAAAACTTCCTGGTCATTAAAAGGGTTAATGAAGTTATAGTGTACCTAAACTTTTACATAAAGTTCTTTAACGCCCTATTGTAAGTGCTTTAAAATGACATTTTCTAAGACCTTTTTTTTCTCTATGAGAAATAGATGCTGAACTTAGGTGCCTATAGCGCTTTATAATCCGTGCTCTCATACACCGCTGATATTACAGTGGTCTATAGGAGTAAAGATTTCACTAGGGCTGCAGTGAGCCATGTACTGCACACATCACTTCTCCTGTCTGTCTGCTTTGGTAGAGCCGGGCATAGATGGGCTATATCAGGTTTTAGCATAGTGGGCACAGGGCATCATACAGTCAGGTCCATAAATATTGGGACATCGACACAATTCTAACATTTTTGGCTCTATACACCACCATAATGGATTTGAAATTAAACAAACAAGATGCGCTTTTGCAGACTGTCAGCTTTAACTTGAGGGTATTTACATCCAAATCAGGTGAACGGTGTAGGAATTACAACAGTTTGCGTATGTGCCTCCCACTTGTTAAGGGACCAAAAGTAATGGGACAGAATAATAATCATAAATCAAACTTTCATTTTTTAATACTTGGTTGCAAATCCTTTGCAGTCAATTACAACCTGAAGTCTGGAACACATAGACATCACCAGACGCTAGGTCTCATCCCTGGTGATGCTCTGCCAGGCTTCTACTGCAACTGTCTTCAGTTCCTGCTTGTTCTTGGGGCATTTTCCCTTCAGTTTTGTCTTCAGCAAGTGAAATGCATGCTCATTCGGATTCAGGTCAGGTTATTGACTTGGTCATTGTATAACATTCCACTTCTTGCCCTTAAAAAAACTCTTTGATTGCTTTTGCAGTATTCTTTGGGTCATTGTCCATCTGCACTGTGAAGCGCCGTCCAATGAGTTCTGAAGCATTTTGCTGAATATGAGCAGATAATATTGCCCGAAACACTTCAGAATTCATCCTGCTGCTTTTGTCAGCAGTCACATCATCAATAAATACAAATGAACCAGTTCCATTGGCAGCCATACATGTCCACGCCATGACACTACCACCACCATGCTTCACTGATGAGGTGGTATGCTTAGGATCATGACTTCATGAGCAGTTCCTTTCCTTCTCTATACTCTTCTCTTCCTATCACTCTGGTACAAGTTGATCTTGGTCTCACTTGTCCATAGGATGTTGTTCCAGAACTGTGAAGGCTTTTTTAGATGTCGTTTGGCAAACTCTAATCTGGCCTTCCTGGTTTTGAGGCTCACCAATGGTTTACATTTTGTGGTGAACTCTCTGTATTCACTCTGGTGAAGTCTTCTTTTGATTGTTGACTTTGACACACATACACCTACCTCCTGGAGAGTGTTCTTCCTCTGGCCAACTGTTGTAAAAGGGTGTTGTGTCGAAACCAACCTCGCCACAGTGTTTTGGAGGGGGCTGTTTGAAGGCCTCTTGCCTCAGGATTATGGCCCATAGTAACTTTAAAGGAGAAGACAGACCGGCCGCACAGCTTAAATCTGTCTGTAGAATTGTATTTTATGTTATTATGCATTCGGTTAAATTGTATGTTATGTGAGGGCACCCAGATAGCTAATATTATTGTATTCGTGCATTCTGAGTGCCATTCACCTAATGATATGCACTCAGACTGGGGATATGTTAAATGTCTGTGTTTGCTGTGGGGGTGTGCCATTGTGTGTTTAAATGGTGATGTCTGTCCTGTTGTCTCCACATGTGTATTGGTGACCTCCCTTTGTCCTGAGAGATAATTGGATTGCCCTTGGTTGTCTCCCAGGCAGAGAGGAGGAAACCATGATGCATTGTGGGGATATGTTGTATCTGTTCTGTGTCGCAGTCTCCCTTCTGGTCCTCTAGGGGGCGGGAACGATTGGTTGCTGTATTTACATTGTGTGTGTTGTGAATTACTGATTGGTTGGATTTCAAAACCCTGTGGGCAGTACTATGTTTGTTTTTTATGAATAAAAGAGTCTGTATCTGAAGTACAGTCAGACCACTGTTTGACCCTCAAGACGGAGCCTTGTCTCGTTATTGGGGGGATTCCCTGTATGCTGTTGGAGACTGATTGCCAGGAGTGTAAGTGGACTGTACGCTTTTCCTGTTCGTCTGCTGACAGCTATTTGCGAGGTTCCAGTTTGGAGTGCTATTTTGTATCCAGTTCGGGAGGTTGGTGTTCTGCAGTAGCTGTGCCTGTCTCTCAGAAAGGGGCATATCGCCTAAACGGATTTTAACCCCTTGTCTGCTGAAACGGTCCGTTACATTGGTGGCAAGCAGCGGGATCGTTCCTACAGCCAGAAGGACAGCTACAGGAGACACCATTTCTTTGGATTCTACAATTTAAGGGCAACGCATGTCCCAGTACAGCGACCCTAAAAGCACCAGGATGGAACCAGCAGTGTTATACGAGGAGGAGGACCTGGATGGCCGGGATGCATTAAGGAAAGGCATCTGGTACCAGGCCCTGGATAATGTACAATACCAGCGAGGTGAGAGTCTCCCCAGTGAAGAGCAGCGGTTGCAGAAGCAAGTGGCCCTACGGATGTCCTTCCTGGGAGAGCAGCCCCTGGAGGAATGGGTGAAGGAACTAGAGCACCGGGTATGGCAGGAGCTATGGCTGGAGGATGCCTACCAGGCGCTTTGGTGGTATGTGGCACAGTTTATACCCTGGACAGCTGAGCATGACAAGCCAGAGGGAGAGGAGTTTGATGGTCCTGGCTTGTTATGGGAGTCCTTTGCAGAGCCTGACTTTGGGAGCCCTGCACAGTCCAGACTTCAGGACATTTTCTATGAGAGGGAGGCTAGGCATGAGTGGGATGACCCCCATGAGGTAGAGCAAGACCTGGCTCACCAAGCAACTCTGGAGTGGGAACTGGAGCAGGACTACCGAGATCTCTTCCACTCCATTGGGAAGGCTCAGCAGGACAGCAAGAAGTCAGACTCAGGTCCAGAGCCCTTCAGCTGGGAGGATATTGTTGATGTTTACTGGGAAGAACCCCAGGTGGCCGGTGGAGATGGGACCGAGGTCTCTCCACCGGTCCTGCAGGGAATTGGGAGCCTAGTCTCCATTCCCCAGCGGCAGGCTGAGTTACAGGGGGCAGAGGTAGTCGTTCCTGCCCCCCAGCAGCAGCATGATTTTTTGGGAATTGGGAGCCTAGTCTCCATTCCCCAGCGGCAGGCGGAGTTACAGGGGGCAGAGACAGTCGGTCCTGTCCACCAGCGGCAGAGTGTCCTACAGGGAATAGAGAGCCCAGTCTCCTTTCCCCAGCAGCAGGACACTGTATTGGGAGCGGAGGCGGTCGGTCGCCCTCCCCAGCGGCTGGAAGTATGTATGGGAGAGGAGCTCGTTACCCCCTCTCCCCAGCGGCAGTTTAACACACCAGGGGGAGACAGTAAGCCCCACAACAGTGCATATGGGACCGTGGTCTCTGCACTTACAGCACAGGGGGTAGGGACAGTTGTTCCTGCCCCCCAGCAACCGGGCTGTTTAGCCAAAGGGGAGACAGTCGGTTTCCCCCTCCAACAACCAGACTCCAACCAGGCTTCTTCTTCCATGGTAGCGCTGGTACCAGGGCAGAGTCCCGCTGATCCCTGCCCACAAAGCAACCTCCACTCCAAGCCAGGGAGCAACTCAGAGACCGGGAGTACCAGCTACAAATATAACCTTGGTGGATTCACTGGACAGAGACAGCCTACTAAATTCAACAGGTCCAGTATTGGGTTGTGGGTGGGCTGCCAGACTAACTCAGGTACCGACTGGCGTGAGGCCAGGTATCTGGTTAGTCTTCCCTGGGGGGGGGGGGGGAGATGTGTGGCGAAACCAACCTCGCCATGGTGTTTTGGAGGGGGCTGTTTGAAGGCCTCTTGCCTCAGGATTATGGCCCATAGTAACTTTAAAACTGAAGACAGACCGGCCGCACAGCTTAAATCTGTCTGTAGAATTGTATTTTATGTTATTATGCATTCGGTTAAATTGTATGTTATGTGAGGGCACCCAGATAGCTAATATTATTGTATTCGTGTATTCTGAGTGCCATTCACCTAATGATATGCACTCAGACTTGAGCTATCTGGGGATATGTTAAATGTCTGTGTTTGCTGTGGGGGTGTGCCATTGTGTGTTTAAATGGTGATGTCTGTCCTGTTGTCTCCACATGTGTATTGGTGACCTCCCTTTGTCCTCAGAGATAATTGGATTACCCTTGGTTGTCTCCCAGGCAGAGAGGAGGAAACCATGATGCATTGTGGGGATATGTTGTATCTGTTCTGTGTCGCAGTCTCCCTTCTGGTCCTCTAGGGGGCGGGAACGATTGGTTGCTGTATTTACATTGTGTGTGTTGTGAATTACTGATTGGTTGGATTTCAAAACCCTGTGGGCAGTACTATGTTTGTTTTTTATGAATAAAAGAGTCTGTATCTGAAGTACAGTCAGACCACTGTTTGACCCTCAAGACGGAGCCTTGTCTCGTTATTGGGGGGATTCCCTGTATGCTGTTGGAGACTGATTGCCAGGAGTGTAAGCGGACTGTATGCTTTTCCTGTTCGTCTGCTGACAGCTATTTGCGAGGTTCCAGTTTGGAGTGCTATTTTGTATCCAGTTCGGGAGGTTGGTGTTCTGCAGTAGCTGTGCCTGTCTCTCAGAAAGGGGCATATCGCCTAAACGGATTTTAACCCCTTGTCTGCTGAAACGGTCCGTTACAGGTGTTTTCTTCACCAGGGAAAGAATTATTCGGTCATCCACCACAGTTGTTTTCCGTGGTCTTCCAGGTCTTTTGGTGTTGCTGAGCTCACCGGTGTGTTTCTTCTTTTTAAGACTGTTCCAAACAGTTGTTTTGGCCACGCCTAATGTTTTTGCTATCTCTCTGATGGGTTTGTTTTGTTTTTTTCAGCCTAATGATGGCTTGCTTCACTGATAGTGACAGCTCTTTGGATCTCATCTTGAGAGTTGACAGCAACAGATTCCAAATGCAAATAGCACACTTGAAATGAACTCTGGCCCTTTTATCTGCTCATTGTAATTGGGATAATAAGGGAATAACACACACCTGGCCATGGAACAGCTGAGAAGCCAATTATCCCATTACTTTTGGTCCCTAACAAGTGGGAGGCACATGTGCAAAATGTTGTAATTCCTACACCATTCACCTGATTTGTATGTAAATACCCTCAAATTACAGCTGACAGTCTGCAGTTAAGGCACATCTGTTTCTTTTCAAATCCATTTTGGTGGTGTATAGAGCCAAAAATGTTAGAATTGTGTTGATGTCCCAATATTTATGGACCTGACTGTATGTATGCGAGCACACCTGAGCAAGTACTGGGCAGGAACTGGTCTACGCACCTCTCCTCCTGCCTGTGCCCACTGTGCTAAATCCTGACAAAGTCCATCCCCCACATCTGAACTCTTTTTGCTGCTGATGCTTAGTGTGTCCCAGCCCCCCCAACCCTACAGTTCATGTGCACACTATCCTCTGTATGAGCATCAACAGCAATTTGATAAGCCTTATAAGTTACATACATAACACAGGAACTCTGCTTGCTGCTGCAGCAGGACCCCCTCTTCCCCTCACCAACTATCCCCCCACCATAAAAAAATTGTATGCATAGAGACACAGCCCTCAACTTGCATTGTGTTGCAGTGGCAGTAGCACACAGGGGCAGGCAATGCTGGGAGGCTGCTGGAGGTGACAGGCTGAAAACTGAAGCAGGCAATGCATGAGTGAGTCCCTGCCACGTCCCGCCCGTCAAGTTCTGTCTTATGGTGCGAGCAATACACTAGCCAATCAGCAGCAGGAGCTTAGCCTGCTAAATGCTGATTGGCCAGCAGAAAGAACAGAGAGAGTGCTAGCCTTGCTGCAGTGCTGGCAGGGTCAGGGACATCGGCGCTGGTCTGTGCACTGCATTTGCACACAGTGGAGGAGAAAAGGAGGGGGGTCCTTAGAAGGAGGGAATCACAGCCCGCCGGAGCCCTAGATAGGGACTCAGGACAGAAGACATAATACATAACTAACTGCAGACATTGTAGGGAGTGGGGCCTTCCATGCACTCTGGGCCCCCCATAGCTCGGGCCCCATAGCAGTTGTATGGTCTTCCGCTAATGGCGGTACGCCACTGCTCTGAGCTTCTAGTTGATATCAAGCAATGTCCACACTTGTAGCGAAATAACATTTGAAAGTGATATACAGCTGTCACTGCTCAAGCAAGTGAGCATGCAGTGGGCCATTTGTGCAAGTGACTCGGAGGGACTCCCTGTCTCCATCTCAACTGCATACTGCCACAATGTCCGGGTCCTCTGTCTCGTTGTCTTCCTCATCGTCCTGTAGCTCCTCTGGATGCTCCTGCTCCTCCTGTCCTGTCAGCTGGGTTGAAAAACCTGTGTTCCAATATCCTCCGCCCCCTCCTCTTCCAGTTCAGCCCCAACAGGGCTCATGTGGCCGTGAGATCGAGGCGCCACGTCTCCTGTCCTCTGACCAACCATTGTTGCCACCATCTGTTCCGGGACATGAAGCAGTGGAATGACGACGTTCATCACATAGTCCTGGCGACTGACAAATAATGTGGCATCCTCAAAGGTAGAGCTGGCCTTGCGGTTCGCCCGGCGTTCGTTTCGAGGCAAAATTTGTGTGTTTGCGATTTGCCGAACATGCAAACATATGAAGAAATTTGTGCCCGCCATATTATTTTACATTGTGAAGAACTTTGACCCATGACACATCGATCAGGTGGTACAGGACAGCCAATTGAGACATTTCAGCACTTGGAAGACTTCAGGAACCAGATTGAACACTTGTGTCATGCAGGGAGTATGGCTCAGCCTTCCTTAACGCAGCGCCGACACAATGTTCTTCCCGTTGTCGGTCACCATAGTTCCGATTTTGAGTTGTCGGGGATAAGCCAGGATTCGATTTCTTGATGCATCTCACGGAGCAGTTGCTCTCCTGTGTGACTCCGTTCGCCAAGGCAAGCCAAGTGTAGAACAGCGTGACGCAGCTGAGCCCTGCATATGTGGTATGCTGGAGGGGCACTGTGACTTGTCCCTGCATTGGAGGCTGAGGACATGGTGAAGGATGAGGAGGCAGAGGGAGACATTGTCGCAGGACCAATGGCGTGACAACGTGGAAGAGGAAGTGGTGTGACCTGTCCATCGTGCTGGTGTGGCTGTGCAGGAATTACATTCACCCAGTGGGCCGTAAAGGACATGTATTGTCCCTGACCGTAGTTACAGCTTCACATGTCAGCGCTAATATGCACTTTGGCAGACACTGACAGGCTCAAGGACTGGCCCACCTTCTGTTCTTCATGTGTGTGCAGGGATGGTTCTGCCTTTTTCACAAAGAAATTATGGATTGGGACTCTCCACCTCGACTCGGCACAAGCCATCAGATCTCTGAAAGGTGCAGAATCCACCACTTGGAAAGGGAGGGACTGAAGCACCAGCAACTTGGACAGGAGCACGTTCAGGTTCTGCGCCGTTGGATGCGTGCACGCATGCTGTTGTCCCTTGGCAATCGCTTCGGTGATCGATTGCTGATGGAATGACTGACGAGGATCAGGAGCATCTGGATCAGTTGATTGCCATTACTTAGAGAACCTGTCATGTCCCCCAATTAAAGTAAAACTGAAACATATTGTCATTGTTATGGTTGCTGCCATATGTATTACTAAATTGACAACTGGTCTTAAAGGGGTTATCCGACTTAAATATATTTATTCTAATTACTGTTATTATATTCTATTAAACCATTCTTTAAATCACTTAAATTATCTATCTTTCTCCGTTTGGCCAGTTCACTTATGTGAATTCCTTATGTCATGTGACCCCCGACGTCATCAAGCTGGCTCTGGCGCTGACGTCTCGTTTATAGGCTTCTCCCTGTTCGAGGGAGTGGCCAGGCTCTGTAAACGAAACGTCAGAGCCTCTGGTTCCCTCCCCTCTCCAGCTCTTCTAACACTGCCTCGGCGATGGTATGTGATCACTCATGCGCGGTACGTACCAGAGTCGAGGCAATCTCTTCTCCGGCAGCAGCAGGGTATGTTTCTCCCTCCTGCACTCACTGGGCTAGAGTTAGTGTGATCGTCTCGGGATCGTACCTACAGCCATGTTACCCTCCACAACTGCACATTCTACATTTACCACCCCCTGGGAAAAAGAAATATATAATAGCCCATCATATTCATTGCTATAGCTATATATAATCCATATCTGCCACCAATATATATATTTATCTAAGCAATATCCATATTGAATATATATGAGAATAATATAGATATTGCTTAGATACAGATACTGCTTATGGTACTTTCACACTAGCGTAAGGGTATTTTCACACTAGCGGCAGGATGTATCCGACAGGCTGTTCACCCTGTAGGATACGCCCTGCCGCTATTTGGCCGTGCCGCTGGACTGCCGTTCCGTCCCGATTGACTATAATGGGGACGGGGGTGGAGCTCTGGTGCAGCACGGCAGTGCACAGTGAGAGGTTGCAGGGCTAAGTCTACTTTCACACTTGCAGCAGAGTGATCCGGCGAGCAGTTCCAACAATGGAACTGCCTGCCAGATCCGGCATTGCAAAACTACTGAAGGACAGATCCGTCCTTCCGGTCTGCGCATGTGCAGACCATGAAAACTGTGAAAAAGACTGCCAGACGGATCCGTCCATCCGCATGACAAGCGGATAGACGGATCCGTTCTTGCAATGCATTTGTAGACGGATCCGTTCTTGCAATGCATTGGTAGATGGATCCGTTCTTGCAATGCATTTGTAGACGGGTCGGCACCCATATCCGTCTACAAATGCTGTCAGTTGTCAGGTGGAAGCAGCATGAGGAGACCACAGAGTGGCCCAATGACAGGGTCTGAAGGTGGAAGCAGTATGAGGAGGCCACCGAGTGGCACAAGGATAGAGCCTGGAGGTGGCGGATGCAGCAGCATCATAAGAAGGCCACCGAGTGGCACAATGACAGAGTCTGTAGATGGCAGAAGTATGATGAGGCCAGCGAGTGGCAAGGTGACATAGTGTGGTTATAGCAGCAGCATGAGGAGACCACAGAGTGGCAAGGTGACGTATTGTGGAGATGGCAGCAGCAGGAGGAGACCACAGAGTGGCAAGGTGACATAGTGTGCAGATGGCAGCAGGGCCGTCTTTAACGCGGGGCAAAAGGGGCAGCTGCTCCGGGCCTAGTTGCTCCTGGGTGGAACAAGGCAGCTGCCTCTTGAACCCCGCTGGCCACTGGTGACGTGGAGGGTGGCGGCAAGGCACAGGGAGATAATTGTTTCCATTGTGGAAGACCGCATTTCCATAGTCATCTGTATTACCGTCCTCAGGACAGCCATACAGATGGAAGTGCTGTGGCGGGGCAGGGGAGGGAGAGGTATCTCCCTTCCCCAATCCTCTGATAAGCTGCCTTACTAGTGCCTGAAGCCTATCCGAGGCCGATGCAGTCGGCGCAATGACGTCATCACTCCACCTGAGCCGTACAGCGTGGGACACAGGCCGGTAGAGGCCTGCATCGCATCGCTGCCAGTCTGATGGAGGTAAGTATAAGTGTTTATTTTTTATATGGTACTACTAATGGCACATGATTAGGGACATCTATGAGAGCACCTGTTACTGGCACATGATTGGGGGGCATCTATGGGGCACCTGTTACTGGCACATGATTGGGGGGCATCTATGGGGCACCTGTTACTGGCACATAATTGGGCGGAATCTATGGGGGCACTTGTTACTAGCACATGATTGGGGGGCATCTAAGGGGGAACTTGTTACTGGCACATGCTCGGGGGGCATCTATGGGGGCACTTGTTACTGGCACATGATTGTGGGCATCTATGGGGGCACTTGTAACTGGCACATGATTGGGGGGATCTATGGGGACACTTGTTACTGGCACATGATTGGGGGAAATCTATGGGGGCACTTGTTACTGACACTTTATTGGGGGGCATCTATGGGGGCACTTCTTACTGGCACATTATTGGGGGCACTATGGGGGCATCTACTGAGGCCACAAAGAAGGGGTATTTTATATGGGGGAAGGGGTGAGAGAAACACTATGGGGGCTTCTACTGAGGCCACAAAGAAGGGGTATTTTATATAGGGGACTCTGTATAGGGGCATTTTATACTGGGGCACATTATGGTGGGTACTATGGGTAAGGGGAGAGAGGAGTACTATGTGCTCATCTATGAAGGGCACTAAAAAGGGGTATTTTATACTTGCAAATTATGAGGGAAACTGAGGGCATCTAATGGGGCAGTATATATGGTGCATTTTATACTGGTACATTATGGGGACACTAGGAAGAAGGGGGAGAGGAGCACTATGGGGGCATTTACTGGGGGAACTATATAGTGGTATTTCATAATGGCACATTGGGGATATTAGCTCAACTGGGGGCATTAAAAGGGGTATTTTTTGCACTGGCACATTATAAGGAGAAGTATTACTACTGGGGGCATTATGATGGGCTTTATTACTACTGGGGGTCTATGGGGAACATGATTACTAGAATGGGCACTATGGGAACATTATTACTTCTGGGGCACAGTGGGGACATGTTGGGGGCACCGTAAGAGCACTATTACTACCATGTGTGCTCTAGCAGAGAATTATTCCTATTATTGTTACTTTTAGGAGCCCTATTACTGTGGGGGCACCTTGGCACAGTATCAGCTTACCACAATTATTTTGGGGGACGTTATGTTTACACTGTTAGTGTCAGGTATACTATTTGCTGGGCACAGTTATTTTAGGACACTGTGTGCCAATAATTATTGAAGGGCACTATCTGCATGGTACTACTATTATCAGGGGGTTTATCTGTTTCTGCAGTATAGTATTGGGGAGTACAGCGGCACAGTAATTGGGGTGGTAGGATGATTTGTCCAGAAGATGGGAGGATGATGGAAAAGTTGTAAGATTTTGTTTGTCAAACTTCAGAGAAGAGAAATGGCTGAAAAATGGTGATCTGGTCTTAAGGTCTGAAAGGAGAAGATGAGGAAAGAGAACATCTACATCAAAGAGACGTCACTGGATGTAAGAGGTATGTGGCGCTGTATTACCCTGTATGTAGCTAAAAGTAGTACTTGTGGTGTCTATAGCAATTCTCTGCAATGTAAACAATGCCTTTTCAGAAAAAATTGCAGTATTTAAATTGCTGCCAAGGAACACTCATCATTATTAACATTTACTACTGTACGAGGTGTGTGGATTTTTCTTTTTTGTGTGTGTCTGTGTTGTGGTGGAGGGTGTGATTGCATGCTAGGGTGAGGGAAGGGGGGATCCAGGGGGAACAAGTAAATTCTTGCCCAGGGTCCAATCAATATTAAAGACAGCCCTGGATGGCAGCAGCAGCAGCAGGATCCCACAGAGTGGCATGGTAACATAGTGTGGAGATGGCAGCATCAGGATCCCACGGAGTGGCAAGGTGACATAGTGCGGAGATGGCGGCAGCAGCAGCATGAGGTGACCACAGAGTGGCAAAGTGACATATTGTGGAGATGGCAGCAGTAGGAGGTGACCATAGAGTGGTAAGGTGACATAGTTTGGAGATGGCAGCAGCAGCTGCATCTGGAGACCTGAAAGTGACACGGTAGTAGAGAGCGACGGAGGGTGGCAATGCCAGTACCCACTGACGAAGGTGGGTAAAATAGGGAGCTCTTGGCATCAGATGTCTGGCATCAGGTGGGTTGCAGCATCAAAGTAATAGCTGAGGCAGGTAGCCAGAAGAAAACAGTCTCTTTTATCAAAGTGTTGGTGTGGCACCATGGATGATCTAGTCTTATACATCAGGAATTGGTTGTTGGAAATCCTGACTGATCCCCGCCTGATTAATCGTGACAAAGGTCAGTCTCTCCACATTTTGGGTGGAAAGGTGCATTATCCTTGGGGGAACTATAGCCCCCACCACACTAAACACCCGCTCTGATGCCATATTACTGGCTGGGCAGGAAAGCTTTTCCAGGGCAAATTCTGCTAGTTGTGGCCACAAATCCAGTTTGGCTACCCAGTAGTCCAGCAGATCTTCAATGTGGGGTGGCAGGGTGCTGTCCAAGTATTCCACCACCTGCTGGTTCAGGTCCTGCTCCAGGTCTAGCTGCTGCTGGTTATTAGTTTCTTTACTATGCGGGTGAAGAAAGCTACTCATCAGCGACTCTAGACTCAGGCTGCTGCTGATGGAGCTGGTACTGCTCCTGCCAGACTACCGCTCCCCAGCAGCCATGGCAGTGGAACGTGAGCACAGAGGGCCCCCGGTCAGACCTGCGAGAGGATGGACGATGGGGCCGATAATCAGTGGCCAACTGACTACATAGAATGTCTCTGTAGAAGTTTAGTTTGTCCTCCATCTCGGTGGGTGTAAAAAAGTCCCCCATTCTGTACCGGTAGCAAGGGTCCAACAAGGTGGAGAGCCAGAAGTCATCCTTCTGCCGAATAGTGACATCTCAGCTGTCACTGCACAAGCAAGTGAGCATGCAGTGGGCCATTTGTGCAAGTGACTCGGAGGGACTCCCTGTCTCCATCTCGACTGCATACTGCCACAGTGTCCGGGTCCTCTGTCTCGTCGTCTTCCTCATCCTGCTCCTCCTGTCCTGTCAGCTGGGTTGAAAAACCACCCATTTGGCTACACATTGCCTGTGCTCCAATATCCTCCGCCCCCTCCTCTTCCAGTTCAGCCCCCACGGGGCATATGTGGCCGTGAGATCGAGGCGCCACGTCTCCTGTCCTCTGACCAACCATTGTTACCACCATCTGATCCGGGACATGAAGCAGTGGAATGACGACGTTCATCACATAGTCCTGGCGACTGACTAATAATGTGGCATCCTCAAAGGTAGAGCTGGCCTTGCGGTTCGCCCGGCGTTCGTTTCGAGGCAAAATTTGTGTGTTTGCGATTTGCCGAACATGCAAACATATGGAGAAATTTGTGCCCGCCATATTATTTTACATTGTGAAGAACTTTGACCCATGACACATCGATCAGGTGGTACAGGACAACCAATTGAGACATTTCAGCACTTGGAAGACTTCAGGAACCAGATTGAACACTTGTGTCATGCAGGGAGCATGGCTCAGCCTTCCTTAACGCAGCGCCGACACAATATTCTTCCCGTTGTCGGTCACCATAGTTCCGATTTTGAGTTGTCGGGGATAAGCCAGGATTCGATTTCTTGATGCATCTCACGGAGCAGTTGCTCTCCTGTGTGACTCCGTTCGCCAAGGCAAGCCAAGTGTAGAACAGCGTGACGCAGCTGAGCCCTGCATATGTGGTATGCTGGAGGGGCACTGTGACTTGTCCCTGCATTGGAGGCTGAGGACATGGTGGAGGATGAGGAGGCAGAGGGAGACATTGTCGCAGGACCAATGGCGTGACAACGTGGAAGAGGAAGTGGTGTGACCTGTCCATCGTGCTGGTGTGGCTGTGCAGGAATTACATTCACCCAGTGGGCCGTAAAGGACATGTATTGTCCCTTACCGTAGTTACAGCTTCACATGTCAGCGCTAATATGCACTTTGGCAGACACTGACAGGCTCAAGGACTGGCCCACCTTCTGTTCTTCATGTGTGTGCAGGGATGGTTCTGCCTTTTTCACAAAGAAATTATGGATTGGGACTCTCCACCTCGACTCGGCACAAGCCATCAGATCTCTGAAAGGTGCAGAATCCACCACTTGGAAAGGGAGGGACTGAAGCACCAGCAACTTGGACAGGAGCACGTTCAGGTTCTGCGCCGTTGGATGCGTGCACGCATGCTGTTGTCCCTTGGCAATCGCTTCGGTGATCGATTGCTGATGGAATGACTGACGAGGATCAGGAGCATCTGGACCAGCAAAAGATGGGATTGACAAACAGCTCCCTTCGGCTTAGGTGGTAGAGCCTTGACTGGCTAAAACTGGGTGCGTGCCACTGGGTGATGTAGCAGTTGCTGTGGCATGCTGGACCACCACATCTGAGCCACAGTTCTCCAAGGGCACTGTATTGTGATGCTGCATATGTTGATGCAGAGCCATAGTGCTTAACCTTCTGCCTACAGATGCAACATATGGCCACATTCACCTCCTCTGGCAGTTTTAAAAGAAACTGACACACCGCTGAGTAGGCGATTTTCCCCTCAACAGTCTGCACTGACTGATTGCTACCGCCACTGCCTCTGTGAACCCCTGCACCACTACTTCCTGGGCAGGTAGGCTGCTGCGATGCAAGTGGTCTTTCCTGGGCATGTTTGGCTCCCGACCTCCTACTGCTGCCACCCTGCTGACTCCCAGCTATGCTACCACCTTGCTGTTCTGCCGCTGCCTCACGGGCAAGATGCCACCCTCTTCTCCTGATGATGATAAAGCCCCTTCTGCACCCGGCTCCCAAGTGCAATTGGCTTCATAATCATCATTTAGTGTCTGCATATCACTTATGTCCTCCACAACGGCCTCTGGGTTAGGAGCCTGACCACTTGCAGCACAAGCTCCCGTGCCACTCTCCTCATCACTACTTGCCCGACTAGCGGAGGAAGCGGCAGATGTCTCCTCCAGATCTTGGCTAGGCAGTAGCTGCTGATTATCCCCTAGTACCTGTTCCTTTCTGAAAAGTGGACCAGAGCCTACAGCATATACTACTTCTTGGGGTGAGGGAACAAAAAAGGACAGGGGCAGGTTGAGGACAGGTGAGAGCACATGGCCTGCTCCCGGGGGATACCAACTAAGGGTTGTGTCTGACAAACCCACTGACTGTTGGCTGGGGGTGTCTGATGTCACTTGGGATGACGTGGATGACTGAGGTAACTGATCAAGAATCGCTGGGTTGCTGGTCAAGACACGACCGGTAGATGACACCAGGAACTCAGGACTCTCACTGCGACTACTGCCATGACCCATTACTCTGCTGCAACCTTTGCTTGTGTCAAAAACATTCATGCCTCTGCCACTCCTCTGTGCATGGCCTGGCACTTCTCTGCCTGACATACTTGTAGCTGAACAAAACAAATGAAACAGAAATTAAAACACCCATAGATAACAGCAAAACGTGAACTTAGTATATATTTCTAAAATAGGCCACTAAATTATTTCTGAGCAAATACAAGCAAACGTGACCTGCATATACAGTACAGACCAAAAGTTTGGACACACCTTCTCATTCAAAGAGTTTTCTTTATTTTCATGACTATGAAAATTGTAGATTCACACTGAAGGCATCAAAACTATGAATTAACACATGTGGAATTATATACATAACAAAAAAGTGTGAAACAACTGAAAATGTCATATTCTAGGTTCTTCAAAATAGCCACCTTTTGCTTTGATTACTGCTTTGCACATTCTTGGCATTCTCTTGATGAGCTTCAAGAGGTAGTCACCTGAAATGGTCTTCCAACAGTCTTGAAGGAGTTCCCAGAGATGCTTAGCACTTGTTGGCCCTTTTGCCTTCACTCTGCGGTCCAGCTCACCCCAAACCATCTCGATTGGGTTCAGGTCCGGTGACTGTGGAGGCCAGGTCATCTGGTGCAGCACCACATCACTCTCCTTCATGGTCAAATAGCCCTCACACAGCCTGGAGCTGTGTTTGGGGTCATTGTCCTGTTGAAAAATAAATGATGGTCCAACTAAACGCAAACCGAATGGAATAGCATGTCGCTGCAAGATGCTGTGGTAGCCATGCTGGTTCAGTATGCCTTCAATTTTGAATAAATCACCAACAGTGTCACCAGCAAAGCACCCCCACACCATCACACCTCCTTCTCCATGCTTCACGGTGGGAACCAGGCATGTAAAGTCTATCCGTTCACCTTTTCTGCATCGCACAAAGACACGGTGGTTGGAACCAAAGATCTCAAATTTGGACTCATCAGACCAAAGCACAGATTTCCACTGGTCTAATGTCCATTTCTTGTGTTCTTTAGCCCAAAAAAGTCTCTTCTGCTTGTTGCCTGTCCTTAGCAGTGGTTTCCTAGCAGATATTCTACCATGAAGGCCTGATTCACACAGTCTCCTCTTAACAGTTGTTCTAGAGATGTGTCTGCTGCTAGAACTTTGTGTGGTATTGACCTGGTCTCTAATGTGAGCTGCTGTTAACCTGCGATTTCTGAGGCTGGTGACTCGGATGAACTTATCCTCCGCAGCAGAGGTGACTCTTGGTCTTCCTTTCCTGGGGCGGTCTGCATGTGAGCCAGTTTCTTTGTATCGCTTGATGGTTTTTGTGACTGCACATGGAGACACTTTCAAAGTTTTCCCAATTTTTCGGACTGACTGACCTTCATTTCTTAAAGTAATGATGGCCACTCGTTTTTCTTTACTTAGCTGCTTTTTTCTTGCCATAATACAAATTCTAACAGTCTATTCAGTAGGACTATCAGCTGTGTATCCACCTGACTTCTCCACAACGCAACTGATGGTACCAACCCCATTTATAAGGCAAGAAATCCCACTTATTAAACCTGACAGGGCACACCTGTGAAGTGAAAACCATTTCAGGTGACTACCTCTTGAAGCTCAACAAGAGAATGCCAAGAATGTGCAAAGCAGTAATCAAAGCAAAAGGTGGCTATTTTGAAGAACCTAGAATATGACATATTTTCAGTTGTTTCACACTTTTTTGTTATGTATATAATTCCACATGTGTTAATTCATAGTTTTGATGCCTTCAGTGTGAAGCTACAATTTTCATAGTCATGAAAATAAAGAAAACTCTTTAAATGAGAAGGTGTGTCCAAACTTTTGGTCTGTACTGTATATTTCTCATATTGGACTAAAATAGGCCACTAAACGATTTCAGAGTAAATAACATAAAAAGTGAACTGCATATATTTTTCTCTTTTGCTACTGAAATATGGCAATAAACGCTTTTAGCGCAAATAGCACCAAATGTGAACTGCGAGTATTTTTATCGTATTGTAGTGAAATATGACAAGAAACTCTTTTAGCGCAAATAACAGCAAATATGAACTTAGTCTATTTTTCTCTTTTTATCTATAAATATTGCAATAAACGCTTTTAGCTCAAATAACAACAATTGTGAACTGCGTCTATTTTTCCCGTATTGGAGTGAAATACGACAAGAAACGCTTTTAGCGCAAATAACAGCAAATATGAACTTAGTCTGTTTTTTGCTTTTTCTCTATAAAGATGGCAATAAACGCTTTTAGCGCAAATAACACCAAATGTGAATTGCATTTATTTTTCTCGTATTGGAGTGAAATATGACAATAAACTATTTTAGCGCAAATAACATCAAATATGAACTAAGTATGTTTTTCTCTTTTTCTCTAGAAATATGGCAATAAACGTTTTTAGCGCAAATAACAACAAATGTGAACTTTGTCTATTTTTCTCCTATTGGAGTGAAATGCGACAAGAAACGCTTTTAGCGCAAATTAAAGCAAATATGAACTTAGTCTATTTTTCTCTATAAATATGGCAATAAACGCTTTTATCACTGTAGGAAGGTGCAAGGGTCTGTCATTGACGGAAGGTATGTGTCACCGAGATTCCTGGCCTAGGTGAGGTAACAGCCGGTAATTTCATGTGTCAGCAGCAGCTAGTGCTGGCTGACATGGTTTTGCTATTTATAAAGGCTGTAAAGCCAATCCGGGCCGGCTCTTACTGGGAGCAACCAAAGTGCATGTTGGGTGGCTTCTCCCCACGTTCCAGGCCGGGTCTTGGTTTGGGCTATAAAACACAGGCAGCACTGTCAGGTGGTGAGAATTTACTCCTCTGCGGCAGTGAAGCTCTGACAGTGTCTGTGTTTGGGCCTGGGTAAAGGCCTGCTACCTTGTTGGCGTGAGAGCAGGTGGTTTCTGCTATGTTCAAAGACTTCTGTATTGCTGCATGGTGTGAACAAACATCAGACTCAAGGTGACTGTTTTCTCTGAAACTGACTTTTTGTTTTGCTTATCCTTATGTGCGAATAAACACCGAACTGTTTATAAGATTACGCAGAGAGAGGCCAAGCAAGTTATAAGAGCTTCTAAAGCACAGGCAGAAGAGAAATTAGCTGAGTCAGTGAAAAAAGATGATAAGACATTCTTCAGATACATAAATGAAAAAAGGAAACTAAAACAAGGAATTACCAAATTAAAAACAAAAGAAGGAAGGTATATGGAAGAAGATAAAGAACTAGCTGACTGCCTCGGTTAATACTTCTGTTCAGTTTTTACAAAGGAAAGTGAAGGAAAGGGACCTCAGGGAGGAAGACTAATGAATCTTTTGATGCACGTGTCTTTACAGAGGAAGAGGTTCTAAGTCAGCTGTCTAAAATAAATACAAATAAGTCACAGGGTCCTGATGGGATACACCCAAAGCTGTTAACCCCTTAAGGACTCGCCCCTATTTCACCTTACGGACTTGGCAATTCTTTGCAAATCTGACCAGTGTCACTTTAAGTGCTGATAACTTTAAAACGCTTTGACTTATCCAGGCCATTCTGAGATTGTTTTTTCATCACATATTGTACTTCATGACACTGGTAGAATGAACTAAAAAAAAAACATTTTTATTTATAAAAAAATACCAAATTTACACACAAAAAAAAAAAATCGCAAATTTCCAAGTTTCAATTCCCTTACGTCCTACCAGCAGCACAGATGGGGGTTAACTGCCCCTGTGGACTGGTAGGACCGGCGGAATTTTAATGAGCCCAAGAACCAATAAACGATCTTCAGCTCCCTGAAAGGGAGGAGATCACCCCCCAGCCCACCGTGTTTTTTTCTGTCCTTTGGACAGGTTGGACTGGCGTATCGCTCCTTCTGGGAGCTGAGAGTTAGGGGCTCCTTTCTCTTTCTTGTAAAGGATCGCCCCGTTTTTTTACATGGCTCTCTTTTTTGCCTTTATTTCAGGCGGATTGCGGCGATTTTTTTATACCTGGGGACCGCGGGGAGCGGGTAGTCCCCCTTCCCTCTCCTTTTAGTTTCTCCTGGTCTCCCGTTCCTCCCATCGCCACATGCGTGTGGCGCTATGGGCGCCGCTATCTTCCGGAAGTGACGCGCACTAGCTGCGCTACGTCACTTCCGGTTTTTTCGCAGCGCGGCTGAGGTTCTAGCCTCACCCTCTTGATAAGATTTACTTCCTTATGTACATCCTGTGATCCAGGATGACCTGGGGCAACTATCCAAAGCATGTTTAGCTAGTTTGTTTAGCTCTCTTATATCTTAGGATACTTACGATTTGGGACCCGCCCAGGGGGTGGGGCTTCTTCCTTTTAAGCACCCAGAGCCTGACATTCAGTGCTCTGGTTGCATTGCTTTGACAAGCTAGCTCCAGAGTTCCCTGTGCCTTGTGATATCCTTATATTATTGCTTGACGTGGGTTTGTGTTCCTCTTCTGCAGCTCTATATTTCTCTAGTGCTGGTGGGCCCCACTTAAGGTCTCGTTTCTCCACCTCCAATTTTTTTGTAGGTGTTATGACCTGTCTTTTTTGTTTCCAATTACAGACTATGGCTTCCCCCAAGGATCTGGATCAGCGAAAAGCTGGGGCTAAGAGGAAGCATTTGGCGTGCTTTGATTGTAACACGCCCTTAGACGACGGCTGTCCCTACTCTAGGTGTGAGAGTTGTCGCACGGCGTCCACGGAACCCACGATGCAGGAGATGTTTCAGTGGACGAAGACATACGTGGATGATTCCATTAAGGGAGTGGTGCGCTTATTGAATGAGAGGTTACCAGGACCCTCTCAGACTCCCATGGATGTGGCCGCTCCAGTCGCACCAGCCGAAAGACCCACCCCCTGTTCGGTGGGGTCTTCTTCTGAGGAAGAAGAGAGCACTTCTTGCTTTTTCCCTCCAGAAAAGACGCAGAAGCTACTTAAGTCCATCAGGTCGGGGGACCATGATGTTGACATTGGGGAGTCCTCCGATCCCGCCGTACGGACACAGCGTGTCTTCAGAGCGGATGAGACCCTTCTCTCTGTGATGCGCACAGAATGGCGAAAGCCTGAGAAAGGCCCAGTTCTCACTAGAAAGTTTAAACTGATGTACCCGATGGCTAAACCCTTGGTGGAATCGTGGGGTTCCATTCCCAAGGTGGACATGACGATAGCCAAGTTGTCCCGGCGCACTCTAGTCCCTGCAGATGATGGGTCTAGTCTGCAGGACCCTCTAGATCGGTGGGCAGAGTGCACCCTCAGAAGGAGTTATGCGGCGGCCGCTGCCTCCGCATCAACTTCGATTGCGGCCACTGAAGTAGCCACCTATTTACGCTCTAGGCTCAATCAGATCCAGACAGATGTGGACCAGAGCGTATCCAGGGATGATATCTTAGCAGCTTTTAAGTCAGCCAACCTGGCTATGGATTTCTTAGTCGACTCCACCCAGATGCAGTTGAAGCTGGCCGCCAAAACTATGGCCTTAGTTTCGGCTGCCCGCAGACCACTCTGGCTGAAACCTTGGGTCGCGGACAACGCGGACAACGCGTCCAAGTTTAATCTTTGTGGGCTCCCCTTCAAACCAGACAGGCTGTTTGGGTCCGAATTGGATAAAATAATGGAGGGGCTCTCCGACAAAAAAGGGAAGAGCCTCCCCCAGCAGCCCTTTCGGGGACGCCCCAGGCAGGAAAAGAAGCGCGAAGGACGTCCTGGGCAGCAATCTAGGCGTAGAGATTGGGGGGGACCGTCTCGTAAATATTCGAGGCGCTCCCGTAAACCCGCTAAGGAGGCAAGACCCTCCTGACTATGGGCCTCTTCGAGGCTCTTGGATAAGCCCTGCTGTCCCTGCAGTGTCTCCTCTAGACTTTCCCGTACCACTCCCCCAAACGCCCGTGGGGGGCCGTCTCTCCCATTTCAAGGACTCTTGGAGTCAGTTGATCGCAGACCCTTGGGTTCTGAACTTAGTCTCCGTCGGGTACCGGGTAGACTTTCTCTCTCTCCCCCCAGAGAGATTCGTCGCTACACGAAACTTCGGGCCGGCCAAACAAGTGGTCCTGGAATCTTACATCCAGGACTATATCTCCAAGGGAGCCCTAGAGGAGGTGCCGGCAGGGGAGAGAGGCCTAGGCATTTACTCACCAGTGTTCCTGGTTCCCAAAAAGACGGGAGACCTCCGGATTATCATCAATTTGAGATTTCTCAATCGATTTATAAGGAAAACAAGGTTTTGCATGGAAACCATAAGGTCAGTCGCCCATATCCTCAACCTCGGGGATGTCATGGCTACTCTGGACCTCAAAGATGCTTATCTTCACATTCCGATCCATTCCGCTTTCCGGAAATTTCTCAGGATCGCGGTCCAGATTTCAGGGGTTCGCAGGCACTTTCAGTTCACCGCGCTCCCCTTCGGAATCTCTTCTGCCCCCCTTATCTTCACCAAGGTGGTGGTATCGGTGGTGGCAGCATTGAGACTTCAAGGGCTGACTATTATTCCTTATCTGGACGATTGGCTTTTCATAGCCTCTTCAGTTCCGATCCTTACCCACCATCTTCAGGTCGCAATCTCCTTTCTTCTCCGCCTAGGCTGGATTATCAACTGGCAGAAGTCGAATGTGAGCCCATCATCTTCAATCCATTATTTAGGATTCGTGGTCGACTCTGTGGAGATGTCCCTCCGGTTGACTCAAGAAAGGAAAGCGCGGATTCAGGACCTGGCAAAGGTCCTTCATGTCCCTCGTCGAGTCTCTATTCGGACTCTCATGAAGATGGTGGGGCTCATGTCAGCGGCTGCGGACGCAGTCCCTTGGGCGCTATGGCACCTCCGTCCTCTTCAGTCGGAGGTCTTACACTTATGGAACGGCAGCCCTGCGGGGCTAGATTCCCTGTGCTCCCTGTCCGGTCAAACCCGGAATTCCCTCAGATGGTGGTTTCGACTGCCAGCAGGGAAGTCTATGACCCAACCAGTTTGGGTCATATTGACTACAGACGCGTCCCTTGTAGGCTGGGGCGCTCACCTGGACGGATCCCAAGTGCAGGGATCTTGGTCCCCCCTGGAGCGGCATCTTTCCTCCAATCTTCGCGAGATGCGAGCTATCCGGCTAGCCCTCCTTCACTTCGCCCCTCAGATTCGGGGCAAAGCGGTGAAAGTCCAGTCAGACAATATGACTGCGGTTCTTTATATAAACAAGCAGGGAGGCACAAGGTCATTACCCCTTCTATCAGAGATCGGGGTGATCCTTCGGTGGGCAGAGCTGAACCTTTCCCATCTATCTGCCATTCATATCCGAGGTTCCCTCAATATGATAGCAGACCGCTTAAGTCGAGGATTACCGACCATGGAGTGGTCTCTGCATCCGGAGGTCTTCAGGCAGCTAGTTCACAGTTGGGGTATGCCAGAGGTGGACCTCATGGCAACCAGGTTCAACGCCAAGGTGCTGAGGTTCTGTTCCCTGTTTCGGGAAGACAACCCCCTGGCGATAGATACTCTGTCGATACCGTGGAGGTTCAGGCTGGCTTACATCTTCCCTCCTTTTTCCATGATACCGAGGGTATTGATGAAAATCCGTCAGGATCAGGCCTCGGTAATAGCCATCATACCGTTCTGGCCCAAAAGATCCTGGTTTACCCAGCTCATTCAGATGAGTCGGGGACAATACTGGAGACTCCCCCCGGAGCAGACCCTGGTGTCGTGGGACACTCACCTCTGCCCAGATCTGCACAGGTTCAACCTGACAGCCTGGAGGTTGATCAGTCCCTTCCCAACATAGAAGGGCTTTCCGAGTCGGTCCTGAGAACTTTGTCGCATTCCCGAGCAGAGTCTACAAACAAGGCCTACTCCAGGATCATGAGAATCTTCGTGGCATGGTGTGATTCCAAACAGGTGGCGTCTGCAGATCCGCCCCTTCCTGCGATACTACATTTCCTTCAGGACGGATTAGATAGAGGCCTATCTCCAGCTACCTTGAAGGTACAAATTTGTGCCATCTCGGCCTGTCTCAACAGGCCATACTCTCGGGACCCACTCATCAAACGCTTCTTGAAGGGAGCGGAAAGACTAAAGCCTACTATACTGAAACCCATTCCCCAATGGGATCTTTCAGTAGTGCTCAGGGGTCTAGCATCTCCCCCCTTCGAGCCTTTGGAGGAGGTTGATTTTAAATATTTAACTCTAAAGATGGTCTTTCTTCTGGCTATAGCCTCAGCCAAAAGAGTCTCTGAATTGCAGGCTTTCTCTGCAATTCATCCATATATTATTTTCTTACAGGACAGAGTACTCCTGAAGTTTTTACCATACTTCAGACCTAAGGTGCCTACTTTTCAAAACATCAACCAGGTAATCTCCTTACCAGTTTTGTTTACAGCCTCCTCCTCTGATACTCCAGCTAGAGATCCGCTGGATATTTCTAGATGCCTCCAGATCTATGTGGATAGATCCAGAGAGTTCAGGATAGATGAGAATCTCCTTATCCTGTTTGCCGGTAAGTCTAAAGGCCGTAAAGCGTCTAAAGCCACCATTAGTCGCTGGATCAAGGAGGCCATTAAGGAAGCTTTTGTCTCCCAAACCTTAGATCCTCCCGAGTTTGTGAGAGCCCATTCTACTAGGGCGGTCTCCACCTCGGTTGCGGAAAGAAGCCTTCTCCCCTTAGAGTTGATCTGTAAGGCGGCCTCCTGGAGCTCTGAGTCAACCTTCATCTCCCATTATAGGATAGCTGCTAGGATGGCAGAGTTTTCGGCTTTTGGGCAGACAGTTCTTACTTCTGCCAGGCATGAGGACCCTCCCTAGGGGTTTTATCTTGCTATCTCCCCATCTGTGCTGCTGGTAGGACGTAAGGGAATCGTTAATTTCTAATGATAATTTGTTTTCCCTTAGTCCTAACAGCAGCACACAAATATCCCTCCCTAAATACATCATACTTGTTAAAAACACGGTGGGCTGGGGGGTGATCTCCTCCCTTTCAGGGAGCTGAAGATCGTTTATTGGTTCTTGGGCTCATTAAAATTCCGCCGGTCCTACCAGTCCACAGGGGCAGTTAACCCCCATCTGTGCTGCTGTTAGGACTAAGGGAAAACAAATTATCGTTAGAAATTAACGATTTCTATACTTCTATAATACATAGTAATACCTCCAAAAATAGTTATTACTTTACATTCCCCATAGAAACCACCCAAAAATGACCCCATTCTATAAACTACCCCCCTAAAGGTATTCAAAACTTATTTTACAAACTTTGTTAACCCTTTAGGTGTTCCACAAGAATTAATGAAAAATAGAGATACAATGTCAAAATTTAACTTTTTGGGCAAATTTTCCATTTTAATATTTTTTTTTCCAGTTACAAAGCAAGGGTAAACAGCCAAAACAAACTCAATATTTATGGCCCTGATTATGTAGTTTACAGAAACACCCCATATGTGGTTGTAAACAGCTGTACGGGCACACGGCAGGACGCAGAAGGAAAGGAATGCCATACGGTTTTTGGAAGGCAGATTTTGCTGGACTGTTTTTTTTTACACCATGTCCCATTTGAAGCCCCCCTGATGCACCCCTAGAGTAGAAACTCCCAAAAAGTGGCCCCATTTTCGAAACTACGGGATAGGGTGGCAGTATTGTTGGTACTAGTTTAGGGTACATATGATTTTTGGTTGCTCTATATTACACTTTTTGTGAGGCAAGATAACAAGAAATAGCTGTTTTGGCACCGTTTTTATTTTTTGTTATTTACAACATTCATCTGTCATTCATATGTAATATTCAGATCATTTGATATTTTTATAGACCAGGTTGTCACGGATGCGGCAATACCTAATATGTATACTTTTTTTTTTATTTATGTAAGTTTTACACAATTATTTCATTTTTGAAGCAAAAAAAAATCATGTTTTAGTGTTTCCATAGTCTGACAGCCATCGTCTCACACGGTCCGAACCAGTGTAGGCCTGAATTAAATATCTCTTTGCCCGAAATGGCTGTATTTCAAATGCCTGATTCAAACCCCTGTATGTAGAGGGGGTATCTCACATGGTCTGAACCAGTGTAGGCCTGAAGTAAATATTTATTTGCCCAAAATGGCTGTATTTCAAATGGCTGTATTTCAAATCCCTTAATAAAGCGCCTGTATGTAGAGGGTGTATCTCACCCGGTCTGAACCACTGTAGGCCTAAATTAAATATTTCTTTGCACAAAATAAATGTATTTCAAATGGCTGTATTTCAAATCCCTGACTCAAACCCCTGTATGTAGAGGGTGTATCTCACACGGACTGAACCAGTGTAGGCCTGAAGTAAATATTTCTTTGCCCAAAATGGCTGTATTTCAAATCCCTGAATCAAATCCGTGTATGTAGAGGGGGTATCTCACACGGTCTGAACTAGGGTAAGCCTTAAGTAAATATTTCTTTGCCCAGAATGGCCATTTTTCAAATGGCCGTATTTCAAATCCCTGGATCAAACCCCTGTATGTAGAGGGTGTATCTCACACGATCTGTGCAGCTTCCCACTACGTGTGTGTGGGCACTGCTTTAAAGCACTTTTTATCTTGACAATTGCTTTATGCTGTATTGTGGTACTTTGTACTAATGTATCTGCAAAATCCCTGTTACCAGGCAGATTAGGTGCAATTTATACATCCCACCACTAGATAAGGATAAAACTTAGGTTTTATATATACCTAGTTCAGGCCTAGTGGGACAGAAGATAGATTAGAGCATATCTGAGTAGATCAGATTAGATTAGTGGGAGAGAATGTAGAGTGAAGACTCCATGACACAGATTAGTGAGTGGAACCAACTTTGCTATGAGGTAGTACTAAGATGTGAGGCACAGAAGAGCATTTTCCTTCTGTGGCCGGACTATACACTTGCATCCCTGACCAGTATGAGAAAGTTTGCCTTCCTGGAATAGAAACAGGCTTCCTAAGGAATCATCGGTGATAAAAGCGATTATTGAGGGCTACAGACACCTTTGCGCATGGTGGAGGACTTATAGCTTCTGGCAGCCACACAATAACTCTGGGAAACAGCTGAGTTTACCTGTCCCCAATGTTCAACTTGTAGGGAAAGGACAAGGAATAGGACTGAGCACATCAACAGGAACAAGGTACACCTTTCCCACAGCTCCAAGTCAAACCTAAAAAGCCTAGAAACAGTGGATTTGCAGACCAACTCTAAAACCATCAAGAGACTGTATTTTGTACTGCTACCAACCAAAGTCATCCACAGTAAAAGTTGTGAGTTGTATCTTACCACTGTCTACCTCATTATTACCACTATTGGTTGTACCACCATTAACGGTACTGGCGTCACGACAAAAACCATCAAGGGACTCAGCCGCAACAAGCACCCTAAGCACCCCTAACATCAAGGGCACCTCAACCACCATCTTGGCTGATGCTTCCCTACCACAGAGCGTGCCCCGGAGGATTTCGTGCTGTCTACCTCAACACTGTGCTGCCAGCCCAGGGAGGCTTTCTGCTAACCGTGAGTAAACTGATGAACTGTGTGTTACAATTTGGCCCCTCATCGGTCCACCGTGTGCCTCGCATGTTGCCTCTGCACTCCTGGCTGGCTGCATATCTTTTCTTGGCGTCACGAGCAGGATATTAACCCTTGCGCCATATTTAAGAGACTGTCGCATGTGAATAAGCCCCTTTATTTCATTGAGAGACTTTTGCTTATTGTGCGCTGTTTTGGGCTACAGAACTGTTTAAACTGCTTGAAAAGTATTTGGAGGTGCTATACTAGTCCTCAGCATAAAAATCGCAGAGTTAAAAATGAGAAAATCCAACATTTGTGTGTCACTAAAACTGCTTGCTGTCAGTGAATAGACTGTTTATATGCACTTAAGATGGCCGCCGGAGCTCTTGTTTGAAAAAATATATATACTGCGCCATCATTGTGGACAAGTTACCGACACCCCCTGAAGAGCGGGAAAACGTAGTGCCGCCCACTTATGCAAACTGTCTAGTCAAGCCCATCCTACCTTTACTGTGTCACGTCTGAGAGGCTGAACCCTGTATGCAAACGCAGCGCAGCAAAGTGAAATGCCGCGCACGGGAGGAGAGTGTGACGTGCGTGTATCCCAGAAGTATCGCAAGATCTCACACAGGCGAGCTAATGGAGCGGATCGCATTGCCTGCCATCCCCCAAGTAGAAATCACAGTCTGTGAGTACTCCGATTTGCCCCTACTAAGCCTAAGGGAGCATCAATAGCCAGTAGCGCTGTCAGAGACTTAAGTCAGCGCTGTTCAAACACTGCATTCAGCCGGCATCAAGCTTTTTAAGGGCCATACACCCACAAAATAGTGGTCGCCCATAGCAAAGCCGCAATTTTTTTTCGCAAATTGCATCCGATTTATCTTACTGTAATCTACTTATTGTCAGCATGTCTGTGCAATAAAATAACGTGCAGCCTGACCTCAGCGGACCCCCTGCAGCAGCCGCAGCCGGTCCCAACGCAATACCAACCGCTGCAACACCAAGTCTTATGCCTTTAACTATTACAGCAATGGGATCAGAGAAGGACTGCCTTGTGGTCATTGCCATTGTTTCTAGAGACTTTTAATCGCTGCAACAACAGTGAAGAAAACTTCCAGTCTCTCCATTAGGGAGCAGCAGGCCATCAGCTAGGAGAATGTTACCACCGTTGCCTATGACTACTGAAGTAGCAGAGCCAGGAAAAAGTCAGCCTGTGACTATCATCACTACAGAACTCTCCAGGCCTGCTACTACTGCTGCTGTACAGCCTGAGCCTGCCAAACTGTCACCTATCAGGAAAAAGTCAAGACCTGCAGAGGATTCTCCAGAACAGGGTAATCCTGCAATTACAAGTTCTGCCACAGGAGGTCACCAGAAGATCAAAGAAGTTTCTGCCAGAGTTACGGCTGCTGAGCGCACACAGTCCAAAGAAACACTTTTGAGTCCTCAAATATGGGACCCAGGTGGACAACCACCTGCCCGTTCTAGGACGTGTCATCTTGTTCAGATCCCTACAACTAAAGTAGGCCGTTGCTAAACCACTTATATGAAGCAGGAGCTGCCATTTGATTGAGAGGACTTCTTTTATTGTTTTTGTTTTGAGCCCCTCTCTATGTTCTATTCACAAGGACTTCATCCAGGACTCCACCTGAATCCCAAATTTTAAACACTTCACTTGTGTGTTCTATCCTGTTTAACACCTTTTTACGCCATTTTCAGGTTATCAAGGGACGTTGTTAATCCAACGTTTAAAGCATGCTACCCAGAAAGACTTTTCTGTGCTCATCCTTTTATACAAAATTTTTAGCACTTTAAAAAGTTTTATACATGTTTTATACCCCATTTTAGGTATGGACTTTACTGCCCTTATGTGAGATCATTCTTTAATAACCATTTTTGGCCGTAACACACCTACCATGAAAAAAAAATATATGTATGTGATATATTTTATATATTTGCCTAGAATGTATTTTTGTGCATAACCCTTTATTTACAGGAGGTTATTGAAGAGTCATGATAATACATTGCAATGTCTATATTCACATGTGCATATTTGGTGGTGTGTATTTGGTGTATTTCAAGACACGGCTTAGAGATCCACAGCTTCAGACATTACCAACGTCGAGGGCGACTTACATTTTACCATGGGTGTATGCAGCGTCCCACTACGTGTGTGTGGGCACTGCTTAAAAGCACTTTTTATTTTGACAATTGCATTATGCTGTATTGTGGTACTTTGTACTAATGTATCTGCAAAATCCCTGTTACCAGGCAGGGCACGGACTATACACTTGCATCCCTGACCAGTAGGAGAGAGATTGCCTCCCTGGAATAGAAACAAGTTTCCTAAGGAATCATCGGTGATAACAGCCATTATTGAGGGCTACAGACACCTTTGCGCATGGTGGAGGACTTATAGCTTCTGGCAGCCACACCATAACTCTGGGAAACAGATGAGTTTACCTGTCCCCAATGTTCAGCTTGTAGGGAAAGGACAAGGAATAGGACTTAGCACATCAACAGGAACAAGGTACACCTTACCCACAGCTCCAAGTCAAACCTAAAAAGCCTAGAAACAGTGGATTTGCAGACCAACTCTAAAACCATCAAGAGACTGTATTTTGTACTGATACCAACCAAAGTCATCCACAGTAAAAGTTGTGAGTTGCATCTTACCACTGTCTACCTCATTATTACCACTATTGGTTGTACCACCATTAACGGTACTGGCGTCACGACAAAAACCATCAAGGGACTCAGCCGCGACAAGCACCCTAAGCCCCCCTAACATCAAGGGCACCTCAACCACCATCTTGGCTGATGCTTCCCTACCACAGAGCGTGCCCCAGAGGATTTCGTGCTGTCCACCTCAACACTGTGCTGCCAGCCCAAGGATGCTTTCTGCTAACCGTGAGTAAACTGATGAACTGTGTGTTATAATTTGGCCCCTCATCGCCCCACAGTGTGCCTCACGTGTTGCCCCTGCACTACTGGCTGGCTGCATCTGAACCAGTGTAGGCCTGAAGTAAATATTTCTTTGCCCAAAATGGCTGTATTTCAAATGGCTGTATTTCAAATCCCTGAATCAAACCCATGTATGCAGAGTGGGTATTTCACACGGTCTGAACCAGTGTAGGCCTAAATTAAATATTTCTTTGCACAAAATGGATGTGTTTCAAATGGCTGTATTTCAAATCCCTGAATCAAACCCCTGTATGTAGAGGGGGTATCTCACATGGTCTGAACCAGTGTAATCCTGAAGTAAATATATCTTTGCCCAAAATGGCTGTATTTTAAATGGCTGTATTTCAAATGCCTGATTCAAACCCCTGTATGTAGAGGGGGTATGGCACACGGTCTGAACCAGTGTAGGCCTGAAGTAAATATTTCTTTGTCCAAAATGGCTGTATTTCAAATGCCGGATTGTAAACCCCTGTATGTAGAGGGGGTATCTGAAATGGTCTGAACCAGTGTAGGCCTGAAGTAAATATTTCTTTGCCCAAAATGGCTGTATTTCAAATGGATGTATTTCAAATCCCTGAATCAAACCCCTGTATGTAGAGGGGGTATCTCAAACTGTCTGAACCAGTGTAGGCCTGAAGTAAATATTGTTTTGCCCAAAATGGCTGTATTTCAAATCCCTGAAATAAAACCCCTGTATGTAGAGGGGGTATCTCACAGGGCCTGAACCAGTCAAGGGCTGAAGTCAATATTGGTGCACCAAATGGCGGTATTTCAAATCTCAGAATCTAACCCAAATGAATTAAGGGTGTATCTCACAATGACATTTGCATTACAGGCTGGCAACTAAATTTTTTTGGCCCAAACGAGTGTTTTGTTTAACAACTGAATTTGACAGCAGTATATAAGCCTGTATTTTCACACGTGCTGATGCTGCAAGGCCTGAAAATAGTGTTTTTTGTCAAAAAATGATGGGTGTATTTCTAGCTTAAATTGCACATTGACTAATCCAGATGTTGTATATTGCCAAAAATGTGTTTTTTTGGTAACAGAATATGAAAGCTGTATATATTAAACTTGAATTTAACACTTGCAAATCAAGAAAATACATTTTTTTGGGCAAAAAAGGTGTTTTTTTTTAAACCCCAGAAAATGATGGGTGTATTTCTAGCTTAAATTAAACACTGACTAATCCAGATGTTGTAGATTGCCCAAAAAGTCTTAGTCTCCACCTAACTAACTGAATTATAAAAGTTTTTTTTTTTTTTTTTTTGTCAATGGCCTCAGGGCAGGATAAAACGATTGTGCACTCATGACTAACTCATGTTTTCCAGGCTGATTTTAATTAGTGTAATATACAGCTGAAGCCTGCTCTCCCTGTACTCATTGGAGGCTGGCTGGCACTAGGAAAGTTATAATATAGAGTGGTTTCGGTATATATGTTGAGCCTGCCTTCCCTAAATTTATGGGAGGCTAGTTGGCTTTAAACCCATTAGCATAGGTTCCTGCCCGAAAGAGGTCACCTTGTTGTTGTGGATGGGCGCAAATAATTTTGATCAAATATATTTGCTAATAACTAGTGTTGAGCGCGTATATTCGAATAGCGAATTTTTATCTCGAATATTGCAACTTCGAGAATTCACAAATATTTTGAATATAGTTTCATATATATGAACTAACTTAAGCAGGGAGGAATCATGACTACAGATGGAAAAAAATGATGAATATATATAGTGCTATATATTAGTTTTTGACCCACGCCGGTATTGATCGCGTAATATTCGCATATTACGCGATCATTACTTTGCCAATTTTTTTTGTAAAAAAAAAAAGTTGAATATAACGAATATTGGAATTTGCAAATAATCAACAAATATTCTACAAAATATTCATTAAATATCGCGAATTCGAATATGACCCCTGCTGCTTATCACTACTAATAACCATGCATGTATTCATATAGTGAGTACAGCATTAGTTTATATATTCAGTGTTTGCAAAGTACTGTTGCATTGTGGTTGACTTTGTATTCTTATATAAAAATGAAGAGCACAGACGGGGTGGCATTGTTCAGCCTGTTTAACAAACCCACACACTGGATCCACCGCGATCGGATTGCGACCCAACTACCCCGGTAAGCGGTGCTCTGCCCACAATAGTCCTTTGAGTATAAATAAATAAGTAGAAAATCGGGCAGCACTCACCAAAAATGAGAAGTAGTATTCTTTATTCCACAGATAAAATTATCATAAAATAGGCATTGGGCGAACAACACACTGCAGGCAAACACTTGTGACTTTGTATTCTTAGTTGATATATAATTTCTTCAGATGAGTCGTAGAAAATATAGAGAAGATAAAGGTTTGATATATATCTTTTTACAAACATAGGGAGGTTTCAATATGCTAATATAGTATACAATAAGGAGATCATTGACAGCTACTTAATCTGCATTGGGGTTGATATCTATCATTAATCCTAGCTTCTGTCGACTCGAAGGTTATGATGAGCTGCAGGGGATGCTGCTGACAAATGCTTATCAGTAAAATGTTTCAACACTGATATGAGCTTCTTATGAGAAGCCTTCAATTTAAACATTCTTGAAGTTGAATCTTTACTCCAAATTTTTCTCACATAACTTTTATCATTAGGATATTATACAGTACAGTGCATTATTTGGATATTTTCGTTGAAATGTAAAACACATAGTTTGATGTATTTTCAAAGAAGTGAAACATGGTAGTCTTAGTGTTTGTTAACTTTCTCCAGAAGTTGTGTGGTCTGGACAGTCACACTCCTAGAGATATGCCAATACATACGCCTGAAAGTGTGTATATTCCTGTTTGTGTGTATATTTACACCTATGTGCATGTTTATGTAGCTGCATGCAAAAAGTAAAAGGCGTGACAGCATCCATCCAGGCAAACTGCTTTGTATATTAACAGTAACACAGCCCACAATAGAAATGCAAAGTTTTCAACTCACAGAGGGCCATTGTCGAACATGAGTTGTTTATCGAAGTGCTGCACTTTATTTCCTATCATGTGTTTACAAACAGTTATGCTCTTTACTTTTTGAATAGTCTAAAATTGAAATCTGCTTGATTATGGTGTCTATTCCATCCAATGTCATTTATGTTTTCTGTTGAATTTGCTGCTAGAACCACTTGTTGCTATGTTTCTGGCTATATATAGTTGCCCATATACAGTATATATGCGGGCAAAATACTGATTTGGGTATACAAAATAAAAATCTAATCAGATTTTTTCCAGTTTTTAATTCATCTCCATTACAGATTATATTAATTAATGGTGCATTCACATATTCCTTTTTGGTGGTTTAGTTGTGTGTTTTTTTTAGCAGAATTTGAGATTAGAGTCAACCATGTGACAAATAGAGAGCCTCTTATGATTTCATCCAACCTAAGGTCTGCCCTGTATTCAATAAAATGTATTGCAAATGTTTACCCACTTTTTGTTTCTTAAAAATTAAGTCATTCACTATTACTAAACAATTTATGCAGAATTTTGTCATAATTCCATCAATTTACTACTTTTGCACTCTTATAGTACAAAGCTAGACAGGACAAGTTGGCCTGATTCATGCATCATTGTTTTGGTTATTGTCTGGTCAGCGATTTCCATCAGTGATTGTGAGCCAAAACCACATGCGGGTCAAAAACACAGAACAGCTACAAATCTTTCCATTATACCTTATCTCTATGTAGGCTCCACTCCTGGCTTTGGCTCACAATCACTAATGAAAGTCATTGTTCATTGATGTCATTGATGTGAATAAGGCCTAAGCGGTCACTTAAAAATAAATAAACTTAAAGCAGATGCACCCATATCAACATCAAATTACTGGTAGTGGTATATAACTCAAACTCCCCAGACTACACTTACAGAAATCTATACTTCCCTGGTACATTTAAGGTTCAGTAAAATAATGTTCTGCTGTTGGTTTAAAGACACACTGTAAGCATGATCAACCTTACTAAACCTGGATTATTGCCTGGTAGGATTGAGCATTCTAATTAAATTAAAATCTGTTTATGGCTATAGGATCAACTGGGTTATAGCAGTAGTGGTGTTCCAAGAATTATGCCAGCTCCTCGGTGATCTAACGGCTTAATTTGCATAAATGTAAAAAGTAATAGATTGCTGCAGCAGTTGATCCAATAGCCACGGGGGTGCACTGCCCATGAGGTAAATTAAGCCTCTTGCCACTGAAGGCACCATCCATGGGTGCATCAGAATACTGGAGTTTTAATATCCAGGTACCAAGACTGTTTGTGGAAGTGAAGAACCAGCTCAGAACATGCTACTGTACATACCTACTACTAAGTATCAGCACATCTTAGACTGCCTCTTAAGTCTGTTAGTAATGAAAGAAGTGGGAGAACTACAATGCATAATAGGCATCATATGACTTCCTCCAAGCTCAGAGAGGAGGGGGGCAGCACTGAAGTTTATATCCCCTTAACTTTCGCTGCTCGCCTACTTCTGGGCAACCCTGTACTTTCCTGCCCTCTGCTTAGCTGTTGGGACATACAGGAGTAAGGGAATTCTGTTTACAGTGCATTAGAGGAGGTTATAAGGAACTACTGTCACGGAAGGTGTACAGGAAACTAGAAGACACAAAATGAATATCCGACTCACTGGATCCAAAACTAAGGAACAAAAGGGAGAGCCCTGCATCAGACCTGGCTCTCTCCCTGACTGCTCAGCCTATGCAAAAATCCCAATGATAGATGATCGCATATCCTCGTACCTCGACTGTATAACACCTGAACACCCTATAATAGTGAGGGGACACGGCCACCGGCTCCCTACACTTGATACGGAGGGAGTCAGGGTCATCTGGGATCCAGCAAACAGAAAAACACAAATGAATGAACAAAACTTATCTGTAGAAGACTCAGAAGTAGGATCAGCATGCACACACTCCAGGAAGGAATATAAACCGCAAAGTGAAGCAGTCTGGGAAGGGATTTAAAGGGATGCAATCAGTGCAACTACATGACAGCTGAGAGAGGCTAACGAGATGAGAAAATTAAAGCAAAACAAAAGGAAGCTCAAGGAGGAGGTTCTGAAAGGCATCTGTCAGAGCTTCTCAGATGTCTGGTGGTGACAACTACTACCCTAAACCTATTCTTTTTACCTACTGATTACATTTTCGGACACAAATGAAAGTTTTTCCAGTTATATCCATCTTCATTCTCTTCATTGTTTAAAAAAGTGTATGGATCACTTCCTTCAGATATACAGTCTTTTAGATGAACAAAATAGTGCAGCAGTCTGTGTTGTTGTTTTTTAACTAAAACACATACCTGAGGAACAGAGTTAAAACTGATTTAAATTGAGAACAAAAAAGGCCTTTTCTATTGTTCTGATCCTCTGATGGATCAGAACAACAGAAAAAACAATAGTGTGAACATGCTCTTTGAGGTGGTACTAATTATATATATTTTTTTATGTATAGCTTTAGTGGCTATGATATACAGGAGCATACTGTATTTAACCTAGGGTGATGCTATGTTTCGTCTGTATTCTTGCTGTGGGCTGCCTCTACAAATGAATCCTTTCCCAAGTCACAATAAAGGTGAAGGGACTTAAGAAGGTTTTGCAATGTGATTATATTTAGAGATGAGCGAATTGAAGCTGGCGATGTGGAATTCGATCCGAATTTCAGGAAAAATTTAATTTGCACTGAATCCGAATTAAAATGGCTGCTGCATATGTTAGGACATGAAGCAAAGAACTATGGGAACGAGATAATACCCACAATGCCATGCATGCAGCCAATCAGCAGCCAGCCCTATAAATAGCCTCTTGGATTCAGCCGTTTTCCAGTTTACTTAGTGCAGGGAGAGATGTCAGCAGGCGCTAGGGAAAGTGCTAGGAAAGACTTGACAACTTTTATTTTGCTGAATAAAAGTTCAGGGAAAGAGCATTAGAAGTGTAAGGAAAGGATAGGGAGGAATTATTCCAAAGTATTGAAGCAGAATAGGGTCCAAGAAGGGAGTGTACAGCCTGGGTAATAGCAACAATCCTATTCAGAGGTGGATCTTCCATTAGGCCACTTAGGCCACCACCAAAAGCCTTGCACTGGTGGGGGCCTTGCTCTGGCTCCCACCCGACACCACCACAAGTACAATTATTGGCTTCAGCCACAGGGGCGGACTGAGCAGTCGGGACCTTCGGACGTGGTCAGAGGGCCTAGCTGGGTAGGGGGCCCGCGGTGGCGGCAGGTCACAGGGAGATGAACGCTTCCATTGTGGAAGCGTTCATCTCCATAATCATCTGTATCGCCATCCTTAGGACAGTGATACAGATGGCTGTGCTGTGGGGCAGGTGAGGGAGAGGCGTCTCCCTTCCCTGTTCCTCTGATAGGCTGCTGGCACAAGGCCCAGAGCCTTTCAGAGGCCGGTTCATGCGACAGAACCGTACAGTGCGGGACACAGGCCAGAAGAGGCCTGCATCGCAGCGGAGGTAAGTAAAGGTGTTTTTTTTTAAGCCATTCTTCCAGCTTATGCTGTGGCATCAACGCCTCTCTGAGTCTCTGCCATATTCAATATAGTGCTATATATTTGTAATGACGAATATTCTTCATTTTTTTCCATATGAAGTCATGATTCCTCCCTGCTTAAGTTGCTTGTGGGCCAATGACTACTGGGCAGCCAAACTGGATTTGTGGCCGCAACTGGCGTTTTTTTCTGGCTACCTGCCTAAGCTACAATTCTAATGTTGCCACCCGCCTGATGCTACACATCTGATGCCAAGTGCTCCATACACCCACCATCGTCACTGGGTACTGTTATTGCCACCCATCTCTCCACTCTATCACCGGGTCACTCTGTGGTCTCCTGATGCTGCTGCTACCTCACCATTAAGGTCTCCTCATGTTGCAGCTGCCACCTCTACACTATGTCACCTTGCCACTCTGTGGCCGCCTCATGCTGCTGCTAACTGAACACTATGTCACTGGGCCACTCTATGGCCTCCTCATGCTGCTGCCGCCACCTCAACACTATGTGACCTTGCCACTCTATGGTCTCCTCATGCTGCTGCTAAATCAACATTATGTCATTGGGTCACTCTGTGGTCTCATCATGCTGCTGCTGCCACCTCCACACTGTGTCACCTTGCCACTATGTGGCCTCCTCATGCTGCTGATAACTCAACACTATGTCACCGGGTCACTCTGTGGACTCCTCATGCTGCTGCTTCCACCTCCACACTATGTCACCTTGCCACTCTGTGGTATCCTCATGCTGCTGCCACCTCCACACTCTGTCATTGTGCCACTCTGTAGCCTCCTCATGTTGCTGCCACATCAACACTATGTAGATGGGCCACTCTGTGGTCTCCTCATGCTTCTGATGCTGCCCTCTCCCCACTATGTCACTGGACCACTCTGTGGTCTCCTCATGCTGCTGCTACCTCAACGCTATGTCATTTGGCCACTCTGTGGACTTCTCAAGCTGTTCTCCCACCCTCTCCACTCCATGACTGGGCCACTATTTTGCCTTTTTGGCCTGGTTGACATCATCATTTAATTGACCCTTCTTCTGATCTGTCAGAAGGAAGGAAAAATGAGAATCACAATGCCGTGAAAAAAATTTGGATGGAATCAAATCTTTTCGTAGGATTCGGCGAACCGGCCGAATCAAATTTTTGAGGAATTCGCTCATCTCTAATTATATTGTTTAACTTCATGATGTGGAACTTGTAGCTGTGATGCAGTGTAATTACAATTTGTCCCCTACTAGTGACTTGTATGAGCATCTATATTTACACTGCACTACTGTCACTGTCTGAACAGAGTCCATTAAAACACTGAAGAGGACACAGTGCTTGTACGAGCACCACAGTGCTTGAAGGAGCACACTAGATCAATAGGAGTAAAGTCAAACCCCCACCAATCTGATATTGGTGACCTACCCTAAGGATAGGTCATCAATATTATAGCACTGTGTAATCTCTTTAAGGCTATTTACACAGATGAATAATTGAGAACAAGCATAACACTTGTTCCTGTTCTATTCCTTTGTGTAAACATGGAGGTGATTAGTCAATTATCAGCTGATTGTATTGATTATGCAGGTCAAAAAATAAAAAAATCTTTATCAGCAGCATATCTCCCTTGTTTGGGCTCCAAAACACAATATAGTGGGGCACCAGAACAGATGACTGATCACAAGGAGGGTTATTGACAGGAGAAAATGAAACAGATTTGAGTGTATATAGGCTCAGAAGACAGATGAGCTAGGGACCAAGTGGAAGGGGTGAAATCCCCAAATAGTGAAAGTGACATATACTATAGGCAGAGCTGAGCAATATTACCATATAGAGGTAGTGGCACATATATAAAAAATGTGCATGAGATAAAACATCTAAAATTTTAAAAAGTAAAAATACTGATTGAGTCAAGGGACTTACTTCACTGGGGAGGAGGGTGGACAGGATAGCTCAAGACACCTGTCCTCCTAACCTCCCCCGCTCAGATCGCCTGTAGGATGGATAAACACCCCGTCCTTGTGGCAAAGATGAACTTGAGGACTTCCACATAAAAGGATGCTTTTTTATTCTTATATTAAAGTGAGAGCTCGATGCGTTTCAGGGATTACAGATAGGTCCCCTTCATCAGGAGCATACAGACAAACATGACATAACACAGTAAAAACTCAGTTATATAGAGGAGGTACACATCATTTGTTTGGTAGATTCCATGTGGCGTTTCATTGTCGGTCGTGATTTCCTGGTCACATGACCTCTAGGGCTGGAAACAGGAAGTGCACTCACTAGCAGCTTTAGTAAAATAATAATTATAAACTGGATAAATGGGCTCATCATCCAAATGTTAAGGAGAGCAATAAAGGTGGTCTACATAAGGTGATGTGTATACAAAATATACACACTGTGAGGACACAGTGCTTGTACGAGCCCCACAGTGCTTGTAGGAGCACAGTAGATCAATGGTAGTAAAGTCAAACCCCCACCAATCTGATATTGCTGACCTACCCTAAGAATAGGTCATCAATATTATAGCACTGTGTAATCTCTTTAAGGCCCATTTATACAGGTGAATGATTGAGAACAAGCACAACACTTGTTCCTGTTCTGTTCCTTTGTGTAAACATGAAGGTGATTAGTCAATTATCAGCTGATTGTATTGGTTATGCAGGCAAAAAAATCTTTATCAGCAGCATATCTCCCTTGTTTGGGCTCCAGCGGCGTTATTCTCATCTTCGGCATGACCACGCCAAGAGAATTGCGCTGCTGAGCCATGTCCCCCAGTGATGCGACTGCATTCTTAGCAACAGGATGCAATCCTGTGTCCCCCCCCCCCCCATAGCGCATGTGTGCTGGGGGAGACAAGCAGTGGGCTCAATTACAATTACATTATTGTTTTCTTCTGACCTATGGAGCGCCTGGCCACTGGTTTAGATCAAGGGACCTGGAATTCTATTTATAGGCCCTCCTGTCCATTAACCATTTCCAGCAATAATCTTTTGGTTCACTAGCGTGGTTCTTGTTCCTGTTCCTGAGTGCTGTTTGATTTCTTGTGCTTTGACCTTGGCATGTTTCCTTACCTTCCTTTGTTTCACGTTTTGGTACTGTGTAGCCCATCTGGTTCTGACCCATTTAATACGACTATGCTTTGTGTTGGTCCGTATTGTGTGTTTTGTCTGTCCTGCACTTATTATAGTGTAGGGATTGTTGTCCACTTGAAGTTCTGCCATTTAGGGTTTACACTGCAAGTAGATAGGGAAAGTGGGATGTGTTCTAATTCAGGGAATCACTGTCCTTGTCTGTCCCTACCTACAGTCGTTACATTACCACTTGCCATAAAAAAGCAACTTTTACCTGCACCATCATGGATTCCGTGGCAGCTTTAACCACACAGATGAAGGGTATCGCCCAGTTGGTGCAGAATTTAGATGAGAGAGTCTAGCAGCAAGAGTCTCATCAGACTAGTTCCCGCGCTTCCACAGACCCAACACTGGTAGAGCCTAAGGTTAAGCTCTCTGAGGGCTCTGCTAGTGACCTTAAAGGTTTTGCAACTTTCAGGGAGATTTGCAAACTTTATTTTCGTTTGAGACCTCAATCATCATGTCTCTGTTGCAAGGTGACACCCAGAAGTGGGCATTCTCACTTCCACCCAATTCTCCTGAGCTGTATTCTGTTGACTGTTTCTTTTCTGCTTTCGGTCTCTTGTATGATGAGCCAGATGGAACATCGTACACAGAAAGTCAGCTTCTCTCACTGTGTCAAGCCAAACAGAGTATCGCTCTGAGTTTCAAAAGTGTTGTACTGCTTCTGGGTGGAATGATCCAGCTCTCATGTCACATTTTAGATTAGGCCTTTCTGATACACTTAAGGATCTTATAGTCTGCCATCCCATTCCTGGGTCTCTAGGTAAGGCTATGTCTTTGGCTATCTGTATAGATCAACGTTTGAAAGAACCTAAGCGTAGACGATATGTCTTTGTACATCCTTCTTAATTTTCCTCTGTCTCTCAAAACTCAGTCTCCAAAGGACCAGTTGAGTTTGAGGAACCCATGCAAGAGGGAGTCATGTTGCCTCAGCAAAGGAAGGAACATAGCAAGAAACATGCCCTCTGCTTCAACTGTGGAAGTCCTAAACATTAGCTGCGATCCTGCCCTACTAGACCAAAGTCGGAAAACTTTAGCTTCTGAGTGATGACTGGGGAGGTCATTCAAATGCACAGGTATTTCCCTAATGGACTAGAAGTGTTCTACTGCCTGTTAGTGTCTTTTCATAAGGAGGTCTGTTTCTGGTATAGCTTTTGTGGATTTTGGGGCTGCAGCAAGCTTTGTTGACTTGAACTTATTCTAGTCTCTGGGTTGGATGCTACTTTGGTCAGAGGGTTTATTGAGTATGCAACTCCTAAATTAATCATTCTTAAAACATTTCTTTATACAGTATATTCTGAGGAATCTGTCCGTTGATGTTATTTTGGTATTACCTTGGTTGAAGGCAAATGGTCCTGTCTTTAATTGGAGTACTGGGGATTTAGTTAAATGGGAGATGCAATGTTCTAATTAGAGATGAGCAAATTAAAAAAATATATATTATTTGGACGGTTCGCCAATTTTTTTATCAGAATTTATTTGTAACGAATCACACAAAAAAATTTCCTGGCTGCAGAGAGCCTGCATATTAGTGTAGAGCACTGTGCATTGCAGAAACATGCATAGGTAGAGCACTGTGGTAGTGAATCAGTTACTCTGTGTCTGTATGACAGGGAATTGACAGGTGTGACTCTTAGAATCACTTCACACTTCACCTATTTAGTCAGTTATGGAGCTAAAACTGAACAAATAACTCAAGCTTATCCTTACAGGTCAATGTTAGCATCAGGTATAAAGAACCTTGCAGTGGCCCAAGATTCCACATAGATTTCTACAGAACCTGTTCTGTTACAGGCTGCCCCCATGACAGAGTGGAGAGGGTGTCAGCAGTAAGTTTGTGGTGAGATCACTGTTTATTTTGCCCTTCTTCTCATCCGTCATAAGAATAACCCCCCAAAAATGAATCCTGTATTTTGAGCATCCACCTTCACATGGTCAGCATTTGGTCAGTAATCCATCAGTATTGCGAAGGCCAAAAAAAAAACAGGAGTGGATCCAAAACAGAGATGACACGTGATTGTAATGTTTGCATGTCTTCTGTGTTTTGTATCCACTCCTGCTGTTGGCTTCCAAATCATGAGCACATCTTAATGCAAAATAGGAACCGTGTGATGCAGGCCTTACGGATGCTCCAAAAGACAGGATCCGTTGAGTTTATCAATTTTCAGTCCTTCTGACAGATCAGAAGAAGGGTAAATTAAATGGTGATGTCAACAAGGCCAAACAGGGACACTTGTGTGCCTGTCATAGAGCAGTGAGGTGGCAACTGCATGAGGAGTCAGCAGATTGGCCCAGTCACAGAGTAGTGTTGAGCACGAATATTCGTAATTCAAAATTTTTATTGCGAATATCGCCACTTTGAGAATTCGCAAATATTAAGAATATAGTGCTATATATATTTGTAATGACAAATATTATTATTATTTATTTATTTTACACAGTACTAGTGATGATCGAGCACCAAAGTATTCGGGTGTTCGACACGAACACATTGCTATATTTGTGTGCTCGGCCGAGCACCCGAGTATAATGGAAGTCATGGCAGACAACCAGGCACCCACTGCTCGGAAGAGAAGAGGGTGTATGGTTCATAAAAAAAAAAAAATAGAAATTGATGGAAACCCCATCAAAATGGTTTGGAAACAGCATTAAGAGGATAGCTGGATGCATCTTAGACTCCTATTATGTACGACATACAATAGGCAACCACAAAGGCTATATGTGAAAAGCCAGGGATGTGCAAGGCATCAATCTATCCATGAGACAGATAACCGCCAGCATACCTTACAATGGTAGCCTTGTGCACTATGAGATATTCCAAACCAGCTCTCATCTGACTGAAAACCAGTAAACCTCAAAGTTATTTTGCATCTGTTGGATGGCTTGGGTGGACCTGCACACCTAGATCAATATCATTAGGGCGACAAAAAGTTTTCTGATTGTCCTAACATAACATAATCGACTCCACCAGAGGAAAGCTGCTGAACTTTAAATGCGGCTTTTATGGTGTATTGAATACACTATATTCCCATGCACCCCTACCACCACAGAAAAGAGTGTATGGTTCAATGTTCCTTTTCTAGTCCTCCTCCTCCATCATATCAACATACTTATTAAGCTGCCCTTGCGTCTAATGTTTTATAGGGTCAACTTAGCCCTCGTCCATAATATTTTCCATGGTCAGATCAGCAGCAGGCACTCGCCCCTAATGTTTTAGAGAGTCAGCTCAGCAGCAGACCCTCAACCATAATTGTTTTGATGGTCAGCTCAGCAGCAGGCCCTCAACCATAATTTTTTCCATGGTCAGATCAGCAGCAGGCCCTCTCCCCTAAAATGTTTTAGATGGTCATCTCAGCAGCATGCCTTCACCCCTAATGTTTTAGATGGTTAGCTCAGCAGTAGGCCCTCGGCCCTAATGTTTTAGATGGTCAGCTCAGCAGCAGGCCATCACCCCTAATGTTTTAGATGGTCAGCTCAGCAGCAGGCCATCGCCCATAATGTCTTAGAGGGTCATCAGCAGGCCCTTGCTCCTAATATGTTTGAGGGTCACCAGCAGGCCATTAATCATAATTTTTCAAGGGTGTGTACGAGTCACATTCTCTCCTTTATGTGTAATAAAGGGTGTATTGGAGTGCCGGTTCCTTGTAATGTTTGGCAGTTCTTTCCCTTAGTGCATATGCTTTATGAGTGTAGGAGTCCCACTACCTGAACAATTGTACCACAATGTGAATGAGGCCCTCCTTTATATGATCTATGGGTTGTATCAGAGTGCCTCTTCCTTGTAATTTTTGGCAGCACTTGCACTTTATATACAAGTAAATATATAGGAAAGAATGTTTCCTAAACATTTTGACCTCTATAATTGCAAACAAAGGCTTCTGTACCAAATATTAACACTGATTTTCTCAGGTGTTCAAATACTTATGTTCAGCAGTGCAAGACAAATAAATTATTAAAAAATCATACAATGTGATTTCCTGATTTTATTTTATTTTTTATCCTGTCTCTCAGAGTGGGAATGTACATACAATGTGAATTTAAGACCCTTAAATGATTTCTAAGTGGGAGAACTTGCAAAATCGCAGGGTGTTCAAGTACTTCTATTCCTTCACTTTATTTGTATCATTTCTCTGCACCCTTAATATGTTTGTCAGCCATAGATTTCATTCTATAGGTATATTATTACATTCTATCAGATTTTTTTTCTATTAAAATAGTCCAATAATACAAAATCTAACAAGGTAATATGCGGCAAAATTGTATGTGCCCATTAAATAATGTATACAGTTGTGAGTCTCATTACTATTAGGGATATGAGTCTTTAAAGTTCCAAGTAGTTTATAGAAGGATCTGACATTAGCTGCCTGTAGTCAGGCATTCCAATTCCCACAGGCAATTGCTATGGGAGTTTATGAACTTTTGTAACAATCCCTTTCCTGACTAGCACCTTGAATGACTTGGCTGGTTTCTACCTTCTGTTCTCAATTTAACAGTCAACTGTGAACTAACAATAGGAGTTTTCACCCTCTCTATGTAGTGTTATAATAGATTAAATAGCATAATAAACACGTGTTAAAAGTTTCAGGAGGCAATTTTCTAGGTTTTTGCAGTTATGTGTTATCTTTCAAAGGATAGTCTCTATTGAAATAAAAATGCAAAGCAAGAAAAAATATTAGAACTAATCAATCAATGAAAGTTTTTTTGTGCTGCTCAATAATAAAAGAAAAAAGTGAAGAGAAAAAAAAAACTCTTAGGCCTCTTTCAGACGGGCGTTGCGGGAAAAGATGCGGGTGCGATGCGGGAACATGCACGATTTTTCCGTGCGAGTGCAAAACATTGTAATACGTTTTGCACACGCGTGAGAAAAATCAGCATGTTTGGTACCCAAACCCGGCTTGGGATTGGTGTTCTGTAAATTGTTTTATTTTCCCTTATAACATGGTTATTGTTACGACACTCACCGCCAGGTAGATGACGCCGCTGGTTAGTGAATAAGCCCCTTTCTCCAGGAATGCAGTTTTTAATCCAGCCGATCATCAAACCCCCGAATGGAGCATAAGAACGTGGCAACTCCCGATCAGCAATTCAGTCGAACTCCTTCCACAGCTAGCAATATATGAAAGCGCTGTCCCAATAATAAATCCCTCCATAAACGAGACCAAGCTCCGTCTTGAAAGTCAAACAGGGAATGCTTTATTGAGGGCTACCCGCCCATTTTTATGCAGGTCCCCATCTGGTGGACACGCCCCTAGGGGCCCAGAATGGAGACTGGGACACAGGACAGACATGCAGCACTACAGAAACAATACATCCCCACAATGCATTATGGTTTCCTCCTCTCTGCCCTGGCGACACCCGAGGGATAATCCAATTATCTCCCAAGACAGAGGGAAATCACCAATACACATGTGGGGACAACAGAACAGACATCACCATTTAAACACACAATGACACAACCCTTTTCAATACACAGACATTTAGCATCCCACAATGGCACGAATTAGACCAGGAGGTCAAGTTGGTTCAAGTCCTTTGTGAACAATGAGGCCATTTGGGTTACTAGCAGCACACTCTTCTCCTGGGTGGCCGTCCGTTCAGTAGTCCTGTGGGGAAACACACGAACAGGGGCATATGGACAGGAAATCCAGCGAAATGAGGGCAAACAGACGAACCAGCAATATAGGTCTATACAGATGGATCTGTCACACGGCTCCCCCCTTGTGGGACACTCCGGCAGACCCGGCTTGACCCTTTGGCGGGTCAACTTGGGGATGACCGGACTAGGAGGTAGCAAGAACGTCGGTTTGCCGGGACAAACCATCTGCATTCCCATTCTGCTTACCGGGTCGGTAGCTGATGGTGAAGTTATACGGTTGTAAAGCTAAACTCCACCGCAGCAGTCTCCCATTATCTCCTGAGACCCGGTTAAGCCAGACAAGGGGATTGTGGTCCGTCACAAGGGAAAATTCCTGTCCATACAAATAAGGGCTTAACTTTTTCAATGCCCAGACCAGGGCCAAGCATTCCTTCTCCACTGCCGCATAACTCACTTCTCGGGGTAACAGCTTTCTACTGAGATATGCGACAGGGTGCTCTCCTCCATCTTCCCCGACCTGGCTCAGCACAGCCCCCAGTCCATACATGGAAGCATCTGTATGGACGAGAAAATGTTTGTTAGGGACTGGGGCAGCCAGGACAGGGGCATTTACAAGAGCCTGTTTGAGTGCTTGAAACGCAGCTTCACAAGCCGGAGACCACAGGACCTGCTTAGGGAGATTTTTCTTGGTCAGGTCAGTCAGGGGCTTAGCAATAGTGCTGTAGTCTGGGACAAAGCGTCTGTAATACCCTGCTGTCCCTAGGAAGGCTAACACCTGGGTCTTAGTAATAGGTGTGGGCCAGTTAGCTACTGCCTCTATCTTAGCCGGCTCCGGTCTCTGGCTCCCACACCCCACTCTGTGACCCAGGTATTGCACTTCAGCCATGCCTAGATGGCACTTCTCTGGCTTCAATGTCAGGCCAGCAGCCCGAATTTTGTCCAAAACTACCCCCACATGTACTAGGTGTTCCTCCCAGGACCCACTGTAGATCGCAATGTCATCCAGGTATGCACAAGCAAATTCCTGGAATCCATCGAGAAGTCTATCCACCATACGCTGAAAGGTAGCCGGGGCATTCTTCATCCCAAATGGCATGACCTTAAATTGGTACAAGCCAAATGGGGTGACGAAGGCCGACTTGGGGATAGCATCCTCGGCCAGGGGGATCTGCCAATAACCTTTACACAGGTCTATGGTGGTCAGATAGCGTCCCCTGGCAATACGATCTAATAATTCGTCTACCCGGGGCATCGGGTAGGCGTCAGTGGTGGTCCGCTCGTTGAGCCGCCTGTAGTCTACACAGAACCGGGTGGTCCCATCTTTCTTAGGCACCAGGACTACAGGCGAAGCCCAAGGGCTATCGGAGTGTTCGATGACCCCAAGCTGGGTCATCTCCTGTATCTCCTTCCGCATTCCTTCTCGGACTGCTTCAGGGATACGGTACGGGGGCTGTCGTAGAGGGTTCTGTCCAGGGGTCTCTACCTTATGTACAGCTAGGGTAGTGTAGCCAGGCTCTTGGGAGAACGTCGCCTGCTTCTCCCACAGAAGCTGTCTTGCCTGTCCCTTCTCTGTGGGGCTTAATCTATCCCCTAGCTGTACAAGACTAGTAAGGTCAGTCTGGAAGTCCCTCTCTAACAAATCGGGTAAGGATAAACTCTCTGTATCGTCTGCAGCAGGGGCACATACTGCAGCGACATCCTCCGGTCTCTCCTGATACTCCTTTAGCATGTTCACATGAAAGGATCGCTGGATCCCTTCATCTGAACAGCTGGCTATAAGGTAGGTAGTATCACAAACCTGAGCTACCACCTTATATGGGCCCTGCCAAGATGCTTGCATCTTGTTCGCCTTCACAGGTTTGAGCACTAGCACTTTCTGCCCAACCTGGAAGACTCGCTGCCGGGCACCCCGATCGTACCATCTCTTCTGTCTCCCCTGGGCCACCTGGAGATTCTCTCTTACCATCAGGGACAGTTTCTCCATGCGGTCCCGGAGTTCCATGACATACGGTACTATGGGGGTCCCTTCCTGCTCTGTCTCCCCCTCCCAGTGGCCTCTAATGAGATCTAGGGGTCCGCGGACCCTCCTCCCATAGAGCAACTCAAAGGGGGAGAACCCAGTAGATTCCTGGGGCACCTCTCTGTAAGAAAACAACAGATGAGGCAGGAATCGCTCCCAGTCTCTGCAAGTGTCAGAAAAGGTCCTCAACATCTGTTTGAGGGTGCCATTAAATCGCTCGCAGAGGCCGTTAGTCTGTGGATGGTACGGGGAACTAAGTATCGGTTTAATGCCGCACACCCTCCACAGTTGCTGGGTGAGCACAGCGGTAAATTGGGTTCCCTGGTCAGAGAGAATCTCCTTAGGGAACCCGACCCTAGTAAAAATCCTAACCAGGGCATCAGCAACTGTCTCTGCCTCTATATTAGACAGCGCTACTGCCTCTGGATAGCGAGTGGCATAGTCCACCACGGTGAGAATATACTTCTTACCGGATGGACTAGCCCTGGCCAGTGGACCCACAATGTCAACGGCTATGCGGGCAAAGGGCTCCCCAATGATAGGCATAGACATAAGCCTAGCTCTTGGGTGGTCCCCCCGCTTTCCTACCCGTTGACAAGTGTCACACGTACTACAATGTATCCGCACAGCCTGATTAAAATTTGGCCAAAAGAAGTTCTGCATGATCCTATAGGCTGTGCGGCGGGACCCTAGATGTCCGGCTAATGGAACGTCATGCCCTATCCGCAGAATCTCCTGCCGGTATTTTGCGGGCACCACCAGCTGTCGATTCGGCGGATGGGCAACACTTTTCTGGGACGGTTTAGGGATCCTATATAACCTGTCCCCCACCCATTCATACCGCTCCCCATCTACTCCTTCCTCTCCAGTATCTGCTCTGTCTCTATACTTCTGGAGAGTCGGATCTGCCTGAGTTTCCCTCCCAAACTCCTCTGGGGAATCCCAGCTAGCAAAGGTCTGTCCTAGGGTATCAGTCGGGGAATCGGGTCTTACCTGGGTCTCGGTGGCAGGTGGGCTGGTCCCAGCAACACGGGTCTGGGCCCGGGTAGTCACTGGGTGGACATCAGCAGGTCCCATTGGAGCATAAGCAGAAACCAAAGGGGCCAGGTCATTCCCGAGCAAGACATCAGCAGGCAAGTCTTTCATAACCCCCACATTCACATGTCCAGAGCCCACTCCCCAATCCAAATGAACCCGGGCAACAGGTAGACGGAACACGGCGCCTCCTGCTACCCTCACTGCCACAGTATTTCCAGTGTGTTGGTGTTCCGAAACAAGGTTCTTTTGGAGCAGGGTCATAGTGGCCCCGGTGTCTCTCAGACCAGTGACCACTTTACCGTTTAGTCTAACGGTCTGCCTGTGCTGCTGCCGGTTATCCTGCTGGGCTGCTTGTACTGGATCCGCCTCATGTAGTATACCCCAAAATTCCTCCTGCTCAAGACAGTGAGCGGAAGGCTGGGGTGGCTGCTGATTTCCGCCGGCTGGTTTTCTCCACGACTGCGCTGGGTTGGAATTGTTCAATGGGCACTCCGGTCTCTTGTGCCCCAACTGTTTGCATCCATAGCACTGGATAGGCTGAGAGTAATCCCGGGCGTTGAACCGAGCTGGCTGAACATAATTGTTCGCTGGTGGTATTGTGGGGGTGCGTTGCGCTGGGGGGTGATACACAGTAGTGGTTGGAGGTGCTGCCGGTTTGTACTCCACTCGGGTAGGGACCTTGGCTGCTGTCTGGTCTAGCCTTCGTGCATCTGTGTATTCATCGGCCAGACGAGCAGCTTCAGGTAAGGTAGCGGGTTTGCGGTCCCTAACCCACTCTCTGACTCCTGCAGGTAACCGATCAAAGCAGTGCTCCAACAAAAATACTTGCAGCACCTCTTCCCCAGTTACCGCTTGGCACCCTGCCATCCAGTGGGCTGCGGTGCGGTGTACCCTGCATGCCCACTCCACATAAGAATCGCCAGCCTGCTTGTTAGTGTCCCGGAATCGCCGCCGATACGCCTCAGGGGTGACAGCGTATCTGGCCAAAAGGGCATCTTTTACTGCCCGGTAACTTGTAAGGTCCTCCTCTGGGATGGCCCGAAAAGCCTCACTGGCCCGGCCGGATAATTTCCCAGAGAGGATAGTGACCCATTCCTCTGCGGGTACCTGGTGTAAGGCACACTGCCTTTCAAAATCGGCCAGGAACCCGTCAATCTCTCCCTCCGCTTCCACAAAATGTCTAAATGCAGCAAAAGGTACCTTTCTCCTTCCATTGTTATTATGGGGTACCTCTGCTGCTGCAGCTCCTCTTCCCTGTAGCGCCTGTTGTGCTGCTACTGCTGCTTGCACCTGGACCACAATATCTGCTGCAGGGTTGGGGCCAAAGTGTGCCAGCCTTATCTGGACTGCCCGGTTAAATTGTACCTCCTCGGGTGTTAAATCCAGTATGCCAGGCCCATTAGCTCTCTCCGTTCCCTGTGCTGCATCCATCTCCAATAATATAGAAATAATCTCTCTCTTCTTGAGATTACTCGCTGATCGTCCTCTGCGTTCCAATATATCTTTAAGGGTAGCACGCCTTAATTCCTCATACTGCATTTCCACCCTGGGATTTGTAGCTGGCCTTCTGGGCGGTAGGATTCATCCCGTTGCTTGCCACCAATTGTTACGACACTCACCGCCAGGTAGATGACGCCGCTGGTTAGTGAATAAGCCCCTTTCTCCAGGAATGCAGTTTTTAATCCAGCCGATCATCAAACCCCCGAATGGAGCATAAGAACGTGGCAACTCCCGATCAGCAATTCAGTCGAACTCCTTCCACAGCTAGCAATATATGAAAGCGCTGTCCCAATAATAAATCCCTCCATAAACGAGACCAAGCTCCGTCTTGAAAGTCAAACAGTGAATGCTTTATTGAGGGCTACCCGCCCATTTTTATGCAGGTCCCCATCTGGTGGACACGCCCCTAGGGGCCCAGAATGGAGACTGGGACACAGGACAGACATGCAGCACTACAGAAACAATACATCCCCACAATGCATTATGGTTTCCTCCTCTCTGCCCTGGCGACACCCGAGGGATAATCCAATTATCTCCCAAGACAGAGGGAAATCACCAATACACATGTGGGGACAACAGAACAGACATCACCATTTAAACACACAATGACACAACCCTTTTCAATACACAGACATTTAGCATCCCACAATGGCACGAATTAGACCAGGAGGTCAAGTTGGTTCAAGTCCTTTGTGAACAATGAGGCCATTTGGGTTACTAGCAGCACACTCTTCTCCTGGGTGGCCGTCCGTTCAGTAGTCCTGTGGGGAAACACACGAACAGGGGCATATGGACAGGAAATCCAGCGAAATGAGGGCAAACAGACGAACCAGCAATATAGGTCTATACAGATGGATCTGTCACAGTTATAAGGGAAAATAATAGCATTCTGAATACAGAATGCATAGTACAATAGCGCTGGAGGGGTTAAAAAAATAAAATAAAAATTTAACTCACCTTAATCCACTTGATCGCGCAGCCCGGCTTCTCTTCTGTTTTCTTTTTTTTGCTGTGTGCAGGAAAAGGACCTGTGGTGACGTCACTCCGGTCATCACATGGTCTGTCACATGATCTTTTACCATGGTGATGGCCCATGTGATGACCGGAGTGACATCACCACAGGTCCTTTTCCTGCACACAGCAAAAAAGAAGACAGAAGAGAAGCCGGGCTGCGCGATCAAGTGGATTAAGGTAAGTTTAAATATTTTTTATTTTGTTTAACCCCTCCAGCGCTATTGTACTATGCATTCTGTATTCAGAATGCTATTATTTTCCCTTATAACCATGTTATAAGGGAAAATAATACAATCTACAGAACACCGATCCCAAGCCCGAACTTCTGTGAAGAAGTTTGGGTTTGGGTACCAAACATGCCGATTTTTCTCAAGCACGTGCAAAACGCATTACAATGTTTTGCACTCGCGCGGAAAAATCGCGCATGTTCCCGCAACGCACCCGCACCTTTTCCCGGCAACGCCCGTCTGAAAGAGGCCTTACACTCATCAGTCATGATTTGTTATTATTATTTTTCAGAAATCCAATTTATTTGTTAGGTCCAGTTATTTTTTGTTAGTTTCAATTGTTATATAATTTTCATAATGAACTATAACACTGTAAGTTATTATTATTATTATTAATTTTTTTCCTTCCCCAAATAAAGAAAATATGGTCCATTGACTTTGTATTTGTAGTCTTTAACTTATTTCCAAGAAAGTTTGCTCTGCAGTTCTCTGTTATTTTATAAATATTGTACAAAGAAGTCACAGCAGAAACCACAATTGGCATGCAGCTAATGTTGCAGTGGTAGTTTTCTAATATTTTAAAGAAACACCACAAAGAAATATCTTGAACTGTTTGAATAGAAAACAATACAAAATGTTCTTACATTCTTTTTAAATGCCAAACTTAGAGAATGATGAAATGTAAAATCCACTGCATAGTCTAACACAGCAACAAAAATAATAAAAAATACCTTACCAATTCATCCAGGTTATATCCACATATGCCTTGAAGATAAAGCAGAGTGCTGAGATGATGAGTCAGCAAAGCTGCACCATAGAATTCAACAATGGTTGAAACCCAATGTACATTCCTGATAGAACTAACTGAGGTGTAATTACTTAGATTAAACACTATTAAAATGTATAATGGTCTTATTTTTTATATTAGGCCTACTGTGCATCATTTTCAGTTGCCTGTTTTTATTTTTTTTCCAGCTTGGGTGGAGGTTAGTTGTGTGCCCCATTGATACGCCCAGGTACAAGCTCTGGAGCCTCCGGTACTGCAAAGGAAGCAGTCCATCAGATCTTCAGTTTCAGACTGATCCACCATCCAAACCTGCAGATGTCAGTAAATGCTGAAATAAGACCTAAATAGAGGTGAATGTCTGTTGCACCTGCAGTCTGCACACTACTAGCAGAGGAAGCACACATGACACTTTAGTCAGCAGAGTATAGTACACTGCTGTTGTGCTGCAATATACCTGATAAAACAGTAATCACTCCTGTTTTAGGCCTCATGAACACGACCTTTGTGCGTTTTGCAGTTCGCAAATTGCGGATCCGCAAAACACGCATGGTGTCCGTGTGCGTTCCGCAATTTGCGGAACGGCACGGACAGCCATTAATATAACTGCCTATTTTCCGCAAAACAGACAAGAATATGACAGGTTATATTTTTTTTGCGGACCACAGAACGGAGCAACAGATGCGGACAGCACATGGAGTGCTGTCCGCATCTTTTTCAGCCCCATGGAAGTGAATGGGTCCGCATCCAAGCCGCAAAAAAACGTGGCTCGCCTGTGGACCAAAACAACGTTCGTGTGCATGAGGCCTTAGAGGAAAGATTATTTTGGTACGATGGTGGCAGCATTATATAGCAATGTTCTTCCCTGCTGGCACTGGGGTAACATAGAAGGTGAGCCTAGCCAACATAACTCTACTGCAGATGCTGTGGCAATTATGACTGTATTTATGTCCATAGTTAGGTCAATATGGCTACAACTTCACACAGTACTAGTGCAAAGTCAAGCCGGGCATTTCAAGTCAACACATTTGAGTGTTTAATATGTTACAAAGTAGATTAGTCATTTTGGGTCATTTTAAAATGTCAAACAACCTCTTTAAACAAATGAGCTATGAAGTTTTTTTTTTTGTTATGTTTTTTTTTTACCAGGATATATGCAAATTGGCACATTGTTATAGCAGGCACAAAATGGTTTGATATATTCTACCTCGACCTGTCATTGATATTCACAAATTTTAACACATTTACAGAAGTTTTGTTCATACAGCTGCTTATAATATTGTCAACTAAACTATAGTTGTACATTATGTTTAACCTACACATAAGGATGTAGCCAAAGTTATTTTGACTGCCTTAAAAACAAACAAAAAAAAACATTACAGTAATATAACCAAGTTGTGTTGAAGTGCCCATTCTACCAGTGTCAAGATAATTCTAGCAATATCTATATTTTTCTGTATGTCCTTTAATATGGTTTCTGTTGTAGTTTTTATAATGTTGCCCTCCTACATGCTGAGTCTGCACATCTTAAATCAACAATTGACGGAATTCCGACAGGTCAGTTCCTACGTCTAAAAATAATCTGTTCCAATTAAACACAATATTGGAATCGATCCATGGAGTTGAAGGCTCGATTCCAAGAGAGAGGATTTAGCAAAAGGCAGATCAAAAAAGGAATCGGAACTGTGAATCAGATTTCAAGGGAGAAATTATTGTTCCAAAACGAGAAGGGTAAGAACATGAAAGATAATAAGATAAGGTTTATTACTAACTACAACAAACAATGGACACAGATGAATTAGATTCTTAAAAGACATTTGAAAATTTTGAGAACTGACCATAAATTGAAGTGTCCAATAACAGAGAGGCCCCTAATGACAGCTAGAAGATCAAGAAATCTAAAGGACGTTCTAGTCCATAGCCACTATGTACCAGACAAAAAAGAAAAATAAGGGATCCAAATAGTTGGCTCATATCCCTGTGGATCATGTAAAGCCAGCAGGAATGTGGATAAATCCAAGACTTTTGTGGATATGGATAAGAAAAGAACATATGAAATCAGAGAATATATTCCATGTTTTTCCACAGGAGTTATATACCACGCTACCTGTTCATGTGAAAAAATATATATTGGTATTACAACGAGGGAATTTAGAAAGAAAATTCGAGAACATGTCAGAGATATTGAAAAAGGAAATGACAATGAGGACAAAAAAACTGAAAATAATTCCAAAACATTTCTAGCTATTCCACAAAAGCAATCCCAATCTACTAAGGTTTAAGGGCATTGATGTATCCATCTGGGAGCAAGAGGAGGTGATAAAGGGAACAAACTGGCACAACTAGAAAGTAGGAGGATTATTAGTTTGGGAACTTGGGATTTAGTGCCTTTCTGTAGTATTGCTATTTTTGAGGATTTTATTTTAAGAATGTTTTTAACGTTTTTTTATTAATGTACTAATTGTTTGTATGAATTTTCTTAGATAGTAAAATAAACAAGGGATAAGGAGGTGGAGCCATTCAGATAAATTACTTTAATAAAGAATATCCAACGATGGAAGACTAGAAAAAATGATAACAAGAGGAAAAAAGAAAAAGCTGTTTACAAGCAAACTATTTTGTTCTGAGCCAAAATATTTACACCCCTTAATTTTAATCTTATATATAGTTCACTATCACAGTATGAAGATTAACCTTTTTTAATTATTAATTAATAAGGACTTATTATGATTAGAATGAATTGCAGCATGTAGATTCATTATTGAGCACAATAGCACTTTATTACTGTATGCACATTTTTTCGACCACTTAGCACTTTATTAGCACTAAATTGATGATCAGTGTTTCGGGCTTATATGTACATTATTTTATGCACTAATTGTGGTGCTCAGTAATTAGTTTTAGTAAGTATATTATCAATAAGACATGCCCATCTTCCATTAGCGTCTTAAAGGTACATGACGATCACACTGCCTGAGGCTTCCATTGTTCCCCATGGAGATGTGACGTCAATCTGCATATAGTTACATTGGATTGCCCTCTTTGATGCCGGTCTCAGGGGAGGGGCGGAAGTGAAGTGTATCGGGCAGGATAGGTTCAGTCATGTGCCGTAATATGGCGATTACAACTAGATATCATATGATTACCCATGTTGTATGGTATTGGCCCGCCTCGCTTTAAAAACTAGATGCAGATCCTCAGTAAAAACCATTCCTCCCGACGAAGCGAAAACCACAAAACACACGTTGAGGAAGTTCGCCACACGCACAATAGCACTTTGGTATGTAACCCAAATGAATACCTGATTGCCATTCATCTAAATAGCTCCTTTTGATAAATATGCTCTAACACTTTATGGAGTGTCCAAACACTCCATAGATTATTATAGATGCACTATGCACTTATATGGGATGTATATAAGCACTTTATTTGTGATCATCCCATTGTGCTCTTGCCATTTTAGGGTTTTTAATTGTTATTTAGTGTTTGGGCTCATGTTTATATTGTAGCAGCACAATACAGGGATTGTCCACATAGGACTCCATTCTATGTGATTATATGCATGCAGTATTTATTTTATGGTGTTATCTTACGTGGGACAGTTAGTTTCCAATTTTGGCATTAATCATGTATTAGGGACTTTTCCTTACTAGTAGGGATGAGCGAACTCGAACTGTATAGTTCGGGTTCGTACCGAATTTTGGGGTGTCCGTGACACGGACCCGAACCCGGACATTTTCGTAAAAGTCCGGGTTCGGGTTCGGTGTTCGTCGCTTTCTTCGCGCTTTTGTGACGCTTTCTTGGCGCTTTTTGAAAGGCTGCAAAGCAGCCAATCAACAAGCGTCATACTACTTGCCCCAAGAGGCCATCACAGCCATGCCTACTATTGGCATGGCTGTGATTGGCCAGAGCACCATGTGACCCAGCCTCTATTTAAGCTGGAGTCACATAGCGCCGCCCGTCACTCTGCTCTGATTAGCGTAGGGAGAGGTTGCGGCTGCGACAGTAGGGCGAGATTAGGCAGATTAACTCCTCCAAAGGACTTGATTAACTGATCGATCTGCAGCTGTGGATCATTGAGCTGCTGATCCTCAATTGCTCACTGTTTTTAGGCTGCACAGACCGTTTGTCAGTCACATTTTTCTGGGGTGATCGGCGGCCATTTTGTGTCTTGTGGTGCGCCAGCACAAGCTGCGACCAAGTGCATTTAACCCTCAATGGTGTGGTTGTTTTTTGGCTAAAGCCTACATCAGGGTGAAGCTGTCACACCAAGTGCATTTAACCAGCAATAGTCTGTTCATTTTTTGGCCATATACAAAATCAGGGGCAAGCTGCGCCTGTCACCAAGTGCATTTAACTCTCAATGGTGTGGTTGTTTTTTGGCTAAAGCCTACATCAGGGTGAAGCTGTCACACCAAGTGCATTTAACCAGCAATAGTCTGTTCATTTTTTGGCCATATACAAAATCAGGGGCAAGCTGCGCCTGTCACCAAGTGCATTTAACCCTCAATGGTGTGGTTGTTTTTTGGCTAAAGCCTACATCAGGGTGAAGCTGTCACACCAAGTGCATTTAACCAGCAATAGTCTGTTCATTTTTTGGCCATATACTAAATCAGGGGCAAGCTGCGCCTGTCACCAAGTGCATTTAACCCTCAATGGTGTGGTTGTTTTTTGGCTAAAGCCTACATCAGGGTGAAGCTGTCACACCAAGTGCATTTAACCAGCAATAGTCTGTTCATTTTTTGGCCATATACTAAATCAGGGGCAAGCTGCGCCTGTCACCAAGTGCATTTAACCCTCAATGGTGTGGTTGTTTTTTGGCTAAAGCCTACATCAGGGTGAAGCTGTCACACCAAGTGCATTTAACCAGCAATAGTCTGTTTATTTTTTGGCCATATCCCAGTCTAATTCTGTCACTAAATCCATACCGGTCACCCAGCGCCTAAATACTAGGCCTCAAATTTATATCCAGCTAAATCTGTCCCTAGTGCTGTAGCTGGGCGAGTTATTTAGTGTCCGTTCAAGCACATTTCTTGTTCTGGGTTGAAATACAATTCCCAATTTAGCAATTTCATAATTTAGTGGTTTCTGCTATATCAGAGCTATTTGAAATCTATCCCTAAAAGGGTATATAATATTCAAGGTGCACATTGGGTCATTCAGAATAACTTCACACACACCCGCTACTGTGTATTTCCAAGTCTAATTCTGGCACTAAACCCATACCTGTCACCCAGCGCCTAAATACTAGGCCTCAAATTTATATCCCGCTAAATCTGTCCCTAGTGCTGTAGCTGGGCGAGTTATTTAGTGTCCGTTCAAGCACATTTCTTGTTCGGGGTTGAAATACAATTCCCAATTTAGCAATTTCATAATTTAGTGGTTTCTGCTATATCAGAGCTATTTGAAATCTATCCCTAAAAGGGTATATAATATTCAAGGTGCACATTGGGTCATTCAGAATAACTTCACACACACCCGCTACTGTGTATTTCCAAGTCTAATTCTGGCACTAAACCCATACCTGTCACCCAGCGCCTAAATACTAGGCCTCAAATTTATATCCCGCTAAATCTGTCCTTAGTGCTGTAGCTGGGCGAGTTATTTAGTGTCCGTTCAAGCACATTTCTTGTTCTGGGTTGAAATACAATTCCCAATTTAGCAATTTCATAATTTAGTGGTTTCTGCTATATCAGAGCTATTTGAAATCTATCCCTAAAAGGGTATATAATATTCAAGGTGCACATTGGGTCATTCAGAATAACTTCACACACACCCGCTACTGTGTATTTCCAAGTCTAATTCTGGCACTAAACCCATACCTGTCACCCAGCGCCTAAATACTAGGCCTCAAATTTATATCCCGCTAAATCTCTCGTTACCGCTGTCCTGTTGTGGCTGGGAAAGTTATTTAGTGTCCGTCAAAGCACATTTCTTGTTCTGGGTTGAAATACAATTCCCAATTTAGCAATTTCATAATTTAGTGGTTTCTGCTATATCAGAGCTATTTGAAATCTATCCCTAAAAGGGTATATAATATTCAAGGTGCACATTGGGTCATTCAGAATAACTTCACACACACCCGCTACTGTGTATTTCCAAGTCTAATTCTGGCACTAAACCCATACCGGTCACCCAGCGCCTAAATACTAGGCCTCAAATTTATATCCCGCTAAATCTGTCCTTAGTGCTGTAGCTGGGCGAGTTATTTAGTGTCCGTTCAAGCACATTTCTTGTTCTGGGTTGAAATACAATTCCCAATTTAGCAATTTCATAATTTAGTGGTTTCTGCTATATCAGAGCTATTTGAAATCTATCCCTAAAAGGGTATATAATATTGAAGGTGCACATAGGGTCATTCAGAATAACTTCACACACACGCTTCTGTGCATTTCCAAGTCTAATTCTGTCACTAAATCCATACCGGTCACCCAGCGCCTAAATACTAGGCCTCAAATTTATATCCCGCTAAATCTCTCGTTACCGCTGTCCTGTTGTAGCTGGGAAAGTTATTTAGTGTCCGTCAAAGCACATTTTTTGTTCTGGGTTGAAGTACAATTCCCAATTTAGCAATTTCATAATTTAGTGGTTTCTGCTATATCAGAGCTATTTGAAATCTATCCCTAAAAGGGTATATAATATTCAAGGTGCACATAGGGTCATTCAGAATAACTTCACACACACCCGCTACTGTGTATTTCCAAGTCTAATTCTGTCACTAAACCCATACCTGTCACCCAGCGCCTAAATACTAGGCCTCAAATTTATATCCTGCTAAATCTCTCGTTACCGCTGTCCTGTTGTAGCTGGGAAAGTTATTTAGTGTCCGTCAAAGCACATTTTTTGTTCTGGGTTGAAGTACAATTCCCAATTTAGCAATTTCATAATTTAGTGGTTCCTGCTATATCAGAGCTATTTGAAATCTATCCCAAAAAGGGTATATAATATTCAAGGTGCACATAGGGTCATTCAGAATAACTTCACACACACGCTTCTGTGCATTTCCAAGTCTAATTCTGTCACTAAATCCATACCGGTCACCCAGCGCCTAAATACTAGGCCTCAAATTTATATCCCGCTAAATCTCTCGTTACCGCTGTCCTGTTGTAGCTGGGAAAGTTATTTAGTGTCCGTCAAAGCACATTTTTTGTTCTGGGTTGAAGTACAATTCCCAATTTAGCAATTTCATAATTTAGTGGTTCCTGCTATATCAGAGCTATTTGAAATCTATCCCAAAAAGGGTATATAATATTCAAGGTGCACATAGGGTCATTCAGAATAACTTCACACACACGCTTCTGTGCATTTCCAAGTCTAATTCTGTCACTAAATCCATACCGGTCACCCAGCGCCTAAATACTAGGCCTCAAATTTATATCCCGCTAAATCTCTCGTTACCGCTGTCCTGTTGTAGCTGGGAAAGTTATTTAGTGTCCGTCAAAGCACATTTTTTGTTCTGGGTTGAAGTACAATTCCCAATTTAGCAATTTCATAATTTAGTGGTTTCTGCTATATCAGAGCTATTTGAAATCTATCCCTAAAAGGGTATATAATATTCAAGGTGCACATTGGGTCATTCAGAATAACTTCACACACACCCGCTACTGTGTATTTCCAAGTCTAATTCTGTCACTAAACCCATACCTGTCACCCAGCGCCTAAATACTAGGCCTCAAATTTATATCCCGCTAAATCTCTCGTTACCGCTGTCCTGTTGTAGCTGGGAAAGTTATTTAGTGCCCGTCAAAGCACATTTTTTGTTCTGGGTTGAAGTACAATTCCCAATTTAGCAATTTCATAATTTAGTGGTTCCTGCTATATCAGAGCTATTTGAAATCTATCCCAAAAAGGGTATATAATATTCAAGGTGCACATAGGGTCATTCAGAATAACTTCACACACACGCTTCTGTGCATTTCCAAGTCTAATTCTGTCACTAAATCCATACCGGTCACCAAGCGCCTAAATACTAGGCCTCAAATTTATATCCCGCTAAATCTCTCGTTACCGCTGTCCTGTTGTAGCTGGGAAAGTTATTTATAGGGATGAGCGAACTCGAACTGTATAGTTCGGGTTCGTACCGAATTTTGGGGTGTCCGTGACACGGACCCGAACCCGGACATTTTCGTAAAAGTCCGGGTTCGGGTTCGGTGTTCGTCGCTTTCTTGGCGCTTTTGTGACGCTTTCTTGGCGCTTTTTGAAAGGCTGCAAAGCAGCCAATCAACAAGCGTCATACTACTTGCCCCAAGAGGCCATCACAGCCATGCCTACTATTGGCATGGCTGTGATTGGCCAGAGCACCATGTGACCCAGCCTCTATTTAAGCTGGAGTCACATAGCGCCGCCCGTCACTCTGCTCTGATTAGCGTAGGGAGAGGTTGCGGCTGCGACAGTAGGGCGAGATTAGGCAGATTAACTCCTCCAAAGGACTTGATTAACTGATCGATCTGCAGCTGTGGATCATTGAGCTGCTGATCCTCAATTGCTCACTGTTTTTAGGCTGCACAGACCGTTTGTCAGTCTCATTTTTCTGGGGTGATCGGCGGCCATTTTGTGTCTTGTGGTGCGCCAGCACAAGCTGCGACCAAGTGCATTTAACCCTCAATGGTGTGGTTGTTTTTTGGCTAAAGCCTACATCAGGGTGAAGCTGTCACACCAAGTGCATTTAACCAGCAATAGTCTGTTCATTTTTTGGCCATATACAAAATCAGGGGCAAGCTGCGCCTGTCACCAAGTGCATTTAACCCTCAATGGTGTGGTTGTTTTTTGGCTAAAGCCTACATCAGGGTGAAGCTGTCACACCAAGTGCATTTAACCAGCAATAGTCTGTTCATTTTTTGGCCATATACAAAATCAGGGGCAAGCTGCGCCTGTCACCAAGTGCATTTAACCCTCAATGGTGTGGTTGTTTTTGGCTAAAGCCTACATCAGGGTGAAGCTGTCACACCAAGTGCATTTAACCAGCAATAGTCTGTTCATTTTTTGGCCATATACAAAATCAGGGGCAAGCTGCGCCTGTCACCAAGTGCATTTAACCCTCAATGGTGTGGTTGTTTTTGGCTAAAGCCTACATCAGGGTGAAGCTGTCACACCAAGTGCATTTAACCAGCAATAGTCTGTTCATTTTTTGGCCATATCCCAGTCTAATTCTGTCACTAAATCCATACCGGTCACCCAGCGCCTAAATACTAGGCCTCAAATTTATATCCAGCTAAATCTGTCCCTAGTGCTGTAGCTGGGCGAGTTATTTAGTGTCCGTTCAAGCACATTTCTTGTTCTGGGTTGAAATACAATTCTCAATTTAGCAATTTCATAATTTAGTGGTTCCTGCTATATCAGAGCTCTTTGAAATCTATCCCAAAAAGGGTATATAATATTGAAGGTGCACATAGGGTCATTCAGAGTAACTTCACACACACCCGCTACTGTGTATTTCCAAGTCTAATTCTGTCACTAAATCCATACCGGTGACCCAGCGCCTAAATACTAGGCCTCAAATTTAATTCCCTCTAAATCTCTCGTTACCCACCGCTGTACTGTTGTTGCTGGGCAAGATATTTAGTGTCCGTCAAAGCACATTTTTTGTTCTGGGTTGAAGTACAATTCCCAATTTAGCAATTTCATAATTTAGTGGTTTCTGCTATATCAGAGCTATTTGAAATCTATCCCAAAAAGGGTATATAATATTGAAGGTGCACATAGGGTCATTCAGAATAACTTCACACACACCCGCTACTGTGTATTTCCAAGTCTAATTCTGTCACTAAACCCATACCTGTCACCCAGCGCCTAAATACTAGGCCTCAAATTTAAATCCCTCTAAATCTCTCGTTACCGTTGTCCTGTTGTAGCTGGGAAAGTTATTTAGTGCCCGTCAAAGCACATTTTTTGTTCTGGGTTGAAGTACAATTCCCAATTTAGCAATTTCATAATTTAGTGGTTCCTGCTATATCAGAGCTATTTGAAATCTATCCCAAAAAGGGTATATAATATTGAAGGTGCACATAGGGTCATTCAGAATAACTTCACACACACCCGCTACTGTGTATTTCCAAGTCTAATTCTGTCACTAAATCCATACCGGTGACCCAGCGCCTAAATACTAGGCCTCAAATTTAATTCCCTCTAAATCTCTCGTTACCCACCGCTGTACTGTTGTTGCTGGGCAAGATATTTAGTGTCCGTCAAAGCACATTTTTTGTTCTGGGTTGAAGTACAATTCCCAATTTAGCAATTTCATAATTTAGTGGTTTCTGCTATATCAGAGCTATTTGAAATCTATCCCTAAAAGGGTATATAATATTGAAGGTGCACATAGGGTCATTCAGAATAACTTCACACACACCCGCTACTGTGTATTTCCAAGTCTAATTCTGTCACTAAATCCATACCGGTGACCCAGCGCCTAAATACTAGGCCTCAAATTTAATTCCCTCTAAATCTCTCGTTACCCACCGGTGTACTGTTGTTGCTGGGCAAGATATTTAGTGTCCGTCAAAGCACATTTTTTGTTCTGGGTTGAAGTACAATTCCCAATTTAGCAATTTCATAATTTAGTGGTTTCTGCTATATCAGAGCTATTTGAAATCTATCCCTAAAAGGGTATATAATATTGAAGGTGCACATAGGGTCATTCAGAATAACTTCACACACACCGCTTCTGTGCATTTCCAAGTCTAATTCTGTCACTAAATCCATACCGGTGACCCAGCGCCTAAATACTAGGCCTCAAATTTAAATCCCTCTAAATCTCTCGTTACCCACCGCTGTACTGTTGTTGCTGGGCAAGATATTTAGTGTCCGTCAAAGCACATTTTTTGTTCTGGGTTGAAGTACAATTCCCAATTTAGCAATTTCATAATTTAGTGGTTTCTGCTATATCAGAGCTATTTGAAATCTATCCCTAAAAGGGTATATAATATTGAAGGTGCACATAGGGTCATTCAGAATAACTTCACACACACGCTTCTGTGCATTTCCAAGTCTAATTCTGTCACTAAATCCATACCGGTGACCCAGCGCCTAAATACTAGGCCTCAAATTTAAATCCCTCTAAATCTCTCGTTACCCACCGCTGTACTGTTGTTGCTGGGCAAGATATTTAGTGTCCGTCAAAGCACATTTTTTGTTCTGGGTTGAAGTACAATTCCCAATTTAGCAATTTCATAATTTAGTGGTTTCTGCTATATCAGAGCTATTTGAAATCTATCCCTAAAAGGGTATATAATATTGAAGGTGCACATAGGGTCATTCAGAATAACTTCACACACACGCTTCTGTGCATTTCCAAGTCTAATTCTGTCACTAAATCCATACCGGTGACCCAGCGCCTAAATACTAGGCCTCAAATTTAATTCCCTCTAAATCTCTCGTTACCCACCGCTGTACTGTTGTTGCTGGGCAAGATATTTAGTGTCCGTCAAAGCACATTTTTTGTTCTGGGTTGAAGTACAATTCCCAATTTAGCAATTTCATAATTTAGTGGTTTCTGCTATATCAGAGCTATTTGAAATCTATCCCTAAAAGGGTATATAATATTGAAGGTGCACATAGGGTCATTCAGAATAACTTCACACACACCCGCTACTGTGCATTTCCAAGTCTAATTCTGTCACTAAATCCATACCGGTGACCCAGCGCCTAAATACTAGGCCTCAAATTTAATTCCCTCTAAATCTCTCGTTACCCACCGCTGTACTGTTGTTGCTGGGCAAGATATTTAGTGTCCGTCAAAGCACATTTTTTGTTCTGGGTTGAAGTACAATTCCCAATTTAGCAATTTCATAATTTAGTGGTTTCTGCTATATCAGAGCTATTTGAAATCTATCCCTAAAAGGGTATATAATATTGAAGGTGCACATAGGGTCATTCAGAATAACTTCACACACACCGCTTCTGTGCATTTCCAAGTCTAATTCTGTCACTAAATCCATACCGGTGACCCAGCGCCTAAATACTAGGCCTCAAATTTAATCCCTCTAAATCTCTCGTTACCCACCGCTGTACTGTTGTTGCTGGGCAAGATATTTAGTGTCCGTCAAAGCACATTTTTTGTTCTGGGTTGAAGTACAATTCCCAATTTAGCAATTTCATAATTTAGTGGTTTCTGCTATATCAGAGCTATTTGAAATCTATCCCTAAAAGGGTATATAATATTGAAGGTGCACATAGGGTCATTCAGAATAACTTCACACACACGCTTCTGTGCATTTCCAAGTCTAATTCTGTCACTAAATCCATACCGGTGACCCAGCGCCTAAATACTAGGCCTCAAATTTAAATCCCTCTAAATCTCTCGTTACCCACCGCTGTACTGTTGTTGCTGGGCAAGATATTTAGTGTCCGTCAAAGCACATTTTTTGTTCTGGGTTGAAGTACAATTCCCAATTTAGCAATTTCATAATTTAGTGGTTTCTGCTATATCAGAGCTATTTGAAATCTATCCCTAAAAGGGTATATAATATTGAAGGTGCACATAGGGTCATTCAGAATAACTTCACACACACGCTTCTGTGCATTTCCAAGTCTAATTCTGTCACTAAATCCATACCGGTGACCCAGCGCCTAAATACTAGGCCTCAAATTTAAATCCCTCTAAATCTCTCGTTACCCACCGCTGTACTGTTGTTGCTGGGCAAGATATTTAGTGTCCGTCAAAGCACATTTTTTGTTCTGGGTTGAAGTACAATTCCCAATTTAGCAATTTCATAATTTAGTGGTTTCTGCTATATCAGAGCTATTTGAAATCTATCCCTAAAAGGGTATATAATATTGAAGGTGCACATAGGGTCATTCAGAATAACTTCACACACACGCTTCTGTGCATTTCCAAGTCTAATTCTGTCACTAAATCCATACCGGTGACCCAGCGCCTAAATACTAGGCCTCAAATTTAAATCCCTCTAAATCTCTCGTTACCCACCGCTGTACTGTTGTTGCTGGGCAAGATATTTAGTGTCCGTCAAAGCACATTTTTTGTTCTGGGTTGAAGTACAATTCCCAATTTAGCAATTTCATAATTTAGTGGTTTCTGCTATATCAGAGCTATTTGAAATCTATCCCTAAAAGGGTATATAATATTGAAGGTGCACATAGGGTCATTCAGAATAACTTCACACACACGCTTCTGTGCATTTCCAAGTCTAATTCTGTCACTAAATCCATACCGGTCACCCAGCGCCTAAATACTAGGCCTCAAATTTATATCCCGCTGAATTTGAATACAATACATTGGGCCAAATAATATATTTGTTGTTGTGGTGAACCATAACAATGAGAAAAACATCTAGTAAGGGACGCGGACGTGGACATGGTCGTGGTGGTGTTAGTGGACCCTCTGGTGCTGGGAGAGGACGTGGCCGTTCTGCCACATCCACACGTCCTAGTGTACCAACTACCTCAGGTCCCAGTAGCCGCCAGAATTTACAGCGATATATGGTGGGGCCCAATGCCGTTCTAAGGATGGTAAGGCCTGAGCAGGTACAGGCATTAGTCAATTGGGTGGCCGACAGTGGATCCAGCACGTTCACATTATCTCCCACCCAGTCTTCTGCAGAAAGCGCACAGATGGCGCCTGAAAACCAACCCCATCAGTCTGTCACATCACCCCCATGCATACCAGGGAAACTGTCTCAGCCTCAAGTTATGCAGCAGTCTCTTATGCTGTTTGAAGACTCCGCTGGCAGGGTTTCCCAAGGGCATCCACCTAGCCCTTCCCCAGCGGTGAAAGACATAGAATGCACTGACGCACAACCACTTATGTTTCCTGATGATGAGGACATGGGAATACCACCTCAGCATGTCTCTGATGATGACGAAACACAGGTGCCAACTGCTGCGTCTTTCTGCAGTGTGCAGACTGAACAGGAGGTCAGGGATCAAGACTGGGTGGAAGACGATGCAGGGGACGATGAGGTCCTAGACCCCACATGGAATGAAGGTCGTGCCACTGACTTTCACAGTTCGGAGGAAGAGGCAGTGGTGAGACCGAGCCAACAGCGTAGCAAAAGAGGGAGCAGTGGGCAAAAGCAGAACACCCGCCGCCAAGAGACTCCGCCTGCTACTGACCGCCGCCATCTGGGACCGAGCACCCCAAAGGCAGCTTCAAGGAGTTCCCTGGCATGGCACTTCTTCAAACAATGTGCTGACGACAAGACCCGAGTGGTTTGCACGCTGTGCCATCAGAGCCTGAAGCGAGGCATTAACGTTCTGAACCTGAGCACAACCTGCATGACCAGGCACCTGCATGCAAAGCATGAACTGCAGTGGAGTAAACACCTTAAAACCAAGGAAGTCACTCAGGCTCCCCCTGCTACCTCTTCTGCTGCTGCCGCCTCGGCCTATTCTGCTGCTGCCGCCTCGGCCTCTTCCTCCGCCTCTGGAGGAACGTTGGCACCTGCCGCCCAGCAAACAGGGGATGTACCACCAACACCACCACCACCACCTCCGTCACCAAGCGTCTCAACCATGTCACACGCCAGCGTTCAGCTCTCCATCTCACAAACATTTGATAGAAAGCGTAAATTCCCACCTAGCCACCCTCGATCCCTGGCCCTGAATGCCAGCATTTCTAAACTACTGGCCTATGAAATGCTGTCATTTAGGCTGGTGGACACAGACAGCTTCAAACAGCTCATGTCGCTTGCTGTCCCACAGTATGTTGTTCCCAGCCGGCACTACTTCTCCAAGAGAGCCGTGCCTTCCCTGCACAACCAAGTATCCGATAAAATCAAGTGTGCACTGCGCAACGCCATCTGTAGCAAGGTCCACCTAACCACAGATACGTGGACCAGTAAGCACGGCCAGGGACGCTATATCTCCCTAACTGCACACTGGGTAAATGTAGTGGCAGCTGGGCCCCAGGCGGAGAGCTGTTTGGCGCACGTCCTGCCGCCGCCAAGGATCGCAGGGCAACATTCTTTGCCTCCTGTTGCCACCTCCTCCTTCTCGGCTTCCTCCTCCTCTTCTTCCACCTGCTCATCCAGTCAGCCACACACCTTCACCACCAACTTCAGCACAGCCCGGGGTAAACGTCAGCAGGCCATTCTGAAACTCATATGTTTGGGGGACAGGCCCCACACCGCACAGGAGTTGTGGCGGGGTATTGAACAACAGACCGACGAGTGGTTGCTGCCGGTGAGCCTCAAGCCCGGCCTGGTGGTGTGTGATAATGGGCGAAATCTCGTTGCAGCTCTGGGACTAGCCAATTTGACGCACATCCCTTGCTTGGCGCATGTGCTGAATTTGGTGGTGCAGAAGTTCATTCACAACTACCCCGACATGTCAGAGCTGCTGCATAAAGTGCGGGCCGTCTGTTCGCGCTTCCGGCGTTCACATCCTGCCGCTGCTCGCCTGTCTGCGCTACAGCGTAACTTCGGCCTTCCCGCTCACCGCCTCATATGCGACGTGCCCACCAGGTGGAACTCCACCTTGCACATGCTGGACAGACTGTGCGAGCAGCAGCAGGCCATAGTGGAGTTTCAGCTGCAGCACGCACGGGTCAGTCGCACTACAGAACAGCACCACTTCACCACCAATGACTGGGCCTCCATGCGAGACCTGTGTGCCCTGTTGCGCTGTTTCGAGTACTCCACCAACATGGCCAGTGGCGATGACACCGTTATCAGCGTTACAATACCACTTCTATGTCTCCTTGAGAAAACACTTAGGGCGATGATGGAACAGGAGGTGGCCCAGGAGGAGGAGGAGGAGGATGAGGAAGAGGGGTCATTTTTAGCACTTTCAGGCCAGTCTCTTCGAAGTGACTCAGAGGGAGGTTTTTTGCAACAGCAGAGGCCAGGTACAAATGTGGCCAGCCAGGGCCCACTACTGGAGGACGAGGAGGACGAGGATGAGGAGGAGGTGGAGGAGGATGAGGATGAAGCATGGTCACAGCGGGGTGGCACCCAACGCAGCTCGGGTCCATCACTGGTGCGTGGCTGGGGGGAAAGGCAGGACGATGACGATACGCCTCCCACAGAGGACAGCTTGTCCTTACCCCTGGGCAGCCTGGCACACATGAGCGACTACATGCTGCAGTGCCTGCGCAACGACAGCAGAGTTGCCCACATTTTAACCTGTGCGGACTACTGGGTTGCCACCCTGCTGGATCCACGCTACAAAGACAATGTGCCCACCTTACTTCCTGCACTGGAGCGTGATAGGAAGATGCGCGAGTACAAGCGCACGTTGGTAGACGCGCTACTGAGAGCATTCCCAAATGTCACAGGGGAACAAGTGGAAGCCCAAGGCCAAGGCAGAGGAGGAGCAAGAGGTCGCCAAGGCAGCTGTGTCACGGCCAGCTCCTCTGAGGGCAGGGTTAGCATGGCAGAGATGTGGAAAACTTTTGTCAACACGCCACAGCTAACTGCACCACCACCTGATACGCAACGTGTTAGCAGGAGGCAACATTTCACTAACATGGTGGAACAGTACGTGTGCACACCCCTCCACGTACTGACTGATGGTTCGGCCCCATTCAACTTCTGGGTCTCTAAATTGTCCACGTGGCCAGAGCTAGCCTTTTATGCCTTGGAGGTGCTGGCCTGCCCGGCAGCCAGCGTTTTGTCTGAACGTGTATTCAGCACGGCAGGGGGCGTCATTACAGACAAACGCAGCCGCCTGTCTACAGCCAATGTGGACAAGCTGACGTTCATAAAAATGAACCAGGCATGGATCCCACAGGACCTGTCCGTCCCTTGTCCAGATTAGACATTAACTACCTCCCCATAACCATATATTATTGGACTCCAGGGCACTTCCTCATTCAATCCTATTTTTATTTTCATTTTACCATTATATTGCGATGCTACCCAAAGTTGAATGAACCTCTCCTCTGCCTGTGTGCTAGGCCTAAATATATGCCAATGGACTGTTGCAGTGGTGGCTGACATGAAGCCTGATTCTCTGCTATGACATGCAGACTAATTCTCTGCTGACATGAAGCCAGATTGTCTGTTACGGGACCTCTCTCCTCTGCCTGGGTGCTGGGCCTAAATTTATGACCATGGACTGTTGCAGTGGTGGCTGACGTGAAGCCTGATTCTCTGCTATGACATGCAGACTGATTCTCTGCTGACATGAAGCCAGATCGTCTGTTACGGGACCTCTCTGCTCTGCCTGTGTGCTAGGCCTAAATATATGCCAATGGACTGTTGCAGTGGTGGGTGACGTGAAGCCTCATTCTCTGCTATGACATGCAGACTGATTCTCTGCTGACATGAAGCCAGATTGTCTGTTACGGGACCTCTCTGCTCTGCCTGTGTGCTAGGCCTAAATATATGCCAATGGACTGTTGCAGTGGTGGGTGACGTGAAGCCTCATTCTCTGCTATGACATGCAGACTGATTCTCTGCTGTCATGAAGCCAGATTGTCTGTTACGGGACCTCTCTGCTCTGCCTGTGTGCTAGGCCTAAATATATGCCAATGGACTGTTGCAGTGGTGGGTGACGTGAAGCCTCATTCTCTGCTATGACATGCAGACTGATTCTCTGCTGACATGAAGCCAGATTGTCTGTTACGGGACCTCTCTGCTCTGCCTGTGTGCTAGGCCTAAATATATGCCAATGGACTGTTGCAGTGGTGGGTGACGTGAAGCCTCATTCTCTGCTATGACATGCAGACTGATTCTCTGCTGACATGAAGCCAGATTGTCTGTTACGGGACCTCTCTGCTCTGCCTGTGTGCTAGGCCTAAATATATGCCAATGGACTGTTGCAGTGGTGGGTGACGTGAAGCCTCATTCTCTGCTATGACATGCAGACTGATTCTCTGCTGACATGAAGCCAGATTGTCTGTTACGGGACCTCTCTGCTCTGCCTGTGTGCTAGGCCTAAATATATGCCAATGGACTGTTGCAGTGGTGGGTGACGTGAAGCCTCATTCTCTGCTATGACATGCAGACTGATTCTCTGCTGACATGAAGCCAGATTGTCTGTTACGGGACCTCTCTGCCTCTGCCTGTGTGCTAGGCCTAAATATATGCCAATGGACTGTTGCAGTGGTGGGTGACGTGAAGCCTCATTCTCTGCTATGACATGCAGACTGATTCTCTGCTGACATGAAGCCAGATTGTCTGTTACGGGACCTCTCTCCTCTGCCTGTGTGCTAGGGCCTAAATATATGCCAATGGACTGTTGCAGTGGTGGGTGACGTGAAGCCTCATTCTCTGCTATGACATGCAGACTGATTCTCTGCTGACATGAAGCCAGATTGTCTGTTACGGGACCTCTCTGCTCTGCCTGTGTGCTAGGCCTAAATATATGCCAATGGACTGTTGCAGTGGTGGGTGACGTGAAGCCTCATTCTCTGCTATGACATGCAGACTGATTCTCTGCTGACATGAAGCCAGATTCTCTGTTACGGGACCTCTCTCCTCTGCCTGGGTGCTGGGCCTAAATTATATGACAATGGACTGTTGCAGTGGTGGCTGACGTGAAGCCTGATTCTCTGCTATGACATGCAGACTGATTCTCTGCTGACATGAAGCCAGATTGTCTGTTACGGGACCTCTCTCCTCTGCCTGTGTGCTAGGGCCTAAATATATGCCAATGGACTGTTGCAGTGGTGGCTGACGTGAAGCCTCATTCTCTGCTATGACATGCAGACTGATTCTCTGCTGACATGAAGCCAGATTGTCTGTTACGGGACCTCTCTCCTCTGCCTGGGTGCTGGGCCTAAATTATGACAATGGACTGTTGCAGTGGTGGCTGACGTGAAGCCTGATTCTCTGCTATGACATGCAGACTGATTCTCTGCTGACATGAAGCCAGATTGTCTGTTACGGGACCTCTCTCCTCTGCCTGGGTGCTGGGCCTAAATATATGACAATGGACTGTTGCAGTGGTGGCTGACGTGAAGCCTGATTCTCTGCTATGACATGCAGACTGATTCTCTGCTGACATGAAGCCAGATTGTCTGTTACGGGACCTCTCTCCTCTGCCTGGTGTGCTGGGCCTAAATATATGCCAATGGACTGTTGCAGTGGTGGGTGACGTGAAGCCTCATTCTCTGCTATGACATGCAGACTGATTCTCTGCTGACATGAAGCCAGATTCTCTGTTACGGGACCTCTCTCCTCTGCCTGTGTGCTGGGCCTAAATATATGCCAATGGACTGTTGCAGTGGTGGCTGACGTGAAGCCTGATTCTCTGCTATGACATGCAGACTGATTCTCTGCTGACATGAAGCCAGATTCTCTGTTACGGGACCTCTCTCCTCTGCCTGTGGTGCTAGGCCTAAATATATGCCAATGGACTGTTGCAGTGGTGGCTGACGTGAAGCCTCATTCTCTGCTATGACATGCAGACTAATTCTCTGCTGACATGAAGACAGATTCTCTGTTACGGGACCTCTCTCCTCTGCCTGGGTGCTGGGCCTAAATATATGCCAATGGACTGTTGCAGTGGTGGCTGACGTGAAGCCTGCATTCTCTGCTATGACATGCAGACTAATTCTCTGCTGACATGAAGCCAGATTGTCTGTTACGGGACCTCTCTCCTCTGCCTGGGTGCTGGGCCTAAATATATGCCAATGGACTGTTGCAGTGGTGGCTGACGTGAAGCCTCATTCTCTGCTATGACATGCAGACTAATTCTCTGCTGTCATGAAGCCAGATTGTCTGTTACGGGACCTCTCTGCTCTGCCTGTGTGCTAGGCCTAAATATATGCCAATGGACTGTTGCAGTGGTGGGTGACGTGAAGCCTGATTCTCTGCTATGACATGCAGACTGATTCTCTGCTGACATGAAGCCAGATTGTCTGTTACGGGACCTCTCTGCTCTGCCTGTGTGCTAGGCCTAAATATATGCCAATGGACTGTTGCAGTGGTGGGTGACGTGAAGCCTCATTCTCTGCTATGACATGCAGACTGATTCTCTGCTGACATGAAGCCAGATTCTCTGTTACGGGACCTCTCTCCTCTGCCTGTGTGTGTGCTGGGCCTAAATATATGCCAATGGACTGTTGCAGTGGTGGCTGACGTGAAGCCTCATTCTCTGCTATGACATGCAGACTAATTCTCTGCTGACATGAAGACAGATTCTCTGTTACGGGACCTCCCTCCTCTGCCTGGGTGCTGGGCCTAAATATATGCCAATGGACTGTTGCAGTGGTGGCTGACGTGAAGCCTCATTCTCTGCTATGACATGCAGACTGATTCTCTGCTGACATGAAGCCAGATTCTCTGTTACGGGACCTCTCTCCTCTGCCTGTGTGTGTGCTGGGCCTAAATATATGCCAATGGACTGTTGCAGTGGTGGCTGACGTGAAGCCTCATTCTCTGCTATGACATGCAGACTGATTCTCTGCTGACATGAAGCCAGATTCTCTGTTACGGGACCTCTCTCCTCTGCCTGTGTGTGTGCTGGGCCTAAATATATGCCAATGGACTGTTGCAGTGGTGGCTGACGTGAAGCCTCATTCTCTGCTATGACATGCAGACTAATTCTCTGCTGACATGAAGACAGATTCTCTGTTACGGGACCTCCCTCCTCTGCCTGGGTGCTGGGCCTAAATATATGCCAATGGACTGTTGCAGTGGTGGCTGACGTGAAGCCTCATTCTCTGCTATGACATGCAGACTAATTCTCTGCTGACATGAAGACAGATTCTCTGTTACGGGACCTCTCTCCTCTGCCTGGGTGCCGGGGCCTAAATATCTGAGAATGGACTGTTCCAGTGGTGGGTGACGGGAAGCCAGATTCTCTGCTATGGAACCTCTCTCCAATTGATTTTGGTTAATTTTTATTTATTTAATTTTTATTTTAATTCATTTCCCTATCCACATTTGTTTGCAGGGGATTTACCTACATGTTGCTGCCTTTTGCAGCCCTCTAGCTCTTTCCTGGGCTGTTTTACAGCCTTTTTAGTGCCGAAAAGTTCGGGTCCCCATTGACTTCAATGGGGTTCGGGTTCGGGACGAAGTTCGGATCGGGTTCGGATCCCGAACCCGAACATTTCCGGGATGTTCGGCCGAACTTCTCGAACCCGAACATCCAGGTGTTCGCTCAACTCTAGTTATTTAGTGTCCGTCAAAGCACATTTTTTGTTCTGGGTTGAAGTACAATTCCCAATTTAGCAATTTCATAATTTAGTGGTTTCTGCTATATCAGAGCTATTTGAAATCTATCCCTAAAAGGGTATATAATATTCAAGGTGCACATTGGGTCATTCAGAATAACTTCACACACACCCGCTACTGTGTATTTCCAAGTCTAATTCTGTCACTAAACCCATACCTGTCACCCAGCGCCTAAATACTAGGCCTCAAATTTATATCCCGCTAAATCTCTCGTTACCGCTGTACTGTTGTTGCTGGGCAAGATATTTAGTGTCCGTCAAAGCACATTTTTTGTTCTGGGTTGAAATACAATTCCCAATTTAGCAATTTCATAATTTAGTGGTTTCTGCTATATCAGAGCTATTTGAAATCTATCCCTAAAAGGGTATATAATATTCAAGGTGCACATAGGGTCATTCAGAATAACTTCACACACACGCTTCTGTGCATTTCCAAGTCTAATTCTGTCACTAAATCCATACCGGTCACCCAGCGCCTAAATACTAGGCCTCAAATTTATATCCCGCTGAATTTGAATACAATACATTGGGCCAAATAATATATTTATTGTTGTGGTGAACCATAACAATGAGAAAAACATCTAGTAAGGGACGCGGACGTGGACATGGTCGTGGTGGTGTTAGTGGACCCTCTGGTGCTGGGAGAGGACGTGGCCGTTCTGCCACATCCACACGTCCTAGTGTACCAACTACCTCAGGTCCCAGTAGCCGCCAGAATTTACAGCGATATATGGTGGGGCCCAATGCCGTTCTAAGGATGGTAAGGCCTGAGCAGGTACAGGCATTAGTCAATTGGGTGGCCGACAGTGGATCCAGCACGTTCACATTATCTCCCACCCAGTCTTCTGCAGAAAGCGCACAGATGGCGCCTAAAAACCAACCCCATCAGTCTGTCACATCACCCCCATGCATACCAGGGAAACTGTCTCAGCCTCAAGTTATGCAGCAGTCTCTTATGCTGTTTGAAGACTCCGCTGGCAGGGTTTCCCAAGGGCATCCACCTAGCCCTTCCACAGCGGTGAAAGACATAGAATGCACTGACGCACAACCACTTATGTTTCCTGATGATGAGGACATGGGAATACCACCTCAGCATGTCTCTGATGATGACGAAACACAGGTGCCAACTGCTGCGTCTTTCTGCAGTGTGCAGACTGAACAGGAGGTCAGGGATCAAGACTGGGTGGAAGACGATGCAGGGGACGATGAGGTCCTAGACCCCACATGGAATGAAGGTCGTGCCACTGACTTTCACAGTTCGGAGGAAGAGGCAGTGGTGAGACCGAGCCAACAGCGTAGCAAAAGAGGGAGCAGTGGGCAAAAGCAGAACACCCGCCGCCAAGAGACTCCGCCTGCTACTGACCGCCGCCATCTGGGACCGAGCACCCCAAAGGCAGCTTCAAGGAGTTCCCTGGCATGGCACTTCTTCAAACAATGTGCTGACGACAAGACCCGAGTGGTTTGCACGCTGTGCCATCAGAGCCTGAAGCGAGGCATTAACGTTCTGAACCTGAGCACAACCTGCATGACCAGGCACCTGCATGCAAAGCATGAACTGCAGTGGAGTAAACACCTTAAAACCAAGGAAGTCACTCAGGCTCCCCCTGCTACCTCTTCTGCTGCTGCCGCCTCGGCCTATTCTGCTGCTGCCGCCTCAGCCTCTTCCTCCGCCTCTGGAGGAACGTTGGCACCTGCCGCCCAGCAAACAGGGGATGTACCACCACCACCACCACCACCACCTCCGTCACCAAGCGTCTCAACCATGTCACACGCCAGCGTTCAGCTCTCCATCTCACAAACATTTGATAGAAAGCGTAAATTCCCACCTAGCCACCCTCGATCCCTGGCCCTGAATGCCAGCATTTCTAAACTACTGGCCTATGAAATGCTGTCATTTAGGCTGGTGGACACAGACAGCTTCAAACAGCTCATGTCGCTTGCTGTCCCACAGTATGTTGTTCCCAGCCGGCACTACTTCTCCAAGAGAGCCGTGCCTTCCCTGCACAACCAAGTATCCGATAAAATCAAGTGTGCACTGCGCAACGCCATCTGTAGCAAGGTCCACCTAACCACAGATACGTGGACCAGTAAGCACGGCCAGGGACGCTATATCTCCCTAACTGCACACTGGGTAAATGTAGTGGCAGCTGGGCCCCAGGCGGAGAGCTGTTTGGCGCACGTCCTTCCGCCGCCAAGGATCGCAGGGCAACATTCTTTGCCTCCTGTTGCCACCTCCTCCTTCTCGGCTTCCTCCTCCTCTTCTTCCACCTGCTCATCCAGTCAGCCACACACCTTCACCACCAACTTCAGCACAGCCCGGGGTAAACGTCAGCAGGCCATTCTGAAACTCATATGTTTGGGGGACAGGCCCCACACCGCACAGGAGTTGTGGCGGGGTATAGAACAACAGACCGACGAGTGGTTGCTGCCGGTGAGCCTCAAGCCCGGCCTGGTGGTGTGTGATAATGGGCGAAATCTCGTTGCAGCTCTGGGACTAGCCAATTTGACGCACATCCCTTGCTTGGCGCATGTGCTGAATTTGGTGGTGCAGAAGTTCATTCACAACTACCCCGACATGTCAGAGCTGCTGCATAAAGTGCGGGCCGTCTGTTCGCGCTTCCGGCGTTCACATCCTGCTGCTGCTCGCCTGTCTGCGCTACAGCGTAACTTCGGCCTTCCCGCTCACCGCCTCATATGCGACGTGCCCACCAGGTGGAACTCCACCTTGCACATGCTGGACAGACTGTGCGAGCAGCAGCAGGCCATAGTGGAGTTTCAGCTGCAGCACGCACGGGTCAGTCGCACTACAGAACAGCACCACTTCACCACCAATGACTGGGCCTCCATGCGAGACCTGTGTGCCCTGTTGCGCTGTTTCGAGTACTCCACCAACATGGCCAGTGGCGATGACACCGTTATCAGCGTTACAATACCACTTCTATGTCTCCTTGAAAAAACACTTAGGGCGATGATGGAAGAGGAGGTGGCCCAGGAGGAGGAGGAGGAGGAGGAGGAAGAGGGGTCATTTTTAGCACTTTCAGGCCAGTCTCTTCGAAGTGACTCAGAGGGAGGTTTTTGGCAACAGCAGAGGCCAGGTACAAATGTGGCCAGCCAGGGCCCACTACTGGAGGACGAGGAGGACGAGGATGAGGAGGAGGTGGAGGAGGATGAGGATGAAGCATGGTCACAGCGGGGTGGCACCCAACGCAGCTCGGGTCCATCACTGGTGCGTGGCTGGGGGGAAAGGCAGGACGATGACGATACGCCTCCCACAGAGGACAGCTTGTCCTTACCCCTGGGCAGCCTGGCACACATGAGCGACTACATGCTGCAGTGCCTGCGCAACGACAGCAGAGTTGCCCACATTTTAACCTGTGCGGACTACTGGGTTGCCACCCTGCTGGATCCACGCTACAAAGACAATGTGCCCACCTTACTTCCTGCACTGGAGCGTGATAGGAAGATGCGCGAGTACAAGCGCACGTTGGTAGACGCGCTACTGAGAGCATTCCCAAATGTCACAGGGGAACAAGTGGAAGCCCAAGGCCAAGGCAGAGGAGGAGCAAGAGGTCGCCAAGGCAGCTGTGTCACGGCCAGCTCCTCTGAGGGCAGGGTTAGCATGGCAGAGATGTGGAAAACTTTTGTCAACACGCCACAGCTAACTGCACCACCACCTGATACGCAACATGTTAGCAGGAGGCAACATTTCACTAACATGGTGGAACAGTACGTGTGCACACCCCTCCACGTACTGACTGATGGTTCGGCCCCATTCAACTTCTGGGTCTCTAAATTGTCCACGTGGCCAGAGCTAGCCTTTTATGCCTTGGAGGTGCTGGCCTGCCCGGCAGCCAGCGTTTTGTCTGAACGTGTATTCAGCACGGCAGGGGGCGTCATTACAGACAAACGCAGCCGCCTGTCTACAGCCAATGTGGACAAGCTGACGTTCATAAAAATGAACCAGGCATGGATCCCACAGGACCTGTCCGTCCCTTGTCCAGATTAGACATTAACTACCTCCCCATAACCATATATTATTGGACTCCAGGGCACTTCCTCATTCAATCCTATTTTTATTTTCATTTTACCATTATATTGCGATGCTACCCAAAGTTGAATGAACCTCTCCTCTGCCTGTGTGCTAGGCCTAAATATATGCCAATGGACTGTTGCAGTGGTGGCTGACATGAAGCCTGATTCTCTGCTATGACATGCAGACTAATTCTCTGCTGACATGAAGCCAGATTGTCTGTTACGGGACCTCTCTCCTCTGCCTGGGTGCTGGGCCTAAATTTATGCCAATGGACTGTTGCAGTGGTGGCTGACGTGAAGCCTGATTCTCTGCTATGACATGCAGACTGATTCTCTGCTGTCATGAAGCCAGATTGTCTGTTACGGGACCTCTCTGCTCTCCCTGTGTGCTAGGCCTAAATATATGCCAATGGACTGTTGCAGTGGTGGGTGACGTGAAGCCTGATTCTCTGCTATGACATGCAGACTAATTCTCTGCTGACATGAAGACAGATTCTCTGTTACGGGACCTCCCTCCTCTGCCTGGGTGCTGGGCCTAAATATATGCCAATGGACTGTTGCAGTGGTGGCTGACGTGAAGCCTCATTCTCTGCTATGACATGCAGACTGATTCTCTGCTGACATGAAGCCAGATCGTCTGTTACGGGACCTCTCTGCTCTGCCTGTGTGCTAGGCCTAAATATATGCCAATGGACTGTTGCAGTGGTGGGTGACGTGAAGCCTGATTCTCTGCTATGACATGCAGACTGATTCTCTGCTGACATGAAGCCAGATTCTCTGTTACGGGACCTCTCTCCTCTGCCTGTGTGTGTGCTGGGCCTAAATATATGCCAATGGACTGTTGCAGTGGTGGCTGACGTGAAGCCTCATTCTCTGCTATGACATGCAGACTAATTCTCTGCTGACATGAAGACAGATTCTCTGTTACGGGACCTCCCTCCTCTGCCTGGGTGCTGGGCCTGAATATATGCCAATGGACTGTTGCAGTGGTGGCTGACGTGAAGCCTCATTCTCTGCTATGACATGCAGACTAATTCTCTGCTGACATGAAGACAGATTCTCTGTTACGGGACCTCTCTCCTCTGCCTGTGTGTGTGCTGGGCCTAAATATATGCCAATGGACTGTTGCAGTGGTGGCTGACGTGAAGCCTCATTCTCTGCTATGACATGCAGACTAATTCTCTGCTGACATGAAGACAGATTCTCTGTTACGGGACCTCCCTCCTCTGCCTGGGTGCTGGGCCTGAATATATGCCAATGGACTGTTGCAGTGGTGGGTGACGTGAAGCCTGATTCTCTGCTATGACATGCAGACTAATTCTCTGCTGACATGAAGACAGATTCTCTGTTACGGGACCTCCCTCCTCTGCCTGGGTGCTGGGCCTAAATATATGCCAATGGACTGTTGCAGTGGTGGCTGACGTGAAGCCTCATTCTCTGCTATGACATGCAGACTGATTCTCTGCTGACATGAAGCCAGATCGTCTGTTACGGGACCTCTCTGCTCTGCCTGTGTGCTAGGCCTAAATATATGCCAATGGACTGTTGCAGTGGTGGGTGACGTGAAGCCTGATTCTCTGCTATGACATGCAGACTGATTCTCTGCTGACATGAAGCCAGATTCTCTGTTACGGGACCTCTCTCCTCTGCCTGTGTGCGTGCTGGGCCTAAATATATGCCAATGGACTGTTGCAGTGGTGGCTGACGTGAAGCCTCATTCTCTGCTATGACATGCAGACTAATTCTCTGCTGACATGAAGACAGATTCTCTGTTACGGGACCTCCCTCCTCTGCCTGGGTGCTGGGCCTAAATATATGCCAATGGACTGTTGCAGTGGTGGGTGACGTGAAGCCTGATTCTCTGCTATGACATGCAGACTAATTCTCTGCTGACATGAAGCCAGATTGTCTGTTACGGGACCTCTCTCCTCTGCCTGTGTGTGTGCTGGGCCTAAATATATGCCAATGGACTGTTGCAGTGGTGGCTGACGTGAAGCCTCATTCTCTGCTATGACATGCAGACTAATTCTCTGCTGACATGAAGACAGATTCTCTGTTACGGGACCTCCCTCCTCTGCCTGGGTGCTGGGCCTGAATATATGCCAATGGACTGTTGCAGTGGTGGGTGACGTGAAGCCTGATTCTCTGCTATGACATGCAGACTAATTCTCTGCTGACATGAAGCCAGATTGTCTGTTACGGGACCTCTCTCCTCTGCCTGTGTGTGTGCTGGGCCTAAATATATGCCAATGGACTGTTGCAGTGGTGGCTGACGTGAAGCCTCATTCTCTGCTATGACATGCAGACTAATTCTCTGCTGACATGAAGCCAGATTGTCTGTTACGGGACCTCTCTCCTCTGCCTGTGTGTGTGCTGGGCCTAAATATATGCCAATGGACTGTTGCAGTGGTGGCTGACGTGAAGCCTCATTCTCTGCTATGACATGCAGACTAATTCTCTGCTGACATGAAGACAGATTCTCTGTTACGGGACCTCCCTCCTCTGCCTGGGTGCTGGGCCTAAATATATGCCAATGGACTGTTGCAGTGGTGGGTGACGTGAAGCCTCATTCTCTGCTATGACATGCAGACTAATTCTCTGCTGACATGAAGCCAGATTGTCTGTTACGGGACCTCTCTCCTCTGCCTGTGTGTGTGCTGGGCCTAAATATATGCCAATGGACTGTTGCAGTGGTGGCTGACGTGAAGCCTCATTCTCTGCTATGACATGCAGACTAATTCTCTGCTGACATGAAGCCAGATTGTCTGTTACGGGACCTCTCTCCTCTGCCTGTGTGTGTGCTGGGCCTAAATATATGCCAATGGACTGTTGCAGTGGTGGCTGACGTGAAGCCTCATTCTCTGCTATGACATGCAGACTAATTCTCTGCTGACATGAAGACAGATTCTCTGTTACGGGACCTCCCTCCTCTGCCTGGGTGCTGGGCCTAAATACATGCCAATGGACTGTTGCAGTGGTGGGTGACGTGAAGCCTCATTCTCTGCTATGACATGCAGACTAATTCTCTGCTGACATGAAGCCAGATTGTCTGTTACGGGACCTCTCTCCTCTGCCTGTGTGTGTGCTGGGCCTAAATATATGCCAATGGACTGTTGCAGTGGTGGCTGACGTGAAGCCTCATTCTCTGCTATGACATGCAGACTAATTCTCTGCTGACATGAAGCCAGATTGTCTGTTACGGGACCTCTCTCCTCTGCCTGTGTGTGTGCTGGGCCTAAATATATGCCAATGGACTGTTGCAGTGGTGGCTGACGTGAAGCCTCATTCTCTGCTATGACATGCAGACTAATTCTCTGCTGACATGAAGACAGATTCTCTGTTACGGGACCTCCCTCCTCTGCCTGGGTGCTGGGCCTAAATATATGCCAATGGACTGTTGCAGTGGTGGGTGACGTGAAGCCTCATTCTCTGCTATGACATGCAGACTAATTCTCTGCTGACATGAAGCCAGATTGTCTGTTACGGGACCTCTCTCCTCTGCCTGTGTGTGTGCTGGGCCTAAATATATGCCAATGGACTGTTGCAGTGGTGGCTGACGTGAAGCCTCATTCTCTGCTATGACATGCAGACTAATTCTCTGCTGACATGAAGACAGATTCTCTGTTACGGGACCTCCCTCCTCTGCCTGGGTGCTGGGCCTGAATATATGCCAATGGACTGTTGCAGTGGTGGGTGACGTGAAGCCTGATTCTCTGCTATGACATGCAGACTAATTCTCTGCTGACATGAAGCCAGATTGTCTGTTACGGGACCTCTCTCCTCTGCCTGTGTGTGTGCTGGGCCTAAATATATGCCAATGGACTGTTGCAGTGGTGGCTGACGTGAAGCCTCATTCTCTGCTATGACATGCAGACTAATTCTCTGCTGACATGAAGCCAGATTGTCTGTTACGGGACCTCTCTCCTCTGCCTGTGTGTGTGCTGGGCCTAAATATATGCCAATGGACTGTTGCAGTGGTGGCTGACGTGAAGCCTCATTCTCTGCTATGACATGCAGACTAATTCTCTGCTGACATGAAGACAGATTCTCTGTTACGGGACCTCCCTCCTCTGCCTGGGTGCTGGGCCTAAATATATGCCAATGGACTGTTGCAGTGGTGGCTGACGTGAAGCCTCATTCTCTGCTATGACATGCAGACTGATTCTCTGCTGACATGAAGCCAGATCGTCTGTTACGGGACCTCTCTGCTCTGCCTGTGTGCTAGGCCTAAATATATGCCAATGGACTGTTGCAGTGGTGGGTGACGTGAAGCCTCATTCTCTGCTATGACATGCAGACTGATTCTCTGCTGTCATGAAGACAGATTCTCTGTTACGGGACCTCCCTCCTCTGCCTGGGTGCTGGGCCTAAATATATGCCAATGGACTGTTGCAGTGGTGGCTGACGTGAAGCCTCATTCTCTGCTATGACATGCAGACTGATTCTCTGCTGACATGAAGACAGATTCTCTGTTACGGGACCTCTCTCCTCTGCCTGGGTGCCGGGGCCTAAATATCTGAGAATGGACTGTTCCAGTGGTGGGTGACGGGAAGCCAGATTCTCTGCTATGGAACCTCTCTCCAATTGATTTTGGTTAATTTTTATTTATTTAATTTTTATTTTAATTCATTTCCCTATCCACATTTGTTTGCAGGGGATTTACCTACATGTTGCTGCCTTTTGCAGCCCTCTAGCTCTTTCCTGGGCTGTTTTACAGCCTTTTTAGTGCCGAAAAGTTCGGGTCCCCATTGACTTCAATGGGGTTCGGGTTCGGGACGAAGTTCGGATCGGGTTCGGATCCCGAACCCGAACATTTCCGGGATGTTCGGCCGAACTTCTCGAACCCGAACATCCAGGTGTTCGCTCAACTCTACTTACTAGGTATTGATATGTGACATGGCTTTTTGATTCCCTATTAGCAGTATATTATTTATTATGTATTTGAATCAGGTTTAATAAAATGGGATGTATCATTAAAGGAACTTAGTCTACTCTTGTTTTTTGATAGTATCATTGAGATATAGAGTGTTTCAGTTAGCTGTATTAACTTTATATTTGGATCAATTTTGGTGATAATTCATAAATACGTTGTCAGTTTAGATTGGTTGATGAAAAAAAATTCTAAATTCTCTCCTGACTGGGATAAATGAGGAATATTATGCAGGATAAAGCATGTTGAAATTAAAGGTTGGCATAAAATGACTTATGCAGAAAAAATATTCTTTCTACCACATTCTCTTGTTATCAGTTTTATTCATATCTATGTCATAATTTAGTCATAAAGAATCAGAATTTCTTCTCACACATTATTTCACTTTATGTCACCCCAGTGAACTTAATTGCTCTCCCTGATATACTAATGACCACCAGAGACTACTAACAATCTGGCAGAAGCTCTAATAAGAAGGCTGATGCTTCCTCTGACAGACATCTACTGCTATTCCTTCAAGCTAGTGTCATTAATAATTCTGTATCCGAGAGTAACAGAGTAGGTTTTAAAAATCTTTTTACATGGTGATTGTAGCTTTAACATTGTATTACGTGATAAAAATATATCTCAACATCTTTAGGATAAAAAATATTTTTTTGTTTTATTTCTTGGCATTAAATTATATGAAAATCTTAAAGGTAACCCCTGTCCCAATTGACTATTAGAGCAAAAGGATGTCATAGAGCTTCTAAACTACTGCTCAACACTCCCTTTTGTCAGAGGTGAGAGCAGCTAACAAATACCAAATCTCACTAAGCCAGCCTGCCTCTATGTATTATAGCTCACACATCCATTTGGCCAGATGCATATTATTACCAGGTCCACTTATATCATCTGGAGATAATAACTGATCATCAGGCCAGCTTCAGTTTAAAGAGGACCTTTCATCAGGCTAGCTCTAGTCTAATTATCGCGAGAACTTGAGCTCATTCTCCCTGGCTAAGAGCGGGGCGCTCTGATTGGATGTGCTCACAGCCAGGGAGATAACCACTCCCAGGGAAAATACAAGTCTTGGCCTAGTATAACCGAGTCGCCTCATTCTAATATAAGGTGCCAAAATATACAGGGCCAACAGCGGACGAACGGGGGGTTCTTTAAATAAATAAAAAAGTGCCATGGCGTCATCCTATAAGGTAGGATAATAATTAGACTAGAGCTACCCTGATGTCATCTGTAGTTACTTCCAAACCAGGAGGTGCTTGGCTTACCATTGCGTAATTAGTATTAATTGTATAGAAGATGGAAGACAGTGTTACTGACAGCTAGGGATAAAATACATATAAGATAATGTTTTCTTTAGGTTCCAAAAGAGAAAGTAATCACTGAGAGCCAGATCTGGACTGTAGAGTAGATGGTTAAGCTCCATGAAGCTGGACTCCCTGATAGTATCTTGTGATTTGTGAGACTTGTGAGCTGCCGCATTGTTGTGAAGCAGCAAAACACCTACCGACAACTTCCCACTGCATTTTTCTTTGATTGCCTCTCTTAATACTTTCATTATTGAAACATAGGTGCCTCCAGTTTTTGTTGCGTTATGTAGCACGAATTCTAGTAATAAAACACCTTCTGTATCCCAAAAAACTGTTGCCATGATCTTTCTGGCAGTTTGTGACCCATGTACTTCCATTGCATGGACTCTTGTTTGGTTTCAGGATTATGGTGGTGCACCCATGTTTCATCACCTGTAATAATAATAATGGAGAATTTTCTTGGGTAAATGGCTGGAGAGAAGTTCTTTGCTCAGGCGTCAACATTTGTGGCACTCACTAGGAACTGTCCTTTGACATCATCAAAACTTGATGAATGACACTGGAAATTGTGCCAACTGAAATGCATAATTCTTGAGCTATAAAACTGACTTTGACAAAATCTTGGCCTTCACTTTACTGCATATTTCCTCTCAAGATGCTTCAGATTGCCCTGAACGGGGGACATTGTCAATTGATTCCCTACACCATTTAAACTGCTTTGCCCAAAACTTTACTTGGTAGTAGGTAGCAATCATCCTTTCATGGATTTCTTTAGGCTATTCTTCCTTGAAGCTCTGTATCCCTCACTTTCATTGTAGACCCACACTGTACTGCACTTGCCATCCTTTCATTTCCAGTGCTTTCATGAGACTGAACTGCTACTGTGTGTGTTGCATGCCCAGACATGTCTCAACCTGCACAGATAAGCTCATCTCTAAGGCCCCTTTCACACGAGCATTACAAATTCTCTCAGGATGTGTTCAGTGAAACTCGCTGATTTCACAAGCAAGTTCAGTCAGTTTTATCTGCAATTGCATTCAGTGTTTCAGTTTTTACAAACAACATCTCCTAGCAACCATCAGCGAAAAACTCATTGCATTTGGAGTGCATCCAGGTCATTTCTGGATGCAATGCTTCTTTCAATGAAACCCCATTCACTTCTATAGGGCCTGGGCTGCATAAATAATGCAGAATATAGAACATGCTGCGATGAGAAAACAACGCTCATGTGCAGAGACACATTACAATGAATGGGTCAGTATTCAATGTGGATGCTATGTGTTCACGTCACGCATGCCCGCACGGAAAACTCGTTTGTGTGAAAGGGGCCTAACATTGATAGAATGCTGGGGTAGATATGTTATTGAACACCCCTTGTATATACACACTAGATATGAGCAAATCAATTTTAAACAAATATTATTTACTGGAAAGTTCTCCCAAAATTTGGATTCTAGCAAATCCGGTATTTTTGCAATTAGTTTCAGATATATTGTTTATAATGGTGTAACAGTACTACAGGTTGAAAGACAAAGGAGAGCATCAGCCACCAAATTTAAATATTCTGACAGTGCAGTGTGTTTTTTAAACAGGGAGTTTGTTACCAATAAAAAGGAAAAATCTCCAGCTCTTCTAAAACATTTCTTTTTTTTCCTGGTTTATGTTGTCATCCTGTGGCCAGTCTGGGTTTTCTTCGTGCACTTCTCCTATGGTGAGCTAAACTCCCTCTATATTTCCAGTTTGTTACATATGGCTACCATGTGTTTGCCAATAGCTATATATGTTGCTATGACTTTGGTGTCTTGACATTAAAGACCTTTAAAGGGGTTAGATACAGTCATAGACCACAGAGTGGCATATGACACTTTCTAGGGTAACTGGGGCATTTCCAATTAGGGCCAAATTTATTAATTTCAGGAAATTTGCTTGTCTCTAATACAGACCATTTTATACACCATAGAAAAAATTCAGCTAGTGACAATTTCTACAGTAGGTCCCACAACACAGCAGAAAAAAAATACTTAGCAAGATTAAACTTTAATTAAAACTTTTTAAATTTAAAGAAATTTGCTCATTTCTAGGTCCTAATAATCAGATAGAAATGGGGTCTTGATGAGACCATCACTTTAAATACAACAAACACATGTACAAACCGGATTCCAAAAAAGTTGGGACACTAAACAAATTGTGAATAAAAACTGAATGCAATGATGTGGAGATGGCAAATGTCAATATTTTATTTTAGAGCGTAGATGACAGATCAAACGTTTAATCCGAGTAAATGTTTCATTTTAAAGGAAAAATATGTTGATTCAAATTTTCACAGTGTCAACAAATCCCCAAAAAGTTGGGACAAGTAGCAATAAGAGGCTGGAAAAAGTAAATTTGAGCATAACGAAGAACTGGAAGACCAATTAAGGTCAATTTGCAACATGATTGGGTATAAAAAGAGCTTCTCAGAGTGGCAGTGTCTCTCAGAAGCCAAGATGGGTAAAGGATCACAAATTCCCACAATGTTGCGCAGAAAGATAGTGGAGCAATATCAGAAAGGTGTTACCCAGCGAAAAATTGCAAAGACTTTGCATCTATCATCATCAACTGTGCATAACATCATCCGAAGATTCAGAGAATCTGGAACAATCTCTGTGCGTAAGGGTCAAGGCCGTAAAACCATACTAGATGCCCGTGATCTCCGGGCCCTTAAACGATACTGCACCACAAACAGGAATGCTACTGTAAAGGAAATCACAGAATGGGCTCAGGAATACTTCCAGAAACCATTGTCAGTGAACACAATCCACCGTGCCATCCGCCGTTGCCAGCTGACACTCTACAGTGCAAAGAAGAAGCCATTTCTAAGCAAGATCCACAAGCTCAGGCGTTTTCACTGGGCCAGGGATCATTTAAAATGGAGTGTGGCAAAATGGAAATCTGGGACGCCATGTCATCCGCACCAAAGAGGACAAGGACTACCAAAGTTGTTATCAACGCTCAGTTCAGAAGCCTGCATCTCTGATGGTATGGGGTTGCATGAATGCGTGTGGCATGGGCAGCTTGCATGTCTGTAAAGGCACCATCAATGCTGAAAAATATATTCAGGTTCTAGAACAACATATGTTCCCATCCAGACGTCATCTCTTTCAGGGAAGACCCTGCATTTTTCAACAAGATAATGCCAGACCACATTCTGCATCAATAACAACATCATAGCTGCGTAGGAGAAGGATCCGGGTACTGAAATGGCCAGTCTGCAGTCCAGATCTTTCACCTACTGAGAACATTTGGCGCATCATAAAGAGGAAGGTGCAACAAAGAAGGCCCAAGACGATTGAACAGTTAGAGGCCTGTATTAGACAAGAATGGGAGAGCATTCCTATTTCTAAACTTGAGAAACTGGTCTCCTCGGTCCCCAGACGTCTGTTGAGTGTTGTAAGAAGAAGGGGAGATGCCACACAGTGGTGAAAATGGCCTTGTCCCAACTTTTTGGGGATTTGTTGACACCATGAAATTCTGATTCAACATATTTTCCCTTAAAATGGTACATTTTCTCAGTTTAAACTTTTGTTCCGTGATTTATGTTCTATTCTGAATAAAATATTAGAAGTTGGCACCTCCACATCATTGCATTCAGTTTTTATTCACGATTTGTATAGTGTCCCAACTTTTTTGGAATCCGGTTTGTATTATGATTGGCTATATTCAGGACGTAATGTAACAACGGCAGTTGGCAGCCGCCAGTGTGCAGCACATCCTGCTATGTACCTCAGTCGAAGTGCACACAAAGCTCCTCGTCCCTGCTGCAGGCTCCGGACCCGCTTTACTGCACTGTCTCAGGCGTCGATAGCTTCAGTTGCACCTTGTAGGAGCCGCACGCATCCTGTTTCTTTAAGGGTTCGTGCACGCTCCTGATTCCACCTTCTCTCCAATTCCAGCCTGGCACCACCTTTATAAAGGTGCTTCCCCTTTCCTGTGATGCCTGAGCAATATTGTAGTTTTCTACATTGAAGGTTCCAGCTCGTAGTTCCTGTTGTTATCCTGCTTCCGACCTTAGCCTGAATCCTGACTTTGTCTCTGCCTGATCCTCCTGTACTTCGCTGCCCTGAAGTCTATGATTCGGATTGTCGACCACACCTCTGTCTGCTGTTCAGCTTGTTACACCTGCTGCACCTGAGCTATTCAGCTCTGCTGTTCTAACAGCTCCAGCTCTGCTTAATCACTAACTCAGCTCTGCTTCATCTGACTCTGCTGCTGCGCTTCTTCCATCCAGCGACAGCTCATTCCACCTGCCTGTATCCCCAGCAGCGATGGTGTGTTTGCAAGTGAACACATGCGGGTTGCCATCTTTAGTAAGGTAGACTCACCCGTCCGGCGATGCACAGGTAAGCCTTTACCTGTGCCTGTGCAGAGAGCCGATCTGAAATCAAATGCAGTGACCAGGAGCAGGCAGTTCCGACAACAGCCTTCGGCGGCCTTCATCGGGCTGTTCTTGGAACTGCCTGCTCCCAGTGACTACATTTGATTTCAAACCGGCTCCCGGCACAGGCATAGGTATGGACTTACCTGTGTATCGCCGGACAGGTGAGTCTACCTTACTAAAGATGGCTGCCCGCATGTATTCGCTGGCGAACACTGCGAACTGACCATCACTGATCCCTAGTGCTTGCACTGGGCTGTTCTGGTCTGCTCGGCCAGCTGCCACTTAACTGGGGCCACTCTTGCGGTAGCGACCTGGTGTCTACCCTGCAGTTAAGACCATCTTGGAGCGGGATAAAGGGTGAAGACCAGGTGAACTCTTAGATTCTGCTCCCAAGTTTGGCCCAAAGCCAAACTGGCAAGTGGCACAGCGGGTCAACACTGGAGCGTTACACTATTCCATTCCTTGACACATCAAGCAGTTTCGTCTTGAAATTTGTAGCATCCAATAAAACCAGCAAACCACCACTGAATGTAATGGTTGCCATTTAATGCTTCTTTTTCCTACACAATACTAACTTGCAGTTGATCACAGGGGTTCCATGAAAGACTTTTGAACCAGACAACACAGCTATTAGTTGTGTTGCCCTTTGAATACTGCATGCAAAATAATTTATTGTTGTCCAAATATTAGGTTATGTTTGCACAGAGCAATTTTTACGCCAGTGAGATGAACTTCTCAATAATGAATTAACTGGCATTTGTCCAGAGATTTGCTTTTACAGTACAGAAATATTTCCCAATTCTAATAAACTAGAACCTTGTGATAATTGGTTTTCCCCTTTTCGCGTATTACCTTTCCATCAATCAAAGTGATTAGGTTGGAAAATGTTAACTTAGGTCAGGTTATTATTGGATCTGATAGATCTGATCATTATGACTATTTCCAAGAAGCAATAATTGCTAGAATCTCATATAATCAGGTGAAACATAGTCACAATTGCCAAGAAAAGTCTTGCTTTACTGCTCACTTTTTCCTCTACTCATTACATTAAAACTTAGTGGTTTTAAGGGTTTATACACACACTTGTATTACAGCTCCATACAAGCTTTGAGTTCTGCAGAGTATAGTACAAAGCTCCATGAGGTCTATGACCAACCCGCCCGCAAAAAAAATAAATAAATAAATGCTTAGATACCATAATCCATACTCTCATAATCCCATTTTGCCTTTATGAAAAGAAAGTATAATTACATGCCCTTTCCTGTATTAAAATCACAAAAGAAAAAACACAAAAGAAAATGAAACAAGCACCTCCAAAATATATAGGAAAAAAAAAAGGAATACCAGTGCACGCCACCTTGGCTGCAATACAATGCATAAAACTATAGGTAGCTGCACACTGCTTAATGCACAAATACATAGGTGAACGGTGAATACATGAACTTGTAAACTGCATTACTGAAATTCTTACTATATGAGAAGTAGAAGCTCTTTGTGCATATTTTTGATCAAGGATAGATGGACCTACTTTAACAGTCATGCCTTTCCTGGGCTTTTGGCCTACAAGTTTCAGGGCAAAGTAGGATCCAGCTATAAGGTACTTTGATTAAAAGCACTAGGTAGATGGGGGGAGTGCAAGGGTCACAGGGGACACTACTCCCCCACATATACAATACAAAAGAAAATTAAACCAGCACCCATACCAAAATATATACATAAAAAAGGCACATGCTCATTCATCTTGTCATACTATTGCTGCAGGTGGGCTACTTTTTCGTGGCCCAGCCTGTATATATATATACAGTACAGACCAAAAGTTTGGACACACCTTCTCATTCAAAGAGTTTTCTTTATTTTCATGACTATGAAAATTGTAGATTCACACTGAAGGCATCAAAACTATGAATTAACACATGTGGAATTATATACATAACAAAAAAGTGTGAAACAACTGAAAATATGTCATATTCTAGGTTCTTCAAAGTAGCCACCTTTTGCTTTGATTACTGCTTTGCACACTCTTGGCATTCTCTTGTTGATATAAAATAAAGAATTTATATTATATATATATATATATATATATATATATATATATATATATAACTCAAAGACTACTCAAAGTCTATAGACACCTTTGGGTCTTTTTTTATTATTGCATTTTACAAATTCTGGTCTAAAATCATGTTTTCAATTGGTCATTATTAAACATTTCCAACAGTTTTTTATGATACAGTTTTCATTTTAAAGCGTCCGTATCCTTTAACTCTTTCCCGACATGTGGCGTAAATGTATGCAACGTTCATGTATGGCACTCTGATCTGGCGAGTGCAGGAGCTGCGGTTATGCTGTGGTCAATGCTGACCGCATTATGTACAGGGTTTGCGGAGGGAGGGGACCCTCTCCGACCTCATTGGGTCCCAGTGATGCAGTCACGGGGACCCAATAACTGGAATGGCTTGCCTCCTCCTGGGTCTTTTTCTCCTTATCAAAATTAAAAATTTGCGGTTAAAGCAATATTTTATTGGAATATATAAAAAATAAAAAATAAATAAATAAAAATATATATATTTTTTTTATTATTTCACAGCCAAGTCTTTCTAAATTATGAATATGGAATAGAACCGGCACTCAGAACTATAGGAATTCACGTGGGACCGAGATATATGGTTAAACATTTTATTAAACAATATACCCTGTGAACACTGGGTTAGGATACTTATAAAATGTCACAATAAAAAAACAATAAAACATCTATTTGAACACACTGCCCATATACTTTTCTATGCCAGGGAAAGCTGCATCCGTATCTTCCCCAATGGGTCCGACTCGTTGGATCGCAGCTGTCTGTGGCAAAGCAAATCAGGGCTAATTGTATTCCAATGCGGTATACAAATAACAATTAGTCCGTGCATGCAAATCAAATGTAAACTATAAAATATAAATGCACTGTATGAAGGATGTCGCAATGCTAACGCAAATACTGGCTTGTTCTGGTATTTTTTCTTATAGTGTCGAGATTGTCCATCCGCTATAATTGTCTCGAAATATCGAGTGTGCTGGATGTTGTTTCAATTGTCCAGCAGGTCTGTGTAGCACATTTATTTGTATCGTTTTTGCTGTGCAACAATATGGTGCAACTCCACTTGTCTCAGAATTGTTTGTACTCACTGTGGTCTCAATGAAGCCATTCTGCGGGAGGGTTACTGCCGTGGCGTCCCACGCTTCCACCTTTCTCCGCTGTAGCTGTGATGTTTCCGGTTCTGTCCAAGTCTCGTCTCTGGTCTCGCGACGGACCTGTCTCAACAGCTTGATTTTCGTGAGGTAGACTCACCCGTCCGGCGATGCACAGGTAAGCCTTTACCTGTGCCTGTGCCGAGAGCCGATCTGAAATCAAATGCAGTGACCAGGAGCAGGCAGTTCAGACAACAGCCTTCGGCGGCCTTCATCGGGCTGTTCTTGGAACTGCCTGCTCCCAGTGACTATATTTGATTTCAAACCGGCTCCCGGCACAGGCACAGGTATGGACTTACCTGTGTATCGCCGGACAGGTGAGTCTACCTTACTAAAGATGGCTGCCTGCATGTTGAGACAGGTCCGTCGCGAGACCAGAGACGAGACTTGGACAGAACCGGAAACATCACAGCTACAGCGGAGAAAGGTGGAAGCGTGGGACGCCACGGCAGTAACCCTCCCGCGGAATGGCTTCATTGAGACCACAGTGAGTACAAACAATTCTGAGACAAGTGGAGTTGCACCATATTGTTGCACAGCAAAAACGATACAAATAAGTGTGCTACACAGACCTGCTGGACAATTGAAACAACATCCAGCACACTCGAGACAATTATAGCGGATGGACAATCTCGACACTATAAGAAAAAATACCAGAACAAGCCAGTATTTGCGTTAGCATTGCGACATCCTTCATACAGTGTATTTATATTTTATAGTTTACATTTGATTTGCATGCACGAACTAATTGTTATTTGTATACCGCATTGGAATACAATTAGCCCTGATTTGCTTTGCCACAGACAGCTGCGATCCAACGAGTCGGACCCATTGGGGAAGATACGGATGCAGCTTTCCCTGGCATAGAAAAGTATATGGGCAGTGTGTTCAAATAGATGTTTTATTGTTTTTTATTGTGACATTTTCTAAGTATCCTAACCCAGTGTTCACAGGGTATATTGTTTAATAAAATTTTTAACCATATATCTCGGTCCCACGTGAATTCCTATAGTTCTGAGTGCCGGTTCTATTCCATATTCATATATCAATTAGAACTAGGGGTGTTTCTTTGAACCTGTGCACCGATCGTGATAAACCTGAGTGAGCCACCTGCTTAGTATTCACTATTCAACAGATCTTTCTAAATTATGTAAAATTCCCATGGGGTCAAAGTGCTCACTACACCCCTTTCTAAATTCTTTCAGGGGTGTAATTTCCAAAATGAGGTGACTTTTTGGGGGTTTCCACTGTAGGGGAAACTCGGGGTCTCTTCAAATACAACATGGTGCCCAAAAACCATTTCCACAGAATCTGCCCTCCTTTCCTTCTGACCACTGCCATGTGCACATAGAGCAGTTTATGACCACATATGGGGTGCTTCTGTAAACTGCAGAATCAGGGTAATAAATATTGAGGTTTATTATGCTGTTACCCCTTGCAGTGCAAAAAATGACATTTTGAAATTTTACCTCCATTTTCATATAACTGCTTTGGAATACCTCAAGGGTTAACAAAGTTTGTAAAAACAGTTTTTATAAGTTTGAGGGGTGAAGTTTCTAAAATGGGGTAATTTATGTATTTTTTTTTCTATTAAGTAAGCCCCTCAAAATTCCCTTATAAATAAATTTGTGCTTAAAAAACAGTCTTGAAAATTTTCTTGAAAATGTGACAAATTGCTTCTAAAATTCTAAGCCTTCTAACGTCCTATAAAAATAAAATGACATTTACAAAATGGAGTCAACATATAGTACTTATGGGCAGTGTTGAGCGTGAATATTTGAATAGCGAATTTTAATCGCAAATATCGGCACTTCGAGAATTTGAAAATATTTACAATATAGTGCTAAATATTCGTAAAATCGATATTAATATATACATTTTTTTAACACAGTACACATTACGTGATCATCCCTTCCTTCTTCTAGCTTGTGGGCTAATGAGAAGGCTTTGTCACAGCTTAGCAACATCCCTAGCAACCAATAGAAGTTGCCTACCCCTTACTATTGCCGAAAGTTTGCAAGCGCAAATATATTGGAGCACTCTATCTGCATATAAAGCTATTCTAATGTTCTGCTGTGCCAACCATTTTCTCTAGTCTCAGAAAATTTCTAGCAGCTTGCAAAAGTGACCCACACTGAATTTGCGAATATATGATGAATATTCTACAAAATATTTGCTAAATATCGCAAATTTGAATATTCCCCCTGCCGCTCATCACTACTTATGGGGAATGTTGAATGATAACTATTTTATGAGGTATTGTGTAAAATAGAGACAGCACTAGAGACAGCACTTTGAGATGGCACTATTGTTTCACCTCTTTTGGCATCACGCAAAGAAGCATAACCATACTGTATTAAAGGCCCTCTGATGTTTACAAAAGGTGCTCAGCCTCCCAGGCAAAAAGAGTCCATAAACATGTACAATATAGATCAGAAATGAGAGGCAGCATTCACCAACTTCTTCCGAAAACTTCTCCTTTAATGTATCCATGATAAAACATGTGTTACATGGCGGGGAATGAGGGCGGATGGCTTATAACATGTATAAGCACAGTGGGGAAATTAAATTACTTTGGGAAAAGGATCCCCATGGTTGATAGAGCATGTTAAGATGGTACATGGGGGTGATGTAAATGAACTTAGCTTCTCAGGGATAGAAATGATCCCTTGCCCTCCTCAGGTGAAGCAAGGTGTATTATCTTCTCAGGAGCGATGGGCCCACTGGGCCTAAATGAGAAAAATGACTTGAGTGTATTTAGATGATACCAGAATATGTGCTTTTTTGCTGATTTCCTTTTGTAGTGGTATTTATGTATGTTGTAAATAAAAGTTGCCCTCTGGGAGCATCCATAGTTGCCATGGCGAATCCGGATCAGGGCATAGGAAGAGAGATGCAGTGCATCATGACGTAATGGCATGAGGAAGCGCAGAAGCGCGAAACGGCAGTCACCGTTTACCTGTGCCTGTGGATGTCGTAAGCCGTCCGCCCTCATTCCCCGCCATGTACCACATGTTTTATCGTAGATAAAATATAGGAGAAGTTTTCGGAAGATGTTGGTGAGTCCCACCTATTATTTCTGATCTATGTTGCACATTTTATGTGGTATTACCTTCTGTTTTAAAAGTAGAGAAATTCTAATTTAGAAAATTCTGATTTTGTTTTCAAAATTTTCTGTAAATTTTATTTTTTTAAATAAAATAAAAAATATATTAATATGAAAGCTTGCCTGGGGTAGAAGGGGTTAAGTGACACTTTATATGCTTCTTCAGGACCAGCCTATTTTGGGCCTGATGGCTGAACCAATTTTGCTTCATATGTCTCTGTGGCTTCACATTTGTACATGATCATTGAAAGTAAAACATTTTGAAACCTGAAACTCACTTTACATACCAAACATTGGAGTAGGTTTTACTAATACTTAGACATCGTACTTAAATGTGTTATCAAGTTATAAACCACCTGTTAGATTGCAAAATTATGTGCCTAAATTTTGGTGCATCTAAATTCACGTCCTTTCTCCCCCTCTTTTTGGCTGAGATAAAAAATCAACAACAGTTAATAAATGTGGTGCATGGCTTGTGCATTATAATTCTGACTCAGTATGAGACAGAATTCTAGCACATTTGCGATAGTAAATGTACCCCATTGTGTAGAACATGCTGATATTCATGTAATTTAGAACTATACAATACATATCAAGTCAGGTATTGTGTCCAAATAACTGTACTTACAGTACTGTTCTAAGAAAGTTCTATACTACTGACCAACATAGGCACAACCATTCATAAACATTAGTTATTATAACATCAGTAATTTAGAATTTCTGACATTCTATATTTCAGATGAATCATTAGATAATTCTGTACATTTGGTGTGAGGTGAACCATCTTGTGCGATATCTATTATAAGAACATTTTACGTACTGTGAATATTGTATCCTAGAAACACAGGTTCTCTTCAAATTAAGCAAGCTCGCTGTGTCGACATTCACTGATGGATTCATACTTGCAGGAGCTTTACACTACAATACACTTCAATTTATTTACAGTATACACCCAGTAACCTTTTAAAACTCATTTACATTTGAGAATTTTTCACTTTTTTAATATACATAAGCTAAACCCTAATTTTGAATTGCTTTCAACAGCAAGCTAGTTTTAAATACGTTGAATATATTTATTTTTAAATATGTTTATTAATCTTTAAAAAACTTTTTGAAGTTTATTCAAATGTTTAACATAACTTGATATACTTTTTGCACTGACTGCACCGCTTACCACTGTTGTCACATATTGATGACAGGTTATCTGGTACCATGTGACATCTGTAAACTGGCCATAGTGGTGAGCTGGCAGGCTCGTCCATAATGTCTTGCCATCAGCCTCAGCAATTCAGGATGGACAGACATGTGTAATAGGCACTATAATCCCAAGCAAGAAAATGTTGTCATTCTGAGCTTGTATATTGATGTGGAAGAATGCCTCTGCCAAGGGTAAAGCAAGGAAAGACAGCGTAGATACACAAACAATACAGAACAACAACATCAGAAAATGGATAGGAACTGTCTGAATAACTAGGTATACTCATTAGAGAAGAGCGAAGTTCTGAAAATTTTATTCAGAATTTTACCCAAAAATTTATTTTGCCACGAAGCACATTTCTTTGCATTCAGCGGGCGCAATGAAAGCACATTGTGACTTTCAGCTGTTAATCTGTTAAAAAAAAAAAATACTCACCTCATCCATTTGATAGTATAGAGGCGCTGTGGCCATCTTTATTGAAGATCCCCAACGTTGTGACATCATATGTCACTGCGTACGATTTCACGCTGGAACTTCGATCAAGATGGCTGCAGAGCCCTCTACACGATCAAATCGATGAGGTCAGTTTGATTTCCCCCTTCCATTTCTGTGAAAATTGTTACTACGAAGCACAAGAAAATTTGGCTTTGTGGCAAATCAAATTTTCCTTGCATTTCGGATCAAAGTCCACTTCAGATACTTCGATTCGCTCAGCACTAATACTTATACCCAGTGTGTGCCATTTCTCCATTAAACATCCTGTTTGCTGACCCCATGAACATTGTGGTCAGCAGATTGAAACAATGGTCAGAATTGTTCCACATTGCTATTGTGTACTATCTTGTCCAGCCTTCAGTTTATTGTCAAAGAGACTATTCGGAGCAGCAGGTGGTGTCACACAGAAGTGGACCAAATTGTTCTCCAAGTATAGAACACATACTATAGACTCATTAATAGATGCCAATGAATATATCTGCCATTACTGACAGTGGCTCTCTATCACCAGCCAAATGATGTCCCTGCTGCTGTCTGTCCATCATATTCCATACTGTTCTACTGTGCTTACACAATCATTTCTCTTCTGCCTTGTCTGTGTTTTCACACTGTGCTGCTGCCAATGCTACTGCCACTGCTACTACCCATACATAGCTGCACATCTTCTGCCTTGTCTGTCAGTTTCCATACTGTACTACTGCAATTGCTACTACTGCCACTACAACTACCCCTGCACGGCCACACATCTCCTTTGTCTGTCAGATTCAATACTACTGCTGCTGCTGCTTGATCAGAACAAGCCATTGTTGTTATTTATTAATTTTTTTTGTCAATTCTCTTACTATTTTTATAAAGGCAAATATTTTTCAGAAACAAGAATATAATAACATATACATGTGACAGCAAATTTTCCATATGAGCCCCAAGGGGTCTGAGACAAAGCAGAAAACCAAAAGGGAAGACTGCTCCCCATGAGGCCCCGGAGGAGTATATAAAATAATATTTTCCGTTAATGATAGTTTACTGATGCACATAACAATAGTGCGCGTTTCAGGATTGAACATTTCTTTAATGAACGCTTTATGAAAGCTGGAAAGTGCGGGAAATAGTCCCATAATACCTGAGCGACCTTAACCCCTTCTCATGCATCTGAAAGATAGGATTGTACTTCTACTCCAGTGGAGAAGGTTAGCCAAGGTGTCCAGACCTTGCGATACCTGGAATGTGGTGGAGCTGAGCTCATCAAGTATGGTGACCTGCACAACCCTGAAAATCCAAAGAGAAATAGAGGGAGTGGCCAGCTGTTTCTAGTACAAAGGAATTATAGTGTAACGGGGTGCCGAAGGCGCACTCGGTCTCCCATCAGCCGCAGACCTGCTGCTTAGCTTCGGGAGTGTGGATCTGTGTTTGACCTAGTTCCCAGGGCGGCTTTGCTAGCTGGGAGGCTCCCTGCTCCTAGGTCTGCTTTAAGCGCCGAGCTGATCACTCAGTGCTCGACTGGTCGGTCTGTCGGTCATGTGACGCTGGCCACGTCATATGACCCTCACTCCCGACTATAAATACAGGCAGCCTGCTGGCCACAGGTTGCCTGTTAATTTAGGTTCCTGGCAGTTGTTGGATACCTGTGTACTTACCTGATCCTGTTCCCTGACGATCCTTTGCCTGCTCCTCCTGTACTGCGCATCCTTCCTGGTATATTGACCTCGGCTTCCTCCTGACTATTCTTTGTGGACTCCTTTGGTACTTCTCGACTCTCCTGGTATTTATGACCCCGGCTTCTCCTGACCTTTCTTTGCTTATCCCTCTGTACTGCGTTGTACTCTTGGTTTTTACCCGGTCCGTTCACTATCCGTTATTTGTCTTGTCTGTCCTTCCCGCACTTATTCGAAGTTAGGGACTGCCGTCCAGTTGTCCCCTGTCATCAGGACTTATAGAAACATAGAATGTGTCGGCAGATAAGAACCATTCAGCCCATCTAGTCTGCCCAATATACTAAATACTATGGATAGCCCCTGGCCCTATCTTATATGAAGGATGGCCTTATGCCTATCCCATGCATGCTTAAACTCCCCCACTGTATTTGCAGCTACCACTTCTGCAGGAAGGCTATTCCATGCATCCACTACTCTCTCAGTAAAGTAATACTTCCTGATATTACTTTTAAACCTTTGCCCCTCTAATTTAAAACCTTTGCCCCTCTTGTAGCAGTTTTTCTTCTTTTAAATATTCTTTCCTCTTTTACCTTGTTGATTCCCTTTATGTATTTAAAAGTTTCTATCATATCCCCTCTGTCTCGTCTTTCTTCCAAGCTATACATGTTAAGGTCCTTTAATCTTTCCTGGTAAGTTTTATCCTGCAATCCAGGTACTAGTTTAGTAGCTCTTCTCTGAACTCTCTCCAAAGTATCAATATCCTTCTGGAGATATGGTCTCCAGTACTGAGCACAATACTCCAAATGAGGTCTCACTAGTGCTCTGTAGAGCGGCATGAGCACCTCCCTCTTTCTACTGGTAATTCCTCTCCCTATCGGAGTCTCAGTTTAATCGCTGGGGCTCCGATCGATAACCATGGCAACCAGGACGCTACTGCCGTCCCGGTTGCCATGGTTACTTAGCAATTTGTAGAAGCATGATACTTACCTGCAAGCTGCGATGTCTGTGTCCGGCCGGGTGCTCCTCCTACTGGTAAGTGACAGGTCTGTGCGGCGCATTGCTTAATGATCTGTCACTTACCAGTAGGAGGAGCTCCCGGCCGGTCACAGACATCGCAGCTCGCAGGTAAGTATAATGCTTCTACAAATTGCTAAGTAACCATGGCAACCGGGACTGCAGTAGCATCCTGGTTGCCATGGTTACCGATCGGAGCCCCAGCGATTAAACTGGAACTCCGATCGGTACTCTCCGCTGCCACCAATGATAGGGGGGAGATTTCAATTAGGAGGGAGAGGGAGGGGGGGCCCACTGGCCACCAATGAATCTACAGTACTACAGGGAAGGGGGGTGCCCACTGGCCACCAATGAATCTACAGTACTACAGGGGAGGGAGGGGGGGCCTGCCGCACTGGCCACCAATGGGTTAACTACAGGGGAGGGAGGGGGGGACGGCTGCACTGGCCACCAATGGGTTAAATACAGGGGGGAGGGGGGTCTGCCCCCTGCTGCCTGGCAGCACCTGCCAGGCAGCAGGGGCAGTCATGTACACAGTTCTTTTGGTATATTCTAACCTGAAGCGTCCCCATCACCATGGGAACGACTCTGTGTTAGAATATACTGTCAGATCTGAGTTTCACGATCTAACTCAAATCCGATGGTATATTCTAACATAGAGGCGTTCCCATGGTGATGGGGACGCTTCAAGTTAAAATATACCATCGGATTGGGGAAAACTCAGATCCGATGGTATAAAAGGGACCCCTGACTTTACATTGAAAGTCAATGGGGGACTGGATCCGTTTGCAATTGCACCATATTGTGTCAACATCAAACGGATCCGTCCCCATTGACTTGCATTGTAATTCAGGACGGATCCGTTTGGCTCCGCACGGTCGGATCCTTCAAAAATCAAGGAAGACCCACGGACGAAAAAACGGTCACGGATCTACGGACCCCGTTTTTGCGTACCTTAAAAAAAAACGGTCGTGTGTATGAGGCCTTAATGGCAGGCGAACCTGAAAAACCTTCAGCTCATATTTGCAGCCACCAAATGCTTAGTAGAAGTGCACAAATAGTCCCACAGCATGGACAGTGACATACCAGAGTGGAATCAATGACAAAAATGTAAACAAAAAATCTTAATCAGGGGACATTTTTATCCGTCTTATAGGGAAATTCTCTGAAATGTGCCCTGTCGGAGCCTAGAAAATTTTAATTTTAGGCCATGGGAGTACTGGCCTTAAAAATAAGGCATCCACCTGACATAAAAGAAATTCTGATTATGTGGCTCGAGGTACATTATGTGGTCAATGGATACAAATTTTACTGTAGGCCACTGGACTCCAGGCCCAAAACATTAGGCATTTAGTGGACAGTACAAATACAGTATCAGTTTTACTGCAAACCAGTACAAATACAGGTCAAATAAATATGCTTAAAAGCGCTAAAAATATTACATCGGATTAAAAACATGGCACAAAATCCCCCCTCTTGAAAAAAACCCTAATGATAATAGTTGAAATTAGATAACACGTGGTTGTCACTGGTGTTGAACAATTATTCATTCAGCGTACAGAAAAGAACAAGCAAGTATGTGGCTGGAGGTAGATTATACAGGCATTGGATATCAATTTTACAGCAGGCCAGTGGACTACAGGCCCCAAAAATGTTGCATTTAGCATACAGAAAAGAACATGTAAGTATGTGGCTGTAGGTCTATTAGACGGTCAATGGGTATCAATTTTACTGAATACAGGTCAAATACATAAGTTTAAAAGAACTAAAAATATAAAATTGGATAAAAAACATGGCAAACAAAATCCACCCCTCTTGAAAAAGCCCTAATGATAATATTTAAAACACATGGGCGCCACAGGTGTTGAATTCCTCAGAGGCACAAAACATTAAGCAGTCAATAGACAGAAAAGGACTTTTATGCCCCTGGATTTACCTCATTAATTTTTAGAAATGTGAAGCAGTCCACACTGTCGTGAGCTAGGCGAATGTGCTTATTGGTCACGATCTTCCCTGCTGCGGTGAACATTCTTTCAGACAGGGCACTCGACGAGGGGCAAGCCAACAGTTCCATGGCAAATTGTGCACAGTAGTTCAGGAGTTTTCTTGCTTCTCATAGCATACACATCGGCCGTTAACTCGATTTAGTTGGACACCTGTCGGTCTAGGCGTTCCTTGAGGCTGGATCCGGAGGGCGGCTGTTGATGAGTAAGCTGCAAGAATGATCTCATATCTGAAGTTACCAACACATCTTCAAACCACCCTCTTCTTGCATGCGCTGTTGAATTGGTACCCGCAACAGTTTCTCTGTGAGTGGAAATTCCTCTGCCAGCGCCCCCAAAAGCAGAATTCAGCATTTCTCAAAGCAAGGCCTATAATTCCTGCATTCTGACAGCCCTTTTTGATGCTTGTAACATGTCCGACATTTTATGTTTGTACTGGCACGAAGGCCCCCATTTGCACTAAACTGGAAGCGGTGGAGTGACCTGGCTCCTGCTCATCGTCCAGGATAATGTCATCCTTTGTCTCCTCACTAGAGTTGAGCGGACACCTGGATGTTCGGGTTCGAGAAGTTCGGCCGAACTTCCCGAAAATGTTCGGGTTCGGGATCCGAACCCAATCCGAACTTCGTCCCGAACCCGAACCCCATTGAAGTCAATGGGGACCCGAACTTTTCGGCACTAAAAAGGCTGTAAAACAGCCCAGGAAAGGGCTAGAGGGCTGCAAAAGGCAGCAACATGTAGGTAAATCCCCTGCAAACAAATGTGGATAGGGAAATGAATTAAAATAAAAATTAAATAAATAAAAATTAACCAAAATCAATTGGAGAGAGGTCCCATAGCAGAGAATCTGGCTTCACGTCACCCACCACTGGAACAGTCCAGTCTCAGATATTTAGGCCCCGGCACCCAGGCAGAGGAGAGAGGTCCCGTAACAGAGAATATGGCTTCATGTCAGCAGAGAATCAGTCTTCATATCATAGCAGAGAATCAGGCTTCACGTCAGCCACCAGTGCAACAGTCCATTGGCATATATTTAGGCCCAGCACCCAGGCAGAGGAGAGAGGTCCCGTAACAGAGAATCTGGCTTCATGTCAGCAGAGAATTAGTCTGCATGTCATAGCAGAAAATCAGGCTTCACGTCAGCCACCACTGCAACAGTCCATTGTCAGATATTTAGGCCCAGCACCCAGGCAGAGGAGAGAGGTCCCGTAACAGAGGATCTGGCTTCATGTCAGCAGAGAATTAGTCTGCATGTCATAGCAGAGAATCAGGCTTCACGTCACCCAACATTGGAACAGTCCATTGGCATATATTTAGGCCCCGGCACCCAGACAGAGGAGAGGTTCATTCAACTTTGGGTAGCCTCGCAATATAATGGTAAAATGAAAATAAAATAGGATTGAATGAGGAAGTGCCCTGGAGTCCAATAATATATGGTTAAGGGGAGGTAGTTAATGTCTAATCTGGACAAGGGACGGACAGGTCCTTTGGGATCCATGCCTGGTTCATTTTTATGAACGTCAGCTTGTCCACATTGGCTGTAGACAGGCGGCTGCGTTTGTCTGTAATGACGCCCCCTGCCGTGCTGAAGACACGTTCTGCCATGCTAACCCTGCCCTCAGAGGAGCTGGCCGTGACACAGCTGCCTTGGCGACCTCTTGCTCCTCCTCTGCCTTGGCCTTGGGCTTCCACTTGTTCCCCTGTGACATTTGGGAATGCTCTAAGTAGTGCGTCTACCAACGTGCGCTTGTACTCGCGCATCTTCCTATCACGCTCCAGTGCAGGAAGTAAGGTGGGCACATTGTCTTTGTAGCGTGGATCCAGCAGGGTGGCAACCCAGTAGTCCGCACACGTTAAAATGTGGGCAACTCTGCTGTCGTTGCGCAGGCACTGCAGCATGTAGTCGCTCGTGTGTGCCAGGCTGCCCAGGGGTAAGGACAAGCTGTCCTCTGTGGGAGGCGTTATCGTCATCGTCCTGCCTTTCCCCCCAGCCACGCACCAGTGATGGGCCCGAGCTGCGTTGGGTGCCACCCCGCTGTGACCATGCTTCATCCTCATCCTCCTCCACCTCCTCCTCATCCTCGTCCTCCTCGTCCTCCAGTAGTGGGCCCTGGCTGGCCACATTTGTAGCTGGCCTCTGCTGTTGTAAAAAACCTCACTTCGAAGAGACTGGCCTGAAAGTGCTAAAAATGACCCCTCTTCCTCCTCCTCCTCCTCCTGGGCCACCTCCTCTTCCATCATCGCCCTAAGTGTTTTCTCAAGGAGACATAGAAGTGGTATTGTAACGCTGATAACGGCATCATCGCCACTGGCCATGTTGGTGGAGTACTCGAAACAGCGCAACAGGGCACACAGGTCTCGCATGGAGGCCCAGTCATTGGTGGTGAAGTGGTGCTGTTCCGCAGTGCGACTGACCCGTGCGTGCTGCAGCTAAAACTCCACTATGGCCTGCTGCTGCTCGCACAGTCTATCCAGCATGTGCAAGGTGGAGTTCCACCTGGTGGGCACGTCACATATGAGGCGGTGAGCGGGAAGGCCGAAGTTACGCTGTAGCGCAGACAGGCGAGCAGCGGCAGGATGTGAACGCCGGAAGCGCGAACAGACGGCCCGCACTTTATGCAGCAGCTCTGACATGTCGGGGTAGTTGTGAATGAACTTCTGCACCACCAAATTCAGCACATGCGCCAGGCAAGGGATGTGCGTCAAACCGGCTAGTCCCAGAGCTGCAACGAGATTTCGCCCATTATCGCACACCACCAGGCCGGGCTTGAGGCTCACCGGCAGCAACCACTCGTCGGTCTGTTGTTCTATACCCCGCCACAACTCCTGTGCGGTGTGGGGCCTGTCCCCCAAACATATGAGTTTCAGAATGGCCTGCTGACGTTTACCCCGGGCTGTGCTGAAGTTGGTGGTGAAGGTGTGTGGCTGACTGGATGAGCAGGTGGAAGAAGAGGAGGAGGAAGCCGAGAAGGAGGAGGTGGCAACAGGAGGCAAAGAATGTTGCCCTGCGATCCTTGGCGGCAGAAGGACGTGCGCCAAACAGCTCTCCTCCTGGGGCCCAGCTGCCACTACATTTACCCAGTGTGCAGTTAGGGAGCTATAGCGTCCCTGGCCGTGCTTACTGGTCCACGTATCTGTGGTTAGGTGGACCTTGCTACAGATGGCGTTGCGCAGTGCACACTTGATTTTATCGGATACTTGGTTGTGCAGGGAAGGCACGGCTCTCTTGGAGAAGTAGTGGCGGCTGGGAACAACATACTGTGGGACAGCAAGCGACATGAGCTGTTTGAAGCTGTCTGTGTCCACCAGCCTAAATGACAGCATTTCATAGGCCAGTAGTTTAGAAATGCTGGCATTCAGGGCCAGGGATCGAGGGTGGCTAGGTGGGAATTTACGCTTTCTCTCAAATGTTTGTGAGATGGAGAGCTGAACGCTGCCGTGTGACATGGTTGAGACGCTTGATGACGGAGGTGGTGGTGGTGTTGGTGGTACATCCCCTGTTTGCTGGGCGGCAGGTGCCAACGTTCCTCCAGAGGCGGAGGAAGAGGCCGAGGCGGCAGCAGCAGAAGAGGCCGAGGCGGCAGCAGCAGAAGAGGCCGAGGCGGCAGCAGCAGAAGAGGTAGCAGGGGGAGCCTGAGCGACTTCCTTGCTTTTAAGGTGTTTACTCCACTGCAGTTCATGCTTTGCATGCAGGTGCCTGGTCATGTAGGTTTTGCTAAGGTTCAGAACGTTAATGCCTCGCTTCAGGCTCTGATGGCACAGCGTGCAAACCACTCGGGTCTTGTCGTCAGCACATTGTTTGAAGAAGTGCCATGCCAGGGAACTCCTTGAAGCTGCCTTTGGGGTGCTCGGTCCAAGATGGCGGCGGTCAGTAGCAGGCGGAGTCTCTTGGCGGCGGGTGTTCTGCTTTTGCCCACTGCTCCCTCTTTTGCTACGCTGTTGGCTCGGTCTCACCACTGCCTCTTCCTCCGAACTGTGAAAGTCAGTGGCATGACCTTCATTCCATGTGGGGTCTAGGACCTCATCGTCCCCTGCATCGTCTTCCACCCAGTCTTGATCCCTGACCTCCTGTTCAGTCTGCACACTGCAGAAAGACGCAGCAGTTGGCACCTGTGTTTCGTCATCATCAGAGACATGCTGAGGTGGTATTCCCATGTCCTCATCATCAGGAAACATAAGTGGTTGTGCGTCAGTGCAGTCTATGTCTTCCACCGCTGGGGAAGGGCTAGGTGGATGCCCTTGGGAAACCCTGCCAGCAGAGTCTTCAAACAGCATAAGAGACTGCTGCATAACTTGAGGCTCAGACAGTTTCCCTGGTATGCATGAGGGTGATGTGACAGACTGATGGGGTTGGTTTTCAGGCGCCATCTGTGCGCTTTCTGCAGAAGACTGGGTGGGAGATAATGTGAACGTGCTGGATCCACTGTCGGCCACCCAATTGACTAATGCCTGTACCTGCTCAGGCCTTACCATCCTTAGAACGGCATTGGGCCCCACCATATATCGCTGTAAATTCTGGCGGCTACTGGGACCTGAGGTAGTTGGTACACTAGGACGTGTGGATGTGGCAGAACGGCCACGTCCTCTCCCAGCAGCAGAGGGTCCACTAACACCACCACGACCATGTCCACGTCCGCGTCCCTTACTAGATGTTTTCCTCATTGTTATCGTTCACCACAACAACAAAAATATTATTTGGCCCAATGTATTGTATTCAAATTCAGCTGAATATAAATTTGAGGCCTAGTATTTAGGCGCTGGGTGACAGGTATAGATTTACTGACAGAATTAGACTTGGAAATGCACAGTAGCGTGTGTGTGAAGTTATTCTGAATGACCCTATGTGCACCTTGAATATTATATACCCTTTTAGGGATGTATTTAAAGTAAGCCTGATACAGCAGAAACCACTAAATTAGGAAATTGCTAAATTGGGAATTGTATTTCAACCCAGAACAAAAAATGTGCTTTGACGGACACTAAATAACTTGCCCAGCCAGAACAGTACAGCAGTAACGACAGATTTAGCGGGATATAAATTTGAGGCCTAGTATTTAGGCGCTGGGTGACAGGTATAGATTTACTGACAGAATTAGACTGGGATATGGCCAAAAATTAACCACACTATTGCTGGTTAAATGCACTTGGTGTGACAGCTTGACCAACCACACTACTGAGGGTTAAATGCACTTGGTGACAGGCGCAGCTTGCCCCTGATGTAGTATATGGCCAAAAAATGAACAGACTATTGCTGGTTAAATGCACTTGGTGTGACAGCTTCACCCTGATGTAGGCTTTAGCCAAAAAACAACCACACCATTGAGGGTTAAATGCACTTGGTGACAGGCGCAGCTTGCCCCTGATGTAGTATATGGCCAAAAAATAAACAGACTATTGCTGGTTAAATGCACTTGGTGTGACAGCTTCACCCTGATGTAGGCTTTAGCCAAAAAACAACCACACCATTGAGGGTTAAATGCACTTGGTGACAGGCGCAGCTTGCCCCTGATGTAGTGTATGGCCAAAAAATAAACAGACTATTGCTGGTTAAATGCACTTGGTGTGACAGCTTCACCCTGATGTAGGCTTTAGCCAAAAAACAACCACACCATTGAGGGTTAAATGCACTTGGTCGCAGCTTGTGCTGGCGCACCACAAGACACAAGATGGCCGCCGATCACCCCAGAAAAAAGTGACTGACAAACGGTCTGGGCAGCCTAAAAACAGTGAGCAATTGAGTATCAGCAGCTCAATGACCCACAGCTGAAGATCGATCAATAATCAAGTCCTTTGGAGGAGTTAATCTGCCTAATCTCGCCCTACTGTCGCAGCCGCAACCTCTCCCTACGCTAATCAGAGCAGAGTGACGGGCGGCGCTATGTGACTCCAGCTTAAATAGAGGCTGGGTCACATGGTGCTCTGGCCAATCACAGCCATGCCAATAGTAGGCATGGCTGTGATGGCCTCTTGGGGCAAGTAGTATGACGCTTGTTGATTGGCTGCTTTGCAGCCTTTCAAAAAGCGCCAAGAAAGCGTCACAAAAGCGCCAAGAAAGCGACGAACACCGAACCCGGACTTTTACGAAAATGTCCGGGTTCGGGTCCGTGTCACGGACACCCCAAAATTCGGTACGAACCCGAACTATACAGTTCGAGTTCGCTCATCCCTACTCCTAATAAGGCTTTTCTCTTTCTCGCTCTTGCTCTCTCCTTTACAAAAAACATCCTCGAAGACGAGTGTTGTATACTAAATTTCAGGACAATTGGAGCATATTTGATTTGAGTCCGAATTGACTTTTTCAAAAAATTTGGAGAATTGGACCTGAAATAAATTTCATGAAATTTGCTTATGTCTGCTCCTCCTCCTCCTCCTACTACTACTACTACTAATTTCTACTACTAATTTTTACCTCTTGTGCTTTTGAGGATCAAGTATCCCACTGTAATAATGGCATTATATATTATGAACAGATTTTATGTGTTTTCACTTCTACATATTAATTTACAATTTTTATATTATGCGTGATAACACTCCATTAGGTGATATTAGTTTTTCTACCTGCATTCGTTCTTCTTAGAGCTAAGAGAAAAATACAAAAAATCAAAATACGAAAAAGAGAATCATAGTCACATCATAAACTGACACTGTTTCAGCTATAAACAAAAAAAAACAAGAAAAATGTACCAATCATTTTGTCTATGAAAGTTGTTTGTAGATTTTTGACAACTTAATAAGAATTTCTAACAGTCTCCCAATATGACTTCATAGGCATTTGGTAATAAAAATCTTCTTTCAACCATGTAATTATTAAAATTATCTCAGATGCTACATTTCCTATTTGATCTTCATTTCATATGCTAATCACCCCATTAAAGTAGGCAATGGAGCAAGGAAATATTTCTGACTTGTCACTGAACAATATTTGACGGCACAGTGCTTAGGAACTTTGGAATGAGAATAAAGTAACATCACACATTTCCTGATAAGATATGTAAGTTTACTTGTCTATCAATATGACTGATCTGCATGATTTTGCTACTTATTATTTTTCTCATTTTTTTTTCGTTATACTAATGCAGTCGAAGCCATTAAGTGATATTAGCTGTAAGATACACTGTGAATAAAAAAAAATATAGCAATTTTTATAGCTAGAATATAAGCACCTACTTGTTTTCCCTCATCTTCTGTTTGTCTGTGTCTTCCCACACTGAAGTAGGAGGGGATTGAAAAGTCTTTGTAACTAACTACTGTAGATCATTGTTTTTCACTACAGCAGCGTAAGATAAGTGTATGCTAATCTCGTGGGTGGCAGTCTCCTGTCTACTATTGTGATGATGTGAGCAAAAACAGGGCTGTTTTTGACAAGAATGGAGAGCAGTGGGAAGCCATAGACAGACAAACAGTGAGCAATGCACCCGAGTGGAATAGTTGAACCATATGAGAAAGTTATCAAACTGAAAGCACATACGTTTCCTTCAGTATTATATTGACTACATTTCTAGTTTTGTTTTGCCCTTATATTTGTAGACATTTTCAACACTGAATTTAGTCAAGACATAAAGATGTCACTTGTCACCAGCAGGAAACAATATTCATCTAAGGCTCCATTCACACGTCCGCAAAATGGGTCCGCATCCGTTCCGCAATTTTGCGGAACGGGTGCGGACCCATTAATTCTCTATGAGGACGGAATGGATGCGGAGAGCACACAGTGTGCTGTCTGCATCCGCAATTGCAGAGCGCGTCCCCGATCTTCGGGTCCGCTGCTCCGCAAAAGATAGAACATGTCCTATTCTTGTCCGCAGCTGCGGACAAGAATAGGCATTTCTATAGGGGTGCCGGGCGGGTGTGTTGTGGATCCGCAATTTGTGAATGGAGCCTAAAGGTTGTTTTACATGGTGATGTCATAGGAAATGATCAGGAACTGTTTGTCCCTGATAAATGCCTGATGGTCAGAGTTGGTGAGAACTGAATTTACATGCAGCTATCATCTCTTCACTATGGGGACTGGTGATTGCTATAGAGATTGCTAGTCCTCCGAGAATCATTGTTGTGATTTTTGATGCTGGCTGAAAGACACGATCCCCCAATGAACAAGCAATTATCAAGAGTGAGTTTTTCTACAAAAGCTCCTCTCTGATAATTGGCCCAATTTTTTGTTCATTTAAAAATGCCTTAAAGGGACTGTTTATCTTCTGGAGGTCTTTTGGCATACCCCCCTCTTTACTAGAGGAGTGAAGCATACCTACTTCCCTCCTCCCCACCACCACTGCAGCACTCGGGTCCCCTGCTGTTAAAATCCTGTCCCTCTTGTGTCACATCAATTGGTCACATGATAAGAGGGGGGTGGGTTGTCATTTAGGTCAGTCATTGGCTACATCAGCGTCAAACTAGGTGTTCACAGCGGGGGACCTAAGCACTGCAATAGCAGTGGGCGAGTGTAGGAGCCAGGACCCAATGGCAAGAAGCAGGAAAGTGCAATTCCCTTTGCAGGTCAGGGCATGAGCAGTGGGGGGTCTGCCAAAAGACCCCCAGAATATGAAAACCCTGTTTAACCTTTTTAGTTTTTTCCTTCCTGGTTTCCAAGAGCCATAACTTTTAAAATTTTGATTTACATAGTCAACTGCGGGCTTATTTTTGGTAGCACAAGTTTTATTTTTTTTAATGGCAACATTTAATTTACTACAGTTTTGAGGGTTTGTTTTTATGAAGTTCAGTTTGCACTAAACTGACTATGACAACTTTATTCTGCAGGTCATTACAATTACGGTGATACTAAATTTACAGTACGTAAATTTTATTACGTACGTTTTTTTGTTTTTTTTAAATAACCTTTAAACATTTTTTTCTTTACATTGCCATATTCTGCTATGCAAAACATTTTTTTTTTACTTTTCCATTTACAGAGCTGTTCAGTTCAGTCCAGCTAAACTTTTTATTTTGGTTCAAGTAAACATGGTTTGCCTTACTATACTATCATGTTTTATTACATTATGCTCTCTTACCTACAAGACTTCACTAGAACAGATTTGGTTTAGGGCTGCTCTTAAGAAAATCATCAAAGCGTCCCACCACCTTTACCATTTAACTACTATAGAGGGGTCTGGACTGCACTGCAGTAGAACCACCAGGCTACTACCTCTGGTTGACTGATGACCCATATGGGTAAAGAGACACTGGTGTGGAGCACCACTGGATCAGGCAAAACTATAGTCAGGGACAGACCAAGGTCAGGGAAGACAGAGTTTGTGCAATACAATTTACCATAGCTCATGGTAAGAATGGAGATCAGTCAGAAGAGAGGTAGTAAAGGGTCAAAATCCAGGAAACAGACAGAGGTTGGAACATGAACAGATGAACATAGAACAGCACACCTTTGCATGACACTATCAGACTATATTCTTTTGCTCAGGCACCTTCCCATAGGGAAAGTGCCTTGAGTACCCAAGGGTAGCCAGACATTAAATGAGGAGGAAGAATAGTGTGCTTGTGTGCTGAGTCTTTAAGAGGCCAATGCCTCTGGGAGTAGTCTCTGTTCAAGTGACTGCTAAACTAGTCATAGACATCAATTCAGAGCACCAGGGGATCAGGCAAAACCATAGTCAGGGATATCCCAAGGTCGGGCAGACAAAGTTCATGAGATCTGATAAACAGCCTGAGTTCAAGGCAGGCAGCTCATGGTCAGAAAGGAGATCAGGCAGAGTTCAGGGCAGGCAGAAAAGGGTCAAAAGAAATCCAAGAAACAGGCAGAAGTTAATACACAAGCAGATGAACATAGAACAGCACACCTCTGCATGACCTTTAGTGTTGAGCGAATCAAAGTATACAAAGTGGACTTTGATCCAGATTTCTGGGCAAAAAATCATGCTTACCTCATCCATTTGAGCGTGAAGAGGCTGGTGCATCTTTATGGAAGATCCTACTCAAAGTCTTTGATGTCACCATGCTGGACAGCATGATGATGTCATCACGCACTGCGCAAGATTTCGAGTGGGATCTTCAAGTAAAAGTATAAAGTATTATTTTTTTAACCCCTGAAAGGCCTCCATTTTTACATCAGATGCCGCAATCAGCGATAAATGTGGCATCTGAGGAGGCGCAGCGGCATGACGTGAGGACGTAGGCGTGCCGCGATCCCTCCCCCTTCTGCCTGTCTACATGCGCCGGACCGCCTGTACCTGCTCTGTATCAGCGTCTCCGCTGTCCCGTCCTCAGCTTGCTTTTGGGTGATGAGTCCTGGCTGAAGTGGAGGGATGCTGAATGTCTGCAATGATGGGAATCTGAACGGAGGTGTTGACGCTGGTCTGGCGGCGAGGGTCCTGTCCGGTGGCTGCTGAGCTCTCTTGGTCTCGCTTGCTTGGCTCTTCCCTGCACTTGCTCCTGTTGGACCTGGCTGGATCGCAGATATGCTGTGGAGAGCGCATGTTTGCATGTGCTGGTAGCAGTGTCCTGTGGCGACTTGACTGTTCCCCGCTTTGTGAACACAGAGGACCTGTCCTTAACATTTTCGCTGGTCTGGAGTATGTGAGTAATTTGGAGGGGTGACCTATATGAACCAGCCCTTCAAAACATGCAAAATTAACATCTGCTAACACTGGCTAACACCTGCTCACTTGCTGGTATATATGTATCTCCGTTACGGCTAGTGAACTTGGGCTGTTTGTATCCATGTTATAAATATTACCTGGCCCACCCTGCGATACGTGGTGATATAATATATGGGATGGACGATCCCCATGGAATAACGCCCTGGAACCCTTGGCAGAGAAACAGCGCCTGCAACTAAAACAGCTAAAAGCAAATAATCAACATCTGTCGCTTTAACCCTTTTGGTTGATGAACTTCTGTTCTTATTAACTATGTATATTAGCAGGTCCCCAAAAATATGCAAAGCTAGTATTTACTAACATTTATTAACATCTGCTCTGTTACCCCCTTTTTTTTCTGTTTGTCGATGTCTGCTGTTTGAGTGCTCGGTGGTAGAGGGGGGAGAGGAGCAGAGCAGAAAACTGGGGACCTGGGGAGTGCTCTTGATACACTGCGACAGGTCCAGAGTCGGAGTACCCCACGGGAGGTTCCCTAAGCTCTAACATTTTGGAACCTATTTGCAGGCGTGAGAATTTTTTAGTTTTTTTGTTGTTGTTTTGTTTTTCTCTCAATTGTAAAATTGTTAATGCTGTATGTCTCATAAGATAATGCCAGCAAAGGTCCCAGGTAGGAAGTCCTTGGGTACAAGTGGAGGTAGCCCAGTCTCAAAAATGGATACATTTTTGAAGTCACCGCAATACAAGACCAGAACCAAACAGAAGGGTAACAGGGAGAATAAAACTGACCCAATAGACCCATCAAATATAAAGGAGACTGGTGATGCAGAAGCGGGAAGGAGTGACAAACATGCTGTAACAGAAGAGAGGATAGATATAGTGGATAAGAAGCTGACAAATATCCTGAATGCGGTTCAACTATTGAACCAAGCATTGGGAGACCTGTCCGTTAAAATCTCCACAGTTCAAACTGATCTGTCCTTAATCAAAGATGAGATGAATAAAGTACGGGAGAGAGTGAAAGATCTACAGTTGGTTACAAAAGAATTAAAGCGAGAGACGGATGGGATTAAGAAAAGACTGGGGCGATAGAAACTGAAAAGAACTTATTACAGGAAAGAGTTACCGAAATGGAGGATAGATCTCGTAGATCCAATATATGTTTGGTTGGATTCCCTGAAGGGTCGGAAAAAGAAGACCCGACAGGGTTTATCCAACAATGGTTATTAGGGGTATTCGAAGTGGATAGATTGTCTATAGGGTTCTCGGTAGAGAGGGCCCACCGGATACCATCTAAACAGCCACCTGTAGGGACCCCTCCAAGAGCAATCTTGGCCAAAAGGATAAACACTCGGGATAGGGACAATATTATGAAAATCAAAAGACTCCTACTCCCTTTGGAGTACAATGGGAGGGAAATAGAAATATATCCAGATTATTCAAGGGCTACACAGGCAAAATGCCGTGAATTTAGAGAGGTCAAGAAAAGAATGGCGGCAGCTAAGATCAAATATTCCCTTTTCTATCCGATGAAAATGAGGGTGATATACCAGAATCAAGCTCATTTCTTTAACCAACCAGACGAAGTAAGGGAATGGCTGGATGGTAGAGGGATAGGTATTTGACCTATAGGTATCTTAACATCTAATGGAGACGGACGGGGGGTGGATAGGCGAGGGGCTCAGTCGAAGTGTAAGAGGTAAGTAAACTGTTCAGTTTGTCTGACCAAGCGGGGGGGGGTTGGGGTGGGTTTGGTTGGGTAGATGGGCTCTCGGTGGTCACTATGGTGCGCTCTCTCTCCTTTCCCCTCCCTCTACTCGCCTCTGCGGTGGGTCCTGAAGGCGGTATTGTTGCGTAAGATAGTACATGAATAGAATACTAACATGAAATATACGTGGATTGGCTGAAAGGGCTAAGTGAGTGGTCATATTTGATGCATTTGCGAGACATCTTCCCGCAAAAGTATGCCTTTTAGAAACACATCTTACAGATGAGAACATCAACTATGCGAAAAGTAAATGGGCCAAATATGATATTCGGGAATTTGGGCTATTGAACGCTCCATCTGCACCCATGCATATAGTATGGGACTCTTTTAAAGCATTCCTACGCGGAAAGTACATAGCCAAAATAAATTTGAAAAAGAAAGAAAATGCAGCAAAAGAATTAGCTCTTACAAAAAAGAGTGCAGGATTTACAGGGACAATTAGTTAGCAATAACACTACTCTACAATCACAGTTTGAGGAAGCTAGATTGGAGTATAAAAGTTACCTTTTTGAAAAGCTCAACATAGGGTCTTTTTTACAGGAGCTAAGTACTATTTTCAAGCATGGAAACCAGGAAACCTTTTGTCACTTTTGATCCAAAAAAAAAAAATATTAATAGAATAAAAAATATCAAATTGGGAAACGGAGAGATAACCAGGCGCCCAGAGGAGATTGAGCAAGAATTTGTTGAGTACTATAATACCTTATATACAAATAATAAAAACCAGCAGGACGGAGATGTCGAAAGGTTCCTGGAGGATATTAACCTTCCTAAATTAACAGAGCAGGAATGTAAACTTTTGAATCGACCTATAGAACTAAAGGAATTATCTGAGGCTGTTAGGACCATTCAGGGAAACTCCTCCCCGGGAACTGACGGGCTCCCGTTTGAAATCTATCGCCAATACGGGGACACAATCCTGCCAATGTGATTACAGGTTTTAAATAACACTTATCAGACAGGTCAGCTACCTGCATCTCTAGCTGAAGCAGTGATCACACTTATTCTAAAAAAGGGTAATGCATATCGCCCGATATCTCTCTTAAATACAGACTATAAAATATACGGATAAATATTCGCTAACAGACTAAAGGGAGTTATCGATAGGTTAATCCACCCTGACCAGACAGGATTTATACCCAAGAGATTGGTACAACCTAGTATACCAAGAGCTTTCTTAAATATGCAGGTTGAGCGGGGGGCTTTGCGCTCCATCCTGTCATTAGACACTGAGAAGGCGTTTGACAGGGTGGTGTGGGAATATCTCTGGAAAGTAATGTATAGGATAAACATGGGTAAATATTTTATTAAATGGGTCCAGATCCTATACAATCACCCTGAAGCCAAAATTAATATTAACAAAGTATGGTCTGAGCAAATAGAGCTGCATAGAGGAACAAGACAGGGATGTCCCCACTTTCCCTTATTGTTTGCATTATTTATAAAACCACTGGCAGCTAAAATCAGAGCGGATGAGAGGATTTCAGGCTTTGGTTTGAAGGGGACCTCTGATAAGATAAGTATGTATGCAGACGACATTCTGATCTTCCTGGGGAACCCAATATTGCAGCTGCCACATCTTATGGAACTAATAAATAAGTTCAGCGATATTTCGGGATATAAAGTCAATTGGGCAAAATCAGTACTTTTACCACTAGATCAGGAAACCCCATGAAACCCCCTAGGAATTAGGGTGTTAAAAACTACAAAATCTATGGAATATCTGGGTATAAAGTTAAGTGCAAGCATACTAGATTTTGTGAGATTGAATGTCACTCCCCTGTTGACTAAATGCAAAAGCAAAATTGGCGTCTGGTATCGGACAGGCGAACAGAATTGCATAAAAAAAATTATTTTGCTTCCCCAGATTCTGTATATCTTGGCAGCCTGTCCAGTTTGTATAGAGGATTGTTTCTTCAACCATCTGGAACGACTGCTGAATGACTTAATCTGGAGGAGAAAAAGGGTAAAACTTAAGCAAAAATATCTCTGGTTAGCTGAGGAAGGTGGTCCCTTTTTTCAGGGATATTATTTGGCCTCTTAAGTCCAGTGGATAAAGTCAGGGGGATATAATATAAAATAATTTTTGGAACGGGTTTTTAATTGCCCCAAATATGATATGTTTAGCATATTGGAGACGGGATTTATCAAAAATAAAGGGAAAAAATGCCCAATATGTCAAATGGTGGACTTGTCTTGGGGAAAGATAAAAAAAATTGAGAATTTTGAACACTTTAAATCTGTCACCTTTGTGGTGTAACAGCAATATCGCTGAATTTCTGTTAATTACTGACTACAAATACTGGGTAAATTATGGTATTATTTATGTATCACAGTTAGTAAAGAATGGGAGAATAAGAGCACTAAAAGAATTATGTCCTGGAATAACTATAGATTTAATGAGCCAGTATCGGTATCACCAATTAAAACATGCATTTGAAGCTACACAAAATAGGGAATATTTTTTTACAATAAAACACAAATTTATAGACTTCTGTCACAAACACATGACAACAAGGGCGACCATTTCACAGGTGTATAGGATAATAAGGAAGGGAATGGGGCAAATAGTTAAGTTCAACAGTGATGAAAAATGGGCAAAGGACATAGGATTAAATACAATAGAATGGGGTAATATATATATATATATATATATATATATATATAAAATAAAAAAAACAATATCTAGTAATTGTAGGATTATCTACTTTAACATCATCCACAGAATATATTTGACCCCAAAGTTGCTTAGTAAGATTTATAAAGAACAAGAATCAAAATGTTGGAAATGCAGAGAAGAGCCTGCTGACTACATCCATTAGATATGGACTTGCTCAAGTATGCAATCTTATTGGCGAGAGGTCTTTGATCTCCTAAGCACAGAGTGCTGAATATCCCTCTCATATAAACCAGAAGTGGACGTTCTAGGCTGTTTTCCATCATCAATTAGGGGATTATGGCTGGTCCTTGAGAACGACGAACTACCCACCTAAAAACCCGAGCCGAATCTAAGGGACTATTTAGTCATTAGAAAACTTATGCGCTGGTCTGGATACGGCTGAAACAGAAACCAGTCGAAGTTATCGCGAGATTTCGCGACTCCAGCTTAGTGTTTTCCTGGAAGGCGAGACGTAATTACACCACGTGGAACGCTGAGACCAGAGAACACGAAACAGCAAGCAGTGATTACCGGACTTAGCGAGCGCAGGAACGGCAAAACTTTCAGGGCAGCTACACTTTGAAGACAAGGTAAGAGGGTTAAGGAAGAGGGGGACGCCCCAACAACCAAACCCGATCTTGAGTTACCTTGTACTACTGCAAGTGTGGATTTCATATGCTGCTACAAATTGAAAGACTCTCTCTTTTTATAACAACAGCATTGGATACACGTTATATGCAAAAAAGTTATAAGAAGATACTAATTTATTGCAAGGTTTCTATACAAATCTTTATCACCAAAAATCTTTTTCTTTGGAGAAGGACTTTCTTTACAGGAGAACTGCACTTATTTTTCACAGAACACTTATATTAAATTTTATTTTACAGTCACAGGACACTATTATATCAGAGAATATTACTAACTTTTGGCACAATCTGATTTGTATATACTGTTTATCCATTTATGAATATATCTATGTAAGCGGATCCCGAACCTTAGTATATTACATTGTATTTTTAGTCATATATTTTATGTGTTTTAATGAATATAAAAAAGTTACTATAGACATACCAATTGGTGAGTGCCTGTTTTTATCTATATATCTTTACTTGCTCTACAATTGATGAATAGGTGATTCATCTTAAAAACAGTGCACCTTTACCATATTGATAGATACGGGTGAGCCACGATATCAATTTAATTAATATATATATATATATATATATATATATATATAAAAAAACAATATCTAGTAATTGTAGGATTATCTACTTTAACATCATCCACAGAATATATTTGACCCCAAAGTTGCTTAGTAAGATTTATAAAGAACGAGAATCAAAATGTTGGAAATGCAGAGAAGAGCCTGCTGACTACATCCATTAGATATGGACTTGCTCAAGTATGCAATCTTATTGGCGAGAGGTCTTTGATCTCCTAAGCACAGAGTGCTGAATATCCCTCTCATATAAACCGGAAGTGGACGTTCTAGGCTGTTTTCCATCATCAATTAGGGAAAATGAGAAGAAAAGGGTCTGGACAAGAGGTCTTATAGCGGCAAAAGTTATCTTTGCAAGGGATTGGGGAGTAAAAAGAGCTGCTGCCACCTTTAGACTCTGTCATTGGGCCACTCTGTGGTCTCCTCATGCTGCTTGCACCTCACCACTATGTACCTAGGGCCACTCTGTGGACTTCTCATGCTTTTCCCACCCTCCTCACTTCATGACTGGGCCACTATTTAGCCTTTTTGGCTTGGCTGACATCATCATTTATTTGACCCTTCTTCTGATCTGTCAGAAGGAAGGAAAATTGAGACACACAACAGATCCTCTCTGTGTAGCAGCTGTAAGGCCTGTAGGTTCCAATCAGAATTGGCTTATGATTTGGTAGCCAAAAGCAGGAGTGGGTACAAAACGCAGAAGACATGCAAATATTCCGTTCATGTGTCATCTCTATTTTGTATCCACTCCTGATTTTTTGAGCATTAGCAATACTAATGGATTACTTTGTATTTATCGGACCCCCTGCTCTGAATCCTCAGGAAATGTTCCTCGTTAATTTGGAGCCTTATGCACCTTCAGATATAGGAAAACACTGGTATCCACATAAAATAAAATGCCCTCCTTCTCAGTGAGCTATTCTGTGAATCAGCAAGGGGGTCACACAGATAGTGAAGCACCATCAGCCAGATCAACTTTTAAAAGATTTATTATACTCACAGACATAAACGAGTTTAAAACATTTCATAAAAGCTGCAAGCCCTCATGTTCCTGCCTGACCCGGGTTTCGCTCAAACTTCGTTAGGGGCGAACACTCCTCCCTATTCTGGGCTGTCTTTTAAATCCACACTGAATCCTCTTCACCCACTAAATAACATACTTCATTATTGTCCCACTTACCCTTTAAAACAGAAACAACCCTATGAACCGCAATTTTACAATTGTTTCCAATCACAACCCATATTTTGTTTTTACAAAAAGCATATAAGGCATAAAAACAGATAATACACCAAGTAAATTTTTTCACTTATGTCAAACTCCCAGCTGTTACTACTTCACTGTCACATTTTCCATTCACCCCTTCAGCTCATTCATAAAAGCTTTACTGCACGTTTGCCATTCATCTAATAGGTCTTAATCACACGGTGAGTCTCTGCCATTTGAAATTTACAACCTCTTCATTTACCAACCATTACTCACCCCATTACTCATCCCTTTACTCCTTCCTCCCTCAAAATACCATGCTGTTGTCTTTACAGCTATCAGGTCTCATTCACACCTCTTTTCCTTTTTCAGTCTCCAGCTACCGCACATAAGGACATCCGGCAGCGCAATACTCGACCTCCCGCCAACATCACAAGTAAGGAGCATTGTTAAATCTACTTTTCAACTTCTTTTTGATATCATCATATAATTGTGCAAACATACAGATAGCGAATTCCCATTTGTTCCAGTTTGTACATCCATTCAACTTCACACCGATTTATTTTGGCAATGGGGTCTCCACCTCGCCAGTGTGATTTGACCAGTTCAACCCCAGTGAATGTCAAACCTTTTGGATTTTTTTGATGCGCTCTTTTAAAATGGAGAGATATACTGTGTGTTTCTAAGCCCTTTTTGATGTTTTGAATATGCTCCTGGATTCTTGTGGATTTTCCAATAAGTAGACGACCCCTTCGTGCTCACATGTAATCCCCCCCTTTATTTTGTAACTCAAGTCCCTTTTATTGGAATGAATTGTTTGTAAACTACTTTTTCTATTCTCTTTCATTCTATTTCTACAAGGGTGGCAGAACCCACAGCATGTGAACCGGTTCCCCTTCTTTTTTATACTCTCTCCTGGAATGAAGCTGCACACCAGATGGTTGTTTTCCGATAAATACTGTGTTGCACTGATGGATTACTGACCAAATGCTGACTGAGTGAAGATGATGCTCCACAGACAGGATCCTTTTTTGGGGGTTATTGTTCTGGCGGATCAGAGGAAGGGCAAAATAATCTGTGATGTCAATGCAAACTTACTGCTGACACCCTCTCCACTCAGGGGGCTCTACTTGTATAAGCGTTTAATAGAACAGGTTCTTTAGACATCTATGTGGAATCAGCTGACGACAGTGTAAAAGGAGTGTGCTTCTTCTTGGCGCTAACATTGACCTGTAAGGTTGAGTTCATACTTGAGTTATTCAGTTTTGGCCCTGTGACTGGCCAAATAAGTGAAGTGTGCAGTGATTCTATGAGTGACGCCTGTCATCTGCATGTCGTACTGACTCACAGTATTGTTTCACTGCCACAGCAGACTCCCTAATTGTGTAACTGCAAGGCACAGTGTTCTACACCACTATAAAGGCTCTCTGCAGCCAGGAAATAGCTGTTTTTTTAACAAATTTTGCTGCAAATATATTCGGATCAAGCCAAATTTTTTTTACAAAAATTTCGCGGACTGGCAAATTGAATTTTTGAAAAATTGCCTCATCTCTAGTTGTAATCCTACTGATCTATAGAAATAAAGTTTTGTGTTTACATTTTTTTTTTCTCTTTCCCCAGCACCAAGAAAGAGTTCATAAAAGTTAGAGTTATGTGAACACCAAAAGGGTGCATTAAATACAATCCTTCTCATGGATACACTGATAGAAAAGGTTATAGTTCTTGGAATGCAGAAAGTCCAACCCACTCTTAGATGGTACTGTAGCTCAGCTCCCTCAGGATAGGTCATTAAAGAAGTTACTGCACAGGTATAATTAATACTGCATCATAAGACAATTAGTATGCTCACACTGATGTCACAGTACAGAAAATTAATAAACACTTGCATTTTGGTTGCATGGTTGCACTTGCACAACCATGTAATCTTAATTCCTAATTAAATTATTATGGCTATTCATTTTTCTGAGTATCTAGTCTGATATCATCAACTTCAATACATTCCTAATGTATCAAACATTCCTTTTCCTGCCAGTATCGTGATTTACGTTTAATAAAGTTTTATCTTCTCTGAATTTCTTTGCTGAGGCTAAGCTTAAATGTTGTATAGCATATGTTGGCTTCAGACAATGAAATTTGCTTATAGGCAAGAAAAAGGCTTTTTGAAGCCATGGAAATATAGCATATATGTTCCATTCTGAACACAGCTCTGACTCAGTGAAGCAAAATGGACTTCTATAAAGCAAGAGATCAACAAACGCTTTCCAAGAAACAGGGATTAAAGCAGACTTGGATTAAAGTAAATGAATCTGTCAAATTCAGCACAGAGAATTGATTATTAGACTAGCTGGAGAGCAAACACTTTCTGTCCTGCAAGGATCAGGCAACTTTAACTCAGGTTTGCTTCACTTTCCTACTGATAACTATAAGAAGACTGACAAATTATTCTCAAGAAAAATATTCAGTGCTATAAAAAGCACATTACACAATCTGTTGCTTTGTAAAAATTCTGTGAACTACTCGTAATTTCTATCGAAATGAAATTTGTGCATTCATCTAAACCTTCTAATATGGCCAGCTATTTTTACATTGCATACAGAAAAGAAATGACTCATAAATTAAAGTGAATAAATATATTTACTGTCATTGAATAGGGTAAAACAGACAAATCACATACAGAGTAATAAAAAGTAAGTAATCATCTTTGGCCTACACATACACTATAGATACAATATAGAGGGGGGGGGGTGACTCTGAGTCCGTCATGTCGTAGCACATACCCTGCAACCCCAGGGTGTTACAACAGATGATATCAATTCATCCTACCTGGATGATTTCTTTAATTGAGTGCCCAATAAATCTCTGTGTGTGGCAGGTTTATACCTTTCAGCCACTCCTCCAGTATGCAGCACGCATGTCTCTGAGATAACCACTCAGGAATTTGGCTTTCTCAGTACTATAGGGTTGGGTTGGGGGTTTATGTATGTTATCTAACTATAATTACACAGAGTATAGAAGTTTATTAGTTATGAGCGGATCAGTGGATGTTCGGGTTTGACGGGTTTGGCTGAACTTTGTTTCAATGTTTGGTTCGGGTTCCGAACTTGACCTCGAACACTGAACCTCATTGAAGTCAATGGGAAACCGAACTTTGGGGCTGAAAAAATATCTGTAAAAAAATCATAGAAAGGGCTAGAGTGCTGCAAAAGGATCCAAATGGGGGTAAAAGCAGTACAATGCCCTGCAAACAAATGTGGATAGGGAAATGACTTAAAATAACATAAAATACATAAAAATAAAAAATAATAATCTTGAACCAGGAAGCAGAGGTCCATGTAGAGTAGGAATTTGAGGTGGTTGTATAGGTGGAAGAGTCGGAGGAGGCAGAGGAGAAAGACAACACTTTTTTTGTGATTGTTTTTCTTTAACCTTTTTTTTTTTTTTCATTTTACTGTTTATTCTGTGTGGGACCTATAGCCATTTTTTTGGGGGTGTAGCTGATATACTGCTCTACTCTGCCAATATAACATATAATAATTTTTAGCCAGGAGGTAGTCCGAGTAGAGGAGAAGGATGTGGTGGGTCAGGCAGAAGAGGCGAAAAAGGCAGACATGGTAGTGGAGGCGGAAAAGGTGGAGGAGACAGAGTAGGTAGCCATCATTTATTTTTTGTAATTTTTTTAAATTTTTCCTCCTTTTTTTGGGGGGTTTGTGGAGGCCCCAAAACACGAAATAGCAAATAGAATGCACAAAGTGCGCTGGAGTATAACAATGGCTGGGTGTGACCGGTATACTTCTCTACTCTGCCAATATAAGACATAATAATCTTGAGACAAAAGGTGGAGGTCGAGTGGAGGAGGATATGAATGTGGTGGAAGAGATTAAAGAGGTGGACGTGGTGGTACAGGCGGGAGAGGAGGAGGAGATAGACAACTTTTTTTTTACTTCTTTTTATTTTTCTTACTTTTTTTTTGTTTTGTGGAGACCCTAAAACATTTAGAAATAGCAAAGAGAACGCACAAGTATAACAATGGCTGGATGCAGCCAGTATACTTCTTTACTCTTCCCAAAGTACGGAAAAGTCTTGTGGGGTTCATGCCGGTTCATTTTAATTAATGTGAGATTGCCATGTTGGCTGTGGACAGGTGATTGTGCCTGTCCATGATCACCCCCCCCCCTGCCATTTTAAACACACGTTCAGGTAATACACTGGCTGCAGGGCAGGCCAGCACCTCTAAGCCGTAAAGAACAAGCTCAGGCCATGTGCCCAATTTGGAGACCCAGAAGTTTAATGGGGCAGACCAATCACATACTGTTTCATCATATTGATTTTGGCCATGCTAACCCTCACTTCTGAGGTGTTGGCGGTGCCCCAGCTGCGTTGGTGATTTTCTCCTCCTTCTCCATCATGCGCTGTCAGGTGAGAATGCCATCAGTAGCATGTCTACCAGCGTGCGGCTTTACTCACGCATCTTCCGATCCAGTGACAGAAGTAAGGATGACACGTTGTCCTTGTAGGGGGGACACAGCAGGGTGGCCACTCAGTAATCAGCACTGGAAAGAATGAGGGCAACTCGGCAGTGATTGTGTAGGCACTATAGCATGTAGTCACTCATGAGTGCCAGGCTGCCCAGAGGCAACGACAAGCTGTCCTCGGTCAGAGGTGTATTGTCTGTGTCCTTTGTATGCCACCAGCCACGCTCCATCTTAGCCTCCTGACGAAGCAGAGGAAGCGAAACATGCATTGAGGTGTGTTCTAGCCACTGTGGTGTCTCTATCATGTCTACAGGTCGGTCTGTGCTTTTGGGTGGGAATTTTTTTGCTAATGTGATATTTTAGTAGCCACATTATTAGATAGTTTGAGGGTCTATGGATGTCTCCCCTCTTTCTTTGAATATAGGAGTTATATGGTGTCACTATCTAGGAGTATGATTACATTCAGCTCCTTTGGATATAAGAGGACATAGCCCCACTCCATATTTGACATGTTTGACATCTTTTTCGGGTGTATAGGAAACAGTGGTCAGCGATTCGGTAGAGCTACACTACAGTGTCTTTGATGTTTTGTCCCATGCTTTATTATTTTAATCATGTACCGTACTTTTGATTATTCAGTCAATAAATTGAGAATATGTTTAATATACTCTTTTTGGCATTGTGCTCCTTGGTGATCAATTTATATAGGTTTTGAGGGTCAGTGAAGGGACACACCCACACAAGTGATGAATATGAGTAGAGATGAGTGAATCGAAGTTGACAAAGTGGATTGGCTCCAAATTTGTCCTACAATGCCTGCTGCATGTGTGAATACTTGGAACAAGAAACTCTGGGAAGGCGGGATCACCCATAATGCCATGCATGCAGCCATTCACTGCAAGGCTCTGGCTGGGGATGATGATCAATGTCTCAGCTGAGACAAGATCCTGGCTTGGAGCCCTATATCTGGGAGCTCCTAACATGCACACCCCACCCCTAGCAGAGGGTGGGCTCCACATTGACTCTAACTTCCTTCTCCACCCATGAGGCAGGGTGTGGGAGTAATCCACTCTGCTCACAGAGGGGGGAGCTGAACTGGAATGAACTATTTCAGCTCAGATATGCTAAACTGACTTAAGTCCTTGCCAAAACATTGCTGCCACCTGCTGCTGAACATGAAAAATGACAATATATATTTAACAAGGTTTAGAATGCACAGTTGTGAGGATATTATGTGAAATTACATTAGATGACAAGATTAATGCTCTTAGATTGTAGCGGGGTAAAAGAGTTTAGTAACACAACTCCGGGGTGTTACACATGTTGGTGGAGTACTCGAAACAGTGCAACATGGCACACACATCCCTCATGGAGGCCCACTCACTGTTGGTCAAGTGGTGCTGTTCCACAGAGCAACTCATCAGTGCGTGCTGCAGCTGAAACTCAACTATAGCCTGTTGATACTCGCACAGTCTCTCTAGTATGTGCAAGGTGGAGTTCTACCTTGTGGGTACGTCTCATATGAGGTGGTGAGAGGGAAGGCAGAAGTTATGCTGTAGCGCAGACAGGCAAGCAGCAGCGAGGGGAGAATGCCAAAAGCACAGCAGATTTGACATATTGGAGTAATTTTTCAGAAACCTCTGCACCACCAAATTCAGCAAATGAGCCAGGCAAGGGATAGGCGTCAAACTGGCTAGTCCCAGTTCTGCTATGAGATTTTGCCCATTGTTGCACACCACCAGGCCAGGCTTGAGGTTCAGCGGCACCAACAACTCATTGGTCTGTTCTTCTATGCCCGCCCACAGCTCCTGCGCAGTGTAGGGTTTTTTCCCCAAACATATGAGTTTCAGAACAGCCTACTGTTGTTTACCCCTGGCTGTACTAAAGTTGGTGGTGTAGGTGTTGCGCTGATGTGATGAGGAGGTGGTATAGGAGGAACAGGAATAGGAAGCGGAGTAGAAGGAGGCAACAGGAGGCACTGAAAAACATCCAGCAATCCTCGGTGGCAGCAGGACGTGCACCATAATTCTTTCAGCCACCACTACATTTACCCAGTGGGCCATTAGGGAGACATAACGTCCCTGCCTGTAATTACTGCACTATGTATTAGTGGTTATGTCAACCTTGCCTAATGGCGTTCCGCAGCATACTCCCTTTTTTTTGCCGCTTGCGCTTGTTCGTGCACTACTGCACTATAAAGACTACTGAGGAACCGGCAGTACGGCCCTGCTACTTCCTGACAGCTACCTGACTGCACTGCACAGAGCACAGCCAGTGGTCTTGTCCACATCTACAAAGCAGCTTTCCTACTGAGCACGGCCAGTGGTCTTGTCCACATCTACAAAGCAGCTTTCCTACTGAGCACGGCCAGTGAATAATCCCTGACTCCTGCAAGCAGTCAGCGATGAAAAACTGTTTTGGTAGCACAAAAAAACAGGAGATCATCTTCTCCACCTTACCCTGCTCTAGGTTAACCCACAGGATGCTTGTAAGTGACTCTGTGTGTGTGTATATAAGTACTGTATATACTTTATACAGTATATTTGTGTGTATGCACTGTAAATAATTGTATATACACTGTATACAGTAAATATGTGCATATGTACTGTATATACTTGTATGTATACTGTATACAGTGTATATATACTTGTCTTGGTACCTGAACCCACACCTTGGCACACACATCTATATAGTAAGTTTCCAGCAAATTTGCAGCATTTTACAGTTCCAGTATTGTTAGTTGAGTTTTTGGAAATCTCATCCACACAGTGTGGAGCATACCCACAGCATAAACTTGCACTGTGGGTTGTCAATCTGCAGCATATGAGTTTATGTTGTAAGTTTTAGGCCACCTGCACATATTGCGGATTCCCGTGCAGAAGAACTGCAGTGTAGTACAGCACCAGCAAAGTATATGAGATTACATTAATCTCATGTACACTTTTTCTTTCTCATGCGGAAATTGGCCTGTCATGCGCATTTCCAATGAAGGGTGAGATCTGCTGGAGAACCACATTTAATCCACACCAAAATCCACAATTGTATTTCAGATTTTTGTGCAGATATAGTGCAGAAATGCACATAAATCTGTACAGAAATTTGTGTAGAACTTATGAGCGATTATCCACATGGTGTGTAGGTGCCCTTAAAGGGTCACTGAATGTTTAAAAAACTTTTGATATGTCATAGTTACATTTCAAAGGTTTTGATTGGTGGGGGTCTGAGTTCTAACATTCCCAACAATCACTACAATGAGGAAAGACAAGCGCTGACATATCACAATGTCTCTCATCTCTGTAGTAGAGGGAATCAAGATTAGCCCATAGACTTTTTGGAGCTTGTCTCCAGCAGCAACGAGAGAAAGTGTGCTATGAAAATTTGCCACAGTAGGGGGCGCCATTTAAATTTTTTGCCTCAGGCAGCAAATAGGCTAGGTGTATGTCACCGACACAATTAACAGACTGATTAAATCTCCTATAACAGTAAGACGTATGAAAATGCTATGTTCTGAAACCCAAAAATTGCTTTATGTCATTGACACAACTAACAGACTGATTAAATCTCCTGTAACAATTAGACAGATGAAAATGTGGTGTTCTAAACAAACAAAATTGCTTTATGTCACGGTCACAATTAACAGACTGACTAACTATTGTATTTCTGTGTCATGGATGCAGATGAGCTGTATCTCCCTCCAAAAAATTACTTTATGTCACAGACACAATTAACAGACTGATTAAATCTCTTATAACAGTAAGATGGATGGAAATGCAATGTTTTGAACCCCAAAAATGACTTTAGGTCAACCAAAGAATTAACAGCCCAAGGAAGTATTGTATTTCTGTGTCACTGGTGCAAAAGTGTTGTATTGTATCCACATAAATGCCTACAAGTCACCCACAGACTTATTTAAAACAATACAATATCCCTCACTGCAGCAGCATCCTGTCCCTACACTAGTCAGAGGAGAATGGTGGCGCACCACGTGATCCAGCATTTATGCATGCAGGTTCACATGGTGCGCCGGCCAATCACAGCCATGCCAATACTAGGCATGACTGTGATGGCTTTCCAGTGCCCACAGCTTAAACGCTTGTTGATTGGCTGCACTGTAGCCTTTCAAAAAGCTTTTTTTTTTTATCCAAACAACAAACACAGACTTCAGCACCAATGTCCACGTTCGGGTACCCGGGCACCGTAATGTTCGGTATGTTTATACCACATTCATCAGCCCTTACCTAGCACTGTCAGCTGTTTAGCATGGTCAAAAGTGCTGACAGTTGACCATTAAAGGGAATCTGTCACCAGTATTATGTTGACCTATTTTTAAATATGAACTAGAGTGCATGCCACTAAGTCCTGATATCCATCAGCTTCTGACTCTTCCCATCCCCTGTTACTGATTGACAGTTACTTAAATAAGCTATAGTTGGGTGGGGACTAGTGTGGAGCGCAAATATTCGAAAAAATTATTTTTATCCTGAATATCGGCACTTTGAGTATTTGCTAATATTTAGAATATAGTTTTTTTTTTGTTCGTTTTTTTAACACAGTACACATCAGGTGAACATCCATCACTTCTTCTAGCTTGTGGGCCAATGAGAAGGTTTTGTCAAAGCTTAGCAACATCACTAGCAACCAATAGAAAAGTTGCCTACCCCTTACTATATAAGAACCTCCCCAGCAGCTATTTTCAAAAGTTTATTGCAGTTATGAAAGACACAGCAGTGTCATGGCTGTGCTCTGTGCTTTGTGTTATTACATTAGACAGTTAACTTATATATATATATATAGATATATATATATATATACTTCAGATAGTTAGGGGGAGATAGACAGTGTAGGTTAGATTGATCTATAGTGCAGCAAATATTGCCGAAAATTTGCAAGTGCAAATATATTGGAGCACTGTATCTGCATATAAAGCTATTCTAAGGTTCTACCGTGCCAACCATTTTCTCCAGTCTCAGGAAACTTATACCAGCTTGAAAAATGTAGCATAAGTGACCCACGCCTGTATTTTGCGCGCATTACGCAAATATTACATTGTCGATTTTTGCAATCAAAAATATAATCTCAAATTCGTGAATTTGCAAATATATGACAAAATATTTGTGAAATATTGCCCCTGCCGCTCATCACTAGTGGGGATCAGCAGGGAGCTCCTGTATATCAGGACTCATTGGCACTCGAAATGTTCAACACAAGATTTTAGAAAAATATAGCTTCAGGTAAAGAAAGTGCTAAGAACATTTGTGACTGGTTTATGTTACGCTTAAGGCTCACATACACATTAGTGAGATAGAGAATGGCAGGATTGGCCAACACTCTAATATGTGTGCGGAGCTCCTGACTTTCCCCCGACAAATGATGTCAGAGAGGCATCAAGTGAATTTAATATTTCCTACTGATCCTTTTGTTCTCCTGAAAGATAAGCTGTAGCCAGAATAGTCTGGCAGTGGCTTTCCCCACTCTCTCCATAGAATACACATTCAGCTGAACCGAACATATATGTGTATGAAGGAGCTGAGAGGGAGTCAGGAGAGATAGCTGGTAACTAGGGTTGAGCGAACCCGAACTGTAAAGTTCGGGTTCGTACCAAACTTTACAGTGTTCGGTACCCGAACCCGAACATTTCAGTAAAAGTTTGGGTTCGGTGTTCGGGTAATATTAATATACCATCGGATCGGAGTTTTCTCCAATCCGATGGTATATTTTAACTTGAAGCGTCCCTATCACCATGGGAACGCCTCTATGTTAGAATATACCATCGGATTTGAGTTTGATCGTGAAAACTCAGATCCAACAGTATATTCTAACACAGAGGTGTTCCCATAGTGATGGTGATGCTTCAAGTTAGAATATACTGAGAACTGTGGACATAATTGGGCCGCACTGGCCACCAATGATTTTAACACTGGGGAGGGAGGGAGGGAGGGGGGGCCACACTGGCCACCAATGATTTTAATACTTGGGAGGGAGGGGGGGTCTGGTCCCTGCTGCCTGGCAGCACCCGATCTCTTACAGGGGGATGAGATCTGCACAATTAACCCCTCAGGTGCGGCACCCAGGGGTTAATTGTGCGGATCACAGCCCCCTGTAAGAGATCGGGTGCTGTCAGGCAGCAGGGGGCAGTTATGTACACAGTTCTTAGTATATTCTAACTTGAAGCGTCCCCATCACCATGGGAACGCCTCTGTGTTAGAATATACTGTCGGATCTGAGTTTTCACGATCGTGAAAACTCAGATCTGAAAAAGCTAATACTATTATTTTCTGTTATAACTATGTTATAACGGAAAATAATAAAGTGAAATTTGGGTACCCATTGACTTCAATGGGATTTGGGTCCAAGTTCGGATCAAGTTTGGGTCCCAAACCCGAACTTTTTTTTAACTCTACTGGTAACAGATCGCCTTTAACTAAAGACTTTTAAGGAGTTACTCTATCTAGGACATTTAGGGCATATCCCATCATGGTGAAAGGAGAGGTAGCTGTGCTTGTACAGCTTGCTTTCCATTTATGCTGTCAATTGGGACAGAGGGGAATCAGGGATGTAAAGCAGCTCAATGCAGAGAGCACTTCATAATAAAGATGCACCTGCAGTGGACTTGCAGGGGCAGAATCTGGCAAAATAGTACTGATGAAGATGAAAAGGCATGTTTTTACTTATCTCCACTTAGTTTAGCATGTTTAAAACTGATGACCAGTGATGGTCAGTTCACAGTGTTCGCCAGCAAACACATGCAGGCTGCCATCTTTAGTAAGATAGACTCACCCGTCCGGCAATGCACAGGTAAGCCCTTACCTGTGCCTGTGACGGGAGCCGGTCTGAAATCAAATGCAGTCACCAGGAGCAGGCAGTTCTGAGAACAGCCGCCGGGGGCCTTCATCGGGCTGTTCCCAGTGACTACATTTGATTTCAGACCGGGCTTACCTGTGCATCGCCGGATGGGTGAGTCTACCTTACTAAAGATGGCAGCCCTCGCGAACACTGCGCACTGACCATCACTGCTGATGACAGATTCCTTTTAGCTGACTAATAAAATTGTGTATGTAGAGAAATCTAAACTTTTTTTTTTTTTTTTTCTGAAAGGATGTACATTATCACTACTAGTTCTGCTAATTACATGTGAGCAAAATTTAGTAATGGGGGTGCATGGTAGAAGTCAGCAGTATTATAAATGACCCATAGAAGGATGGAGGGGTCTTTCTTCAGATCTTGCTTTGGAGTCCAAGTGCTTCTAGTTACGCTTCTGCATTTGAGCAAAAAGGTGATAACAGGGCCCACTATTGGAACTTCCCTCTAGTTGTCAGAACAGGATGACACTGCAATGAGTGTCTAACTATACAGTGTATCGACTAGAGGATGAACAGAATGGGCAAACGGTAAGATGTTTATTGTTACCAAATGTAGAATCAAGTCCATACCTAGCTAGAATACTTTCTTTGATGTTCGTTAATAAATTACATTATTTTGATAGACATTCCCTAAATGTCACATTGGACTAGCTATTAAAGTTGCCATTTGTTACAAAACTGAAGAATTCTGATAGTCTTTAACAAAGTTACAAGTAGCAACAATACATGTTCATAATTGATAGACAATAGTTGGTTTGTGAACAAAAGTAAAGGATTGCTTATTCAGCCTCACTCAAAAGACAATGGAGGTGCATTGCTCCTTCAGAATTTCACAATACATTGTGTTCGTTGAAGAAATGTCTATTCAGTCATTCATTTATTCAACAGAGATAAGTGGATATAAAGCAGCACAGTATTTGCCGATTATTATGCAGAATCTGCAGAATGTTTGTAGCGCTGATGTTTTAATAAATGCAGTACATTCTTTATATGCAAAAATAAAAACATAAAAAGATAAAGCTTTGCATTTTCCTGTGTATTTCTATAGGCCCAGAAAGTTCAAGTTGTCATTAACATAACGTTCAAGTTGTTAATACTTGTAAAGAAGTGTAAGAACTCTTGATTCACTCAGTGAATTCAAGAAAGACCTAGATGCCCTTCTTGAAAGTAACATGAAAGTTATAGGTACTAGATTTCTGAAGATGGGACTTTTATCAGGATTTATTCTGTTTGCTATATTGGAGTTGGGAAGGAATTTTTCCTCTAATATGAGGTAATTGGTGACCACCTCTTAAATGGGTTTTCCAGGCTATAGATATTGATGACCTATCCTCAGGATACTTCATCAGTACGAGATCTGCCACTTGACACCACTACCAATCAGCTGTTTCAGGAACTATACAGTGCATGTGACAGAAACGGAAGGCTCCCTACACTATGCAGTTTTTGGTGCTGGAACACTGCAGCTGAGCTCTCATGCCCTTGAAGGAGAACTGAGCTTCAGAACCCTGGCATGGCCACTAGAGAGTGTATGAAGCTGTCTGCTTTCAGCTCCGTACACTGTAAAGTTTCTGGCAATGGCAGTTGCCTAAGACAGCTGTACCCACCAATCTGATATTGATGGCCGCTCCTGAGGATAAGGTCATCAATAACTGTAGCCCAGACCTCTGGTACCAAACAGTAGGGTTATAGGTTGGACTAGATGGCCCTGTGTCTTTCCCCAAACTAATCAACTGTGTAGCTCTGTAACTATGTAGCACCCAATATGTTATTGGCCAATTTATAATGAAAGCTGGGAGGAAGGAAGAATCTTGAAGGCAGAATACATCAAGCTTTATTTCAGATACTTAAAATTAGAATATAAAGTGGAGGATGCATAATAAAAAAAATTAAAATGAGGCACCCTTGCTGTTTCTGGAACATTATCAGAAACCCATGTGAACACCTATGTAATAAATACAGTTTTCACTTATTTAAAAAGAATCTGCCCGCCATTTTACCCCTTGGAACTACTAACAGCACTACAGTGATGACACTGGTAACGACACAAGATTACATACCTTGTATGATGAACATGCAGGTTGAATGACTGTGAAATCCTAGTTTAAGGGCTCTTTCACACGAGCTTGTCCCTCGTGGGAATCATGCTCCATGTGAGAGAGAGATTGTGCGGTCTGGACTACAGAAGCGCATGGCATTATCATGATTGGTAATGCCGTGTGCCTCTGTGTGACCTTTGTATAACAAAATCATACTCACATAAAGCTGAACAGAAAGATCAGGCAGCACATTATCAAGTCCAGACTACATGATCTCTCTCTCACATGGAGCGTGTTTCCTGCAAGGGATATGTTCATGAGAAAGAGCCTTAAAAGGGTTGTTTCATCATAGATAACGGGGGCATATCGCAACGGGGGCATGTCTTATAGGTGCGTGTCCCATCGCTGGGACCCGCACCTATATCGAGAACGGAGCCCCGTAAGGTAGTGGCCGGAGGACTCTGGTCCGGCCACCACCAAACCGGCTCCCTTTAGAAGTGAATGGGAGCATACAGGGCCGGATTAAGAGCATCATGGGCCTGGTGCTGAGGATTTTGCTGGGCCTTTTTATGGAAATATATACATAATATATAAAATCAAAACACAAAGCATTTGTATTAAGACAAATGAAAAATTTTAATTACCATTAAAGTGCCATAATAAAAACGGATCGAAAAGGTTTCTTTTTTTTTTGTAAACAGTAGGAAACCAATTAATTAAATAAAGCCATAATAAATACAACATTCAAAACAACCATTTTTTATAAATAGAACGTAAACCATATAAACAAATTAAATATAATTGTATGATAAGAGTGCAGAGAGTAACAAACACAAAAACAGGGTTATTCACTCAATCCTAAACTGCATTTTAACCTAAAACAAATCAAACAGCCAGATTATAATTAAACTACACATTTGCTTTTCTTGCCTTCTTGCTTGCAAATTCTTCAATTGTAGAATCAAGATTCAGCTCATTCAGCAACCCATTTTCAATGCATAACAGAGAGAGTGCATTTAAACGCTCCTGACCCATTGAAGATCTCAGTTCATTTTTCACCCGTTTTAATGTTGAAAACGAACGCTCACCACTGCAGTTGCTGACCATTAAACACAAATACATGCGGAGGGTCACATGTGTGTTTGGAAATGCACCGACTAGGGATTGTGTGACCAGAAACTTGTACATTTGTAGTTCTTGACTTTCATTAATGCCTTTTTTCGCAGAGGAAGACTGGTAAATTTTGAAAAGAGAGGCAAACTGTACAATTTAATCTGCAAACAAGGGGTCAAGATCTTCAGGATATTGTGTCACTAGTGTTCTGGCTTTGGAGCATAGGCCATCTGTTGCTAGAGTGCACATTTCTAACAGCAAGCCAAATCTTTCCTGAATGACACTGTATGCTGCTTGTCTGTGCCTCAGTGATTCTGTCAGATGGTCAATAATAAGATAAAAGGTGTTCACTTTAAACTTTTCAGATGGTGTCATATCAGCATCAGCATCTTCTGCATCACCATAGTCCCACTTCTTATTTCTTTAAATTTTCCTCCCACGTTGTAGCTGGTACTCATCACAGCAGGTAATATCTTTGCCCTGCTGCTCAAATTCAGAGAATTTAGAACGCAGAGACTGAACAAAATCCTTCAGAGAGTTCAGCATGCCTGTTGCTGTATGTAAGTCTAATTTTCCATCTTGGAGGCTCTGACTGGTTCTGTGAAACCTGGGTAAAATTACAGACCAAATTTCAATCATTATTCCCGTTTCCAGCTGATCCATAACACTGCTTAGGCCCTTTGCTTGTAAACAGACCGCTCCCTTTGTGTTCTCATCATTCAAAATATTTGCAAGGACTTCTTTGATAGTAGTATACCCTTTTTGTAAGGCATTCACAGCATCATGATGAGCAGACCAACGCGTATCAGCTAACCTTTTTAATGTTGGTATACCACATGTTTTGAAACGGTTTGTTAGAAGATTCTACCGATGACTTGATGCAGAAAAAAAACAATATAATTGCTGAACAAAATTAAAGAATGGAACTGCAACTGGACAGCTGTTTACTGCATTTTGTCCTACAGGGTTTAGTGAATATGCACAACAAGGAATGTATTCCGCCAGTGGATTTTTTTCCCGAATTAAGGCCTGCATACCATTATATTTGCCACTCATATTCGATGCATTATCATATGACTGGCCCCTGCAGTCTTTGATGGAAATACCCTTTTCTTCCAGAAATTGAAGAACCGTGTTTGCTAGTTCCATACCAGTATGTCCAGATATTGGGATAAATTTAGTAAAACGCTCCACTGGACCACTGGCAAGTACATATCGAAATATAATGGTCAGTTGATCAGAATGTGCAATGTCAGGGGTGGAATCAACAGATATTGAATAATATTTGGCTTGTTTCATTTCATTTACAATCTGCTGTAGCAATTGCTGACCAATCAATTCAATAAACTCATCACATATTGTTGATGACAGGTACGATATGTGACCTCTTCCCTTGTTGCCATGCTTTTGAATATGTTCAAAAAGGAATGGATCATATTCCGCTAACAGCTCAAGACAGCCCAAATAATTCCCGTTGTGTACTGAGCCAATAACTTCATTACTTCCTCAAAAAGACAGACCTCGTGATGAAAGGAGCTTTATAACGCTCAGGATACGGCAAAGTATTTTGTGCCAATATTTTTTCTGATTCTCAAACTGGTTTACAAGATCTTTGTCTATGCGTTGTCCAGAAGTTTTTCTCCTGATAAGGGCTTCAATTGCTTTTCCATGAGAAGCACTATTTTCATGCCTGCTTAAATCTCTTGTGGCATGTCGCCAATCTGAATAACCAGTTGAAGTCAAATGTGTTGTTTCGTCTTTCGAAAAGAGTTTGCAAAGAGCACAAAAAACCTTGCCAGTTTTCGGAGAATAACACAGCCAGTCACGCTTAACTTTTTCGCCATTCAAAGATTTTGTACAGTGCCTTGTAAAAGTTTCACCTGGACATATCTTTTCTGAGGCACGAAAATCACTGTCCATATGTTGACAGTTGATAACCCCATTTTCACAGAAATATTCTCTCAAGGCATCACAAATATTCCAATCTCCAATGTCATTTGAATATATTTCTTCTTGCCGTTTTGTTATATTTTCATAGTCCAACTCAGTGGATCCACTTGTTGCACTAGATGTACTGACCGCAATTGTACTGGTTGAACTTGAAGCGGAAGCATGTATACCAGTTACACTGCTTGTTCCAGATGTTCTTTTTCCACAAAAATCTGTAATTTTTTTAGTTTTAGACAAGATTTTTTGCATTTGTTTTTCTTCCTCTTTTCTAGCTTTCAGCTTCTCCCAACCACTACGTTGTTTTTTCATCCTTGGGTGTAAAAAAAAAGGCTCGTCAAATACGACTGTTGGTAATCAGGAGAGGGCGGAGGAGAGATAGGAACCGGGCCGGCACCTCTGCCTACCTGTAGCTCCCCTAACTTAAAACTGGACCAGTTAATAAACACTTGAGACAACAGGTAACCTTTAGCTGGATGATGATCGGCCACAGCTTATTTATTTTAAACGGCAAAACCAAAGAACATCATCTTGGAGCGGTATGCCAACCGCCGGACTCCCGGCGGGCAAGTACGCCATCAGCCATCTCCAACACTCCGCTGTATCAAATGCCGCCAGCTGTGACTTCATATCTCAAATCATACCGCCATTCTTAAAAGAAGAAGACAACATAAATATCTCCAAAACAACAGTTGTACATGTTCCCACACCTTTCTTTCCAACTTTATTTTTTATTTTTTATTTTTTTTTATAATAATACCCCTGGAGAAAACCAGAATCCCCAAGGCAACTCCACTGAAACTACCCATTCAAGGGCGGGAGGGTGGGCAACTCGGCTTTGCTGACAAAGAGGAAGTGCAGCAGCAGAGGAGGGGGTTATATAACCCGGTTAGAGGGAGGAGACATACCCTACGCCCCTTATAGTGACGTATCTCCCACAATCCCTTAACCCCTTAGGTACCTAACCACAGGGCAAGGTGCTACACATGACCCAAGGCTGGGAAGGGGAAGGGGGACCACCAGTCCCTAAGCACCCTCCATAAAAAGTCGGGTGCTTGCCAAGAACTTTCTTTAGGAGTTTTTTTTTTTTTTTTAACAGCTCGTTTATTAGTGCAATTATCTTGAGTTCTCCTAGGCCCACGCAGAGGACACATTGATCTACTGTGGTAAGGTACAACTCCAATAATTGTATATTGATCCAGACACAGACTGTTGTACGATCCAGACACAGACTGTGGTACGATCCAGACACAGACTGTGGTACAGTATAACTCCCATCATTATATATTGATCCAGACAATCGACTGTGGTACGATCCAGACACAGACTGGTACGATCCAGACACAGACTGTGGTACAGTATAACTCCCATCATTATATATTGATCCAGACACAGACTGTGGTACGATCCAGACACAGACTGTGGTACAATCCAGACACAGACTGTGGTACGATCCAGACACAGACTGTGGTACAGTATAACTCCCATCATTATATATTGATCCAGACACAGACTGTGGTACGATCCAGACACAGACTGTGGTACAGTATAACTCCCATCATTATATATTGATCCAGACAATCGACTGTGGTACGATCCAGACACAGACTGTGGTACGATCCAGACACAGACTGTGGTACGATCCAGACACAGACTGTGGTACAGTATAACTCCCATCATTATATATTGATCCAGACACAGACTGTGGTACGATCCAGACACAGACTGTGGTACAGTATAATTCCCATCATTATATATTGATCCAGACAATCGACTGTGGTACGATCCAGACACAGACTGTGGTACGATCCAGACACAGACTGTGGTACGATCCAGACACAGACTGTGGTATGATCCAGACACAGACTGTGGTACAGTATAACTCCCATCATTATATATTGATCCAGACACAGACTGTGGTACGATCCAGACACAGACTGTGGTACGGTATGACTCTCATCATTATACAATGATCCAGTCACAGAAGTGTCTGGGACAGCATAACTCCAAAGGTTTTCAAAACCCTATAAAACCTGTACATGGCATTGCTGAACACAAATAGAAGTGTTCTAGAGCAGTAACGCTGGGTTCACACCTGAGCGTTCGCGATGGAGCGCTCTGTATGCGCGATTGTACTGGCGTTTGCAATCGTGCATACAGAGACAAGCGAACACCCATTGTCGCGCGTTCCCGAAAGTCTATGTACGGGAACGCGCGACAAGACGCCCCAAAGAAGCTCATGTACTTCTTGGGACGTCGGGCGTTTTACAGCGCGATCATACGCGCTGTAAAACGCCCAGGTGAGAACCATGCTGATAGGGAAGCATTGGTTTCTCCTTGTTGAGCGTTTTACAGCGCGTAGGAACGCGCTGTAAAACGTTCAGGTGTGAACCCAGCTTTAAATGTAGAATGAATATGACATCATTGGTGAAAGGGCAGTTTGTGTGTGAAAAATGCAACCAAAAATCATGAACACTAATTTTGGCAAGGGTTTGTGACTAACTGGCTACTAAAATAGACTGGACATACTCAATTTTGAATACCCTAGGTTGTCTAATTATGAAAATGGTATGCCATTGGGGGGGTATTCTCATTCCTGGGCTGCCATACAGTCTGAAAGACAACAAAGGCCCAGTTGGCCAATCTGGCAACTTTTAATGTGTAAAAACTGAAATGGGCAAGCCCTATATCTGAACTTATAAGTTTGAGAGATGAAAGCTCTTTTTCTCATGAACAAAATAATATATAATAAGTGTGGGTGCACTTCATATGACAAAATCTCCTTACTTTTCAGGGTTGTAAACCTCCATTCATAAAAAAAAAAAACAATGCAACATTTTCACACATAGCAATATAACAAATTCTCCCACCATATAGCTGCCAATTAATTCATACGTCTACAACTTTCATGTAGGTAGTGCTTTTCCAAAACTCCAAGACCTCTGTACCTTAGCCTTATTTATCTACCTCTTTTACATCACAGATCAAACATAGTTGAAATTTGTAGTCATTCTAATTTATGTACAAAGCAATATACAAAAAAGGAAATATCGAAGAGAAATGCTCAAATCACCAGGTGTGTCACTCAAAACAAGACGGAGTGCAACAAATAAAATGAAATAGATAGTATGATGAGAGCATATAACGCAGTGTATAAAACATGCAATTTACCATGTATCTGGGTACTTCCTAAAAGTATAAAACACAATACATAGTATAGCCTGTATATAATGTAAATAAATTATACGAGAAGAAAATGTCCCACTCACGTGGTGCTGAGCCGTTAGAAAGTGGCTCAGACTATCAGTGCATTTACCAATATATGTTTTGGAGATCAAATGCTGGAAACCAGATGTAAGTGTTCCCTGAAGAATCACTACTTCCCTTTGTGTTGCCAAGATAGACGCCAAATGAAGGGGTAGTTGCAGGAACAAAATACTTTAATGGTATTGGTTAGGGATGAGCGAACTCGAACTGTATAGTTCGGGTTCGTACCGAATTTTGGGGTGTCCGTGGCACGGACCCGAACCCGGACATTTTCGTAAAAGTCCGGGTTCAGGTTCGGTGTTCGTCGCTTTCTTGGCGCTTTTGTGACGCTTTCTTGGCGCTTTTTGAAAGGCTGCAAAGCAGCCAATCAACAAGCGTCATACTACTTGCCCCAAGAGGCCATCACAGCCATGCCTACTATTGGCATGGCTGTGATTGGCCAGAGCACCATGTGACCCAGCCTCTATTTAAGCTGGAGTCACATAGCGCCGCCCGTCACTCTGCTCTGATTAGCGTAGGGAGAGGTTGCGGCTGCGACAGTAGGGCGAGATTAGGCAGATTAACTCCTCCAAAGGACTTGATTAACTGATCGATCTGCAGCTGTGGATCATTGAGCTGCTGATCCTCAATTGCTCACTGTTTTTAGGCTGCCCAGACCGTTTGTCAGTCACATTTTTCTGGGGTGATCGGCGGCCATTTTGTGTCTTGTGGTGCGCCAGCACAAGCTGCGACCAAGTGCATTTAACCCTCAATGGTGTGGTTGTTTTTTGGCTAAAGCCTACATCAGGGTGAAGCTGTCACACCAAGTGCATTTAACCAGCAATAGTCTGTTCATTTTTTGGCCATATACAAAATCAGGGGCAAGCTGCGCCTGTCACCAAGTGCATTTAACCCTCAATGGTGTGGTTGTTTTTTGGCTAAAGCCTACATCAGGGTGAAGCTGTCACACCAAGTGCATTTAACCAGCAATAGTCTGTTAATTTTTTGGCCATATACTAAATCAGGGGCAAGCTGCGCCTGTCACCAAGTGCATTTAACCCTCAATGGTGTGGTTGTTTTTTGGCTAAAGCCTACATCAGGGTGAAGCTGTCACACCAAGTGCATTTAACCAGCAATAGTCTGTTTATTTTTTGGCCATATCCCAGTCTAATTCTGTCACTAAATCCATACCGGTCACCCAGCGCCTAAATACTAGGCCTCAAATTTATATCCCGCTAAATCTGTCCTTAGTGCTGTAGCTGGGCGAGTTATTTAGTGTCCGTTCAAGCACATTTCTTGTTCTGGGTTGAAATACAATTCCCAATTTAGCAATTTCATAATTTAGTGGTTTCTGCTATATCAGAGCTATTTGAAATCTATCCCTAAAAGGGTATATAATATTCAAGGTGCACATTGGGTCATTCAGAATAACTTCACACACACCCGCTACTGTGTATTTCCAAGTCTAATTCTGGCACTAAACCCATACCTGTCACCCAGCGCCTAAATACTAGGCCTCAAATTTATATCCCGCTAAATCTGTCCTTAGTGCTGTAGCTGGGCGAGTTATTTAGTGTCCGTTCAAGCACATTTCTTGTTCTGGGTTGAAATACAATTCCCAATTTAGCAATTTCATAATTTAGTGGTTTCTGCTATATCAGAGCTATTTGAAATCTATCCCTAAAAGGGTATATAATATTCAAGGTGCACATTGGGTCATTCAGAATAACTTCACACACACCCGCTACTGTGTATTTCCAAGTCTAATTCTGTCACTAAACCCATACCTGTCACCCAGCGCCTAAATACTAGGCCTCAAATTTATATCCCGCTAAATCTCTCGTTAGTGCTGTAGCTGGGCGAGTTATTTAGTGTCCGTTCAAGCACATTTCTTGTTCTGGGTTGAAATACAATTCCCAATTTAGCAATTTCATAATTTAGTGGTTTCTGCTATATCAGAGCTATTTGAAATCTATCCCTAAAAGGGTAGATCATATTGAAGGTGCACATAGGGACATTCAGAATAACTTCACACACACCCGCTACTGTGTATTTCCAAGTCTAATTCTGTCACTAAACCCATACCTGTCACCCAGCGCCTAAATACTAGGCCTCAAATTTATATCCTGCTAAATCTGTCCTTAGTGCTGTAGCTGGGCGAGTTATTTAGTGTCCGTTCATGCACATTTCTTGTTCTGGGTTGAAATACAATTCCCAATTTAGCAATTTCATAATTTAGTGGTTTCTGCTATATCAGAGCTATTTGAAATCTATCCCTAAAAGGGTATATAATATTCAAGGTGCACATTGGGTCATTCAGAATAACTTCACACACACCCGCTACTGTGTATTTCCAAGTCTAATTCTGTCACTAAACCCATACCTGTCACCCAGCGCCTAAATACTAGGCCTCAAATTTATATCCTGCTAAATCTCTCGTTACCGCTGTACTGTTGTTGCTGGGCAAGATATTTAGTGTCCGTCAAAGCACATTTTTGTTCTGGGTTGAAATACAATTCCCAATTTAGCAATTTCATAATTTAGCTGTTTCTGCTATATCAGAGCTATTTGAAATCTATCCCTAAAAGGGTATATAATATTCAAGGTGCACATTGGGTCATTCAGAATAACTTCACACACACCCGCTACTGTGTATTTCCAAGTCTAATTCTGTCACTAAACCCATACCTGTCACCCAGCGCCTAAATACTAGGCCTCAAATTTATATCCTGCTAAATCTCTCGTTACCGCTGTCCTGTTGTAGCTGGGAAAGTTATTTAGTGTCCGTCAAAGCACATTTTTTGTTCTGGGTTGAAATACAATTCCCAATTTAGCAATTTCATAATTTAGTGGTTTCTGCTATATCAGAGCTATTTGAAATCTATCCCTAAAAGGGTATATAATATTCAAGGTGCACATTGGGTCATTCAGAATAACTTCACACACACCCGCTACTGTGTATTTCCAAGTCTAATTCTGTCACTAAACCCATACCTGTCACCCAGCGCCTAAATACTAGGCCTCAAATTTATATCCTGCTAAATCTCTCGTTAACGCTGTCCTGTTGTGGCTGGGAAAGTTATTTAGTGTCCGTCAAAGCACATTTTTTGTTCTGGGTTGAAATACAATTCCCAATTTAGCAATTTCATAATTTAGTGGTTTCTGCTATATCAGAGCTATTTGAAATCTATCCCTAAAAGGGTATATAATATTCAAGGTGCACATTGGGTCATTCAGAATAACTTCACACACACCCGCTACTGTGTATTTCTAAGTCTAATTCTGTCACTAAACCCAAACCTGTCACCCAGCGCCTAAATACTAGGCCTCAAATTTATATCCTGCTAAATCTCTCGTTAGTGCTGTAGCTGGGCGAGTTATTTAGTGTCCGTTCAAGCACATTTCTTGTTCTGGGTTGAAATACAATTCCCAATTTAGCAATTTCATAATTTAGTGGTTTCTGCTATATCAGAGCTATTTGAAATCTATCCCTAAAAGGGTATATAATATTCAAGGTGCACATTGGGTCATTCAGAATAACTTCACACACACGCTTCTGTGCATTTCCAAGTCTAATTCTGTCACTAAATCCATACCGGTCACCCAGCGCCTAAATACTAGGCCTCAAATTTATATCCCGCTGAATTTGAATACAATACATTGGGCCAAATAATATATTTGTTGTTGTGGTGAACCATAACAATGAGAAAAACATCTAGTAAGGGACGCGGACGTGGACATGGTCGTGGTGGTGTTAGTGGACCCTCTGGTGCTGGGAGAGGACGTGGCCGTTCTGCCACATCCACACGTCCTAGTGTACCAACTACCTCAGGTCCCAGTAGCCGCCAGAATTTACAGCGATATATGGTGGGGCCCAATGCCGTTCTAAGGATGGTAAGGCCTGAGCAGGTACAGGCATTAGTCAATTGGGTGGCCGACAGTGGATCCAGCACGTTCACATTATCTCCCACCCAGTCTTCTGCAGAAAGCGCACAGATGGCGCCTGAAAACCAACCCCATCAGTCTGTCACATCACCCCCATGCATACCAGGGAAACTGTCTCAGCCTCAAGTTATGCAGCAGTCTCTTATGCTGTTTGAAGACTCCGCTGGCAGGGTTTCCCAAGGGCATCCACCTAGCCCTTCCCCAGCGGTGAAAGACATAGAATGCACTGACGCACAACCACTTATGTTTCCTGATGATGAGGACATGGGAATACCACCTCAGCATGTCTCTGATGATGACGAAACACAGGTGCCAACTGCTGCGTCTTTCTGCAGTGTGCAGACTGAACAGGAGGTCAGGGATCAAGACTGGGTGGAAGACGATGCAGGGGACGATGAGGTCCTAGACCCCACATGGAATGAAGGTCGTGCCACTGACTTTCACAGTTCGGAGGAAGAGGCAGTGGTGAGACCGAGCCAACAGCGTAGCAAAAGAGGGAGCAGTGGGCAAAAGCAGAACACCCGCCGCCAAGAGACTCCGCCTGCTACTGACCGCCGCCATCTGGGACCGAGCACCCCAAAGGCAGCTTCAAGGAGTTCCCTGGCATGGCACTTCTTCAAACAATGTGCTGACGACAAGACCCGAGTGGTTTGCACGCTGTGCCATCAGAGCCTGAAGCGAGGCATTAACGTTCTGAACCTGAGCACAACCTGCATGACCAGGCACCTGCATGCAAAGCATGAACTGCAGTGGAGTAAACACCTTAAAACCAAGGAAGTCACTCAGGCTCCCCCTGCTACCTCTTCTGCTGCTGCCGCCTCGGCCTATTCTGCTGCTGCCGCCTCGGCCTCTTCCTCCGCCTCTGGAGGAACGTTGGCACCTGCCGCCCAGCAAACAGGGGATGTACCACCAACACCACCACCACCACCTCCGTCACCAAGCGTCTCAACCATGTCACACGCCAGTGTTCAGCTCTCCATCTCACAAACATTTGATAGAAAGCGTAAATTCCCACCTAGCCACCCTCGATCCCTGGCCCTGAATGCCAGCATTTCTAAACTACTGGCCTATGAAATGCTGTCATTTAGGCTGGTGGACACAGACAGCTTCAAACAGCTCATGTCGCTTGCTGTCCCACAGTATGTTGTTCCCAGCCGCCACTACTTCTCCAAGAGAGCCGTGCCTTCCCTGCACAACCAAGTATCCGATAAAATCAAGTGTGCACTGCGCAACGCCATCTGTGGCAAGGTCCACCTAACCACAGATACGTGGACCAGTAAGCACGGCCAGGGACGCTATATCTCCCTAACTGCACACTGGGTAAATGTAGTGGCAGCTGGGCCCCAGGCGGAGAGCTGTTTGGCGCACGTCCTTCCGCCGCCAAGGATCGCAGGGCAACATTCTTTGCCTCCTGTTGCCACCTCCTCCTTCTCGGCTTCCTCCTCCTCTTCTTCCACCTGCTCATCCAGTCAGCCACACACCTTCACCACCAACTTCAGCACAGCCCGGGGTAAACGTCAGCAGGCCATTCTGAAACTCATATGTTTGGGGGACAGGCCCCACACCGCACAGGAGTTGTGGCGGGGTATTGAACAACAGACCGACGAGTGGTTGCTGCCGGTGAGCCTCAAGCCCGGCCTGGTGGTGTGTGATAATGGGCGAAATCTCGTTGCAGCTCTGGGACTAGCCAATTTGACGCACATCCCTTGCTTGGCGCATGTGCTGAATTTGGTGGTGCAGAAGTTCATTCACAACTACCCCGACATGTCAGAGCTGCTGCATAAAGTGCGGGCCGTCTGTTCGCGCTTCCGGCGTTCACATCCTGCTGCTGCTCGCCTGTCTGCGCTACAGCGTAACTTCGGCCTTCCCGCTCACCGCCTCATATGCGACGTGCCCACCAGGTGGAACTCCACCTTGCACATGCTGGACAGACTGTGCGAGCAGCAGCAGGCCATAGTGGAGTTTCAGCTGCAGCACGCACGGGTCAGTCGCACTACAGAACAGCACCACTTCACCACCAATGACTGGGCCTCCATGCGAGACCTGTGTGCCCTGTTGCGCTGTTTCGAGTACTCCACCAACATGGCCAGTGGCGATGACACCGTTATCAGCGTTACAATACCATTTCTATGTCTCCTTGAGAAAACACTTAGGGCGATGATGGAAGAGGAGGTGGCCCAGGAGGAGGAGGAGGAGGAGGAGGAAGAGGGGTCATTTTTAGCACTTTCAGGCCAGTCTCTTCGAAGTGACTCAGAGGGAGGTTTTTGGCAACAGCAGAGGCCAGGTACAAATGTGGCCAGCCAGGGCCCACTACTGGAGGACGAGGAGGACGAGGATGAGGAGGAGGTGGAGGAGGATGAGGATGAAGCATGGTCACAGCGGGGTGGCACCCAACGCAGCTCGGGTCCATCACTGGTGCGTGGCTGGGGGGAAAGGCAGGACGATGACGATACGCCTCCCACAGAGGACAGCTTGTCCTTACCCCTGGGCAGCCTGGCACACATGAGCGACTACATGCTGCAGTGCCTGCGCAACGACAGCAGAGTTGCCCACATTTTAACCTGTGCGGACTACTGGGTTGCCACCCTGCTGGATCCACGCTACAAAGACAATGTGCCCACCTTACTTCCTGCACTGGAGCGTGATAGGAAGATGCGCGAGTACAAGCGCACGTTGGTAGACGCGCTACTGAGAGCATTCCCAAATGTCACAGGGGAACAAGTGGAAGCCCAAGGCCAAGGCAGAGGAGGAGCAAGAGGTCGCCAAGGCAGCTGTGTCACGGCCAGCTCCTCTGAGGGCAGGGTTAGCATGGCAGAGATGTGGAAAACTTTTGTCAACACGCCACAGCTAACTGCACCACCACCTGATACGCAACGTGTTAGCAGGAGGCAACATTTGAACTAACATGGTGGAACAGTACGTGTGCACACCCCTCCACGTACTGACTGATGGTTCGGCCCCATTCAACTTCTGGGTCTCTAAATTGTCCACGTGGCCAGAGCTAGCCTTTTATGCCTTGGAGGTGCTGGCCTGCCCGGCGGCCAGCGTTTTGTCTGAACGTGTATTCAGCACGGCAGGGGGCGTCATTACAGACAAACGCAGCCGCCTGTCTACAGCCAATGTGGACAAGCTGACGTTCATAAAAATGAACCAGGCATGGATCCCACAGGATCTGTCCGTCCCTTGTCCAGATTAGACATTAACTATCTCCCCTTAACCATTATATTATTGGACTCCAGGGCACTTCCTCATTCAATCCTATTTTTATTTTCATTTTACCATTATATTGCGAGGCTACCCAAAGTTGAATGAACCTATCCTGTGTCTGGGTGCCGGGGCCTAAATATATGCCAATGGACTGTTCCAATGTTGGGTGACGTGAAGCCTGATTCTCTGCTATGACATGCAGAATGATTCTCTGCTGACATGAAGACAGATTCTCTGTTACGGGACCTCTCTGCTCTGCCTGTGTGCTAGGCCTAAATATATGCCAATGGACTGTTGCAGTGGTGGCTGACGTGAAGCCTCATTCTCTGCTATGACATGCAGACTAATTCTCTGCTGACATGAAGACAGATTCTCTGTTACGGGACCTCTCTCCTCTGCCTGTGTGCTAGGCCTAAATATATGCCAATGGACTGTTGCAGTGGTGGCTGACGTGAAGCCTCATTCTCTGCTATGACATGCAGACTAATTCTCTGCTGACATGAAGACAGATTCTCTGTTACGGGACCTCCCTCCTCTGCCTGGGTGCTGGGCCTAAATATATGCCAATGGACTGTTGCAGTGGTGGCTGACGTGAAGCCTCATTCTCTGCTATGACATGCAGACTAATTCTCTGCTGACATGAAGACAGATTCTCTGTTACGGGACCTCTCTCCTCTGCCTGTGTGCTAGGCCTAAATATATGCCAATGGACTGTTGCAGTGGTGGGTGACGTGAAGCCTCATTCTCTGCTATGACATGCAGACTGATTCTCTGCTGTCATGAAGCCAGATTGTCTGTTACGGGACCTCTCTGCTCTGCCTGTGTGCTAGGCCTAAATATATGCCAATGGACTGTTGCAGTGGTGGGTGACGTGAAGCCTCATTCTCTGCTATGACATGCAGACTGATTCTCTGCTGACATGAAGCCAGATTGTCTGTTACGGGACCTCTCTCCTCTGCCTGTGTGCTAGGCCTAAATATATGCCAATGGACTGTTGCAGTGGTGGCTGACGTGAAGCCTCATTCTCTGCTATGACATGCAGACTAATTCTCTGCTGACATGAAGCCAGATTGTCTGTTACGGGACCTCTCTCCTCTGCCTGTGTGCTAGGCCTAAATATATGCCAATGGACTGTTGCAGTGGTGGGTGACGTGAAGCCTCATTCTCTGCTATGACATGCAGACTCTGCTGACATGAAGCCAGATTGTCTGTTACGGGACCTCCCTCCTCTGCCTGGGTGCTGGGCCTAAATATATGCCAATGGACTGTTGCAGTGGTGGCTGACGTGAAGCCTCATTCTCTGCTATGACATGCAGACTAATTCTCTGCTGACATGAAGACAGATTCTCTGTTACGGGACCTCCCTCCTCTGCCTGGGTGCTGGGCCTAAATATATGCCAATGGACTGTTGCAGTGGTGGCTGACGTGAAGCCTCATTCTCTGCTATGACATGCAGACTAATTCTCTGCTGACATGAAGCCAGATTGTCTGTTACGGGACCTCTCTCCTCTGCCTGTGTGCTAGGCCTAAATATATGCCAATGGACTGTTGCAGTGGTGGCTGACGTGAAGCCTCATTCTCTGCTATGACATGCAGACTGATTCTCTGCTGACATGAAGCCAGATCGTCTGTTACGGGACCTCTCTGCTCTGCCTGTGTGCTAGGCCTAAATATATGCCAATGGACTGTTGCAGTGGTGGGTGACGTGAAGCCTCATTCTCTGCTATGACATGCAGACTGATTCTCTGCTGTCATGAAGCCAGATTGTCTGTTACGGGACCTCTCTGCTCTGCCTGTGTGCTAGGCCTAAATATATGCCAATGGACTGTTGCAGTGGTGGCTGACGTGAAGCCTCATTCTCTGCTATGACATGCAGACTAATTCTCTGCTGACATGAAGCCAGATTGTCTGTTACGGGACCTCTCTCCTCTGCCTGGGTGCTGGGCCTAAATTTTTGACAATGGACTGTTGCAGTGGTGGCTGACGTGAAGCCTGATTCTCTGCTATGACATGCAGACTGATTCTCTGCTGACATGAAGCCAGATCCTCTGTTACGGGACCTCTCTCCTCTGCCTGTGTGTGTGCTGGGCCTAAATATATGCCAATGGACTGTTGCAGTGGTGGCTGACGTGAAGCCTCATTCTCTGCTATGACATGCAGACTGATTCTCTGCTGACATGAAGCCAGATTCTCTGTTACGGGACCTCTCTCCTCTGCCTGTGTGTGTGCTGGGCCTAAATATATGCCAATGGACTGTTGCAGTGGTGGCTGACGTGAAGCCTCATTCTCTGCTATGACATGCAGACTAATTCTCTGCTGACATGAAGCCAGATTCTCTGTTACGGGACCTCCCTCCTCTGCCTGGGTGCTGGGCCTAAATATATGCCAATGGACTGTTGCAGTGGTGGCTGACGTGAAGCCTCATTCTCTGCTATGACATGCAGACTAATTCTCTGCTGACATGAAGACAGATTCTCTGTTACGGGACCTCTCTCCTCTGCCTGGGTGCCGGGGCCTAAATATCTGAGAATGGACTGTTCCAGTGGTGGGTGACGGGAAGCCAGATTCTCTGCTATGGAACCTCTCTCCAATTGATTTTGGTTAATTTTTATTTATTTAATTTTTATTTTAATTCATTTCCCTATCCACATTTGTTTGCAGGGGATTTACCTACATGTTGCTGCCTTTTGCAGCCCTCTAGCTCTTTCCTGGGCTGTTTTACAGCCTTTTTAGTGCCGAAAAGTTCGGGTCCCCATTGACTTCAATGGGGTTCGGGTTCGGGACGAAGTTCGGATCGGGTTCGGATCCCGAACCCGAACATTTCCGGGATGTTCGGCCGAACTTCTCGAACCCGAACATCCAGGTGTTCGCTCAACTCTAGTATTGGTAATATATATATATATATATATATATATATATATTTTTTTTTTTTTTTTTTTTTTTACCAATACCATTAAAGTATTTTGTTCCTGCAATTCATTTGGCGTCTATCTTGGCAACATGGAGGGGGACCACGGGAGGGGGACCACGGGAGGGGGACCCTGAGGGTGGGGGCACCCTCAGGGCACTATAGTGTCAGGAAAACCGCTTTGTTTTCCTGACACTATAGTGATCATTTAACATGACTAGTGTTGAGCGCGAATATTCGAAAAGCGAATTTTTTTCGCGAATATCGCAACTTCGCGATTTCGCGAATATTTCGAATATAGTGCTATATATTCGTAAAAACGAATATTCGTTTTTTTTTTTTTTTTTTTTCACAAAATTACAGTACACATATAATTGATTGTTTCCCAAAGGTCCAACAGCTCAGATCTTACTCACATTGCCTAGAAAGTGATTGAGGCGCGAATCTTCGTAAGGCGATTTTATTAGCGCACATGCGAATATCGGCACGTCCCAGAACAGAGGCAAAGGGCTTTGCATTCATACATTAGTGAATTGAGTTGCGAATCTTCGTAAGGCGATTTTATTAGCGCACATGCGAATATCTACACTTGTCCCAGAACAGAGGCACAGGGCTTTGCATTACATTAGTGATTGAATTGAGCTGCGAATCTTCGTGAGGCGATTTTATTAACGCAAATGCGAAAATCTACACTTGTCCCCAGAACAGAGAGGCAAAGGCCTGTGCATTCATATAGTATAGCACCATATTCGCGAATACGTAGAACTTCGTAAAATTCGATTTACGAATATTCGTATTTTTTATTTTACTTTCCACCTTACAGATGACATTGATCTGTACTCTGTCAAGTACTGTCATCATCCCCCACTGTATCTCGATTGATTCCCAAAAGTCCAAAAGCTCAGATCTTACTCACATTGCCTAGAAAGTGATTGAGGCGCGAATATTCGTAAGGCGATTTTATTAGCGCACATGCGAATATCTACACTTGTCCCAGAACAGAGGCAAAGGGCTTTGCATTCTTACATTAGTGATTGAATTGAGCTGCGAATCTTCGTGAGGCGATTTTATTAACGCAAATGCGAAAATCTACACTTGTCCCCAGAACAGAGAGGCAAAGGCCTGTGCATTCATATAGTATAGCACCATATTCGCGAATACGTAGAACTTCGTAAAATTCGATTTACGAATATTCGTATTTTTTATTTTACTTTCCACCTTACAGATGACATTGATCTGTACTCTGTCAACTACTGTCATCACCCCCCACTGTATCTCGATTGATTCCCAAAAGTCCAAAAGCTCAGATCTTACTCACATTGCCTAGAAAGTGATTGAGGCGCGAATCTTTGTAAGGCGATTTTATTAGCGCACAGGCGAATATCGGCACTTGTCCCAGAACAGAGGCAATGGGCTTTGCATTCATACAGTATGAATGCAAAGCCCTTTGCCTCTGTTCTGGGACAAGTGCCGATATTCGCATGTGCGCTAATAAAATCGCCTTACGAAGATTTGCAACTCAATCACTTTCTAGGCAATGTGAGTAAGATCTGAGCTTTTGGACTTTTGGGAATCAATCGAGATACAGTGGGGGGTGATGACAGTAGTTGACAGAGTACAGATCAATGTCATCTGTAAGGTGGAAACTAAAATAAAAAATACGAATATTCGTAAATCGAATTTTACGAAGTTCGAAGTATTCGCGAATATGGTGCTATACTATATGAATGCACAGGCCTTTTCCTCTCTGTTCTGGGGACAAGTGTAGATATTCGCCTGTGCGCTAATAAAATCGCCTTACAAAGATTCGCGCCTCAATCACTTTCTAGGCAATGTGAGTAAGATCTGAGCTTTTGGACTTTTGGGAATCAATCGAGAAACAGTGGGGGGTGATGACAGTAGTTGACAGAGTACAAATCAATGTCATCTGTAAGGTGGAAACTAAAATAAAAAATATGAATATTCGTAAATCGAATTTTACGAAGTTCGAAGTATTCGCGAATATGGTGCTATACTATATGAATGCACAGGCCTTTGCCTCTCTGTTCTGGGGACAAGTGTAGATATTCGCATGTGCGCTAATAAAATCGCCTTACGAAGATTCGCAACTCAATTCAATCACTAATGTATGATTCATACATTAGTGATTGAATTGAGTTGCGAATCTTCGTAAGGCGATTTTATTAGCGCACATGCGAATATCTACACTTGTCCCCAGAACAGAGAGGCAAAGGCCTGTGCATGTATATAGTATAGCACCATATTCGCGAATACTTCGAACTTCGTAAAATTCGATTTACGAATATTCGTATTTTTTATTTTAGTTTCCACCTTACAGATTACATTGATCTGTACTCTGTCAACTACAGTCATCACCCCCCACTGTATCTCGATTGATTCACAAAAGTCCAAAAGCTCAGATCTTACTCACATTGCCTAGAAAGTGATTGAGGCGCGAATCTTTGTTAGGCGATTTTATTAGCGCACAGGCGAATATCAGCACTTGTCCCAGAACAGAGGCAAAGGGCTTTGCATTCTTACATTAGTGATTGAATTGAGTTGCGAATCTTCGTAAGGCGATTTCATTAGCGCACATGCGAATTTTGCATCTCATAATATGTATTATGCGATGCGAAAATTCGAATTATCGCATATGCGAAATAATAACGAATTCGAATATTCGCGAATATTTTACGAATATTCTTTCGAATATTCGCGAAATTTCGCGAATTCGAATATGGGACATGCCGCTCAACACTAAACATGACTATGAAGATTACTGTTTTATAGCTGCTGTGGACTGTGGACAACAGCAGCTAGAAACAGTAATTTTCATAGAGCTGTGTTATGATTTATGGACACAGCACTCAGCATGCTTAGCCAGTCAGATAGAAGGCTGAGAGCTGTGTCTAAATAACATAACACATTAAAGGGATTCTGTCACCAGGTTTCACCCCTGTCAGCTAAAAATATGCTGATGTTCAGGACGTCTTCACGATTCCTAATGTGGGCTTATAAATGTCATCTGTGGGCTTATTTAGCTAAAAAACAGCTTTTACTAACCTGTCAGTCAAACAAATAAGGTGCCCAAGGGGATGTTAATGGATGCAAGGTGCCCGTCTTTCCAGACTTCTGCGCCACCTCCTAATCCTCTGTGCCGCCTCTCGCCCTCCCTCCCTCCCCCCTCCTCCTGCTGTAAGATCTTGCGCATACAGGGGTTGAGCGAAGTGCCGGCGCATGCAGACTTCGCTGTAAGAAGCCAAATGGAGAAGTCCGCACGGCGCATCAGGCAGAGCCCTGTGCGCAAAATCTTACAGCAGAAGGAGGGGGGAGGGAGGGAGAGCGAGAGGTGGCACAGAAGATTAGGAGGCGGCGCAGAAGTCCGGAAAGGCGGCGCTGGGCACGAACGGCGGCGGGTGCAGCCGGCACCTTGCATCCATTAACGTCCCCTTGGGCACCTTATTTGTTTGACTGACAGGTTAGTAAAATAAGTTTTTTAGCTAAATAAGCCCACAGATGACATTTATAAGCCCACATTAGGAATCGTGAAGACGCCCTGAACATCAGCATATTTTTAGCTGAGGGGTGAAACCTGGTGACAGAATTCCTTTAAAGAAATTACTGTTTCTAGCTGCTGTGGACTAGCAGCTAGAAACAGTAATTTCTTTATGTGTTATGTTATTTTGACTGACCTCTCAGCATGCTTAGCCAGTCAGTAATTTTCAGAGTGCTGTTATGATTTATGGACACAGCTCTCAGCATGCTTAGCCAGCCTTCTATCTGGCTGTGCTTCTTGAGAGTCACAGTCCACAGGCTCAGAAACAGCCTGTGGACTGTGACTCTCAAGATGCAAAGCCAGATAGAAGCATGCTGAGAGCTGTGTCCATAAATCATAACAGCACTATGATTGCCCTCCTTTCCAACTGGATGAGTTTATCTGATACCTGCAGCCTCCAGAAGCTCCTGCTGTCTCTGTGTGGCTGAGCGCTGTGGGCCGCCACCGTCCGTGTGCTGGTCGAAACTGCTGTGGTGCAGGAGGGATAACCGCGGGTACACTGAGTTCATATCCGGCGGGCCGGCATTACAGGAACCGCACCAGCTGCTCTGACGTCCTGCCGCCGGATATCCTGTGACGTATATCCGGCGGCAGGACGTCAGAGCAGCTGGTGCTGTTCCTGTAATGCCGCGGCCCGCCGGATATGACCTCAGTCCGCCCGCGGTTATCCCTCCTGCACGCTGCGCTGTGTACAAGTAACAGAGGACTTTTAGTGCCGGACGCTCCCGACGGCCTGTTTCATTTCTACGGGGCCGACAGAAATAGCAGAGCCAGCACTTGGCTATTTTTGCTGGCCCCATAGAAAATGAATAGAGGGCGGCTGCTCATGCGCAGTGCACCGTCCTTCACTTGTAGGGCTCCGTTCTTAATATAGGTGCAGGTCCCATTGGTGGGACCTGCACCTATAAGACAATGGGGGCATATGCTAGTGATATGCCCCGTTGTCCATGATGAGACAACCCATTTAAATCCCACCAGTGCTGCAATCATTATGGCCCAGGAGGCAAACAATTCATATTCAATGCTCTGTGATCCCCATTGAATGCTCACTAGTCCATCCTCTCTACTTTTCATAGGTTGTGTGCATTTTAGACAAACAGTCAACTTACCTCAAGAGTCAGCACATAGTTTCCTCTCAGACTCTTCCTGTTAAGCCCACTGCGACTCACATCATAAATCTCATCAGCATGTACTGTCAAAAAACAAGATCTATTGGCATGACCTGTGCAAGCAAAACATCGAAACATTGAAATATTGATGATTTAACACTAGGGATGAACGAATCAATTCTTACAAATTGATTCTTCTCATCTAATAGAGTTCTTCACCTGTGAGGGGCTATCCCCACTATGGAAGAATCTTCCCCTTCTGCTTGATTGACAGGAATGGAATCTCGCCTCTTACAATATCGCTCCTGCACCACAATCCGATAGTGTAGCAGCACATGCAAATTTGCTGCTTCTGTAGTGGAAGCAGAGTCGCTGCGCTTACGCCACCACTCAGAGCAAGCCTTGTCCATCAAGTGGCTTGGGGCGATTCTTCACCGGCAAATGAAGGACTCCATTTGATGAGACACATTGGTTCATAAGAACTGATTCACACATACATAATTTAAACACATTTGCAGGGAGGAATCTTACTTGAAGCTGCAGGAAACATTTGGTGGAAATGATTGCTGCTAAAGAGGGATCTACACCATGAGGTTCTGTTTTCTAAGGGTTCCCGTTCTTTTTCTCCCTGAACTGCGGATGTTTGCTCAATATGTTTAATAACAGATATGAATGATACAACTTTTTGTGTGCTATTAGTTGTGTGCTATTAGATTACACTGTTATAGGGGCTCTGTGGTTTGATATTAATCAAACCACTTAATATCAGTATTTAATAGAGAAAGCCAGGTCCTCTATCTATCTATTTATCTATCTATCTATTGGCTTGACAAAGGCTCCATGGAGTGAGCTGAAATGTTGCTGTCTTTCACATGGGTGAATAAAAATACCTTTTTTCACGAAGACCTGAGTGCTGCCTTTCCTGTATCTATCTATCTATCTATCTATCTATCTATTTATCTATCCCAGACTCCCAGTCTTCATCAGACCCAAAAATTAGACCACAAATATACAGAACATTATGGTCTGTGTCACTATGGAAACTACTGATGTTAGGGTAATACCAGAGTGCCCTGGCAGCAGGATTACAGCACAAACAGACCTGGGGTACTTGGTAGGCCTTCAGGACTGATTGCAGATGGCTTCCCTCCCTAGTCTCTTATTGGGTCACCTGAAAAACCAGTGACCAGACTGTAGGGATAGTCTCCTTTGATCATGTTGCTGTATGGACAGTAGCAATCAAGCAGTGACAGCCGGAATCTGAGGTTACTGAGGTGCAAAGTGCATAAAAGTTGCCAATGCTTTGCTGACTCAGTAACTGCAGAGTCCGAAATCTCTGGCATTAATATCAGGCCAGAGAATCATGACATTGTTTTCCATGGAGGATCAGCTGGATGCAAACCTTACATCACCAAGCACAATGCAAAGCATTGGATGAAGTGGTGTAAAGCACAGCACCACTGGAGCAGTGGAAAAATGTTTTGTGGAGGATGAATCATTCTTCTATCTGGCAGTCCTATGAACAGGTCTGGGTTTGGTGAATTACAGGAGAACATTACTTTGATGACTGCATTGTGCCAACTGAAAAGTTTAGTGGAGAAAGACTCTTCAGGGCATTTTTTATGGTTGCATATTACTTACCTTGGGCTAAAAAAAAATCTGAAGATTTTGTTATAAAGGGTTAAATTTTAGCCTCTAAGTCTCTAACTTTAACTTTGAGCCATCATCTGATAGTTACAGTCAGGTCCATAAATATTGGGAAATCAACACAATTCTAAATTTTTGGCTCTGTACACCACCACAATGGATTTGAAATGAAACGAACAAGATGTGCTTTAACTGCAGACTGTCAGCTTTAATTTGAGGGTATTTACATCCAAATCAGGTGAATGGTGTAGGAATTATAACAGTTTGCATATGTGCCTTCCACTTGTTAAGGGACCAAAAGTAATGGGACAGAATAATAGTCATAAATTAAACTTTCATTTTAATACTTGGTTGCAGATCCTTTGCAGTCAATTAGAGCCTGAAGTCTGGAACGCATAGACATCACCAGACGCTGGGTTTAAGACCTGGTGATGCTCTGCCAGGCCTCTACTGCAACTGTCTTCAGTTCCTGCTTGTTTTTGGGCCATTTTCCCTTCAGTTTTGTCTTCAGCAAGTGAAATGGATGCTCAATTGAATTAAGGTCAGGTGATTGACTTGGCCATTGCATAACATTCCACTTCTTTCTCTCAAAAAACTCTTTGGTTGCTTTTGCAGTATGCTTTGGGTCATTGTCCATCAGCACTGTGAAGCGCCGTCCAATGAGTTCTGAAGCATTTGGCTGAATATGAGCAGATAATATTGCCCGACACACTTCAGAATTCATCCTGCTGCTTTTGTCAGCAGTCACATCATCAATAAATACAAAATAACCAGTTCCATTCGCAGCTATACATGCTCTTGCCATGATACTACCACCACCATGCTTCACTGATGAGGTGATATGCTTAGGATCATAAGCAGTTCCTTTCTTTCTCCATATTCTTCTCTTCCCATCACTCTGGTACACGTTGATCTTGGTCTTATCTGTCTATAGGATGTTGTTCCAGAACTGTGAAGGCTTTTTCAGATGTCGTTTGGCAAGCTCTAATCTGGTCTTCCTGTTTTTGAGGCTCACCGATGGTTTACATCTTGTGGTGAACCCTCTGTAAAGTGCTGTTCAATGAGTTCTGAAGCATTTGGATAAATATGAGTAGATAATATTGCCCAAAACACTTCAGAATTAATCCTGCTGCTTTTGTCAGCAGTCACATCATCATCAATAAATACAAGAGAGGCTCACCAATGAGGCTTTTTGAGGCTCACCAATGGTTTACATCTTGTGGTGAACCCTCTGTATTCACTCTGGTCAAGTCTTCTCTTGATTGTTAACTTTGACACACATACACCTACCTCCTGGAGAGTGTTCTGGATCTGGCCAACTGTTGTGAAGGGTGTTTTCTTCACCAGGGAAAGAATTCTGAGGTCATCCACCACAGTTGCTTTCCGTGGTCTTCTGGGTCTTTTGGTGTTGCTGAGCTCACCGGTGCGTTCCTTCTTTTTACGAATGTTCCAAACGGCTGTTTTGGCCATGCCTAATGTTTTTGCTATCTCTCTGATAGGTTTGTTTTGTTTTTTCAGCCTAATGATGGCTTGCTTCACTGATAGCGACAGCTCTTTGTATCTCATCTTAAGGGTTGACAGCATCAGATTCCAAATGCAAATAGCACACTGTCAGGACTGGAATAGTGGATCAGGTATGGAATCCTTTGGCAGGGATGAAATAATCCCAAAAACGAGCGTAGTACAAAAAAGGTCAATCCAATCGGGTAGTCGGTTCCAGTTCCGGGTCGTGGCGGGCAGCAGAAATCGTAATTGAGGAAACAGGCAAGGAGTCGGTAGCTGGGAAGTCAGATTAAACAACAGGTTCACAGGAGGGAGCTGGGCGTTCACCATAAGGTTGAATAACTCAGCAATGAGTCAAGGCTCTGACTGGCTTTAAGTACACAGTGAACCCAGGACCGCCCCCCTGGTTGCCGGGCAACCAGAAGGCTTCCTTAGTCAGAAGCCAATCATAAGGCTGAGGGCGGTGATGGAGGCTGAAGCCCTCCCCCAGCCTGAGTAGCATCTGTGGTCTGGAATGGAGCATGTGCACTACACTCGTATCCCCGTGCACGCGGCTTGTGTACAGCGCACGCGCACCCGGCGTCCAACTCGCACAGGCGCACTGGCCACATTGACGTCAGGTGTCCTGTCAGGAGGAAGAGAAGGAGCTATCTGCGCCCGCCACCCGCACCTGCGAACCCGATGCGAAACAGCCCCCCTGGTTCCCTGACAGAGCCACCCACCAAGGAGCGGCTGCCGGACGCGAACCTGGGATGGCCGATCAGGATGAGCCCTGTGGAATGTGCGGACCTTGGCGTCTGCATGAAGGTTACCTGTTGGTTCCCAGGAACGCTCCTCTGGCCCATATCCCTTCCAGTTGACAAGGTATTCCAAGACTCCACGGCGTCTGCGGGAGTCTAAGATCCCCTGGACTTCATATTCATCATTGTTATCCACCTGAATGGGAGCGCTCTCGGTGCATGTCCGATCGACCTGAGTCTTTTGCTGTTGCTGGGTAGTGCGGAGCTTCCCCGGAGACGACGGAGGCTCTGGGCCACTTCAGGTACGGGAATGTCCACCGGAAGGTCTGGAAGCGTCAAGGGATGGTACCCGTAATTCACATAAAAGGGTGAGAGTCCCGTGGAGGTATGCTGCTGTTGATTGTATGCATATTCTGCCAGAGGGAGAAGGTACACCCAGTCATCTTGTAGGTATGACGAATAGCAGCGGAGATATTGCTCCATAGTTTGGTTCATCCTCTCCGTCTGGCTGTTGGACTGGGGATGATAAGCAGAGGACAGGTTGCGGGTGATGTGGAGGCAGCGGCAAAATTGGCTCCAGAAACAGGAGGTAAACTGCGAACCCTGATCAGATACAATAGAGGAGGGGAGTCCATGTAGGCGGAACACGTGCTGTAGAAACAATTTAGAGGTATGTTGGGCTGTTGGAAGGCCGGTAGTTGGAATAAAGTGGGCCATCTTGGTGCATCTATCTACTACAACCAAGATCGTAGTGTGGCCCAGTGAAGAAGGTAAGTCCACCACGAAATCCATGGCGAGGTCCCTTTAGGGCACCGTTGCCACGGGTAGAGGTTGTAGTGGGCCTACTGGCCGGGTGTAGGGTCTCTTGTGCATGGCACAGATAGTGCATGAGCCCACAAAGGACCGTACATCCGCCGCTAGGGAAGGCCACCAGAACTGCCTCTGCACGTAGTTTAAGGTATTGCATATTCCCCTGTGACCTGCGGTTGGGTGGTCGTGATGATGTTGCAGGATCGGCACCCAATGGGAAGTAGGCACGTAGATCTTTCCCTGATGGTAACGTAGACCCTGCCTTTGTGGCAGGTGTGCTGTTTCTGACGGTATGGTCACGCTGGCTTGTCGGATCTCTTCGAGTAATGAATGTTGTGTTGCCAAAAAGTAGGTGCTTGGAAGGATGGTTTCTGGAGGTGAAAACACGGCATCGGTGTCGTAAAGACGGGAGAGGGTATCGGCCTTCCCGTTCTTTGATCCAGGATGATATGTTATCTGGAGGGTGAAGCAGGAAAAGAAGAGGGCCCACCTGGCTTGCCGGGGCCATAACCTCTTAGCAGTACAAAGGTATTCTAAGTTACGGTGATCAGTATAGACAGTTACCAGGTGCTTGGCTCCCTCCAGCAGATGCCACCACTCCTCCAGCGCATTTTTTTATGGCCAGTAGTTCTCACTAGACCACATCGTAGTTTTGTTCTACCTTGGTTAACTTGCGGGAGTAGAACGCCACTGGGTGTAGGAGTTGTTTCTCCCCTTGTCTTTGGGAGAGAACTGCCCCGACGGCTTTCTCTGAGGCATCTGTCTCCAGGTAGAAGGGGAGAGCAGTGTCAGGCTGCGCCAGTACCGGAGCTTGTGTGAAGAGCCTTTGGAGGGTTTGGAAGGCCTTATGAGCGGCAGGGGTCCATACAAATGGAACGTTGTTCCCGGTAAGGACTGTAATAGGAGCGCATATGGCAGAGAAATTCCAGATGAAGCGACGGTAGAAATTTGCGAAACCGATGAACTGTTGGGCCATTCGTCGGTTTCGTGGGATAGGCCATTCTAGGACGGCCTGAACCTTCTTGGGGTCCATCTCCACTTTTCTGGGGGACAGTATGTATCCCAAGAATTCAATAGAAGGAACCTCAAAGATGCTCTTCTCAAGCTTCCCATAGAGTCAGTGTGTCCGAAGGCGCTGGAGGACTACCTTCACATGTTTCTCATGCTGCTGAAGTGTGTGGGAAAAAATAAGGATGTCATCCAGATACACTACCACATATGTGTCCAGAAGGTCGCGGAAGACATTGTTGATAAAGCTTTGGAAGGTAGCTGGGGCGTTGCAAAGCCCAAAGGGCATCACCAGATACTCACACAGGCCAAATCTAGAACAAAAAGCCGTCTTCCATTCATCGCCCTCACGGATCCGCACAAGATTATAGGCCCCCTGGAGGTCGATCTTGGAGAACACTTTGGCATCCTTCACTCGGTCCAGGAGATCAGGGATGAGAGGGAGAGGGTATTTATTTTTTCTGGTGATGTTGTTAAGGCCCCGGTAGTCCACACAGGGCCGAAGACCCCCGTCCTTCTTCCCCACAAAAAAGATACCTGCACCTACTGGGGATGTGGACGGGCGTATGAAGCTCTTCGCCAGGCTATCCTCAATGTAATCCCTCAGCGCCTGGGTCTCGGGCTCAGACAAGTTGTATAACCGTCCGTCCGTACGGACAAAGTAGTCTTCTCAAGGGGCCTGAGCAAATGGTACATATCACTCATGAGCTGCCACTGGCTAACATCGAAGTTACTCCGTGAGTAGACCTGTCTATCTGCTGCATTAAGAAATCGTTGACCACTTTCTTCTGCTGCTACAGATGGTTTTACATATGGAGCGTAGTGTTCCTACAGGTGAAAACATCACATATCAGGCAATGCTGAGGAAAATAATTTTGATTTTGCAGCTCAAGGAGGGTGTGTTTTGCATGGTAAGAGTGGCTGAAGTGCAGGCAGCTTCCCAGACCATTTTGGCTTGAGGAACTGGGTAACAATGAAATTGAAGACGTGAGCCATGCAGGACACATGGGTTAGCCCTCCATGAAGCAGGGCAGACAAAAATTTCTTCCCTTTATCAGTAATGGTTCCTATGTCCAGTTGGCGAGGAGACAGAAAGTGTTTGATTTCTCCATTGTTGCTCTGTTTGGCTAGGATGACAAGGTGCAGAACCACTTGGCAATGCCTAGCTTTGAATAGGTGATATGCTGGAGGACCATTGTGAACTTTACCTAGAGCAGAGGAGGGTAAGGACAAGCTGAAGGATGAGGAGCCATAGACATTGACAATGGTGCAGAAATTCCACAATTACAATGCAGAGGCGCAATTGCCATTAACTGACCAAGTTTCCGGCGTGCCTGGGCCAGAACTACAGTGGGCTGTAAATGACATATATTGTCCTAGTTACAAGTCTACACGCCACCGTTGGATGTGTTCAAGTCATTTTGCAATCATCTCAGTGACTGATTGCTGTCAAAACAAGTGCTGCCGAGGAGTATAAGGAGGAGGAGCATCAGGAGCAATAGACGAGATTTAAGTTGATGGCAAGGAATAACAGCTTCCTTCTGCAGATGTTGATAAGCCCTGACTGCTTGAGAGGGGGTACGGGCTTGTGGGAGATGCAGTTGTTTCTACATCAGAGAAAACTTAGTCCAGCTCACCTTCCTGGTGGAATATATGATCCCGGCTCCAGAGGCCCTAGGGGAGTGTTCCCTTAGCAGGCTGCAGGTAACTTGAAAAGAAAGGTCCCTTGTGACAAATTACTTCATCATGAAGCACATTTCTTTGTGAGCAACGGGCAAAATGACAGGGAAGGCAATGGTGCTGCCCCCTGTCATTGAACCCCTCAGATGCTGCGTTTATCGCTGATCACACCATCTGAGATGACCATTAAGGGCTCTCACGGGTCAATTAAAAAGTATTTGTTAAAAAAATATAAAAAAAATACTCTAGGTTAACCCCTTCACGCAACATCACGTACATGTACGTGGGGGAATGTGGTGCCTCACAGCATCCCCACGTGCATGTACGTGATCGGCTTTCACTGTCAGCGCAGGGACCGAAGCGCTGAAGATTCAGTGAAGCCGGCGTGCTGGGGTTGCTAGGCAACCAGAGAAGCCGGAAGGAGCAGTATTGGACCCCTGACCTGCCCACGATCGCTGTGACCGGTCCAATACTGCAGAGGGACCAATCGCAGCGCATTGGGGCAGGTAAGGGGGGGGTTAGGGAGGGACTGTGTGCCTCTCCTTCTCTGATCGTCCCCATTCCTGTCAGGGAAGCGATCAGATAAGGAGAGAGTGACAATCTACTGTACCTGACATATGTATACTAGTCATGGAGCACTGCTACTTAGCGCTCCATGACTAGTATACTCCTCATCGCATTTAACTGTCACCATGTCTGCAGACATGGTGACAGCGCTGAGTGCCGGCTGTTACACACAGCCAGGCACTCAGGCTCAATGCCGAGGGGGGTCCTGTGATCCCCCGTATCGGCGATCGCTGCAAACTGCAGGTCAATTCAGACCTGCGGTTTGCAGCGCTTTATGTAGTTTCTGATCCCGGCGGTCCCTGACCGCCGGGATCAGAAACCTAAAGAGTGCCAAAAATCGATTTTTGGCGGGGTGCAGGGGGGGCGGTTTGTGGGCGGTGCGGGGCAGTGCGGCAGTTGCGGGAGGCGGGCGGTGCGGAAGGCGGGATCGTGATCCCCCGCCCGCCTTCCATTATAATAATCGTTGGCTTCTAGTGGGTTATACCAGGGTGCCAGCACATTGCTGGTATAAACGGCTGACATCGGTATGGAAAAGGTTAACAGCTCAGGGAGCTTCCTCCCTCTCCCATTGGAGGGCTGCTGTACCTTTGCAGCCCCCCGATGGGAGAGGGAGAGAGCCCCCAGACAGCCCCCCCAGAGCCCCGTCCTTACCCTTCCCCGTCTGCGCAGTTCTGACCATAACTGAGCAGACGGGGAAGGTTCCCATGGCAACAGGACGCCTGCTCAGGCGTCCTGCTGTCCATGGTGCTGAACAGATCTGTGCTGAAAGCATAGATCTGTTCAGTGTAAGTAAAATATAGTACAGTGCAATATATATTGTACTGTACTGTATTATACAGACATCAGACCCACTGGATCTTCAAGAATCAAGTGGGTCTGGGTCAAAAAAAAAGTGAAAAAAGTGAAAAAAAATGTAAAAATCAAAAAACACATTTATCACTGATTAAACATGAGAAAAATAAAATTCCCTACACATGTTTGGTATCACCGTGACCATAACGACCTGATCTATAAAACAGCCATGTTACTTTTCCCGAACGGTGAACGCCATAAAAATAAAAAATAAAAAACTATGATGAAATTGAAATTTTGCCCACCATACTTCCCCAAAAAAGGTAATAAAAGTAATCAAAAAATGTCGCATGTACGCCAAAATTGTAACAATCAAACCGTCATCTCATCCTGAAAAAAATGAGACCCTACTTAAGATAATCGCCCAAAAACTGAAAAAACTATGGCTCTTAGACTATGGAAACACTAAAACATCATTTTTTTGTTTCAAAAATGAAATCATTGTGTAAAACTTATATAAATTAAAAAAAGTATACATATTAGGTATTGTCGCGTCCGTATCGACCGGCTCTATAAAAATATCACATGACCTAACCCCTCAGATGACCACCGTAAAAAAATAAAAATAAAAACGGTGTAGAAAAAGCAATTTTTTGTCATCTTACGTCACAAAAAGTGTAATAGCAAGTGATCAAAAAGTCATATGCACCCCAATATAGTGAAAATCAAACCGTCATCTCATCCCGCAAAAAATGAGACCCTACTGAAGATAATCGCCCCAAAACTGTAAAAACTATGGCTCTTAGACTATGGAGAAACTAAAAATTTTTTTTTTTTTTTTAAATGAAATCATTGTGTAAAACTTACATAAATAAAAAAAATTGTATACATATTAGGTATCGCCGCGTCCGTGACAACCTGCTCTATAAAATTACCACATGATCTAACCTGTCAGATGAATGTTGTAAATAACAATAAAAAAAACAATGCCAAAAAAGCTATTTCTTGTTAACTTGCCGCACAAAAAGTGTAATATAGAGCAACCAAAAATCATATGTACCCTAAACTAGTACCAACAAAACTGCCACCCTATCCCGTAGTTTCTAAAATGGGGTCACTTTTTTGGAGTTTCTACTCTAGGGGTGCATCAGGGGGGCTACAAATGGGAAATGGTGTAAAAAAACCAGTCCAGCAAAATCTGCCTTCCAAAAACCATATGGCGCACCTTTTACTCTACGCCCCGCTGTGTGGCCGTACAGTAGTTTACGATAGGGATGAGCGAACTCGAACTGTATAGTTCGGGTTCGTACCGAATTTTGGGGTGTCCGTGACACGGACTCGAACCCGGACATTTTCGTAAAAGTCCGGGTTCGGGTTCGGTGTTCGTCGTTTTCTTGGCGCTTTTGTGACGCTTTCTTGGCGCTTTTTGAAAGGCTGCAAAGCAGCCAATCAACAAGCGTCATACTACTTGCCCCAAGAGGCCGTCACAGCCATGCCTACTATTGGCATGGCTGTGATTGGCCAGAGCACCATGTGACCCAGCCTCTATTTAAGCTGGAGTCAAATAGCGCCGCCCGTCACTCTGCTCTGATTAGCGTAGGGAGAGGTTGCGGATGCGACAGTAGGGCGAGATTAGGCAGATTAACTCCTCCAAAGGACTTCACTTGATTAATCGATCGATCTGCAGCTGTGCATCATTGAGCTGCTGAAATTCAAATGCTCACTCACTGTTTTTAGGCTGCCCAGACCGTTTGTCAGTCACTTTTTTCTGGGGTGATCGGCGGCCATTTTGTGTCTTGTGCGGTGCTGCGACCAAGTGCATCCAAGCTGCGACCAAGTGCATTTAACCCTCAATGGTGTGGTTGTTTTTTGGCTAAAGCCTACATCAGGGTGAAGCTGTCACACCAAGTGCATTTAACCAGCAATAGTCTGTTCATTTTTTGGCCATATACTAAATCAGGGGCAAGCTGCGCCTGTCACCAAGTGCATTTAACCCTCAATGGTGTGGTTGTTTTTTGGCTAAAGCCTACATCAGGGTGAAGCTGTCACACCAAGTGCATTTAACCAGCAATAGTCTGTTTATTTTTTGGCCATATACTACATCAGGGGCAAGCTGCGCCCGTCACCAAGTGCATTTAACCCTCAGTAGTGTGGTTCGTCAAGCTGTGACACCAAGTGCATTTAACCAGCAATAGTCTGTTCATTTTTTGGCCATATACTACATCAGGGGCAAGCTGCGCCCGTCACCAAGTGCATTTAACCCTCAGTAGTGTGGTTGGTCAAGCTATCACACCAAGTGCATTTAACCAGCAATAGTCTGTTCATTTTTTGGCCATATACTAAATCAGGGGCAAGCTGCGCCCGTCACCAAGTGCATTTAACCAGCAATAGTCTGTTCATTTTTTGGCCATATACTACATCAGGGGCAAGCTGCGCCCGTCACCAAGTGCATTTAACCCTCAGTAGTGTGGTTGGTCAAGCTATCACACCAAGTGCATTTAACCAGCAATAGTCTGTTCATTTTTTGGCCATATACTAAATCAGGGGCAAGCTGCGCCCGTCACCAAGTGCATTTAACCAGCAATAGTCTGTTCATTTTTTGGCCATATACTACATCAGGGGCAAGCTGCGCCCGTCACCAAGTGCATTTAACCCTCAGTAGTGTGGTTGGTCAAGCTATCACACCAAGTGCATTTAACCAGCAATAGTCTGTTCATTTTTTGGCCATATACTAAATCAGGGGCAAGCTGCGCCCGTCACCAAGTGCATTTAACCAGCAATAGTCTGTTCATTTTTTGGCCATATACTACATCAGGGGCAAGCTGCGCCCGTCACCAAGTGCATTTAACCCTCAGTAGTGTGGTTCGTCAAGCTGTGACACCAAGTGCATTTAACCAGCAATAGTCTGTTCATTTTTTGGCCATATACTACATCAGGGGCAAGCTGCGCCCGTCACCAAGTGCATTTAACCAGCAATAGTGTGGTTATTTTTTGGCCATATCCCAGTCTAATTCTGTCACTAAATCCATACCGGTCACCCAGCGCCTAAATACTAGGCCTCAAATTTATATCCCGCTAAATCTCTCGTTACCGCTGTCCTGTTGTGGCTGGGAAAGTTATTTAGTGTCCGTCAAAGCACATTTTTTGTTCTGGGTTGAAGTACAATTCCCAATTTAGCAATTTCATAATTTAGTGGTTCCTGCTATATCAGAGCTATTTGAAATATATCCCTAAAAGGGTATATAATATTCAAGGTGCACATAGGGTCATTCAGAATAACTTCACACACACGCTACTGTGCATTTCCAAGTCTAATTCTGTCACTAAATCCATACCGGTCACCCAGCGCCTAAATACTAGGCCTCAAATTTATATCCCGCTAAATCTCTCGTTACCGCTGTCCTGTTGTGGCTGGGAAAGTTATTTAGTGTCCGTCAAAGCACATTTTTTGTTCTGGGTTGAAGTACAATTCCCAATTTAGCAATTTCATAATTTAGTGGTTCCTGCTATATCAGAGCTATTTGAAATCTATCCCTAAAAGGGTATATAATATTCAAGGTGCACATAGGGTCATTCAGAATAACTTCACACACACGCTACTGTGCATTTCCAAGTCTAATTCTGTCACTAAATCCATACCGGTCACCCAGCGCCTAAATACTAGGCCTCAAATTTATATCCCGCTAAATCTCTCGTTACCGCTGTCCTGTTGTGGCTGGGAAAGTTATTTAGTGTCCGTCAAAGCACATTTTTTGTTCTGGGTTGAAATACAATTCCCAATTTAGCAATTTCATAATTTAGTGGTTTCTGCTATATCAGAGCTATTTGAAATCTATCCCTAAAAGGGTATATAATATTCAAGGTGCACATAGGGTCATTCAGAATAACTTCACACACACGCTACTGTGCATTTCCAAGTCTAATTCTGTCACTAAATCCATACCTGTCACCCAGCGCCTAAATACTAGGCCTCAAATTTATATCCCGCTAAATCTCTCGTTACCGCTGTCCTGTTGTGGCTGGGAAAGTTATTTAGTGTCCGTCAAAGCACATTTTTTGTTCTGGGTTGAAATACAATTCCCAATTTAGCAATTTCATAATTTAGTGGTTTCTGCTATATCAGAGCTATTTGAAATCTATCCCTAAAAGGGTATATAATATTCAAGGTGCACATAGGGTCATTCAGAATAACTTCACACACACGCTTCTGTGCATTTCCAAGTCTAATTCTGTCACTAAATCCATACCGGTCACCCAGCGCCTAAATACTAGGCCTCAAATTTATATCCCGCTGAATTTGAATACAATACATTGGGCCAAATAATATATTTGTTGTTGTGGTGAACCATAACAATGAGAAAAACATCTAGTAAGGGACGCGGACGTGGACATGGTCGTGGTGGTGTTAGTGGACCCTCTGGTGCTGGGAGAGGACGTGGCCGTTCTGCCACATCCACACGTCCTAGTGTACCAACCACCTCAGGTCCCAGTAGCCGCCAGAATTTACAGCGATATATGGTGGGGCCCAATGCCGTTCTAAGGATGGTAAGGCCTGAGCAGGTACAGGCATTAGTCAATTGGGTGGCCGACAGTGGATCCAGCACGTTTACATTATCTCCCACCCAGTCTTCTGCAGAAAGCGCACAGATGGCGCCTGAAAACCAACCCCATCAGTCTGTCACATCACCCCCATGCATACCAGGGAAACTGTCTCAGCCTCAAGTTATGCAGCAGTCTCTTATGCTGTTTGAAGACTCCGCTGGCAGGGTTTCCCAAGGGCATCCACCTAGCCCTTCCCCAGCGGTGAAAGACATAGAATGCACTGACGCACAACCACTTATGTTTCCTGATGATGAGGACCTGGGAATACCACCTCAGCATGTCTCTGATGATGACGAAACACAGGTGCCAACTGCTGCGTCTTTCTGCAGTGTGCAGACTGAACAGGAGGTCAGGGATCAAGACTGGGTGGAAGACGATGCAGGGGACGATGAGGTCCTAGACCCCACATGGAATGAAGGTCGTGCCACTGACTTTCACAGTTCGGAGGAAGAGGCAGTGGTGAGACCGAGCCAACAGCGTAGCAAAAGAGGGAGCAGTGGGCAAAAGCAGAACACCCGCCGCCAAGAGACTCCGCCTGCTACTGCCCGCCGCCATCTGGGACCGAGCACCCCAAAGGCAGCTTCAAGGAGTTCCCTGGCATGGCACTTCTTCAAACAATGTGCTGACGACAAGACCCGAGTGGTTTGCACGCTGTGCCATCAGAGCCTTAAGCGAGGCATTAACGTTCTGAACCTGAGCACAACCTGCATGACCAGGCACCTGCATGCAAAGCATGAACTGCAGTGGAGTAAACACCTTAAAACCAAGGAAGTCACTCAGGCTCCCCCTGCTACCTCTTCTGCTGCTGCAGCCTCGGCCTCTTCTGCTGCTGCCGCCTCGGCCTCTTCCTCCGCCTCTCGAGGAACGTTGGCACCTGCCGCCCAGCAAACAGGGGATGTACCACCAACACCACCACCACCACCTCCGTCACCAAGCGTCTCAACCATGTCACACGGCAGCGTTCAGCTCTCCATCTCACAAACATTTGAGAGAAAGCGTAAATTCCCACCTAGCCACCCTCGATCCCTGGCCCTGAATGCCAGCATTTCTAAACTACTGGCCTATGAAATGCTGTCATTTAGGCTGGTGGACACAGACAGCTTCAAACAGCTCATGTCGCTTGCTGTCCCACAGTATGTTGTTCCCAGCCGCCACTACTTCTCCAAGAGAGCCGTGCCTTCCCTGCACAACCAAGTATCCGATAAAATCAAGTGTGCACTGCGCAACGCCATCTGTGGCAAGGTCCACCTAACCACAGATACGTGGACCAGTAAGCACGGCCAGGGACGCTATATCTCCCTAACTGAACACTGGGTAAATGTAGTGGCAGCTGGGCCCCAGGCGGAGAGCTGTTTGGCGCACGTCCTTCCGCCGCCAAGGATCGCAGGGCAACATTCTTTGCCTCCTGTTGCCACCTCCTCCTTCTCGGCTTCCTCCTCCTCTTCTTCCACCTGCTCATCCAGTCAGCCACACACCTTCACCACCAACTTCAGCACAGCCCGGGGTAAACGTCAGCAGGCCATTCTGAAACTCATATGTTTGGGGGACAGGCCCCACACCGCACAGGAGTTGTGGCGGGGTATAGAACAACAGACCGACGAGTGGTTGCTGCCGGTGAGCCTCAAGCCCGGCCTGGTGGTGTGCGATAATGGGCGAAATCTCGTTGCAGCTCTGGGACTAGCCAATTTGACGCACATCCCTTGCTTGGCGCATGTGCTGAATTTGGTGGTGCAGAAGTTCATTCACAACTACCCCGACATGTCAGAGCTGCTGCATAAAGTGCGGGCCGTCTTTTCGCGCTTCCGGCATTCACATCTTGCTGCTGCTCGCCTGTCTGCGCTACAGCCTAACTTCGGCCTTCCCGCTCACCGCCTCATATGCGACGTGCCCACCAGGTGGAACTCCACCTTGCACATGCTGGACAGACTGTGCGAGCAGCAGCAGGCCATAGTGGAGTTTCAGCTGCAGCACGCACGGGTCAGTCGCACTACAGAACAGCACCACTTCACCACCAATGACTGGGCCTCCATGCGAGACCTGTGTGCCCTGTTGCGCTGTTTCGAGTACTCCACCAACATGGCCAGTGGCGATGACGCCGTTATCAGCGTTACAATACCACTTCTATGTCTCCTTGAGAAAACACTTAGGGCAATGATGCAAGAGGAGGTGGCCCAGGAGGAGGAGGAGGAGGAGGAGGAAGAGGGGTCATTTTTAGCACTTTCAGGCCAGTCTCTTCAAAGTGACTCAGAGGGAGGTTTTTGGCAACAGCAGAGGCCAGGTACAAATGTGGCCAGACAGGGCCCACTACTGGAGGACGAGGAGGACGAGGATGAGGAGGAGGTGGAGGAGGATGAAGCATGGTCACAGCGGGGTGGCACCCAACGCAGCTCGGGTCCATCACTGGTGAGTGGCTGGGGGGAAAGGCAGGACGATGACGATACGCCTCCCACAGAGGACAGCTTGTCCTTACCCCTGGGCAGCCTGGCACACATGAGCGACTACATGCTGCAGTGCCTGCGCAACGACAGCAGAGTTGCCCACATTTTAACCTGTGCGGACTACTGGGTTGCCACCCTGCTGGATCCACGCTACAAAGACAATGTGCCCACCTTACTTCCTGCACTGGAGCGTGATAGGAAGATGCGCGAGTACAAGCGCACGTTGGTAGACGCGCTACTGAGAGCATTCCCAAATGTCACAGGGGAACAAGTGGAAGCCCAAGGCCAAGGCAGAGGAGGAGCAAGAGGTCGCCAAGGCAGCTGTGTCAATGCCAGCTCCTTTGAGGGCAGGGTTAGCATGGCAGAGATGTGGAAAACTTTTGTCAACACGCCACAGCTAACTGCACCACCACCTGATACGCAACGTTAGCAGGAGGCAACATTTCACTAACATGGTGGAACAGTACGTGTGCACACCCCTCCACGTACTGACTGATGGTACGGCCCCATTCAACTTCTGGGTCTCTAAATTGTCCACGTGGCCAGAGCTAGCCTTTTATGCCTTGGAGGTGCTGGCCTGCCCGGCGGCCAGCGTTTTGTCTGAACGTGTATTCAGCACGGCAGGGGGCGTCATTACAGACAAACGCAGCCGCCTGTCTACAGCCAATGTGGACAAGCTGACGTTCATAAAAATTAACCAGGCATGGATCCCACAGGATCTGTCCGTCCCTTGTCCAGATTAGACATTAACTACCTCCCCTTAACCATATATTATTGGACTCCAGGGCACTTCCTCATTCAATCCTATTTTTATTTTACCATTATATTGCGAGGCTACCCAAAGTTGAATGAACCTCTCCTGTGTCTGGGTGCCGGGGCCTAAATATATGCCAATGGACTGTTCCAATGTTGGGTGACGTGAAGCCTGATTCTCTGCTATGACATGCAGAATGATTCTCTGCTGACATGAAGCCAGATTGTCTGTTACGGGACCTCTCTCCTCTGCCTGTGTGCTGGGCCTAAATATATGCCAATGGACTGTTGCAGTGGTGGCTGACGTGAAGCCTCATTCTCTGCTATGACATGCAGACTAATTCTCTGCTGACATGAAGACAGATTCTCTGTTACGGGACCTCTCTCCTCTGCCTGTGTGTGTGCTGGGCCTAAATATATGCCAATGGACTGTTGCAGTGGTGGCTGACGTGAAGCCTCATTCTCTGCTATGACATGCAGACTGATTCTCTGCTGACATGAAGCCAGATTCTCTGTTACGGGACCTCCCTCCTCTGCCTGGGTGCTGGGCCTAAATATATGCCAATGGACTGTTGCAGTGGTGGCTGACGTGAAGCCTCATTCTCTGCTATGGCATAAAGACTAATTCTCTGCTGACATGAAGACAGATTCTCTGTTACGGGACCTCTCTCCTCTGCCTGTGTGTGTGCTGGGCCTAAATATATGCCAATGGACTGTTGCAGTGGTGGCTGACGTGAAGCCTCATTCTCTGCTATGACATGCAGACTGATTCTCTACTGACATGAAGACAGATTCTCTGTTACGGGACCTCCCTCCTCTGCCTGGGTGCTGGGCCTAAATATATGCCAATGGACTGTTCCAGTGGTGGCTGACGTGAAGCCTCATTCTCTGCTATGACATGCAGACTGATTCTCTGCTGACATGAAGAAAGATTCTCTGTTACGGGACCTCCCTCCTCTGCCTGGGTGCTGGGCCTAAATATATGCCAATGGACTGTTGCAGTGGTGGCTGACGTGAAGCCTCATTCTCTGCTATGACATGCAGACTAATTCTCTGCTGACATGAAGCCAGATTCTCTGTTACGGGACCTCTCTCCTCTGCCTGGGTGCCGGGGCCTAAATATCTGAGAATGGACTGTTCCAGTGGTGGGTGACGGGAAGCCAGATTCTCTGCTATGGAACCTCTCTCCAATTGATTTTGGTTAATTTTTATTTATTTAATTTTTATTTTAATTCATTTCCCTATCCACATTTGTTTGCAGGGGGTTTACCTACATGTTGCTGCCTTTTGCAGCCCTCTAGCTCTTTCCTGGGCTGTTTTACAGCCTTTTTAGTGCCGAAAAGTTCGGGTCCCCATTGACTTCAATGGGGTTCGGGTTCGGGACGAAGTTCGGATCGGGTTCGGATCCCGAACCCGAACATTTCCGGGATGTTCGGCCGAACTTCTCGAACCCGAACATCCAGGTGTTCGCTCAACTCTAGTTTACGACCACATATGGGGTGTTTCTGTAAACGGCAGAGTCAGGGCAATAAAGATACAGTCTTGTTTGGCTGTTAACCCTTGCTTTGTTAGTGGAAAAAATTTGTTAAAATGGAAAATTAGGCAAAAAAATGAAATTCTCAAATTTCATCCCCATTTGCCAATAACTCTTGTGCAACACCTAAAGGGTTAACAAAGTTTGTAAAATCAGTTTTGAATACCTTGAGGGGTGTACTTTCTTAGATGGGGTCACTTTTAGGGAGTTTCTACTCTAGGGGTGCATCAGGGGGCTTCAAATGGCACATGGTGTAAATAAACCAGTCCAGCAAAACCTGCCTTCCAAAAACCAAACGGCGCACCTTTCACTCTACGCCCCGCTGTGTGGCCGTACAGTAGTTTACGGCCACATATGGGGTGTTTCTGTAAACGGCAGAGTCAGGGCAATAAAGATACAGTCTTGTTTGGCTGTTAACCCTTGCTTTGTTAGTGGAAAAAATTGGTTAAAATGGAAAATTAGGCAAAAAAATGAAATTCTCAAATTTCATCCCCATTTGCCAATAACTCTTGTGCAACACCTAAAGGGTTAATGAAGTTTGTAAAATCAGTTTTGAATACCTTGAGGGGTGTACTTTCTTAGATGGGGTCACTTTTAGGGAGTTTCTACTCTAGGGGTGCATCAGGGGGCTTCAAATGGCAGATGGTGTAAATAAACCAGTCCAGCAAAACCTGCCTTCCAAAAACCAAACGGCGCACCTTTCACTCTACGCCCCGCTGTGTGGCCGTACAGTAGTTTACGACCACATATGGGGTGTTTCTGTAAACGGAAAAGTCAGGGCAATAAAGATACAGTCTTGTTTGGCTGTTAACCCTTGCTTTGTTAGTGGAAAAAATTGGTTAAAATGGAAAATTAGGCAAAAAAATGAAATTCGCAAATTTCATCCCCATTTGCCAATAACTCTTGTGCAACACCTAAAGGGTTAACAAAGTTTGTAAAATCAGTTTTAAATACCTTGAAGGGTGTAGTTTATAGAATAGGGTCATTTTTGGGTGGTTTCTATTATGTAAGCCTCGCAAACTGACTTCAGACCTGTAGTGGTCCCTAAAAATTGGATTTCTGAAAAATTTCAAGATTTGCTTCTAAATTTCTAAGCTTTGTAACATCCCCAAAAAATAAAATATCATTCCCAAAATAAGTACACATATGGGGAATGTAAAGTCATCACAATTTTTGGGGGTATTACTATGTATTACAGAAGTAGAGAAACTGAAACTTTGAAATTTGCAAATCTTTCCAAATTTGGGGTAAATTTGGTATTTTTTTATGCAAAAAAAATTATTTTGGGACTTAATTTTTCCAGTGTCATGAAGTACAATATGTGATGAAAAAAACAATCTCAGAACGGCCTGGATAAGTCAAAGCGTTTTAAAATTATCAGCACTTAAAGTGACACTGGTCAGATTTGCAAAAAATGACCTGGTCCTTAAGGTGAAATAAGGCTGTGTCTTGAAGGGGTTAAAATAGGTGGCTCACCTGGTTTTGACCAGGTATCGGGTGCTCAAAGTCTATCTGATTCACCCAATCAGTAGATTAAGATCTAAAATATGATGCATAGACGAGCACTCCTCATCTGTTCTTATGCAGAAATTTATATTGGTTAAAAAATATATATAAAATATTTTGAAAAGGAATATATTGAAAAGAGGGTAACAGATAGTGTGTGCAGTTACTTATTTAAGATTTCCACATAAGCATAGAATGATGTGAACTTGATTGTATAAATATAATTGTGTACAAAAAAGTGCATGTGTAGTAAAGAGATATCAATAATTTGATAAAAATAGAATTATATAGATGAAAAAATAAGAAATATAAAAAATAATTAAAATAAAAAATAACAATTACAAATAAAAATTGTTGTTGAATTCTTGATAGTAGAAGATCCAAAAGTAAATAAGTGAAAAAAAAAAGAAAAAAAGTTTATATCATTGTGATTTAAATAGTTCAGTGTCTTCTCTTAGAGTTATATTCTCCTTTCCTCTGTGGAGTGATTCTATTTCTTGTGCATGTTAGTGTTGCTAATAGTCAAAAATAGCATTCGTATTGCACAGTGTCCCAATAACTTAGCGGTGGTTTAGCAGTGAATATATTGCACAATGTCTCAGTGTATTGACAGTAGTTGGTATACTTCTGCTGGATAATACTGTTACAATATTTCAATACAGCAGCATTCCCGCTTATAACTTTCAAATAAGAAGATCTCCGGTTCTGCTAGGTACTATAGTATTTTGAATGCAGTATTCAACAAATAAGTATAATTCCAAGGCGTCCCACGTAGCCGCCAATAACAACTCCAAACAGCCGTTACCTTTGTGATGTCTTCAACTATCCTGCTTGTGTTTGCCCTTGTGCAGTCAGCGGGCGTGTGGATAAGACTTCAGTCTTTCGGCGTCCCACGTGCGTAGTCACGATCTTGTGCTGGCCGATCCACACACAGGTAATGCGCTTCCAGAGGCAAATTAAGTTACGCCAAGGTATTCATATACAGTGCAGGCAAGGATCCTTCTTTACACCATACGCGTTTCGGAGTCTAAGGCTGACTCCTTCCTCAGTAGTTTGACCCGCACTCTGCTTCTATATATACCATCTCAGGGTTATACATAAAAGGTGGAGTAGATTAGATGGATTCTCCAAAGTTCTTACTTCTTATTTAGACCTTCATAATCACACTCTAAATTTTCATCCTTATACAAGGATTCATACTCTCCTATGTCACAAGGGGTTTTGAAGAAATATATAGTGGCAGGTTGTGTTTTTATTGAAATAACACTGCATTTTTTTCTTTTTTCTCTTTTTTCTTTTTTTTTCAATTTGGAAAAAGGTTCAGGTTTGTCCAATTGTATCACTCTTTACAGGGAGTGCAGAATTATTAGGCAAGTTGTGTTTTTCAGGATTAATTTTATTATTGAACAACAACCATGTTCTCAATGAACCCAAAAAACTCATTAATATCAAAGCTGACTATTTTTGGAAGTAGTTTTTAGTTTGTTTTTAGTTTTAGTTATTTTAGGGGGATATCTGTGTGTGCAGGTGACTATTACTGTGCATAATTATTAGGCAACTTAACAAAAAACAAATATATAACCATTTCAATTATTTATTTTTACCAGTGAAACCAATATAACATCTCAACATTCACAAATATACATTTCTGACATTCAAAAACAAAACAAAAACAAATCAGTGACCAATATAGCCACCTTTCTTTGCAAGGACACTCAAAAGCCTGCCATCCATGGATTCTGTCAGTGTTTTGATCTGTTCACCATCAACATTGCGTGCAGCAGCAACCACAGCCTCCCAGACACTGGTCAGAGAGGTGTACTGTTTTCCCTCCTTGTAAATCTCACATTTGATGATGGACCACAGGTTCTCAATGGGGTTCAGATCAGGTGAACAAGGAGGCCATGTCATTAGATTTTCTTCTTTTATACCCTTTCTTGCCAGCCACGCTGTGGAGTACTTGGACGCGTGTGATGGAGCATTGTCCTGCATAAAAATCATGTTTTTCTTGAAGGATGCAGACTTCTTCCTGTACCACTGCTTGAAGAAGGTGTCTTCCAGAAACTGGCAGTAGGACTGGGAGTTGAGCTTGACTCCATCGTCAACCCAAAAAGGCCCCACAAGCTCATCTTTGATGATACCAGCCCAAACTAGTACTCCACCTCCACCTTGCTGGCGTCTGAGTCGGGCTGGAGCTCTCTGCCCTTTACCAATCCAGCCACGGGCCCATCCAGTATTGCACACCTTGTGCTTTTGGGCACTCCAGTGATGTTGCAGCTCTGAAATATGGCCAAACTGGTGGCAAGTGGCATCTTGGCAGCTGCACGCTTGACTTTTCTCAGTTCATGGGCAGTTATTTTGCGCCTTGGTTTTTCCACACGCTTCTTGCGACCCTGTTGACTATTTTGAATGAAACGCTTGATTGTTCGATGATCCCTCTGCAAGATATCTCACTATTTTTGACTTTTCTGAGCCTGTCAAGTCCTTCTTTTGACCCATTTTGCCAAAGGAAAGGAAGTTGCCTAATAATTATGCACACCTGATATAGGGTGTTGATGTCATTAGACCACACCCCTTCTCATTACAGAGATGCACATCACCTAATATGCTTAATTGGTAGTAGGCTTTCGAGCCTATACAGCTTGGAGTAAGACAACATGCATAAAGAGGATGATGTGGTCAAAATACTCATTTGCCTAATAATTCTGCACTCCCTGTATATATAGGGGTTGCCATTAGTAGAGGCATATATGTGCAAAAATATGAATATAGAAAGTAGAAGTAGGAGATAATGTATAAAAATAAAGGATATGGGGTGCAGATTATATAAAAATGTGTAAAGACACAAAGTAGTGTATAGGATTAGTATCCACAGTGTATAGAGAGGCATTGTTGTATTTACAAATAAGATAATGCGTTTCTTTTGAGGTATCGCAACCTATAAAACAGTTATTTCTCTTTTTCTTTCTCTGTTTGATTTTCCTCTTTCTATTCTATTCTTCAGATTTATCATTCGTATAATATACACTATATTTCATAGACTTCAAAATTAGGGATGAGCGAACCCGAACTGTATAGTTCGGGTTTGTACCGAATTTTGGGGTGTTCATGACACGGACCCGAACATTTACGTAAAAATTTGGGTTCGGGTTTGTTGTTCAGCGATTTCTATGGCGCATTTTGAAAGCCTGCAAAGCAGCCAATCAGCAAGCGTCATGCTACTTGCCCCAAGAGGCCATCACAGCCATGCCTACTATTGGCATAGCTGTGATTGGCCAGTGCAGCATGTGACCCAGCCTCTATTTAAGCTGGAGTCACGTAGCGCCGCACGTCACTCTGCTCTGATCAGTGTAGGGAGAGGTTGCAGCTGCTGTTAGGGCGAGATTAGGCAGGGATTAACTCAGCAAAAACACTTAATGAAGTGATCAATCTACAGCTGTGAATCAATTAACTTCTGCTAGTTAATTGCTCACTGTTTTTAGGCTGCTCAGAACGTTTTTCTGTCACTTTTTTCTGGGGTGATCGGCGGACATTTTGTGTCTTGTGGTGCGCCAGCACAAGCTGCCACCAAGTCCATTTAACCATCAATAGTAGTTTTAATTTAGATTTTTTGCTATATCCTACATCAGGGGCTTGGCTGTGCTTATTGTCACCCCTAGAAACTCGGGATAGAGTTTTCTATATTTTATTGAGAACTGAAATTCACTCGCAAAAATAGCAATCCCTTAAATCTGGTGTTACAGCTGTGGCTAGCCAAGTGTAATACTGTCTGCTGTCTGGAAAAGGATATATATTTTTTTCTGATGTGAAATTCAATTGCCAAAATAGCAATACCCTAAATCTGGTGTTCCAGCTGTGGCAGAACAAGTTTTATAGTGTCCGTCAAAGCATAGCTATTGTTCAGGGGTGAAATTCAATTGCCAAAATAGCAATACCCTAAGGCCTCATGCACACGACCGTTGTGTGCATCCGTGGCCGTTGTGCCGTTTTCCGTTTTTTTTCACGGACCCATTGACTTTCAATGGGTCCGTGGAAAAATCGGAAAATGCACCGTTTGGCAGCCGCAATCCGTGAGCCGTGTTTCCTGGCCGTGAAAAAAATATGACCTGTCCTATTTTTTTCACGGCCAACGGTTCACGGGCCCATTCAAGTCAATGGGTCCGTGAAAGAACACGGATGCACACAAGATTGGCATCCGTGTCCGTGATCCGTGGCCGCAGGTTGCTTTCATACAGACGGATCCGAAGATCCGTCTGCATAAAAGCTTTTTCTGATCTAAGTTTTCACTTCGTGAAAACTCATTTCCGACAGTATATTCTAACACAGAAGCGTTCCCATGGTGATGGGGACGCTTCTAGTTAGAATACACTGCAAACTTTGTACAAGACTGCCCCCTGCTGCCTGGCAGCACCCGATCTCTTACAGGGGGATATGATAGTACAATTAACCCCATCATATCCCCCGTAAGAGATCAGGGCTGCCAGGCAGCAGGGGGCAGACCCCCCCCCCCCCCCTCCCCAGTTTGAATATCATTGTGCGCCCCCCCCCCCCCCCTTGTTAACTCGTTGGTGGCCAGTGTGCGCACCCCCCTCCCTCCCTCCCTCTATTGTTTTAATACATTGGGGCCAGTGTGCGCGCGCCCCCCCAACCCCCCCTCCCTCCCTCTATTGTTTTAATACATTGGGGCCAGTGTGCGCGCGCCCCCCCAACCCCCCCTCCCTCCCTCTATTGTTTTAATACATTGGGGCCAGTGTGCGCACCCCCCCAACCCCCCCTCCCTCCCTCTATTGTAATCATCATCGGTGGCAGCGGAGTGGAAGATTTTCATACTTACCTGGCTGCTGGCTGCTGCGATGTCTGCGTCCGGCCGGGAGCTCCTCCTACTGGTAAGTGACAGCAATGCGCCGCACAGACCTGTCACTTACCAGTAGGAGGAGCTCCCGGCCGGACGTAGATCGCAGCAGCCAGCAGCCAGGTAAGTATGAAAATCTTCTACTCCGCTGCCACCGATGATGATTACAATAGAGGGAGGGAGGGGGGGGGGGTTGGGGGCGCGCGCACACTGGCCCCAATGTATTAAAACAATAGAGGGAGGGAGGGGGGGTTGGGGGGGCGCGCGCACACTGGCCCCAATGTATTAAAACAATAGAGGGAGGGAGGGGGGGTTGGGGGGGCGCGCCGCACACTGGCCCCAATGTATTAAAACAATAGAGGGAGGGAGGGGGGTGCGCACACTGGCCACCAACGAGTTAACAACAGGGGAGGGGGGGCCCACTGGCCACCAATGAGTTAAAACAGGGGGGGGGTCTGCCCCCTGCTGCCTGGCAGCACCTGCCAGGCAGCAGGGGACAGTCATGTACACAGTTTTTTTGTATATTCTAACCTGAAGCGTCTCCATCACCATGGGAACGCCTCTGTGTTAGAATATACTGTCGGAAATGAGTTTCACGATGTAGCTCATATCCGACAGTATATTCTAACATAGAGGCGTTCCCATGGTGATGGGGACGCTACAAGTTAAAATATACCATCGGATTGGAGAAAACTCCAATCCGATGGTATAACAGAACTCCAGACTTTACATTGAAAGTCAATGGGGACGGATCCGTTTGAAATGGCACCATATTGTGTCAACATCAAACGGATCCGTCCCCATTGACTTGCATTGTAATTCAGGACGGATCCGTTTGGCTCCGCACGGCCAGGCGGACACCAAAATGACTTTTTTTTTCATGTCCGTGGATCCTCCAAAAATCAAGGAAGACCCACGGACGGAAAAACGGTCACGGATCACGGACCAACGGAACCCCGTTTTGCGGACCGTGAAAAAAAACGTCCGTGTGCATGAGGCCTAAATCTGTGGTTTCTGCTGTTGCAGGCCAAGTGTAAATCTGTCCGTAAAAGGGTATATTACACTCAGCGTGCATCTCCAAGTGTATTTTTTTTCCGTAAAAGGGTATATTACACAAAGTGTTAAATAAAAATTGCTGATAGCATAAGCCTTTAAATTTGCACGCACTATTGTGCATCTCATAGTGTGTTTCTGTCCGTAAAAGGGTATATTACACTGAAGGTGTAAATACAAGTGCTGATAGGGTCATCCTCAATAACTTCACATGCTACCGTGCATCTCCAAGTGTAATTCTGTCCGTAAAAGGATACCTTTCATCCAGGGCCTAAATACTAGGCCTACAATTGATATTCCCCTAAATCTGTGGTTACTGATGTGCCTGTATTAGTTTAATACGGTACATAAATAGATAGTCAGATAGTGTTAGGTGCCTGTAAAAAAAAGGCCTGAATTTGAATTCAATACATTGGGCCAAATTATTATTTTTTCTTATTGTGGTGAACGGTAACAATGAGGAAAACATCTAGTAAGGTACGCGGACATGGTTGTGGTGGTGTTAGTGGACCCTCTGGTGCTGGGAGAGGACGTGGCCGTTCTGCCACAGCCACACGTCCTAGTGAACCAACTACCTCAGGTCCCAGTACCCGCCAGAATTTACAGCGATATTTGGTGGGGCCCAATGCCGTTCTAAGGATGATAAGGCCTGAGCAGGTACAGGCATTAGTCAATTGGGTGGCTGACAGTGGATCCAGCACGTTTGCATTGTCTCCCACCCAGTCTTATGCAGAAAGCACAGATGGCGCCTGAAAACCAAGCCCATCAGTCTGTCACATCACCCCCATGCATATCAGGGAAACTGTCTGAGCCTCAAGTTATGCAGCAGTCTCTTATGCTGTTTGAAGACTCTGCTGGCAGGGTTTCACAAGGGCATCCACCTAGCCCTTCCCCAGTGGTGGAAGACATAGAATGCACTGACGCACAACCACTTATGTTTCCTGATGATGAAGACATGGGAATACCACCTCAGCACGTCTATGATGATGACAAAACACAGGTGCCAACTGCTGCATCTTTCTGAAGCGTGCAGACTGAACAGGAGGTCAAGGAGGAAGACAGGGTGAAAGACGATGCAGGGGACGATGAGGTCCTAGACCCCACATGGAATGAAGGTCGTGCCACTGACTTTCAGAGTTCAGAGGAAGAGGCAGTGGTGAGACCGAGCCAACAGCGTAGCAAAAGAGGGAGCAGGGGGCAAAAGCAGAACACCCGCCGCCAAGAGAGTTTGCCTGCTTCTGGTCACCGCCACCTGGGACCGGGCACCCCAAAGGCAGCTTTAAGGAGTTCCCTGGTGTGGCAGTTCTTCAAACAATGTTCTGACGACAAGACCCGAGTGGTTTGCACGCTGTGCCATCAGAGCCTGAAGCGAGGCATTAACGTTCTGAACCTTAGCACAACCTGCATGACCAGGCATCTGCATGCAAAGCATGAACTGCAGTGGAGTAAACTCCTTAAATACAAGGAACTCACTCAGGCTCCCCCTGCTACCTCTTCTGCTGCTGCCTCGGCCTCTTCCTCCGCCTCTGGAGGAACATTGGCACCTGCAGCCCAGCAAACAGAGGATGTACCACCAACACCACCACCTCCGTCACCAAGCATCTCCACCATGTCACACGGCAGCGTTCAGCTCTCCATCTCACAAACATTTGAGAGAAAGCATAAATTCCCACCTAGCCACCCTCGATCCCTGGTCCTGAATGCCAGCATTTCTAAACTACTGGCCTATGAAATGCTGTCATTCAGGCTTGTGGACACAGACAGCTTCAAACAGCTCATGTCGCTTGCTGTTCCACAGTATGTTGTTCCCAGCCACCACTACTTCTCCAAGAGAGCCGGGCCTTCCCTGCACAACCAAGTATCCAATAAAATCAAGTGTACACTGTGCAACGCCATCTGTGGCAAGGTCCACCTAACCACAGATACGTGGACCAGTAAGCACGGCCAGGGACGCTATATCTCTCTTATATTTATGCAATCAAGTTCACATCATTCTATGCTTCTGTGGAAATCTTAAATAAGTAACTGCATATGCTATCTGTTACCCTCTTTTCAATATATTCCTTTTTAAAATATTTTATTTATATATTTTAACCGATAAATATCTCTGCATAAGAACAGATGAGGAGTGCTCGTCTATGCATCATATTTTATAAAAAAAATACTCACCTCTATTTGCTTGCAAAGAGTCCACCGCGGCCATCTTGATTGAAGATGTGTCTGACGTGATATTCCCAGGAATACACAATTTGCTACCACTGAGTAAGGGACATGACATTCCGAAATTCATCTGGTGGGCACGACTTGTTGAATATTGAAGGTATATAGTTACAGTTAAGTTTGTTTATATACAACATCCACGCTGTCTTTGGTGCACGATCAAACCACCTAAGGCGGCACTGAACCATGCAGACGGCCGATGCAAACATGGAGGAAGGACTGCACTGCAACCAGAGCCGTGAGTTATAATCCCCAGAACTATTGCCAGCATCTGTATAATAAGGAACAATACACTGGGAATCCAATATTGGGACAATTATAGGTACCCTGTAAAAAAAAAAGTGGGAGTACAGTTGTAGCATAAGTCCCACCATAAGCGCAGAAGCGCTAACAAATTAAATATCATTGGGACTTGATAAAAACAAAACAAGGGTTATCCCTGGTGTAAATTAAATATTGGAATAATCCAAATATACCACATATCTACTGTATTTTTCGCCCTATAAGATGCACTTTTTCCACCCACAAAGAGTGGGGGGAAATAGCAGTGCGTCTTAAGGGGCGAATGCTGCATTTTGCCGAATTTTCTATGATACGCGGAGCCGCGATGCCGCGCAGTGGGTGTATCAGCTGAGAGGGAGGAGGGGCTGGGGGCCGGCATCTGCTTTTATAATGAAAGCGGGGCCCGTGCAGTGATTGCATTCTACTACACAGGCCCCGCTCACTGTATATAATCACATCTATAATTGTAGGCATTGTTAATGTATAAAAATTCTGGGTAATCAGTAGAATACAGAATACAGTCACAGCACGGGCCCCGCTGTCATTATAAAACCAGATGCGACCCCCACCCCCTATATTGGGGGTCATTAACACTACAGGGACACTGTTATGGAGGGGATCTGTGTATGACACATAGCATAAGATGCTATATACAGGGAGTGCAGAATTATTAGGCAAGTTGTATTTTTGAGGATTAATTTTATTATTGAACAACAACCATGTTCTCAATGAACCCAAAAAACTCATTAATATCAAAGCTGAATATTTTTGGAAGTAGTTTTTAGTTTGTTTTTAGTTTTAGCTATTTTAGGGGGATATCTGTGTGTGCAGGTGACTATTACTGTGCATAATTATTAGGCAACTTAACAAAAAACAAATATATACCCATTTAAATTATTTATTTTTGCCAGTGAAACCAAAATAACATCTCAATATTCACAAATATACATTTCTGACATTCAAAAACAAAACAAAAACAAATCAGTGACCAATATAGCCACCTTTCTTTGCAAGGACACTCAAAAGCCTGCCATCCATGGATTCTGTCAGTGTTTTGATCTGTTCACCATCAACATTGCTTGCAGTAGCAACCACAGCCTCCCAGACACTGTATAGAGAGGTGTACTGTTTTCCCTCCTTGTAAATCTCACATTTGATCATGGACCACAGGTTCTCAATGGGGTTCAGATCAGGAGAACAAGGAGGCCATGTCATTAGATTTTCTTCTTTTATACCCTTTCTTGCCAGCCACGCTGTGGAGTACTTGGACGTGTGTGATGGAGCATTGTCCTGCATGAAAATCATGTTTTTCTTGAAGGATGCAGACTTCTTCCTGTACCACTGCTTGAAGAAGGTGTCTTCTAGAAACTGGCAGTAGGACTGGGAGTTGAGCTTGACTCCATCCTCAACCCGAAAAGGCCCCACAAGCTCATCTTTGATAATACCAGCCCAAACCAGTACTCCACCTCCACCTTGCTGGCGTCTGAGTCGGACTGGAGCTCTCTGCCCTTTACCAATCCAGCCACGGGCCCATCCATCTGGCCCATCAAGACTCACTCTCATTTCATCAGTCCATAAAACCTTAGAAAAATCAGTCTTGAGATATTTCTTGGCCCAGTCTTGACGTTTCAGCTTGTGTGTCTTGTTCAGTGGTGGTCGTCTTTCAGCCTTTCTTACCTTGGCCATGTCTCTGAGTATTGCACACCTTGTGCTTTTGGGCACTCCAGTGATGTTGCAGCTCTGAAATATGGCCAAACTGGTGGCAAGTGGCATCTTGGCAGCTGCACGCTTGACTTTTCTCAGTTCTTGGGCAGTTATTTTGCGCCTTGGTTTTTCCACACGCTTCTTGCGACCCTGTTGACTATTTTGAATGAAACGCTTGATTGTTCGATGATCACGCTTCAGAAGCTTTGCAATTTTAAGAGTGCTGCAGCCCTCTGCAAGATATCTCACTATTTTTGACTTTTCTGAGCCTGTCAAGTCCTTCTTTTGACCCATTTTGCCAAAGGAAAGGAAGTTGCCTAATAATTATGCACACCTGATATAGGGTGTTGATGTCATTAGACCACACCCCTTCTCATTACAGAGATGCACATCACCTAATATGCTTAATTGGTAGTAGGCTTTCGAGCCTATACAGCTTGGAGTAAGACAACATGCATAAAGAGGATGATGTGGTCAAAATACTCATTTGCCTAATAATTCTGCACTCCCTGTATGTGTCATCCACAGATCCCCCTCCATAACAGTGTCATCCACAGATCCCCATAACAGTGTCACCCACAGATCCCCCATAACAGTGTCCTCAACAGATCCCCCATAATAGTGTCATCCACAGACCACCATCAGCTAAAAACCCACCAAAAGCACACCTTTTGATTAAAAAAATTTTTTTTCTTATTTTCCTCCTCAAAAACCTAGGTACGTCTTATGGGAAGGTGCGTCTTATAGGGCGAAAAATACGGTAAGCAAGATCTGAATTGTACCATAAGTCCCAGATAAGCGTGAAAGCGCTAACAAACAGGATTTTATCCAGATCCAATCAATGAATTATAAATACAACAAAGTCGTCCTTTTTTTATTACCACATATGAATCTTTATGCGTGAGCTCCGAATGTAGAAAAAATATATAAAGGGACCAAGAGTATATATGTTAATCTGATTGTATTTTTATTGTTGTTTTAATTGATACATTGTTTTTGTAATATAGTCTACTTAATTTAGTAAAAATACCATATACAAATCAACAGTGAGCTAGCCATATTTTTTTATATATATATGGTATTTGTGTCTTTGCCACAATCACCAATTGGTAGTTGGTGGGGTGAGCTCCAGTATATACTGGTTTAGCTTCTCTAATATAGCACCAGGTTGTTATTATTATTTATATACATTTCAGTAATGATTTAATTTACTGAAGAAATAAATGTTCCATATGTCTCTTGCAAGGTAAAGTAAAGCACCTATAACATAAAGGTCTCAACTTAGATATTTAGCAAATTGATTCCACTGACAAATGAAGAAACACATTTGTTGCATAATATTGGTCAACAACATAAAATAATGTGATTAAACCATTGAATAATGCATGACTCTGGAATTATGACTCCTACTGCTTTATCTGTTGTACTGCACCTTTTAACTGTAGTTTTCTGAATCTCTGTGATAACTTTATTGAGTCATTTATCTTCTTGTCTAGTGAACCTAAGCAACTAGAAATAGCAACATAAGCCACAAATAGTATAGCGTTTGTGCCAAGACACATTAAAACAGCCTAATTGTACAGACAGAGAAGGGAATAAAATAGATAAAATGCAATAGAAGGACAAAAGATCCTGTTATAAATTATTTGCTGGAATTTTGTGCAGGAAAGGCCTCTCAGTTAGTTTGCTAAGTTGGCCATGGAAACTATTCTAACATCTGCTCATAAATGGAATCAATAGCTGAGCCAAACAATCTATAAACAACTTTTACTAGACAATGTACATACATTTACTATAACATTCATCATGTCACACTAATAGTATACTCTACATGACAAAAAATGGTCTGCTCTCTATTCTTGTCATGTGTCGAAAGAGGCACTGTCAGTAAAAATAAATAAATGTGAAAATGAAGACATTATAATAATAGCCCAATAATTAAATTGGCAAATCCAATGGGGGAAATGTGCCAAATTTATGATGAGGTGCATCCTCTGGCAGTCGGTGCTGAAATCTATGGCAGCTCTGAGCAGGCAAGGCTTAACAGTCATTTTGCTTTGTCAGGCCTGGGATCTTTGATCAGATGACCAAGGCAGCCTACCTTCCCTGTTTTATCACCCAGATCCATCAGTTGCTATTGACTATTGCATCAAAAATTGAATCAAATCTCTGATGCTGGTCATTGGGAGGGGGTAAGCTGCTGTATTATATTATATGCTTATTATGGATCTGGGTTAGCATACTGTTAGGAGCATGAAGGGATTAATGTTTAATGGCACAAGACTCCCAAAATAAAAAGAGTAAGAAATGTTAAAAATGAGATGTTTGTGAATATTGAGTTAGAAAAAAATATATTCATTTCTGATAGAAGTGGCCCTTGAAACATACACATATTGACCTTGATTTAACATACCTTCACACCAGAGTTCTGGTTTCTAAAAAGTGCAAAATAGGGTTTTCTTTAGGTTCACTTGTGACTTTTGCAGTTTTACACCACTCACTCACCAGTTTTGAAATATGGGTAGGAAAGTGGGTGTGGTTAGCTATGTGAATGAGTTTCACTCCTGATTTATCACAGAAACTTTTTTAAAAGGTCACAAAAAAGTCACATTCTCACTCCATTAGGAGGGTTGAGTAGGACAAATGGAGTAGCTTTTCAAGGCAAAAATGTTAGATTTAAAGATAGGAAAAATGTATAAAACAACTTGCAACATTTAATAAATGTAACAAGACGTACATCAACACAGACTGTGTCCCTTAGGCTTCATTCACCTCACCGTTCAGCCTTTCCGTTCTCCTGCTCTGTTTAGGAGCAGGAGAACGGAAAGGACGGAGAAGGCACATAACTGAGCCGAACAGAGCCTAAGGACCCCATAGACTATAATGGGGTCCGTTATGTTTCCGTTCAGAAAATGATTTTGGAGCGGAGACAAAAGTTATGTATGCAGGTCTTTTGTCTCCACTTCAAAATCATCTTCTGAGCGGAAACATAACAAACCCCATTATAGTCTATGGGGTCCTAAGGGCTCAGTTTGGCTTAATTATGTGCCTTCTCCGTCCTTTCCGTTCTCCTGCTCCTAAACGAAGCAGTAGAACGGAAAGGCTGAACGGTGATGTGAAAGTAGCCTTAGACAAAGTATGTCAAAGATAAGTAGGCAGAACTATTGTAGTAACCAAGACAACAGAATTGTGAAAAAATAATATTCAATTATTCAGTTGTTGTCACGCCCTTTCCTTGTGACTGATCTGAGAAGATCTGTCAGACTTGCTGCACGTGAATCTATCTGACAGATTGCTTTGTTGTAGCTATGTGCAGGATCCCACCCCCTCACAGGTTCTGCTCATTAGTTAGTTAGTGATGCTATTTATACCTGCCTCTCACTATACTACTACTTGCCATTTATAGTTTTTCCTGGAGTTCTCTGCTGGTGTTTGGTGGATCTCCTGCTCCCAGTTCATCTTCAGTTAAGTCCTCCTTCCTTCCTTCCTTCTGTTGTTTGTACTGGCTAGGCCTTAGGTAGGGACTGGTTCCTTTATCTTTTGCAAGGACCTGATTGTCTTTTTTTGGCTCCCTAGCTGAGAGTTTGTGTCAGTTGCAGCAGGGATTAGGTTTGAGTGCATGAACACTTCTACCATCGAGATTTGTTCATGTTGGCAGTAGTCAGGGAAAGGTTCAGGGATTGTTAGGAGGTGACCTTTCCCTGTTCCCTAGCTGTGGAGCCTAGCCTGTTGTTTTGTTTAATTTTGTTGTGTTTGGTTTGCTTCCCCTCCCTCACCTTCCGTGACATTATAAACCGCCCATACTGTCATTTTTTTTACTTGCTCCGTGCAAAATGGAAGCTGGTGATACTCTGGTTGATCGCATGCAGAAATTATCTTGGAAGGTAGCAGACCTCTGTAATTCAGTTGCACTGTGTCAGAGATCTCTGGAGTCTAGCGCCGCTGGTGGGAACCAGGTCAGCCTTGAACCAAAGGTCGGTCTCCCAGATAGGTTTTCTGGGGGAAGTGATAGCTTTGTTTGGTTCAGGGAGTCTTGTAAATTATATTTTCGTCTTCGTCTGGAGATGAAAATCAAAGAGTGGGGATTATCATTTCTCTGATGCTCAGTCCTGGGCTTTTTCTCTGCAGATCGATTCACAGTGCCTCCGATCGGTGGATTCATTTTTCAGAGCCCTGGGCCTGATTTATGATGACCCAGACCGGATCTCTCTGGCCGAATCTAAGCTGCATAGCTTGTGTCGAGGAGAACATACGGCTGAGTCATATTGTGCTGAATTTAGAAGATGGGCGACTGACTCGGAGTGGAATGACCCTGCACTCTGTAGTCAGTTCTGCCAGGGGCCTGTCTGAGAAACTAAAAGACGACCTTGCGTTTAATGAAAATCCCGATTCTTTGGAGGCGGCCATGGCTCTAGCCATAAGGATTGATAGACGTCTGAGGGAGAGGTGCAAGGTTCCCCTCAGGCAGGAGGCACTGTCATTTGGGGAATCTGTCCCTCCTGTCCCTCGGGGTACAGTGACACATGAACCAGGGACTGGAGAGGAACCTATGCAGTTAGGTCAGGTCTCTTTTTGCCTTGGCAATAGGAACTGTAGAGTGCAAAGAAGACTGTGTTATTTCTGTGGTAAAGAAGGACATTTTGTTAATGTGTGTCCTTTTATTAAGCATCAAAGTGGTAGCGAAAAACAAAAGGGGGTTCTTTCAAAAATAAATAAAAAATAAATACTTCCCTTACTCTTTGTAGTGTGAATGAAGAGTCAAAATCGGTATGTTTGTATTCTACCTGCAGTACTCGATTCCTCCTGCCTGTCATGGTGGCGCTAGACTCTGAAAATATTTAATTAGAAGTATTTGTTGACAATGGCACAGGGGTTAATCTGGTTGATTATCAATTTGTTCACAGTCATGGTTTTAGAACTAGAGCATTAAGCAAAGAGATATCAGTGTTTGCTATAGATTCCGCTCTTCTCTCGCAAAAATGTCTAACTCATATTGTGCAGGATATTCATTTGAGGGTGGGTGATTCTCATGTTAAATCCATTTCTTGTTTTGTTCTTAAAGGTTTGCCTGCTCTGCTGCTTCTGGGTTTACCGTGGTTGACCAAACATAATCCTACCATTGATTGGCAAACTAGACAAATCAGTAATTGGAGTGATTTTTGTATGGACAACTGTCTCAGCGCATCTATTTCTGGAGTATCCACTAAGGTGTTACCTCCGTTTCTTTCTGATTTTTTGGGACGTATTCTCGGAGAGTGGAGACTAGGAGTTGCCCCCCCAACCGAGAGTATGATTGTCCGATCAATCTTATTCCCCGAGCAAAATTGCCGAAATCTCGGTTATATAATCTTTCCCAAGCTGAAAGAGTAGCTATGCGGGAGTATAATACCGAGAGTTTGACAAAAGGACATATTAGACCATCTAAATCACCTATTGGCAGCGGGCTTCTTTTTTGTAAAAAAGAAAAAAGATGGGTCCCTTAGACCGTGCCTAGATTTCCGGGAACTGAATCTCATTATTGTCCGTGACCCTTATACCCTTCCCTTGATTCTGGATCTATTTGATCAGATTGTTGGTGCCAAGGTGTTATCTAAGTTGGATTAAAGAGGGGCTTATAATCTGATTAGAATCAGGGAAGGGGATGAATGGAAGATGAAAAACTCACTGAAAAAAGTGGCCTAAACGGGTGAAAATGCTTCAAACCCAGACACTGTAGCGTGTCTATAAACAGGTGAGCAATTTCTCCTGCATGTGGTCCGCAGACAACGGCAATCCCCAGCAAAAAAATGCGTACAATGGAGGATGCCGGGGCGGACCACATGCACCACAAGAACATCTTACACAAAATGATACATTGTGCAGATGAAAAAATATACATACAAAAATCACTGCAAAAAATGCACCAAAATGATACGCAACTGACAATACTAGCTAATTCCTCAGGCCGATGTTAAAAGCTGAGAACTTTGCCAATATCTTCCAGTCAGGAACATATCGGAGCCCCTCATGCACCACGTCACGGTGTCTCAGCACGCATGGGGTCCTACCACTCACCTGCCGTGGTGTGTGAACAGGGTCTGAATCAGTGCTAGAAATCAACTCACAGCCAGACTCTCACATGCCTCCATAGTGGTATCACCAATGCACTGTGAGGTAGGATAAAGCTGTCAATCACATGCCACAACAGACCATGTGACACAGAAGCTACCAGGTGCAAAAGAATGTTACCAACAAATTAGAGTAGCACATTCCATACTCATAAAGACAAAAAACTCACTGAAAAAAGTGGCCTAAACCGATGAAAATGATTCAAACCCAGACACTGTAGCGTGTCTATAACCAGGTGAGCAATTCCTCCCCATGCGGTCCACAGACAATGGCAATCCCCAGCAAAAAATGCATACAATGGAGGATGCCAGGGCGGACCGCATGCACCACAAGAACATCTTACACAAAATTATACATTGTGCAGATGAAAAAATATACATACAAAAATCCCTGCAAAAAAATGCACCAAAATGATACACAATACCAGCTAATTCCTCAGGTAGATGTTAAAAGCTGAGAACTTTGCCAATATGTTCCAGTCAGGAACATATCGGAGCCCCTCATGAATGGAAGACGGCATTCAATACTCCTGAGGATCACTTAGACAACCTGGTTTTGCCCTTTGGTTTAACTAATGCCCCGGCAGTCTTCTAGCACTTTATCAATGGCATTTTTCTTCATTTGGTGGGGAGGTTTATCGTTATTCACGATGACATACAGACGTGGACAAAATTGTTGGTACCCTTTGGTCAATGAAAGAAAAAGTCACAATGGTCACAGAAATAACTTTAATCTGACAAAAGTAATAATAAATTAAAATTCTATAAATGTTAACCAATGAAAGTCAGACATTGTTTTTCAACCATGCTTCAACAGAATTATGTAAAAAAATAAACTCATGAAACAGGCATGGACAAAAATGATGGTACCCCTAGAAAACACAGAACATAATGTGACCAAAGGGACATGTTAATTCAAGGTGTGTCCACTAATTAGCATCACAGGTGTCTACAACCTTGTAATCAGCCATTGGGCCTATATATATGGCTCCAGGTAATCACTGTGTTGTTTGGTGATATGGTGTGTACCACACTCGACATGGACCAGAGGAAGCAAAGGAAAGAGCTGTCTCAAGAGATCAGAAAGAAAATTATAGACAAGCATGTTAAAGGTAAAGGCTATAAGACCATCTCCAAGCAACTAGATGTTCCTGTGAGTACAGTTGCACATATTATTCATAAGTTTAAGATCCATGGGACTGTAGCCAACCTCCCTGGACGTGGCCGCAGGAGGAAAATTGATGACAAATCTAAGAGACGGATAATCCGAATGGTAACAAAAGAGCCTAGAAAGACTTCTAAAGAGATTCAAGGTGAACTTCATGCTCAAGGAACATCAGTGTCAGATCGCACCATCCGTCGTTGTTTGAGCCAAAGTGGACTACATGGGAGACGACCAAGGAGGACACCATTGTTGAAAACGAATCATAAAAAAGCAAGACTGGAATATGCCAAACTACATGTTGACAAGCCACAAAGCTTCTGGGAGAATGTCCTGTGGACAGATGAGACAAAAATCGAAGTTTTTGCCAAGGCACATCAGCTGTATGTTCACAGACGAAAAAATGAAGCATATCAAGAAAAGAACACTGTCCCTACTGTGAAACATGGAGGAGGCTCTGTTATGTTCTGGGGCTGCTTTGCTGCGTCTGGCACAGGGTGTCTTGAATCTGTGCAGGGTACAATGAAATCTCAAGACTATCAAGGAATTCTAGAGAGAAATGTACTAGCCAGTGTCAGAAAGCTTGGTCTCAGTCGCAGGTCATGGGTCTTGCAACAGGACAATGACCCAAAACACACCGCTAAAAACACCCAAGAATGGCTAAGAGGAAAAAATTGGACTATTCTAAAGTGGCCTTCTATGAGCCCTGACCTCAATCCTATTGAGCATCTTTGGAAGGAGCTGAAACATGCAGTCTGGAAAAGGCACCCTTCAAACCGGACACAACTGGAGCAGTTTGCTCATGAGGAGTGGGCCAAAATACCTGCTGAGAGGTGCAGATGTCTCATTGACAGTTACAGGAAGCGTTTGATTGCAGTGATTGCCTCAAAAGGTTGCGCAACAAAATATTAAGTTAGGGGTACCATCATTTTTGTCCATGCCTGTTTCATGAGTTTATTTTTTTACATAATTCTGTTGAAGCATGGTTGAAAAACAATGTCTGACTTTCATTGGTTAACATTTATAGAATTTTAATTTATTATTACTTTTGTCAGATTAAAGTTATTTCTGTGACCATTGTGACTTTTTCTTTCATTGACCAAAGGGTACCAACAATTTTGTCCACGTCTGTATATATGGAGACTCATCAGAATCATTTAAGACAAGTATTATTGATCCTTCTGGAGAATAAATAGTATGGTAAGTTGGAAAAATTTGTGTTTTCTCTTCAGCAACTGCAGTTTCTGGGTTACTTACTATCTGCCTCAGGGTTTTGGATGGATCCCAAAACGGTTGGTGTGGTACTAGAATGGGACTGGCCGGAGAATCAGAAAGCTCTGATGTGGTTTTTAGGATTTACTAATTACTACAGGAAGTTCATCGTGAATTATTCCACTATTGTCAAACCTTTGACCGATATGACTAGGAAGGGCGCTGACTTCTCTGTCTGGTCGGAAGAGGCATTACAGGCTTTTTCTGCAATTAAGGAATGTTTTGCTTCCACTCCCATTCTGATGCAACCCAATGTGTCTCAACCCTTCATTGTGGAGGTTGATGCATCAGAAGTGGGAGTCAGAGCAGTTTTGTCGCAGTGTTCCTCTCATAGAAAATGATGTCCGTGTGCTTTTTTCTCTAAGAAACTCTCTGCTGCCGAAATAAATTATGATGTTGGAAATAGAGAGTTGTTGGCCATCAAATTGGCCTTTAAGGAATGGCGTCATTGGCTAGAAGGAGCGATTCATCCGATTACAGTAATTACTGACCATAAGAATCTGGTTTACCTGCAATCAGCAAAGTGTCTAAACCCTATGCAGTCCAGATGGTCATTGTTCTTTACCAGGTTTAATTTTGTGGTCACTTATCGTCCTGGGATCAAAACGTCAAAGTGGATGCTTTGTCACGTAGCTTTCCTGGGGGGAAGATTCAGAGGATCCAGCTCCGATTTTAGCTGATGGGCTGGTGGTATCCGCTCTTTATCCTGAGCTGGAGGCGGAAGTGTTGGGGGCTCAAGGTGAGGCACCAGATTCCTGTCCTCCAGGGAAGTTGTTTGTTTTGTCAGAACTGCGACACAAGGTGTTCAAGGAACATCATGATACTGTCCTTGCAGGACACCCTGGGAGCAGATCCATGGTGGATCTTATTTCCTGGAGATTCTGGTGGCCAGGTTTGCATAAATGTGTTAAGGGCTATGTAGCAGCTTGTGAGACCTGTACACATGCTAAGGTGGCTCACACTCGGCCATCAGGATCTCTTCTTCCTTTGTCCATTTCATCTCTTCCTTGGACACATTTGTCCATGGACTTCATCACTGATTTACCATTTTCCTCTGGGAAAACTGTGATTTTGGTGGTGGTGGACCGCTTCAGTAAGATGGCTCACTTTGTATTATTATCAGGTTTGTCCCAATGCTAAAACTCTGGCTCAGGTGTTTATTGATAACATCATGAAATAACACGGCATCCCCTCTGATGTGGTGTCTGATAGTGGGACGCAATTTGTCTCCAGGGCGTTTTGTACTCGTCAGGGTATTTAGTTATGTTTCTCTTTGGCTTTCCATGCTCAGTCGAATGGAGAAACTGAGCGCACTAACCAGAACCTGAAAACTTATTTGAGGTGTTTTGTCACTGAGAATCAGGAAGAATAGTCCTCGTTTTTGTCCTTGGCTGAGTTTGCCTTGAATAACCGTTGACAGGAGTCAACTGATAAGTCACCATTCTTTGGCACATATGGTTTTCACCCTCAGTTTGGTACTTTTTCTGGGAATGAATCTTCTGGTATACCTGAAGAGGAGAGATTTTCTTCTTCGTTGTCTTCTATCTGGCGGAAGATTCAGGTTAATTTGAAAAAGATGGGTGAAAGATATAAACGGATGGCTAACAAGAGACTTATGACTGGTCCGGACCTGTGTGTGGGTGATTTGGTTGTCCACTAAGAACATTAAGTTAAAAGTACCCTCTTGGAAGTTGGGCCAAAGATTTATTGGCCAAAGATTTCTCGGCCATTATTAATCCGGTGGCGTTTCGTCTGGAACTTCGGCAGGCCTGGAAGATCCATAATGTGTTTCACAGGTCCTTGTTGAAGAAGTATGTTGAACCTGCTAAACCATCTCCTTTGTCTCTTCCTCCTTTCTTGGTAGATGGTAAGCTGGAGTTTCAGATCTTATGAATACTCAAGTCAAGTGTTCTTCGGGGTTCCCTTCAGTACTGGTGCATTGGAGGGGATACAGTCCTGAGGAAAGAATGTGGGTTCCGGCTATCGATATCAAAGCTAGCTGCCTTGTGAACGCCTTTCACAGGGCACACCCGGATAAAGTTCGTCCTGGGTTCCCAGAGGTCACCCGTAGAGGGGGTGAGGGGGGGGGTACTGTCACACCCTGCTCTGTGAGTGATCTGAGAAGATCTGTCAGACTTGCTGCACATGAATCTATCTGACAGATTTCTTTGTTGTGGCTTTGGACAGGATCCCACCCCCTCACAGGTTCTGTTCAATAGTTAGTGATGCTATTTATACCTGCCTCTCACTATAGCCCTTGCGGTTTATAGTTTCTCCTGGAGTTCTCTGCTGGTGTTTGGTGGATCTCCTGCTCCCAGTTCGTTTTCAGTTAAGTCATCCTTTCTTCCCTTCTGTTATTGGTACTGGCTAGGCCTTAGGTAGACGCTGGTTCCTTCATCTTTTGCAATGAACCTGCTGTCTTTTTGCTGACTCCCTAGCTGAGGGTTTATATCAGTTGCAGCAGGGCTTAGGTTCGAGTGCATGTACACTTCTACCATCGAGATTTATTTATGTTGTGTTAGCAGTCAGGGAAAGGTTCAGAGATTGTCAGGAGTTGACCTTTCCCTATTCCCTAGCTGTGGGGCCTAGCCTGCTGTTTTGTTTAATTTTATTGTGTTTGGTTTTAAACAAATAGCAACTTGCTCAGGCAGTGAAAAAAAGTTTAGCTCAGGAGTGTAGGCTAAAAGAAACCCCTAAAAAAGATAGAATTTAACTAATTTCAACAATACATATTGAAAACTAATAGTTTATTAAACATTTTTTGTTCTGGAATTGTTGCCAAATAATTCTATCTTTGCCTTCCCTACCCATAGCACATTGCACCTTGATCTTGGATTAAATTACAACTTTTCTGTTTTATTTGTATGACAAATTTATCTGCGACAGGCCAAAGTTATTTTTTGGTCCTGCTAAGGCTAAGTTCCAACTTCAGTTATTTGGTCAGTTATTTAGATCAGTTATTGTGTACCAAAACCAGTAGTAAAGCCTACAACTTTGCAACTATACTGTGTTTTTGACCTGCACCTGGTTTTAGCTCACGATAACTGATGGAAATAACTAGACATGAGCAAATCGAAGTTGATGTAGGGGAATTAGATCAGAATTTCAGGAAAAATTTGATTGGAATCGAATCCTAATTTCCTCACGCATCGTGGTAACAAATCACATTTTTTTCCTAAAATTACTGCCTCACGTGTTTGGACATGAAGCAATGAACTCTGGGAACGAGGGATCACCCACAATGCCATGCATGCAGCCAATCAGGAGCCAGCCAGCCCTGTGATGTCACAGCCCTATAAATAGCCATGCATACTAAGAAGAAGAAGAAAAACTGCATATGAGGCTGCACCTCTATTTAAAAAAAATATAATTTATTCAAAAACAAAAATCACAACCACATTTTAAAAGCATTGCATACAATTACATCATAGTGTGTGACAAAAGATATTTCCAACACAAATACCTACCTCCACCAGGTTCAGAATATCAATAGATAAGGCAGACATGGTGTGCAGGTAAAAACTCCCCACGCGTATCACCAGTCACAGCTAGCTTCCTCAGGGGTCCACATACTCAGGCAAATGTGTTCCATATATATACCTACCTACATGATTAAAGAACAAAAGGAGTCACCTGTAGGAGTTACTTGTTCTCCTATTGACTCCTATTGTTCTTTAGTGGGGAAAAATGCACCCAATTTCAGGCAGTCAAGGCTTTAACACCTCAGTTAAAGGGAGCTTTCTCACTTTCCAAATGGTGGACTCTGCACCTTTCAGAGAAGTGATGGCTTGGGCTGAACCGAGGTGGAGTCCCAAGCCATCATTTCTTTGACAAAAAGGCAGTAACAGCCCTGCACAGCCACACCAGCAACTTGGCCAGGTGACGCCGCTACCGCCTTCACGTTCTCGCGCCGTTGATCCTGCGACAATGTCCGCCTCTGCCTCCTCATCCTCCGCCGTGTCCTCAGCCTCCACTGCAGAGACAATTCACAGTGCCACTCCAGCATACCACATGTGCAGGGCACGGCAGTGTCACGCTGTTCTGCACCTCGTTTGCCTGGGTAAACGCAGTCACACAGGTGAGGAACTGCTTTGTGGCCTTCATCAAGAAATCTAATCCTGGGTTTCTCCACGACAACTCAAAATCGGAACCATGGGAAGAACATGATGTTGGCGCTATTTCAAGGAGGGCTGAGCCATGCTCCCTTCATGGCATACGTGTTCAAACTGGTTGTCAAGCGGTTCCTGAAGTCTTCCACCCATCTGCAAGACATACTAAAAATTGCCAGTAAACTTTGCATGCACTTCAGCAACTCATATACTGCAAAGCACACACTCCTTCAGCTGCAGCGGCAGAATGGCATGTTCCAATATGGGCTGATATGCGACGTATCCACCCGTTGGAATTCCACCCTTCATATGTTGGACCGACTATACGAACAGTATTTTCCAGATCTGCAAGTGTTAAATTCAAGTTTAATATATACAGCTTTCATATTCTAGTACCAAAGAAATGTGCAATTTAAGCTACAAATACCCCTATCATTTTCTGGGGTTTGAAAAACACACATTTTTTTGACAAAAAACACTATTTTCAGGCTTTGCAGCATCAGCACGTGTGAAATTACAGGCTTATATACTGCTGTCAAATTCAGTTGTTAAACAAACACTCGTTTGGGCACAAAAAATTTAGTTGGCAGCCTTTGATGCAGATGTCATTGTGAGATACAACCTTAATACATTTGGGTTACATTCAGAGATTTTAAATACCGCCATTTGGTGCACCAAAATTGAATTCAGGCCTACACTGGTTCAGGGCCGTGTGAGATACCACCTCTACATACAGAGGTTTGAATCAGGCATTAGAAATACAGCCATTTGAAATACAGCCATTTTGGGCAAAGATATATTTACTTCAGGCCTACAGTAGTATAGGCCCTGTGAGATACCCCTCTACATACAGGGGTTTGAATCAGGCATTTGAAATGCAGCCATTTTGTGCACAGATATATTTACTTCAGGCCTACACTGGCTCAGGCCCTGTGATATACCCCCTCTACATAGAGGGGTTTGAATCAGGCATTTGAAATACAGCCATTTTGGGCAAAGAAATATTTACTGAGAGACCACAGTTGGCACCTGCAGCCGATAACCATCAGTCTTTCAGCTCACCCCCTTGCAAATCAGCCAAGCAGTCTGAGCCCCAAGTCATGCAGCAGTCTCTTCTGCTTTTTGATGACTCTGATAGTAGTGTTTCCCAGGGCCATCCACCTAGCCCTGCCCCAGAAGTGGAAGAGATTGAGTGCACCGATGCCCAACCACTTATCTTTCAAGATGAGTACATAGGAGGACCATTGCAGCACTGTCTCGGATGATGACGAAACACAGGTATCAACTGCTGGAGCTTTCGAAAGTGTGCAGACCGACAAGGAAGTCAGGGGTGAAGACTAGGTGGAAGATGATGTGGAGGACGATAAGGTCCTGGACCCAACATGGAATCAAGGTCATGCGAGTGACCGATGTAGTTCAGGAGAAAGAGGTGGTGGTCGCACAGAGCCACCAGCACAGCAGAAGAGGGAATAGGGTGCAAAAGCGGAACGGCCGTCCTCTAGACAGTACGCTTCCTATGGCCCACCGCAGCAAGGGACCGAGCACACCAAAGCTATGCTGATGACAAGACACAAGTGGTTTGCACGCTGTGCAATCAGAGCCTGAAGTTAGGCATAAACGTTCTCAACCTGAGCACAACCTGCATGATCCAGGCATCTAAGTACAAAGCACGAGCTGCAGTGTAGTAGACATCTCAAAAACCAAGAAAGGTCTCTCGCTTCTCCTGCTTCCTCTTCTGCTGCAGTTGCGGACTCTTCATCCACCTCTGGAGTGACAGTGCCTCCTGGCACCCCTCAAACAGAGGATCTGCCAGCAACACCAACACCTGGGTCACCAAGCATCTCCACAATGTCTCACAGAAGCGTTCAGCTCTCCATATCCCAAACGCTGGAGAGGAAGAGGAAGTACCCCCCTACCCACCCGCGATCCCTAGCCTGAATGCCAGCATTTCTAAATTACTGGCCTTTGAAATGCTGTCATTCCGTCTGGTGGATACGGATAGTTTTGAAGGCCTTATAGCGGTGGCTGTCTCACAGTATGTCGTGCCCAGCCGCCACTACTTTTCAAGGTGAGCCATCCCTTCCCTGCACAACCAAGTAGGGGACAAAATCAGATGTGCACTGCGCAATGTCATCTGTGGCAAGGTGCACCTGACTACGGATACGTGGACCAGTAAGCACGGTCAGGGCTGTTATAGCTCCACAACGGCACACTGGGTAAATGCAGAGTGGCTGGGCCTGAGGCGGATAGCAGTTTGGCGCATGTCCTTCCACCACCGAGGATTGCAGGGCGCTTCAGTTTGCCTCCTGTTGCTTCCTCCTCCTACTCTGCTTCCTCATCCTCTACCAGCTCCTCATCCGGTCAGCGTAACACCTTCACCACCAACTTCAGCACAGCCAGGGGTAAACTACAGCAAGCATTTTTAAAACATATCTGTTTGGGGGACAAACCCCACACTGCGCAGGAGCTGTGGACGGGCCTTTAACAACAGACCGATGAGTGGTTTGTGCCAGTCAGCCTCAAGCCCGGCCTGGTGGTGTGCGATAATGGGTGAAATCTCGTAGCTCTGGGACTAGTCGGTTTGACGCGCATGTGCTGAATTTGGTGGGGCAGAGATTCTTTAAAAATTACCCCGACATGTCAGAGCTGCTGCATAAAGTGCGGGCTGTCTGTGAGCGCTTTCAGCATTCTCACCGTGCTGCTGCTTGCCTGTCAGCGCTGCAGCGTAACTTCGGCCGTCCCGCTCACCGCCTCATATGCAACGTGCCCACAAGGTGGAACTCCACCTTGCACATACTGGCCAGACTATGCGAGCAGCAGCAGGCGATAGTGGAGTTTCAGCTGCAGCATGCTCGGGTGAGTCGCTCTGCAGAACAGCACCACTTCCCCACCAATGACTGGGCCTCCATGCGAGATCTGTGTTCCTTGTTGCACTGTTTTGAGTACTCCACCAACCTTTCCAGTGACGATAACGCCGTTCTCAGCGTTACTATCCCACTTCTATGCCTCCTTGAAAAAATGCTCCTGCCGATGATGGAAGAGGATGTGGCACAGGAGGAGGAGGAGGAAGAGGGATCATTTCGTAGTGTTTCCAGCCAGTCATTCCCAAGTGGCTCTGAGGGTGGGTTCCTGCACCCACAAACTCAAGGTACACAAATGTCCAGCCAGGGCACAGTTCAGGAGGATGGCGAGGTGGAGGATGAGGAGGAATCATGTTCACAGCAGGGTGGCACCCAGACCAGCTCATGGCCATCACTGATGTGTGGATGGGGGGATACAGAGGACACAGACGAAACACCTCCCACAGAGGACAGCTTTTCGTTGCCTCTGGCCAGCCTGGCACACATGAGCGATTACATGCTGCAGTGTCTCCGCAACGACCGCCGAGTTGCCCACATTCTAACTTGTGCTGATTACTGGATGGCCACGCTGCTGGATCCCCATTACAAGGACAACGTACCTTCCTTAATTCCGTCACTGGAGCGTGATCGTAAGATGCACGAGTACAAGCGCACGCTGGTAGACGTGCTGCTGGTGGCATTCCCACCTGACAGAGGGGGCACAGTGGAAGCACAAGGCAAAGGCAGAGGAAGAGGTCGCCAACGCAGCTGGGCACCGCCAGCACCTCAGAAGGCAGGATTAGCCTGGCCGAAATGTGGAAAAGCTTTGTCAGCATGCCACAACAACCAGCACCACCAGCTGATATGGAACGTCTTAGCAAGAGGCAAAATTTCACCAACATGGTGGAGCAGTATGTGTGCACTTGCCTACACGTACTGAATGACGGGTCTGCTCCCTTCAACTTCTAGGGTCTCCAAATTGGGCACATGGCCTGAGCTTGCCCTTTACGCCCTGGAGGTGCTGGCCTGCAGCCAGTGTATTTTCTGAACGTGTGTTTAGCACTGGCAGGGGGCGTCATCACAGACAAGCGCAGATGCCTGTCCACGGCCAATGTAGACAAGCTCACGTTCATTAAAATGAACCAGGCATGGATCCCGCAGGACTTGTCCGTACCTTGTGCAGAATAGACATGTATACCGGCACTAAGTAGCCTTTGTTATACTGCAGTACAATTGCTCATGTTTGTATTTTGGACATTTCAAACTCTTGTGGCTTGTACCTTAATTTTACAAAATTCAATTAAAACCAAAAACCTGTGTTGGCTATCTTGTCCTCCTCCACCGCCGCTTTTACCTACACCGCTACGTCCACCGCCTCCTCAAACTCCTACTTCATATGGAACTCCACCTCATAAATCCATTTTTTATTCTACGTGTTTTATTTTATATCATTTTACTACTTTGTCATTTACATTTCCGGGTGAAATTCACCAATTTTTGGGTGTATAGTACCACTGCTATACCTAGTAGACCGGTAAAAAAATAAAAATAAATTGTCAGTTAAATTTTATGGAGAAATTAACAAATATTTGGGTGTATAGTACCACTGCTATACCTAGTAGACAGGTTAAACAAAAAAATAATAATAATTGTCATTTACTTTTTCAGGTTAAATTAACCAATGTTTGGGTGTATAGTACCACTGCTATACCTAGTAGACAGGTTAAAATAAATATAAAAAATTGTCATTTACATTTATTGTCTGAACATGTTTTTAGCATGACTGGAGGGGGTTATCACAGGTATATTTCCCAATGTTTTGGGGTGTACCCTAATTTTAAAAATAAAATTTAAAACCAAAAACCAGTGTCTGCTACCTCCTCCTCCACTGCAGCTTCCACCTACACCGCCACCACATCTACCGCCTCTTCAACCTCCTACTCCATATGGACCTGGTCCTCCTAGCTCAAGATTATTATTATTATTATTTTTTTTACGTATTTTATTTAAAGTCATTTCCCTATCCACATTTGTTTCCAGGGCACTTGTCATGCTCTTAACCACATTTTGACGCCATTTGCAGCCCTCTAGCCCTTTCCATGACATTTTAACAGCCATTTTAGTGCTCAAAAGTTCGGGTCCCTATTGATTTCAATGGGTTTCGGGTTCGGGGTCAAGTTCGGGTCAAGTTCAGGTCAAGTTCGGGACCCGAACTCGAACTTTTTTCCGAAGTTTGGTCGAACCCGTCAAACCCGAACATCCAGATGTCTGCTCAACTCTTTTTTTTACACCTGCTTAGAGGGGGGGCAAACTGAAATACTATAGAGACATCCTATAGTATTTAGTTGGCCGCTGTCTATGTGTGCCATTGTCTATTCTCTTGCAGCTCTGACCGGGGGGCCCTCTGCTCTCAAGTTCCTCTGCCATGGGTTCTTTGGCATGGTGGGATGGTGGGGGGGGGGGGGAATGATCAGTTCCAGCCTAAACAGCAGCAACTTGAGTCTAGAGTTGCTGATGTGCAGCTTTATTCACTCACCTAGTGGCAAAACTACTCACCAGCAGCAGCAGCTAAACCTGGTGCAGGACCTGAACCAGTAGGTGGTTGCATACTTGGACAGCACCCTGCCACCCCACATTGACAATCCGCTGGACTACTGGGCAGCCAAACTGGCAGAGTTTGCCCTGGAAAAGCTGTCCTGCCCGGCCAGTAGTGTGGCATCAGAGCGGGTGTTTATTGCGGTGGGGGCCATAGTTACCCCAAGAAGAACTCGCCTGTCAACCCAAAATATGGAGAGACTGACTTTTACCAAGATGAATCAGGCATGGATAAGCCAGGATTTCCACCCACTAATGCCTGATGCAACAGACTAGATAATCCATGGTGCCACACCAACACTTTGACAAAAGAGACCGGTTTATTCTGGCTACCTGCCTTGGCTTCTTTTCTGATGCTGCCACCCACCTGATGCTACATATCTGATACCAAGTGCTCCTTCTTTCACCCACCATCTTCAGCTGGTACTGGTATTGCCACCCATCTCCCCACTGTCACCGGGTCACTCTGTGGTCTTGTGATGCTGCTACCACCTCCACACTATGTCACCTTGCCACTCTGTGGTCTCCTCATGCTGCTGCTGCCTCCACTCTATTTTACCTTGCTACTCTGTGGCCTCCTGATGCTACTGCTGCCACCTCCACACTCTGTCATTGTGCTACCCTATGGCCATTTCCAGATGCTGCTGCCGCCACTTCCACGCTCTGTCATTGTGCCTGTCACTCTGTTGCCTCCTGATGATGCTGCTGACACCTCCACACTCTGTCATTGTGCAACTCTGTGGCCTCCTCCTGCTGCCACCTCCACACTCTGTCATTGTGCCACCTTGTGGTCTCCTCATGCTGCTGCTGCCACCTCCACACTCTGTCATTGTACCACACTGTGGCCTCCTCCTGATGCTGCTGCCGCCACCTCCACACTCTGTCATTGTGCAATTCTGTGGCCTCCTGATGATGCTGCTGACACCTCCACACACTGTCATTTTGCTTCTCTGTGGCCTCCTGATCATGTTGTTGACACGTCCACACTCTGTCATTGTGCCACTCTGTGGCTTCCTCCTGTTGGTGCCACCTCCACGCTGTCATTGTGCCACCCTGTGGCCTCCTCCTGATGCTGCTGTTGCCACCTCCACACTCTGTCATTGTGCCACTCTGTGGTCTCCTCATGCTGCTGCTGCCAACTCCACACCCTGTCATTGTGCCACTCTATGGCCTCCTCCTAATGCTGCTGCCGCCACCTCCACTTTGTGGCCTCCTGATGATTCTGCTGCAATCTCCACACTCTGTTATTGTACCACCCTGTGGCCTCTTCTTGATGCTGCTGCCACCTCCACACTCTGTCATTGTGCCATGCTGTGACCTCCTCCTGATGTTGCTGCCACTTCCACACTCAGTCATTGTTCCACTCTGTGGCCTCCTGATGCTACTGCTGCCACTTCCACACTCTCATTATGCCACCCTGTAGCCTCCTGATGCTGCTGCTGCCACCTATACACTTTTATTGTGCCACGCTGTTGCTTCCTCCTGATGCTGCTGCTGCCACCTCTAGACTCATTGTACTATTGCTAAGTAACCATGGCAACCAGGGCTGCAGTAGCGTCCTGGTTGCCATGGTTACTGATCGGAGCCCCCAGCGATTAAACTGGGACTCCGATCGGAACTCCACTGCCACCAATGATCGGGGGGGGGGGGGAGATGGGAGGCCGCACACTGGCCACCAATGTTGTTAATTCTATAGAGGGAGGGGGGCCGATGGGGGGCGCACACTGTGCCACCAACAAATTATTGCAATAGAGGGAGGAAGGAAGGGGGGCGGGTGGGCGGGGGGGTGCACACTGTGCCACCAACAAATTATTACAATAGAGGGAGGAAGTGGGGGGCCGGGGGGTGCACACTGTGCCACCAACCTATTATTACAATAGAGGGAGGGAAGAGGGGGGGCGCACTGGCCACCAATGATATTCAAACTGGGGAGGGGGGGTCTGCCCCCTGCTGCCTGGCAGCCCTGATCTCTTACAGAGGGATATGATAGTACAATTAACCCCTTCAGGTGCGGCACCTGAGGGGTTAATTGTGCTGATCACGGCCCCCTGTAAGAGATCGGGTGCTGCCAGGCAGCAGGGGGCAGTCATGTACACAGTTTGTAGTATATTCTAACTAGAAGCATCCCCATCACCATGGGAACGCCTCTGTGTTAGAATATACTGTCGGAAATGAGTTTTCACGATCGAACTCATATCCGACAGTATATTCTAACATAGAGGAGTTCCCACGGTGATGGGGACGCTTCAAGTTAAAATATACCATCGGATTGGAGAAAACTCCTATCCGATGGTATAAAAGGGACTCCAGACTTTACATTGAAAGTCAATGGGGACGGATCCGTTTGAAATGGTACCATATTGTGTCAATGTCAAACGGATCCGTCCCAATTGACTTGCATTGTAATTCAGGACGGATCCTTTTGGCTCCGCACGGCCAGGCGGACACCAAAACGACTTTTTTTTTCATGTCCGTGGAGCCTCCAAAAATCAAGGAAGACCCATGGACGAAAAAACGGTCACCGATCACGGACCTACGGACTCCGTTTTTGCGGACCGTGAAAAAATACTGTCGTGTGCATGAGGCCTAAGATCGTTAGTAAAGGGTTTTGGTCTCGACAAGACAGTATAGCCTCTTTCTAATAGCAGGCTCATAACTTTGAAATCAATCTAGTCTTAGCTTCAACATGTTTGGATAGACTGGCCTTAGGAATTTGGCATTTTTTTCTAAATCTTTTGCACTTGTAGATGATCCTCCAGGTGGTGGAATGATTGAACCAGATATTTAACACTGTTAAATTAAACCCCTTTACTGATTCACAGCCACCCCTACTAGTGTTTATCGAACATGCTTGGCCGAACACCAGTTCGGCTCAAGCATCTCGATGCGCGTCACATGGCGGTATTCTGACGAATACCGCATGTGCTTAAGCGCAATGCTCGAGTCTTCTCCCCGCATGTTTCTTGGCTGTGAGGCAATAAAACGTGCAGGTAAGTACTGCCCTCACTGTAATGCCGTAGCCATGTTGGTTACTGGCATTACAGTGATTGGCTGGCCGGAACGCGTCAGCGGGTTCTATATAGCGCCCGATGACGAGCATTCGACTCAGTCTTAGTCAGGGAGAGCTGTGCTGAGGAAGGGACAGACAGTGTAAGAAATGATATAGGAATATTTTTTATTAGAAAAACTTTTCAGAGACCCAAAAGTCCTTTTGAGGACTATTGTGTGTGGAAGCAGCAATATCTATTCTTAGCGCAATCTGCTCTAAATAGCTGAAACTTTACAGACCCAAAAGTCCTTTTAAGGACTATTGCGTGTGGCAGCAATATCTATTTTTAGCGCATCCTTGCGATAAATAGCGTGCAATAGCTAGGCCGCTGCAGACAGTAACATTAGCTGCGACACATCTCCAGTGTAAAGTGTGCGCATCCAAAAATTATCTATGACATCCAGTGAACTTTTTCCATAGACGGTGTCCACTGCGGACAGTGACATTAGCTGTGCCACATCTTTAGTGTAAAGTATGTGCATCTGAAAAATATCTGTGACATCCAGTGTACTTTTTCTGTAGACGCTGCAGACAGTGACATTACCTTGCGGAAATCTCCCTTGCCAAGGGGTAGGTGTTCAGCAGTATGGCGCTTTTTTGAGGAAAGTGCCGACAACAAAATAATTGTAACCTGTGCCTTACCAAAATGAGCCAGGGCGTGAACACTAGCAACCTCACCACCACCAGCATGATATGCCACATGGCATCCGAGCACCGTAATAAGTTGGACAAATGCCTCCTGCCATGCACCTGGACCTTCGCAAGCACTATTAGCGACCACATCCACTTTCGTGTCCCAGTGCAGCGTCCAAATGTCCTTACTACAGACCCTTGAACGCAAGTGCAAATACCCAGCCACCCATCCACAGGCCATAGCACTAATGTGCAGCTTTCCAAATTACTGGCCCTGGAAATGTGTCCATTTAGGCTTTTGAACAATGAGCCCTTCCGCAGCCTGATGTCGGCGGACATCCCGTGTTATGCAGTCCCCAGCCGCCACTATTTTTCAAGTTGTGCCATGCCCGCCTTACACCAACATGTGTCCCATAACATCACAAGTGCCCTGACCAATGCAGTTATTGGGAAGGTCCACTTAACCAACTACAGAGTCAGTTCACCTATAGGTCCTCGCAGATAATGTTTTACAGGGTTAGCTCACCTACAGACCCTTGCATATAATGTTTTACAGGGTCAACTCACCTATAGGCCCTCACCTTCGATCTTTTTCATGGTTAGCTCACCTGTAGGCCCTCACCTACAATCTTATAGAGGATTAGCTCACCTGTAGACCCTTGCATATAATGTTTTACATGGTTAGCTCACCTGCAGCACCTCGCCTATAATATTTTTGTGGGTCAGCTCACTTACAGGCCCTCACCTTCAGTTTTTTACAGGGTCAGCTCAACTTTAGGACCTCACCTACAATATTTTACAGGGTCAGCTCACCTGCAGGCCCTTGCATATAATGTTTTATAGGGTCAGCTCACCAGCAGGCAGTCTCATATAATTTTTAGAGGGTCCGCTCACCTGCATGCCCTTACCAACTATCTTTTACATGGTAAACTCTCCAGCAAGCCCTCAACTACAGTCTTATACCAGTTTTATATAATGTTTTACAGGGTCAGCTCACCTGTAGGCCCTCACCAACAATCTTTTAAAGGGTCAGCTTACCAGCAAGCCCTTACCTACAATCCTCACCTGCAGGCTTTCGCATATAATGTTTTACAGGGTCAGCTCACCTATAGGCACTTATACGGATGTAGTAGCATTAACACTCATAATTTATAAGACGTGTTATCTAAACTAATATATCGTTTTTTAGAGGGTCAGCTCACCAGCAGACAATCACCTACATTATTTTACACCGTCAGCTCACCTATAGGCCCTTGAATATAATGTTTTATAAGGTTAACTCACCTGTAGGCCCTCACCTACAATTTTTTATAGGGTCAGCTCACCTGTAGGCCCTCACATATAATGTTTTACAGGGTCAGCTAACCTACAGGCCCTCACCTACAATCTTTTACAGGGTCAGCTCCCCTGCAGGCCCTTGCATATAATGTTTTAAAGGGTCAGCTCTCCTGTATGCCCTCGCATATGATATTTTACAAGGTCAGATCACCTATAGGCCCTCACCTACAATCTTTTACAGGGCCAGCTCACCTGCAGGCCCTTGCATATAATGTTTTACAGGGTCAGCTCACCTATAGGCACTCATATGGATGTAGTAGAGTTAACACTCATGATTTATGAGACGTGTTATCTAAACTAAATGTGTTAAGCAAATACCTTCAATTGCTTTTCAATGGCTTTTGTCTCAAGATAACACGATGAGTTAAGAAATTTGAGTTAAGAGCTTGAGTAATAATAACCCTGCTACATCTGTATATATTTTTTTTACAATGTTTTACAGGGTCAGCTCACCTGCAGGCCCTCGCATATAATTTTTTTACAGGGTCAGCTTACCTGCAGTCACTTGCATATAATGTTTTACAGGGTTAGCTTACCTATAGGCCCTCATCTACAATCTTTCACAGGGTCAGCTCACCTGTATGCCCTCTAATATAATGTTTGATAGGGTCAGCTCACCTGTAGGACCTTGCATATAATGTTTTATAGGGTCAGCTCACCTGGAGGCCCTTGCATATAATGTTTTATTGGGTCAACTCACCTTTAGGCCCTCGCATATAAAGTTGTATAGGGTTAGCTCACCAGCAGGCCCTCACCTACAATCTTTTATAGGGTCAGCTTACCTATAGGCACTTGTATATAATTTTTTAGATATTCAGCTTACCTGTAATCCCTCGCACATAATTTTCTAGAGGGTTAGCTCACCAGCAGGCCCTCACCTACAATATTTTACAGGGTCAGCTCAACTATAGGCCCTCACCTACAATCTATCACAGGGTCAGTTCACCTGTAGGCCCTTGCATATAATGTTTTACAGGGTCAGCTCACCAGTAGGCCATCAATCAGAATTTTTCAAGGGTGTGTATGATGCCATCCTTTATGTGTAATAAAGGGTGTATTAGATTGGTGGTTCCTTGTAATTTTTGGCAGCCCTTTCACTTATTGCATAGACTTTTTGAGTGTAGTAGTCCCACTACCTGAACAATTGTACCACAATATGAATGATGCCCTCCTTTATGTGATATATAGCTTGTATTGGAGTGCCTCTTCCTTGTATTTTTTGGCAGCACTTGCACTTTACATAGATGTAAATATACAGGAAAGAATGTTTCCTAACAATTATTCCTCTAATATCGATTTTTTTTTTTATTCGATTTGGTGCGTATTATTGTCATTCTGTAAAAGTGGCGTACTACTCGGACAACATTATTCCCAGCAGCGACCCGGGGGTCCAAGATGCATCCAGACATCCTCCCCATGCTATTCCCAAACCATTTCAGTAATGTTTCCATCAATTTCTGACCTTTTCCTGTGAACCAGACACCCTCCCCTCTTCAGAGCAGGGGGTGCCTGGTTTAATGCTCAGGTTCTCTCATTGACTTCCAATGTTCTCGGGTGCTCTACTGAGCACCCAAGCATCCTGAGGTGTTCGGCCTGAGCACCCGAGCACTTTGGTGGTCGATCAACACTAGCCCCTACCTTTTTTTTCCTGAAACCTCCAGCTTTTAATGTAGACATGGTACTACGCAATACAATTATAGACAACACACCAAGCTAAATATCTATTGCTACATCTGTGGCCACAGTGAAATAAAGATTAATAGAGCTTTCAAACTGTTTCATTTGCTGTTTGGCTGCATTATGGCTGCACCTTGGCTGCATGTTCACTGCAATTTGGCATCCCAGTCAAAAAAGATCATCTCTAAGGGGTTATTCACACAAATATAATGTATACATATTATCTGTGCTTATAAGGGCCCAACTGTTGGTTTAATTGAGCCAAAATCACAGCATCTTAGATCCCTAGGATGCTGTGAGTTCAGGTCAGTTAAGCCCATGGTTGAACCGTGGCATATATGAGTATTACTTGTGGATAATACATGCAAAATATGCTCATGTGAATAGCACCTTATACTTTCACCTGGTCTGGTTCACTTACTTCTAGGTCTAGATTTTAATAATTAAATATATGCATATAAATGTCCCTCATAGATAGGCCTTCCCTAAACAGACCACCTTGATTAAGTGGTACATATAGCTGTGCTTGCTCCTCCTTTAACTACCTCAGCTCCCCTAGCTTAAACACCCTTAATGACCAGACCACTTTTTACAATTCTGCACTACACTACTTTCACCGTTTATTGCTCGGTCATGCAACTTACCACCCAAATGAATTTTACTTTCTTTTCCTCTCACTAATAGAGCTTTCATTTGGTGGTATTTCATTGCTGCTGACATTTTAACTTTTTTTGTTATTAATCAAAATTTACCAAACTTTTTGACAAAAAATGACATTTTTCACTTTCAGTTGTATTTTTTTTTTTTTTTTTTTAAAACTGACATCTATAGATAAATTTTTCTCTAAATGTATTGTTCTACATGTCTTTGATAAAAAAAAAGTTTGGGTTAAAAAATAAAAAGTTAGTGTTTACAAACTATGGTACAAAAATGTGAATTTCCGCTTTTTGAAGCAGCTCTGACTTTCTGAGCACCTGTCATATTTCCTGAGGTTCTACAATGCCCAGACAGTAGAAAAACCCCACAAATGACCCCATTTCGGAAAGTAGACACCCTAAGGTATTTGCTGATGGGCATAGTGAGTTCATAGAATTTTTTAATTTTTTGTCACAAGTTAGCGGATTTTTTTTTATTTTTCGTTACAAAGTCTCATATTCCACTAACTTGTGACAAAAAATTAAAACTTCCAGGAACTCACTATGCTCATCACGAAATACCTTGAGGTGTCTTCTTTCCAAAATGGGGTCACTTGTGGGGTAGTTATACTACCCTGGCATTTTAGGGGCCCTAATGTGTGAGAAGTAGTTTGAAATCAAAATGTGCAAAAAATGCCCTGTGAAATTCGAAAGGTGCTCTTTGGAATGTGGGCCCCTTTGCCCACCTAGGCTGCAAAAAAGTGTCACACATGTGGTATCGCCATACTCAGGAGAAGTTGGGCAATGTGTTTTGGGGTGTCATTTTACATATACCCATGCTGGGTGAGATAAATATCTCGGTCAAATGCCAACTTTGTATAAAAAAAAGGGAAAAGTTGTCTTTTGCCGAGATATTTCTCTCACCCAGCATGGGTATATGTAAAATGACACCTGTAACGGATCTCCTGGCCCCCCGACCGGGGACCTCCCCTGATAGATGCTCTCAGTGCTTTCCGAGGACTCCAAGCACTCCACTTGACACCGTACACACTGCACGCACTACAGACCCCACGAACCGCCGAAGCTTGGTTGGGGTCTCAGCGTCCTCCACCCACGCTGGACCCAAGACCGGGCTTCAGCTTCCAGTGGGTGAATCTCTCCTACAGCCAGAGAGCAGGAACAGCTCTTGCAAGAGCTAGTAGTAAAGCCAGGGAGTATAGAAAATCTCCAGCAGTATAGCAATCCCCCAGTGTTGATCAGTTACCCAAACACCAGCCTCAACATGATGAAGGATAAAACAGGCACTCTTTATTGAGGGCTACCCGCCCGTATTTATGCAGGTCCCCATCTGGTGGACATGCCCCTAGGAGACCAGATGAAAGACTGTGACACAGGACAGATATGCAGCAATTCAGGATACACAGACACAATACATCCCCACAATGCATCATGGTTTCCTCCTCTCTGCCCTGGAGACACCCGAGGAGTAATTCAATTATCAGGACAAGGAAATCGCAATACACATTGGGACAACAGGACAGAAATCGCCATTTAAACATACAATCTCACTACCCTTACACTAAACACAGACATTTAACATATCCCCAGATAGCTCAAGTCTGAGTGCATATTATTAGGTGAATGGCACTCAGACTACACGAATACACTAAAATTAGCTATCTGGGTACCGTCACATAACATAAAATACAATTCCAAAGACAGATTTAAGCTGTGTGGCCGGTCTGTCTTCTCCTATAAAGTTAGTATGGGCCATAATCCTGAGGCAAGAGGCTGGTAGCCAGGCCCCTCCAAAACCCAGTGGCGAGGTTGGTTTTGCCACACATCTCCCCCTCCCAGGGAAGACTAACCAGATACCTGACCTCATGCCGGTCGGTTTCTGAGTTAGTCTGGCAGTCCACCCACAACCCAACACTGGACCTGTTGAATTTTGGGGCCTGGCTCTGTTCTGTATGTCCCCAGCTGTTGAGGGGGCATCTGCTACTCCTTGCTTCCTTGTTGCTCTCTAGCTTGGAGCTGTAGGTACTTGGTGGGCAGAGGCCGACTGCCCCGATGCCAGATCTTCCGCTGGGGTATCCTGTGGGAAGTCCGGCTCTGGAGAAGAGGATAGGGGAGGACAGAGGCCGACTGCGCTCTGCCCAGATGCCAGCGCTTCCGCTGGGGTAGCCTGTGGAAAGTCAGCCTCTGGAGAAGAGGAAGGAGGAGGGCAGAGGCCAACTGTGTTCTGCCCAGATGCCAGTTCTTCCGCTGGGGAAGCCTGTGGGATGTCCGACTATGGAGAAGGGGATAAGGGGAGGGCAGAGGCCGACTGCGCTCTGCCCAGATGCCAGCTCTTCCGCTGGGGTAGCCTGTGGGATGTCCGCCTCTGGAGAAGAGGATAGGGGAGGGCAGAGGCCGACTGCGCTCTGCCCAGATGCCAGCGCTTCCGCTGGGGTAGCCTGTGGAAAGTCAGCCTCTGGAGAAGAGGATAGAGGAGGGAAGAGGCCAACTGCGCTCTGCCCAGATGCCAGCTCTTCTGCTGGGGTAGCCTGTGGGATGTCCGGCTCTGGAGAAGTGGATAGGGGAGTGCTGAGGCTGACTGCGCTCTGCCCAGATGCCAGCTCTTCTGCTGGGGTAGCCTGTGGGGAGTCAGGCTCTTGATAAGAGGATAGGGGAGGCCAGAGGCCGACTGCGCTCTGCCCAGATGCCAGCTCTTCCGCTGGGATGTGGTCAGGGAATCCTATCCCCAGGACATTGTTGCAGATCGGCTGTGGAGAGGAGGAATCGCTTACCTCCTCCTCCTGGCATTCCTGCAGGGTTGGTGGGGGATCTGAACCGGCCGTCCAGCATCCCGATAGGCCTGGTGCAGAGACCGCGGTCCCATCTGCACCATCGGAGTTAGGGGTGCTGTCCCCCTGTGGTTGGGGAGAGAGATCGGTTGTCTCTTCTCTCTTTACAACACACTGCTGCTGGGGAGTCAGACCAACTGTCTCAACTCCCTGAAACTCTGGCTGCCATTGGGGATCTGGGACGACTGCCCAGCATCTCTGTAGGGCCGGTGGAGAAACCTCGGGCCCATCTCCACCTGCTATCGGGAGGTCTTCCCAGAACCAGTCGATGAAGTTCCCTACTTTGGGAGTTGGTAAGGAAGCAGGGGGTATCGCCGGCAAGTCTTTCCAGTTGTAGGAGGGCAGATCTGGCTCTGCTTGTCGAGTAGGTTGGGGATGAATGGAGCTGAGCAGGTGTTGGTAGGTCTGCTCCAGCTCCCACTCCCTTGTTACCAGGTGGGTCATGTCTTTGCTCACCTCCCTTCCGTCAGCATAAGCATGCATGCCCATCCGGTAGTCGTAGATGTCCCAAAACCTAGACTCCTCCGTGCTGCCAAGATCAATGTCCTCCTCCAAGGCATCCCATAGTAACCCAGGTCCATCATAATCCTCACCCTCGGGTCTGTCATGCTCAGCCATCCAGGGGGAATGTTGAATGACATGCCACCTTAGGGCCTGGTAAGCGTCCTCTAGCCAAAGCTCCTTACATACCAGGTTCTGGAGCTCTGTTACCCAGTCATCCAGGGGCTGCTCTCCCAAGAGACCCATCTGCATCGCCACACGCTTCTGTAGCCGCTGATCATAACTGGGGAGACTCTCACCTCACCGCCGCTGGGCATTTTCCAGGGCATCATACCAGACTTCCTCTAGGGGACCAGATGGAAGACTGTGACACCGGACAGATATGCAGCAATTCAGGATACACAGACACAAGACATCCCCACAATGCATCATGGTTTCCTCCTTTCTGCCCTGGAGACACCCGAGGAGTAATTCAATTATCTCTCAGGACAAAGGGAAATCGCCAATACACATGTGAGGACAACAGGACAGAAATCACTATTTAAACATACAATCTCACAACCCTTACAGTAAACACAGACATTTAACATATCCCCAGATAGCTCAAGACTGAGTGCATATTATTAGGTGAATGGAACTCAGACTACACGAATACACTAAAATTAGCTATCTGGGTACCCTCACATAACATAAAATACAATTCCAAAGACATATTTAAGCTGTGCAGCCGGTCTGTCTTCTCCTTTAAAGTTAGTATGGGCCATAATCCTGAGGAAAGAGGCTGGTAGCCAGGCCCCTCCAAAACCCAGTGGCGAGGTTGGTTTCGCCACAACACCCCAAAACACATTGCCTAACTTCTCCTGAGTGGTGGGCAAAGGGGCCCACATTCCAAAGAGCACCTTTAGGATTTCACAGGGCATTCTTTACACATTTTGATTTCAAACTACTTCTCACGCATTAGGGCCCCTAAAATGCCAGGGCAGTATAACTACCCCACAAGTGACCCCATTTTGGAAAGAAGACACCCTAAGGTATTTCATGATGGGCATAGTGAGTTCCTGGAAGTTTTTATTTTTTGTCACAAGTTAGTGGAATATGAGAATTTGTAAGAAAAAAAAAAATCATCATTTTCCGCTAACTTGTGACAAAAAATAAAAAAAATTGAGGAACTTGCCATGCCCCTCACAGAATACCTTGGGGTGTCTTCTTTCCAAAATGGGGTCACTTGTGGGGTAGTTATACTGCCCTGGCATTTTAAGGGCCCTAATGCGTGAGAAGTAGTTTGAAATCAAAATGTGTAAAAAATGCCCTGTGAAATCCGAAAGGTGATCTTTGGAATATGAGCCCCTTTGCCCACCTAGGCTGCAAAAAAGTGTCACACATGTGGTATCACCGTACTCAGAAGAAGTAGGGCAATGTGTTTTGGGGTGTCTTTTTATATATACTCATGCTGGGTGAGAGAAATATCTCGGCAAAATAACTTTTTCAATTTTTTTAATAAAAAGTTGGCATTTGACCAAGATATTTATCTCACCCAGCATAGGTATATGTAAAATGAGACCCCAAAACACATTCCCCAACTTCTCCTGAGTACGGCGATACCACATGTGCGACACTTTTTTTGCAGCCTAAATGCGCAAAGGGGCCCAAATTCCTTTTAGGAGGGCATTTTTTAGACATTTGGATCCAAGACTTCTTCTCACGCTTTAGGGCCCCTAAAATGCCAGGGCAGTATAAAAACCCCACATGTGACCCCAGTTTGGAAAGAAGACACCCCAAGGTATTTAATGAGGGGCATGGCGAGTTCATAGAATTTTTTTTTTTGGGCACAAGCTAGCGGAAAGTGATTTTTTTTTTCTCACAAAGCCTCACTTTCCGCTAACTTGGGACAAAAATTTCTTTCTTTCATAGACTCAATATGCCTCTCAGCGAATACCTTGGGGTGTCTTCTTTCCAAAATGGGGTCATTTGTGGGGTGTTTGTACTGCCCTATTCTCCTTATATTGAGCATACAGATAATGAGATTTTTTTTTTCCGTTCAGCCTCTGGGCTGAAAGGAAAAAAATGAACGGCACAGATTTCTTCATTCACATCGATCAATGTGGAGGAAAAAATCTCTGCCCAAAAAATCTCTGCCACTTAGCTCGTATGCCGTGGCAAACCCGATTTCTCCATTCACATCAATCGATGTGGATAAATAAATCATTGCCGGGATTTTTTTTTTATATACAAAGTGTTTGCCAAAGCATATGAACACCGCCGCCCCCTCAGCTCATATGCCTCGGCAAACGTATCTTTTACTGCAGAGGAGAAATCTAGTCTTGCAGTGCCGCATACACCGACTTTTGTGTAATCTGACAGCAGTGCAATGCTTCCGTCAGAATGCACATCCGTGCTGCAGCTAGTCGATCGGCTGGTCCACCTGGAAGGTAAAAAAAAAAAAAGAGAAAACCAGGCCGCAACGCAATAAATGTATTAACTTTATAATAACATTTCAACGGAACCTATAAACTTTATTTACCTTTTTGAACAGAACGTTAACTTTTTGTATAGGACAAACCTCTCCTTCCCCATGGGACAATGTGCAAAGCGCAAATTGCCCAAAGATGTGGCAAAGTACATTATGCACTTTGTCCCAGGTGAAAGGAGAGGTTTGCAGCAGCTCTGTGTGAATGGGCCCTAAAAGCCCTGTGTGCCTGTCCTGTGAGATGCAATCCCTATGCTAAGTGTACCTGTGTGTGATACTTCCGAAAACACTTCCCTAAGCATAGGGCAGGGTGGCCAGGGCAGTCAGGACAGAGATAGCGGGTGTCACGCCTTATTCCACTCTTCCACTCCTGCTACAGACCCGACATCTTTTTCGGGGTGACGGTTGGGTTGAGGTACCAGCAACAACATTGGGGAAATGTTGCTCGTGTAGATGGCTCACTACACTGGTGGATGGGGCCACGGAACCTCCTGGATACAGAAGGTTCTCGATGATCTCTTCCTGAAATTTGAGGAAGGGTCCTGTTCTCCCAGCCTTACTGTAGAGAACAAAACTATTGTACATAGCCAATTGAATCAAATATACAGACACCTTCTTATACCAGTGTCTGGTGCGTCAGGAAACTAAATAAGGAGCCAACATCTGGTCATTGAAGTCCACCCCTCCCATGAGCAAATTATAGTCGTGGACACAGAGGGGCTTTTCAATGACACTGGTTGCTCGTTCAAATTGTATTGTCGTGTCTGCGTGAATGGAGGAGAGCATGTAAACGTCACGCTTGTCTCTCCATTTCACCGCGAGCAATTCTTCATTACACAAGGCAGCCCCCTCCCCCCTTGCAAGACGGGTGGTAACGAGCCGTTGGAGGAAGCCCCGGCGACTAGGTCGCGCGGTGCCACAGCAGCCAATCTGTTCTAGGAACAAATGCCTGAAGAGGGGCACACTTGTGTAGAAATTGTCCACATAAAGATGGTACCCCCTTGCCAAATAAGGGTGACACCAAGTCCCAGACTGTCTTCCCACTGCTCCCCAGGTAGTCAGGGCAACCAACCGGCTCCAGGGTCTGATCTTTACCCTCATAGATCCGAAATTTGTGGGTATAGCCTGTGGCCCTTTCACAGAGCTTATAAAAAGTTGACCCCATACCGGGCGCGCTTGCTTGGGATGTATTGTTTGAAGCCAAGGCGCCAAGTAAAATGTATAAGGGACTCGTTTACGCAGATGTTTTGCTCAGGGGTATACAAATCTGCAAATTTGTGTTGAAGTGGTCTATGAGGGGCCGAATTTTGTGGAGCTGGTCAAAAGCTGGGTGGCCTCTGGGACGGGAGGTGGTGTTGTCGCTAAAGTGCAGGAAACGCAGGATGGCCTCAAATTGTGCCCTGGACATGGCAGCAGAGAACATAGGCATGTGATGAATTGGGTTCGTGGACCAATATGACCGCAATTCATGCTTTTTGGTTAGACCCATGTTGAGAAGAAGGCCCAGAATTTTTTTTAATTCAGAAACTTGGACGGGTTTCCACCAGAAAGGCTGGGCATAATAGCTTCCCGTGTTGGCGGCTATAAATTGAGTGGCCTACCGATTAGTTATTGCCACGACTATATCCAAGACCTCCGCAGTCAAGAACAGCTCAAAAAATCCCAGTGCCGAACCGATCTGAGCTGTCTCAACCCGAACTCCAGACTGGGCAGTGAAAGGGGGAACTAATGGTGCGACTGAAGTTGGGGACTGCCAATCAGGGTTTGCCAGCACCTCAAGGACTCTAGGGGCTCTACGGGCCTGTCTGTGCGGTGGCTGCGACGGGATAACTATTGCACGTGCCACCGTACCAGCTTCAACTGCCCTTCTGGTGCTCACCACTTCACCATGTTGTACGGCAGTGCTGGTACTAGGTCCAGGGTGGGCTGCGCTGCTGGTCTATGCCTCACCACGTAATCCGACAGCGCCAGCCCCACTCTGCTGCCCTTGAAGCGGATCTTGCGCAACCTGTGGTGTAGCAACACGGGGCCGGGTACGCCTGTTGGTTTAAGGGACCTCAACCTCCTCGTCTGAACTTTGGGTCAGACTGCCACTGCTTTCTACAGGTTCATATTCTGACCCGCTGGATTCGTCAGATGAGGGTTCCCATTCCTCATCCGACTGGGTCAGAAGCCTGTAGGCCTCTTCAGAAGAATACCCCTTGTTTGACATTTGGACTACTAAATTTAGGGGGTATTCCCTGAGACTACCCAAGAAAAAAAGCAAGCCTGTCTTACAAATGGTAGGCTAGCGAAGTACCGGAGGCCGCTGCGATTGATAAAAAATATCAAAACAGATTTATTTTTTTGTCGCCGCAGCACTTGTAAAGTAATTGTGCAGTGATAAAAAAAAAAAATATATATATATTTTGTCACTGCGGCGGGGCGGGCGTGGGTGAATGCACGTGTGGGTGACCGATCAGGCCTGATCGGGCAAACACTGCGTTTTGGGTGGAGGGCGAACTAAGGTGACACTAATACTATTATAGATCTGACTGTGATCAGTTTTGATCACTTACAGATACTATAAAAGTACAAATGCTGATTAGCGATACGCTAATCAGTGAATCAGTGACTGCGGTGCGGTGGGCTGGGCGCTAAACGATTGCTAACTATCTAACCAAGTGGCCTAAACTATCCTAAAACCTATCAGTCAATACCAGTGAAAAAAAAAAACAGTTTACACTGATCACTTTTTTCCCTTTCACTAGGTGATTGACTGTCACAACCAGACAGCTGAGAAGCTCTGACAGAGGCCTTTCAGAGCCTCCTCCTTGAGTTTGTGTTGAGGTATTCAGCTCCTCCTCTCGTCAGCCTCTCTCAAGCTGTCATGTGTTAGTGTTAATTGCTTCCCTTTAAATTCTTTCCCAGAAGGCTTTTCTGAGCGGCTTATACTTCTTCCTGGAGTGTGTGTGCACGCTAATCTGTCCTCCTGTTTGCTTCAAAGCTAAGTGTACCTTTATCTGTTAATATCTGTTTGCTGGATCCCAGGTGACCCTGACTCCCTCCGTATCTTGTGTAGGGAGCCGGTGGTCGTGTCCCCTCACTATTGTAGGGTGCTCAGGGCTTCATAGTCTAGGTTCGTGGATATGCAAACCTCCACCATTCGGATCTTTGCATAGGCTGAGCAGCCAGGGAAAGTGCCAGGTCTTCTGCAGGGGTCTCCCTTGGTTCCTTAGTTTTTGGATCCAGCGAGTCGTTTATACATGTTGCTTTGCCTTGTTACCTGTATACATTCCGTGACATTATAAGCCGCCAAAACCGTCTTAAGCATGGATCCGGTTTCACTTTTGGCTGAACGCTTCCAGGGTCTCATTGGAGGTAGCTGACCTCCGTAAGACTTTTTCTCAGCTTCAAGTGACCGGTTCAGCTTGCGTTCATGGAGCTTGTTCTGAGCCTAAGATCTCGCTCCCGGATACGTTCTCCGGGGGTAGTGAGAATTTTGTGCGTTTTAGAGAGGCTTGCAAGCTCCATTTTCGCCTTCTTCCCCATTCTTCTGGTGATGAGGAACGGAGGGTGGGGATCATTATATCGCTGCTCAGGGGTAACGCTCAGTCCTGGGCCTTTTCGCTGCCGGAGGGGGCACGGCCCCTCCGTTCAGTGGATGAATTCTTTTAGCCCTGGGTCAGATATATGATGATCCGGATCGTATTGCTCTGGCTGAGTCTAAACTACGTCTATTATGCCAGGGTAAACAATCCGCAGAAATATACTGCTCAGAATTTCGGAGATGGGCAGTTGATACTGGTTGGAATGATGCTGCACTCCGAAGTCAATTTTGCCATGGTCTTTCAGAGGGATTGAAGGATGCATTTGCCTTTCATGAAAGGCCTATTTCTTTGGACTCTGCTATGTCTCAGGCCGTTCGTATTGACAGGCGTCTTAGAGAGAGAGGAGAGATCTCTCCTTCCTGTCATACTCGGTCCCAGGACTGTGCAGCGGTCCCATTCTCTGCGCAGGGGTCTCAGTCGCCGTCAGCCCCTTCTGAGCAGGAGCCCATGCAGCTGGGGTTGATTGCTTCTGACAATAGAAGATTCAGCCCGCATGGGAGGGTTTGTTTTTGTTGTGGAGGTATTAATCATTTGGCAAATATTTGTCCCTCTAGGAGATTCAGGCAGTTCTCTGGGTATAATAAAGAAACAAAGAGGAAAAAATCTTTGAAAAATGTTCCGTCTGTTACTATTGGCAGGGTTGAGGCGGAGATTGAAGGTTTTCCGTTTGCTTGTAGTTCCCGTTTTGTCCTGCCGGCTAGGGTGGCGCTAGAGAGCAAGAACATTTTTTGTGAGATTTTTGTGGATAGTGGAGCAGCGGTCAATCTCATTGATAATCACTTTGCGATAACTCATGGTTTCCAGGTGTGCGCTTTGAGAAAGGATATTCCTGTGTTTGCTATCGATTCCGCTCCACTTTCTCAGAAGTCACTAAAGGGCATAGTTCACAATATCCGTTTAATTGTGAGTGATGCTCATGTTGAGGATGTATCATGTTTTGTCCTTAGCGGTTTGCCGACTCCTCTAGTGTTGGGGCTACCCTGGCTCACTAAACATAACCCCACCATTGATTGGCAAGCGAAGCAAATAAATGGTTGGAGTGACTTTTGCAGAGAGAATTGCCTCACGACATCTGTTTCTGAGGTTGCTACTAAGACTATACCATCTTTTCTCTCTGAATTTTCGGATGTCTTCTCTGAGAGTGGAGTTCAGGATTTGCCCCCGCACAGGGAGTACGATTGCCCTATTAATCTCATCCCAGACGCCAAGCTGCCTAAATCTCGTTTATACAATCTTTCCCAACCTGAGAGGATCGCTATGCGTGCTTATATCTCTGAGAGTCTGAGAAAAGGACACATACGACCCTCGAAGTCACCTGTTGCCGCTGGTTTTTTCTTTGTTAAGAAAAAAGATGGTTCTTTAAGACCTTGTCTGGATTTCAGGGAGCTGAACAATATCACAATTCGTGACCCTTATCCGCTTCCTCTGATCCCGGACCTATTTAACCAGGTTGTTGGGGCTAAAGTCTTTTCCAAATTAGATTTAAGAGGGGCATACAACCTGGTCAGGGTCAGAGAAGGGGACGAATGGAAGACGGCCTTCAATACCCCTGAGGGCCATTTTGAGAATTTGGTTATGCCTTTTGGTTTGATGAATGCCCCAGCCGTTTTTCAGCATTTCGTGAACAGCATTTTTTATCATTTGATGGGAAAATTTGTATTGGTGTATTTGGATGACATTTTGATTTTTTCTCCCGATTTCAAAACTCATAAGGAACATTTACGTCAGGTCTTGCTCATCCTGCGGGAGAATAAATTATATGCGAAACTGGAAAAATGTGTGTTTGCGGTTCCAGAAATTCAATTTCTGGGGTTTCTTCTCTCCGCTTCTGGTTTTCGCATGGACCCTGAGAAGGTCCACGCTGTGCTTGAGTGGGAGCTTCCTGAGAATCAAAGGCGCTGATGCGTTTTTTGGGCTTTGCCAATTATTACAGGAAGTTCATTTTGAATTATTCTTCTATTGTTAAACCACTCACTGATATGACCAGAAAGGGGGTAGATTTTTCTTCTTGGTCAGTAGAGGCACGTAAGGCTTTTTCTGATATCAAGGAGAGTTTTGCTTCCGCTCCCATCTTGGTGCAACCTGATGTTTCGTTACCCTTCATAGTTGAGGTTGATGCTTCTGAGGTGGGTGTGGGGGCGGTCTTGTCTCAGGGTTCCTCTCCTGCCAATTGGCGACCGTGTGCCTTTTTCTCAAGAAAACTCTCCTCCGCAGAGAGAAATTACGATGTGGGAGATAGGGAATTGTTGGCCATCAAGTTGGCTTTTGAGGAATGGCGCCATTGGCTAGAGGGAGCCAGACACCCTATTACCGTATTTACTGACCATAAAAATCTGGCCTACTTGGAGTCAGCCAAGCGTCTGAACCCGAGACAGGCCAGATGGTCGTTGTTCTTTTCTAGGTTTAATTTTGTTGTCACGTTCCGCCCTGGAGTTAAGAATGTGAAGGCAGATGCCCTGTCACGTTGTTTTCCGGGAGGCGGGAATTTTGAAGACCCGGGTCCCATTTTGGCTGAAGGTGTGGTGGTCTCTGCTCTTTTTCCTGAATTGGAGGCAGAGGTGCAGGCAGCCCAGTCAGAGGCTCCTGATCTTTGTCCTCCTGGGAGGTTGTTTGTGCCTCTCGCTTTAAGACACAAGATTTTTAAAGAACACCACGATACTGTCCTTGCTGGGCACCCGGGGGTAAGAGCCACACTGGATCTCATCACTCGGAGATTCTGGTGGCCTGCGCTTCGTAAGTCGGTTGAGGGTTTTGTGGCAGCCTGCGAGACTTGCGCTCGTGCCAAAGTCCCTCATTCACGGCCATCAGGTCCTCTCCTTCCCTTACCCATTCCTTCCCGTCCTTGGACACATCTGTCCATGGACTTTATCACGGACCTGCCTCGTTCCTCGGGGAAGACTGTGATTCTGGTGGTGGTGGACCGTTTTAGCAAAATGGTGCATTTCATCCCTTTTCCTGGTTTGCCCAATGCTAAGACGCTGGCGCAGGCATTTGTTGATCACATTGTCAAATTGCACGGTATTCCTTCAGACATAGTCTCTGATAGGGGCACGCAGTTTGTTTCCAGATTCTGGAAGGCTTTCTGTTCTCGCTTGGGGGTTCGGTTGTCATTCTCTTCTGCTTTCCACCCGCAGTCGAATGGTCAGACAGAGCGCGTCAATCAGAATCTGGAGACATATCTGCGTTGTTTTGTGGCGGAGAATCAAGAGGATTGGTGTTCTTTTTTGTCCCTTGCTGAGTTTGCTTTAAATAACCGTCGTCAGGAGTCCTCTGATAAGTCACCATTTTTTGGTGCATATGGGTTTCATCCACAGTTTGGGACTTTCTCGGGAGAGGGGTCTTCTGGTTTACCTGATGAGGACAGATTCTCCTCGTCTTTGTCATCTATTTGGCAAAAGATTCAAGATAATCTAAAGAGCATGAGTGAGAGATATAAGCGTGTGGCTGATAAGAGACGTGTGTTTGGTCCGGACCTGAATGTTGGTGATCTGGTGTGGTTGTCTACCAAGAATATCAAATTGAAGGTTCCCTCCTGGAAGTTGGGTCCTAGGTTTATTGGGCCTTACAAAATCCTGTCTGTCATCAATCCTGTTGCATACCGTCTTGATCTTCCTCAGACTTGGAAGATCCATAATGTTTTTCATAAGTCCTTATTGAAACCTTATGTTCAACCCATTGTACCCTCACCTTTGCCTCCTCCTCCGATTATGGTTGATGGGAATCTTGAATTTCAGGTATCTAGGATTGTGGATTCTCGTCTTGTCCGCGGTTCTCTTCAGTACCTTGTTCAGTGGGAGGGGTATGGTCCTGAGGAGAGGATGTGGGTCCCAGTGACGGACATTAAGGCCTCTCGTCTCATCAGGGCTTTCCATAGGTCCCATCCTGAGAAGGTGGGTTCTGAGTGTCCGGAGTCCACTCGTAGAGGGGGGGGTACTGTCACAACCAGACAGCTGAGAAGCTCTGACAGAGGCCTTTCAGAGCCTCCTCCTTGAGTTTGTGTTGTGGTATTCAGCTCCTCCTCTCGTCAGCCTCTCTCAAGCTGTCATGTGTTAGTGTTAATTGCTTCCCTTTAAATTCTTTCCCAGAAGGCTTTTCTGAGCGGCTTATACTTCTTCCTGGAGTGTGTGTGCACGCTAATCTGTCCTCCTGTTTGCTTCAAAGCTAAGTGTACCTTTATCTGTTAATATCTGTTTGCTGGATCCCAGGTGACCCTGACTCCCTCCGTATCTTGTGTAGGGAGCCGGTGGTCGTGTCCCCTCACTATTGTAGGGTGCTCAGGGCTTCATAGTCTAGGTTCGTGGATATGCAAACCTCCACCATTCGGATCTTTGCATAGGCTGAGCAGCCAGGGAAAGTGCCAGGTCTTCTGCAGGGGTCTCCCTTGGTTCCTTAGTTTTTGGATCCAGCGAGTCGTTTATACATGTTGCTTTGCCTTGTTACCTGTATACATTCCGTGACATTGACAGGGGCGATCAAGGGGTAAATTGGGGTGATGGGGGTGATCTGGGGGCTAAGTGTGGTGTTTGGTGTACTCACTGTGATGTCTGTTCCTCTGCTGAGACCAACCGACCAAAAGAATCAGCAGAGGAGCAGAAAAGCCATTTAACTCCTTATATTTATAAATATAAGGTGTTAAATGGCTTGTGATTCGTTTTTTTTTTTAAATCATCAGCCTGCCAGCGATGATCATTGGCTGGCAGGCTGATGATGTAACCCTCCTCTAACTTTTGCCGCCCCCCGATGCGCATGCGCGGGCCAGCTGTGAGCGTCATCTCGCGTCTCGCGAGATGACGCATAGATGCGTGACTCTGCCTCAGACAGCCGCCTCCGGATCGCGATCCTGCGTTAGGCGGTCCGGAGGCGGTTAATTGGTTACTGGATGCACATAGAGGTGACTAGGAGCCACACACCATATGTGCAGGGTCTGCTCTCCTCATCAAATGCCCAGCGGCATAGATAGGTTTAGTGTAGGACCTGCCTGACTGAGACCATCTTGGCAGGGGTAGGTGGGCACAGATGTGTTTTGATCAAAATATATTGGCTAAGAGTCTCATATTGTGCAGAATGTTTTTATCTTTGTTTAATCTTTCTGGGATTTTAGTTTAGTTTATAGTATACACTTGAGGGAGTGGCACCTTCAAGTGTGAATGTGCTTCTATTTTATCCTGAGAGTAGCATTCTTGTGTTCTTTTTCTCTTCCTATCAAACAGACTGCTTTTATTAAGTGGTACATATAGATGTGCTTGCTCCTCCTCTCATCGGTTTGCTGCATGCACAGTTAGTTTAGAGCAGGACCTGCCTGACTGAGACCACCTTGGTGGGGGTAGGTGGGCACAGATGTGTTTTTAAAATATATTGGCTGAGTCTCAGATTTTATTATATCAGAATGAGGGCTTAGTCCATATATAATGCTTGTATCTGTTGTGTTAGTGCATTATTATTTGTTTTCATTTTTTTTTTTCCAGAAATGTAGCCACGCACATCCGCATACTTATTTATCATATTGTGCAGGATGTTTTTATCTTTGTTTTTTATCTTTGTTTTTTTTCTGTGATTTCTTCCCTCATAAATAGGCCTGCAAGACTCTCAGCAAGCTGCAAAAGAAAGCATTTTTTCTGAAATCTTGCAGACAGAGAGGAGCCATTTTCTCCCCGTCTTCACCATCTTCAGCTCGAGACCGACTGTGTGCACCAGCATGAGATCACAAAAACAAGGCAACAATGACAACATAGATTAGTGAGTATTGTATGTTTCTTTTTTGTTTTTCAATTACAGCAACAAGATGTAAAGTCTGCACATAACATACTGTATATTTCCAACAGAGGTGTCATGCATCAAATGTGAAGCTCACACCAGCTGTGTCTGCATCGACTGCATTCACATAACAAAAAGCTGTATTTGGGGTTACTTTCCTTAATAAGAGACTTGAAATTGGGTTTTAAACTAGACAAGCCCTGTATTAAAAGAATTGAAGTGTCACATTTTAAAGGGGTAGTCTGGTTTAAGGAGGAAGCCAGACAACACAGGGGATATACCTGTAATAAAGAAGCGACCATTACTTAGGCCGGGTTTACATTGACGTTATAGAATTCCATTATAGGTTCCGTTATAACAGAATTATAATTGAAAATAATGGAATTCTAGGACTGGATGCAAAACGTAAGCCTTTAACCACCTCCCGTCTGCCCATAGACTATAAACGTCCGGGAGGTGGTTCTATATTTCTGAATGGACGTACCAGAACGTCCGTTCAGAAAGTGCAGCTGCACGCTAATCGTGCAGCCGCTGATCGGGTTGCCTGCTGTCAGTGACAGCAGGGCAACTCAGAGAGAAGGCAGGGACAGTGCCCAGGTGTCCCTGCCTTCTGGATCAGTTGCATACACAGCGCTCACCGAGCGCTGTGTATGCAGAGCAGGAAGCGCTATGAGTTTCCTGTTCCGGCCCTGGCGGTCATGTGACCGCCAGGACCGGAGAGTGCAGGAGCTGTGTGAGGTCTTTCACAGAACTCGATCAGCCCTGCACTGAGGCTGTACAGCGCTGTATTGCGCTGTACAGCCTTTCTGGGGAGTGTATTTATGCTGTAACTGGGGCTACTATGTCAGCCCCAGTTACAGGAGAAATCAACAGTGAAAAAGAAAAAGTGAAGTAAATGTCCCCCAGAGGTCTTGTATGACGTTATGGGGGATGAAAAGTGTAAAATAAAAAAATAAAAAAATAAAGTGTTAAAAAATAAAAATAAAAAAGGTTTCACATGTAAAAAAAAAAGTAAGGAATAAAAAAAATGTTAAAAATAGAAAAAATAAAATAAAATAGACATATTTGGTATTGCCGCGTCCGTGACGGTCGGCTCTCTAAATATATCACATAATCTATAATAATAAAATAACTTTTGTAATTGTGTTAAAGTGAAATAAATAAAAAAAGTATACATATTAGGTATTGCCATGTATGTAAAAAACAGCTCTATAAAAATATCACATGACCTAACCCCTCGGGTGAACACCGTAAAAAAAAAAACTGTGTCAAAACAAACAATTTTTGTCACCTTACAGCACAAAAAGTGCAACACCAAGTGATCAAAAAGGCATATGTCCCACAAAATGGTACCAATAAAACCGTCACCTCATCCCGCAAAGAATGAGCCCCTACATAAGAAAATCTCTCAAAAAATAAAAATATATATCAGAACAGACACATTAAAACATATTTTTTTTTTGTTTCAAAAATGCTATTATTGTGTAAAACTTTAATAAATAAGAAAAAGTATACATATTAGGTATTGCCACTTCCATAACAATCTGCTCTTCAAAAATGTCACTTGACTGAACCCCTCAAGTGAACACTGTAAAAATAAATAAATAAAAGCTGTGCTAAAACAACCAATTGTTTGGTCACCTTGCCCCATAAAGTGTTATAATGAATGATCAAAACATACAGCAGTTTATGTGCCCATACAGCAGTTTATGACCACATGTGGGGTGTTTCTGTAAACCGCAGAATCTGGGTAATTAATATTGAGTTTTGTTTGGCTGTTAAACATCGATGTGTTAAAGAAAAAATTGGATTAAAATGGAAAATCTGCCCAAAAAGTGAAATGTAAAAATTGGATCTCCATTTTCCTTTAATTCTTGTGGAACGCCTAAAGGGTTAACAAAGTTTGTAAAATCGGTTTTAGTATAGTTCTACAATGGGGTCATTTATGGGGGTATCCACTATGTAGGCCCCACAAAGTGACTTCAGACCTAAACTGCCCCTTAAAGTGGGTTTTGGCAATTTTCTTAAACATTTTCTTAAAAATTGCTTCTAAACTTCTAAGCCTTCTACCATCCTAAAAAAATAAAATTACATTTGCAAAATGATGCCAACATAAACTAGACATATGGAGAATGTTAAGTAATAAATATTTTATGAGGTATCACTTTCTGTTTTAAAAGCAGAGAAATAGAAATTTAGAAAATTGTGAATTTTCCCAAATTGTGGGTAAATTTGGGATTTTTTCATAAATAAAGATGAAATATATTGACTCAAATTTATGACTATCATGAAGTACAATGTGTCACAACAGGACTTTTTTTCCGTTCTGCATAATGGTAACCAGACGGATCCATATGATGGAAAGCAAAACGGAATGCCTCTTAAAGGCTTCCATTTTACATTCTTTCTGTGAATTCCATTATATTCAGTTATAAACGGAACCTATAATGGAATTCCGTAACGTTAGTGCGAACCCACCCTTACTTGGCATACTGCCTCTCCAGTTCTCCTGGCTGGGATCTGTTATTTTGGTTGACATAACATAGACAACACGTGACCACTGAAGCCAATAACTGACCTCAGCAGTGCACCAAGAGGCTACAAATTGGCTGCAGCAGTTGACATCACCCCTGCAGCTAAGGAAACAGCTAGGAGAACCAGAGCACAGTTGAAGGATCTGTCAGGAAAGTAAAGATCACTTCTTCATTGAGGGAAGAACTCCTTTCTTGTCAGAGTCTTCCTGTAACTAGATAACCCATAACTAGATAACCCATCTGGCACAGTGAAAATGTATGTAGAAATGTATTACAAAGAAATGTTAATGTTACATTGACAACATAAGGTTTCTATTAATTTAACAAGTCTAGAATAAGATGTTAGATATGTACCTGACAATTACACTTCTTTATTAAGGCAGAATAAGCAGTAGCAGCATTTAAAATAATATGGAATTAACATATATTGATATATTGGAGAAATCAATTATCTAGTGGTCCATATAGATTTAACAAACTGTGTAGTGAATCTGAACCCTTGGCCATGCACACAAAGGAGCAGTTGTGCTCGATAGTTATAGAGCATGTGACATTTTATGAATTAGATCAACTCCTTGGATCGCCGAGATCTCAAACCATTAGCACAAAGATTAATTGAAAAGGGATTAAGAGACTATAGCATCTAATTGATTTTAAGAGTCTAGCATTTGCCAGGAAGAACACAAAGGTTGACACATTAACTGTGAAATAAACTTTTATAGTTAAACTAGATAAAATGAGATTCAGGTTTTGTATATGTATTAAACCAAAATAATCAATCTTACCTAATTCTATGAAATTAGATGTACTCTGCCTTTAAGTAATAAACTGGATTAAAATGGAGAATTGATTCTAATAACGCCAAGGTTGTCATCTAGCACAATTTATCTTAAAGTCACAATGTGTTTTCCATGAAACCACAGCTTACATTTTTGTCACATTTTCAATATTTTTTTAATGCACATTGTTGTAAAAATGACAGGAAAATAAGCAGTAAAAATTAGCCTCACTGCACCCTAACTCAGTCACTTATGCGCAAAAATGGTGTATATTCAAGAATTTCAACTGCATATTAATCTCTGCGGCAAATAAAAAAAAAAAAAAAAAAACAATCAACGTTAACATTAAATATGCAAAGACAGGCAAAATTAACCATCTCAATAGTGCCACCTTATGGAGGTGGCTCACTATCAAATTTTGACTTTTTAACAAGAAATGCAACTGTCACCATCAGACATCTGAGAAGCTCTGACAGATGCCTTTCAGAACCTCCTCCTTGAGCTTCCTTTGTTTTGCTTTCAGTTCCTCATCTCGTTAGCCTCTCTCAGCTGTCATGTAGTTGGACTGATTGCATCCCTTTAAATTCCTCCCCATAGTGCATCAGTGTGCGGTTTATATTTCTTCCTGGAGTGTGTGTGCATGCTGATCCTACTTCCCAGTCTTCTACAAGATAAGTGTTGTGCATTCTTTTGTGTTTTTCTGTTTGCTGGATCCCAGGTGACCCTGACTCCCTCCGTATCTAGTGTAGGGAGCCGGTATCGTGTCCCCTCACTATTATAGGGCGTTCAGGTGTTATACAGTCGAGGTACGAGGATATGCGATCATCTACCATTGGAATTATCGCATAGGCTGAGCAGTAAGGGAGAGAGCCAGGTCTGATGCAGGGGTCTCCCTTTTGTTCCTTAGTTTTGGATCCAGTGAGTTGTATATTTATTTTGTGTTGTCTTGTTTCCTGTACACCTTCTGTGACATTATAAACCGCCAAACAGTCTTAAGCATGAATCCGGTTTCAACCTTGATTGACCGCATGCAGGGTCTTTCACTGGAGGTAGAAGATCTCCGGAAAACTGTCTCTCAGTTTGAAGTGACCGTTTCTGCTTACGTTAATGGAGTTTGTTCTGAGCCTAAGATCTCGCTTCCAGATACGTTCTCCGGGGGTAGTGAGAATTTTGTTTGTTTTAGAGAGGCTTGCAAACTCCATTTTCGTCTGCTTCCCCATTCCTCTGGTGATGAGGAACGGAGGGCGGGGATCATTATATCGCTGCTCAGGGATAACTCTCAGTCCTGGGCCTTTTCGCTGCCGGTGGGGGCACGGCCCCTCCGTTCAGTGGATTAATTTTTTTTAGCCCTGGGTCAGATATATGATGATCCGGATCGTATTGCTTTGGCTGAGTCTAGACTACGTCTGTTATGCCAAGGTAAACAATCCGCAGAGATATACTGCTCAGAATTTCGGAGATGGGCAGCTGATACTGGTTGGAATGATGCTGCACTCCAAAGTCAATTTTGCCATGGTCTTTAAGAGGGATTGAAAGATGCATTTGCCTTTCATGAGAGGCCGATCTCCTTGGACTTTGCCATGTCTCGGGCCGTTCGTATTGACAGGCGTCTTAGAGAGAGAGGAGAGATCACTCCTTCCTGTCATACTCAATCCCAGGACAGTGCAGCAGTCTCATTCAGTGTGCAGGGGTCTCAGTCGCTGTCAACCCCTTCTGAGCAGGAGCCCATGCAGCTGGGGTTGATTGCCTCTGACAATAGAAGATTCAGCCCGCATGGGAAGGTTTGTTTTTGTTGTGGAGGTATAAATCATTTGGCAAATGTTTGTCCCTCTAGGAGATTCAGGCAGTGTTTTGGAAGTAATAAAGAAACAAAAAGGAAAAACTCCTTTAAAAATGTTCCATCTGTTAACATTGGCAGGGTTGAGGCGGAGATTGAAGGTTTTCCGTTTGCTTGTAGTTCCCGTTTTGTCCTGCCTGCCAGGGTGGTGCTAGAGAGCAAGAACATTTTTTGTGAGAATTTTGTAGATAGTGGAGCAGCTGTCAATCTCATTGATAATCAATTTGCGATAACTCATGGTTTCCAGGTATGCACTTTGGGAAAGGATATTCCTGTTTTTGCTATTGATTCTGCTCCACTTTCTCAGAAATCATTAAAAAGCATAGTTCACAATATCCGTTTAATTGTGAGTGATGCTCATGTTGAGGATGTGTCATGTTTCGTTCTTAGCGGATTGCCTACTCCTCTAGTGTTGGGGCTACCCTGGCTCACTAAACATAACCCCACCATTGATTGGCAAGCGAGGCAAATAAATGGTTGGAGTGACTTTTGCAGAGAGAATTGCCTCACGGCATCTGTTTCTGAGGTTTCTACTAAGACAGTACCATCTTTTCTCTCTGAATTTTCAGATGTCTTCTCTGAGAGTGGAGTTCAGGATTTGCCCCCGCACAGGGAGTATGATTGCCCTATTAATCTCATCCCAGGCGCCAAGCTGCCTAAATCTCGTTTATACAATCTCTCCCAACCTGAAATGGTCGCTATGCGTGCTTATATCTCTGAGAGTCTCAGAAAAGGACACATACGACCCTCAAAGTCACCTGTTGCCGCTGTTTTTTTCTTTGTTAAGAAAAAAGATGGTTCTTTAAGACCTTGTCTGGATTTCAGGGAGCTGAACAGTATCACAATTCGTGACCCTTATCCGCTTCCTCTGATCCCGGACCTGTTTAACCAGATTGTTGGGGCTAAAGTCTTTTCCAAATTAGATTTAAGAGGGGCATACAACCTGGTCAGGGTCAGAGAAGGAGGCGAATGGAAGACGGCCTTCAATACTCCTGAGGGCCATTTTGAGAATTTGGTTATGCCTTTTGGTTTGATGAATGCTCCAGCCGTTTTTCTGCATTTCGTGAACAGCATTTTTTATCATTTAATGGGGAAATTTGTATTAGTGTATTTGGATGACATTTTGATTTTTTTTCTCCTGATTTCAAAACTCATAAGGAACACTTACGTCAGGTCTTGCTCATCCTGCGGGAGAATAAATTATACGCGAAACTGGAAAAAATGTGTGTTTGCGGTTCCAGAAATTCAGTTTCTGGGGTTTCTTCTCTCCGCTTCTGGTCTTTGCATGAACCCCGAGAAGGTCCGCGCTGTGCTTGAGTGGGAACTTCCTGAGAATCAGAAGGCGCTGATGCGTTTTTTGGGCTTTGCCAATTATTACCGGAAGTTTATTTTGAATTATTCCTCTATTGTTAAACCACTCACTGATATGACCAGAAAGGGGGTAGATTTTTCTTCCTGGTCGGTAGAGGCGCATAAGGCCTTTTCTAATATCAAGGAGAGTTTTGCTTCCGCTCCCATCTTGGTACAACCTCATATTTCTCTACCCTTCATAGTTGAGGTTGATGCTTCTGAGGTGGGTGTGGGGGCGGTCTTGTCTCAGGGTTCCTCTCCTGCCAAATGGCGACCGTGTGCCTTTTTCTCGAAGAAACTCTCCTCCGCAGAGAGAAATTACGATGTGGGAGATAGGGAGTTGTTGGCCATCAAGTTGGCTTTTGAGGAATGGCGCCATTGGCTAGAGGGAGTCAGACACCCTATTACCGTGTTTACTGACCATAAAAATCTGGCCTACTTGGAGTCAGCCAAGCGTCTGAACCCGAGACAGGCCAGATGGTCTTTGTTCTTTTCAAGGTTTAATTTTGTTGTCACGTTCCGCCCTGGGGTTAAGAATGTGAAGGCAGATGCCCTGTCACGTTGTTTTCCGGGAGGTGGGAATTTTGAAGACCCGGGTCCCATTTTGGCTGAAGGTGTGGTGGTCTCTGCTCTTTATCCTGAATTGGAGGCAGAGGTGCAGGTAGCCCAGTCAGAGGCTCCTGATCTTTGTCCTCCTGGGAGGTTGTTTGTGCCTCTCGCTTTAAGACACAAGATTTTTAAGGAACACCACGATACGGTCCTTGCTGGGCACCTGGGGGCAAGAGCCACAGTGGATCTCATCGCTCGGAGATTCTGGTGGCCGACGCTTCGTAAGTCGGTTGAGGGTTTTATGGCAGCCTGCGAGACCTGCGCTCGTGCCAAAGTCCCTCATTCACGGCCATCAGGTCCTCTCCTTCCCTTACCCATTCCTTCCCGTCCTTGGACACATCTGTCCATGGACTTCATAATGGACCTGCCTCGTTCCTCGGGGAAGACTGTGATTCTGGTGGTGGTGGACCGTTTTAGCAAAATGGTGCATTTCAACCCTTTTCCTGGTTTGCCCAATGCTAAGACGCTGGCGCGGGCATTTATTGATCACATTGTCAAATTGCATGGTATTCCTTCAGACATAGTCTCTGATAGGGGCACACAGTTTGTTTCCAGATTCTGGAAGGCTTTCTGTTCTCGCTTGGGGGTTCGGTTGTCATTCTCTTCTGCTTTCCACCCGCAGTCGAATGGCCAGACAGAGCGCGTCAATCAGAATCTGGAGACATATCTGCGCTGTTTTGTGGCGGAGAATCAGGAGGATTGGTGTTCTTTTTTGTCCCTTGCTGAGTTTGCTTTAAATAACTGTCGTCAGGAGTCCTCTTATAAGTCACCATTTTTTGGTGCATATGGGTTTCATCCGCAGTTTGGGACTTTCTCGGGAGAGAGGTCTTCTGGTTTACCTAATGAGGACAGATTCTCCTCATCTTTGTCATCTATTTGGCAAAAGATTCAGGATAATCTAAAGAGCATGAGTGAGAGATATAAGCGTGTGGCAGATAAGAGACGTGTGCCTGATCCGGACATGAATGTTGGTGATCTGGTGTGGTTGTCTACCAAGAATATCAAATTGAAGGTTCCCTCCTGGAAGTTGGGTCCTAAGTTTATTGGGCCTTACAAAATCCTGTCTGTCGTCAATCCTGTTGCCTACCGTCTTGATCTTCCTCAGACTTGGAAGATCCATAATGTTTTTCATAAGTCCTTATTGAAACCTTATGTTCAACCCATTGTACCCTCGCCTTTGCCTCCTCCTCCGATTATGGTTGATGGGAATCTTGAATTTCAGGTCTCTAGGATTGTGGATTCTCGTGTTGTCCGCGGTTCTCTCCAGTACCTCGTTCATTGGGAGGGTTATGGTCCTGAGGAGAGGATGTGGGTCCCAGTGACGGACATTAAGGCCACTCGTCTCATCAGGGCTTTCCATAGGTCCCATCCTGAGAAGGTGGGCTCTGAGTGTCCGAAGTCTACTCGTAGAGGGAGGGGTACTGTCACAACCAGACATCTGAGAAGCTCTGACAGATGCCTTTCAGATCCTCCTCCTTGAGCTTTCTTTGTTTTGGTCTTCAGTTCCTCATCGTGTTAGCCTCTCTCAGCTGTCTTGTAGTTGGACTGATTGCATCCTTTTAAATTCCTCCCCATAATGCATTAGTGTGCGGTTTATACAGCTTCCTGGAGTGTGTGTGCATGCTGATCCTATTTCCCAGTCTTCTACAAGGTAAGTGCTGTACATTCATTTGTGATTTTCTGTTTGCTGGATCCCAGGTGACCCTGACTCCCTCCGTATCTAGTGTAGGGATCCGGTGGTCGTGTCCCCTCACTATTATAGGGCGTTCAGGTGTTATACAGTCGAGGTACGAGGATATGCGATCATCTACCATTGGGATTTTCGCATAGGCTGAGCAGTCAGGGAGAGTGCCAGGTCTGATGCAGGGGTCTCCCTTTTTGTTCCTTAGTTTTGGATCCAGTGAGTCGTATATTCATTTTGTGTTGTCTTGTTTCCTGTACACTTTCCGTGACACTCGGTCTATGTAGAAATGGACTTCAGTGTGGTCTGGATCGTGGTGTACTTGCTGGTGGCTGCACTCTCACTTTCTTGTGACTGTATAGCAGCTGCTGCAATTTTGTACGCAGGACCGCAAATGTGATGGCGGCTCCGTATAGTCAGATCCACTATCACTGGTAACTAGCATCTGTTTCTCCGTACTGTCTTCATTCACTCACGTTCACTCAGTGTGCAGTCTGACCTTCAGCATAAACCATAAAGCCTTCTTTGTACTCTAACCTGTTTATTGGCAAAACTTCACTTTTTTATTTTTTTTTCCACTATTGATCTATCCTGTAACTGGGGCTGATATAGTAGTCCCAGTTGCAGGGGAAATACACCCCCCAGAGAGGCTGTACATCAGAATACAATGCTGTACAGACTAAGTGCAGAGCTGATCAAGGTCTGTAGAAGACCCGACAGCTCCTGCACTCTCCCGGCCCCGGTGGTCAACCGCCGGGCTGGGACAGGAAGAGCATAATGCTTCCTGCTCTGTATACACAGTGCTCGGTGAGCGCTGTTTATGCAGCAATATAGAAGGCGGGGACACCTGGTAACTGTCCCTGCCTTTTCTCTGGGTTCCCCTGCTGTTAATGACAGTGGGCAACCCGCTATGCAGCTGCACGATTAGCGTGCAGCTGTGATCTCTGAACAAATGTTCAGAAACGTCCATTAAGAGATAGAGATCCACCTCCCGGACGTTTATAGTCAACGGGCGAATAGGAGGTGGTTGACACAAAACCTTCCTCTCTAGAGGGAATTGTAAGAATGATAGAAACAGAAAAACCTGGGAATGTAAAATGAGCCACTGTATCACACATAATAGGATTAGATTTACAGCTCAGCAGGCAGTATCACACATGATAGATTTAGATACACAGCTCAGCAGAAAGTATCACACATGACGAGATACACAGCTCAGCAGACAGGATACAAAGTCAGCAGGCAGTATCACACATAATACGATTAGATACACATCTTAGCAAAACGTATCACACATGATAGGATTAGATGTGCAGTAATGTGCAGCCTAGAAGACAGTATAACACATGATAGGTTTAGATACACAGCTCAGTAGAAAGAATCACACATGATAGTATTAGATACACAGCTTAGCAGACAGTGTCACACATGATAGGTTTAGATACACAACTCAGCAAAAAGTATCACACCTGATATGATTAGATACACAGCTCAGCAGGCAGTATCACACACACAATAGGCTTAGATACACGACTCAGCAGACAGTATCACACATGATATGATTAGATACACAGCAGAGCAGACAGTATCACACAAGGTAGAATTACAGAGCTACATGGCTCCGCAGAGAGTATCACATATGATATGATTAGATACACAACTCAGCTGGCAGTATAACACACAATAGTCTTAGATACACGACTCTGCAGACAGTATCACTTATGATAGGATTAGATACACAGCTGAGCAGACAGTATCACACATGATATGATTAGATACACAGCTAAGCAAGCAGTATCACACATGATATTTGGATTCTGGATATAGGGTTCCTTTATTCCCATGTGTTTGACTTTTGTACGTTTTATATTCTCAATAGATCTCACCAAATCTAGCTAGGTCTGCCGCTAAATATCTCATATTTGAGGCTAGCTTCTCTGCAGCTTAAGCAATAAGCTAAATGTGGAGCACTCACCGCCCAGTGGTTGTGATGTGTATTGCAGCTTTTTAGAGTTTAGTTATAGTCTCACGATATGATGTTGTTTTGCTGTCAGGACAAAATTGACACCACTTCCAGATCAGGTAAGAAAGGACGCATCTGTACATTACGTGAAGATTTGGGTTTTCCTAAAAAAAAAGCTCTAGTCAAGTAACACAGAAAAATAGAGAAAAATAATCTTGTCCAGTTTTTGCTATTAACTTTAGTCTTGAATACACGAAAATCTGTCATATTATTATAAAATATTTATCAGTACTCTGCTCTGATGAACAGTGGACAGATATTGTGCCTTCAGGAATAAAATGTGTAGCTTGACATGCACCAACCATTGCCCAGAAGGTTTGTCCAAGTTTATTTTCTAGTGTGAACAGCACCCAGTCCACTTGGCTTTGTTTTAAGGGCAATTATAGGTGTGGACACCGCATATGCACATGCTGTGGATTCATTCAGACTGGTCAGTCAGTTTTTTTTTCTATTGCAAAACAGCAGGGGTTTGAAATAAAACAGTATATTAATTGCAACACCAGTTTTGTGATGTATTGTATCACTTGTTCCCTGTGCTGTCTCCAATATGTGGGCTGTACCACTAAATGTTTAAAGGTCAGAATCCGGAGACATATCTCCGATATTCCACATGCTACAACCAAAAATGTATCAGCGGTCAGTTCGCACTATGCAGCATGCCATGCTGGAGACACCACAGGTTTACAGGTACAGGGCTTGGAAAGGGTTAATCCACCTAAACGTGGGGGAGATCATAGACGGCTACTTTTAAACAGGGAATCCTTTTGGATTTTCCGTATGGATTCTCGTGTTCCAAAAGGTCTTAATAGTAAACATAATCTTATATTACATTATTGATTCTTATTCTGTCTCTTGCATTTTTTTAAAAGCACAAATGTATATGTTTTTTTTTATTTTATTTGTATGCTATGTCACTTAGAAGCAGCCTTTGAGGTGGAGTATGTTAATTGTTCAGTGTCACACCTGTTTTTTGATGATATCTTTTTCTATTTATGTCAGGTGAATACTTCAGTTTTTTGTCATGAGTAAGGGTCCACATTTTTGTGATCCGAAACGCGTAAATATGTATGTATTTCATGTTGGTTTTTAAGGCACGTATGTATTAAAGATTATCACTTTTCTTGGGAAGCTGGATTTTTCTTCTGTTTGATTTTTTGGCATCTGGCGCTTTGTTCCTGACAACTATCAGCGCCTCCCTTGGATTTTGAACAGCCAGGTGAGCACTGCAATCTGACTTTGTACATACTGTGGGGATTTACTCCAGTAGACAGGGGTGCGGGTGCAGTATAGAGGTAAATGGAGTCCAGGTAATGAAGCAAAAGAGTGTTTATTTCACACTTGCTCAAACAGAAAAAGCAGAACAGTCACTTGGTGTTAGTTCACACACAAAATAACAGAGCTTCACCTGGCTCTTTTACTGGAATGAGTCCTGTTCTGGCCGATCGCACAGCCACATAACGTGGGGAGTAGGCACCCGCCCAACTCTTTACCTACTCCCAATAAAAGCCGGCCTGGATTGGTTTTGAAGACATACTAAGTATTAAAGGTGTCAACAGCTTCTTCTGTTAACACACAAAATCCGGCTCTTACCTCACCGAGGCCAGGAACCTCGGTGACGCGTATCTGCCATACATTACGGTACCCTGCACCTTACCACAGTACATACTGTGGCAGTGGAGCTGCCAGAGGGCCATATGAAGGCCATTGAAACTGTGTATCTCACCCAGAGGAGCCTGGGTGAGAACAGGAAAGGCTGGGAGAATAGGTTTATCCCACTGTTTGCAGCAGCCAGGCTGGTAATGAAGTTAATTAACAGCCGGCTGAGGAGCTCAGGTAAATGTGGGCTGAGCTCCTCAATCAGGGCTCCCAGTCTGAGGAAGGAACCAAAGCCTATGGGAGCCAGGACCCTCTAACCCTGTGTGGGGTAAGCACCATGTTGTGTTATGGGGAGCTGGGTTGTAGACCCAGATCCCGATAGAGAGGGAGAACTTCTGTTTAGTCAGTGGTCAGACGGCTGAGGATTTTTGTTTATGCTTTATGTTTTTGGTCTGTTGTAAAAGTGATAATAAAGCTGGCCGTGGCCAGTTTACACCCAAATCTGCAGTGTTGGAGTGGCTTCTTGAGGTGTGCCAACCGTCTAAGTAGAGACAATAGCGATCCTGGAGAGCTAAGTGACCCCCGAGTTGTCACAATACACACACACATACATACACTTAGCTTTATATAATATACAAATATATAGATGAACCATTGCACAATTATCAGTCACTTCATATTCCTTTGAATGGCAACATGCTATTTACACTTTTCAATATATCATTTTTAATTTTAATATTAGAAAAAATACACATAAATAATTATATATAATTATGCTTTGTTATGTTGCTGAGAGGCCTAGATGTCCAAATGTGATTGCCGCCCTTGGGTTTTATATTGCTACAACAGTGATATAGAAAACAAAGCTTTGTTCTAATTGGTGCTAAGAAATGATAATAATTAGCTTTAGTATTACATTTCTGTATTGTATTCTTTAGCGTATTTTGCATACAAATTTCATAATCTCATTTGTTTTTATTTAATCTAAAAATTATGCTTCTCCATTATTTTTAAACTTTAAATTATCCTAATTACATGTGCACAATCGTAATGAAAGAACACCTTTTAAAGAAAATAAACTGGAAATTTTATGGTCCAGCAAGTTGGATATAATTACTGGCCAAAGTGCACCTTATAATTTGCAACGCATGCAAGTATAAATAACCTGTTTGCTTTTCTGTAAAGTCCTGGTTGAGAAAAGAAGAGCAGGAGTGTAGATCAATTTTTAAGTATTTATGTCCTGACCAAAAATCTAATGTCAGCAGATGCAATAAATAACTGAATTTATTACGCTAAAGGGATGGCTAAGTCTGTGTTTAGCTCTAGATTTTTCACACTCCCAGCAGAGGGGCTAGCCATAAAGAATAAAATTGATCAAATGTATCATAAAATTCCACTTTGCCATTACTTTATTTAGCCCACATGACTGCAGACTATGATTCAGCTAATCACAGTGCTTATGTTCCATCTTTTTTTCATAGCATGTCCAAGAACAAAGCTAATAAAGTGGATGTTCCCATTTAAAGAACAACATAGATAATAAATATTATTTATTATACATTGGAAATGATTATTTATGTATACTATGTATGCATAATAAACTACCATTGTCTAGGACAAAATTGCAATAGTGTTTTCACCATTTGCATGCTTTATACATTGAGTAAACAACTCTATATTTGTATTAAACATTGCTACATTAGTAGTTGATAAGGTTAAAAAAGGTGCATGTCTATAAAGTCCAATTTATGTATAATCATATAGTGATGATCCAGAAGAAATCTAAAATCCTAATAAGATAGAAGCCAGTTTCCCCATACTAGGGGAAAACATCTTTTCAACACCAACTATGACAATCAAAATATATCCCTGTCCCATCTGACATCAAATTCCTATAATTTTTTATATTATATTTTTTCAAGGAAGGTACCAAGGCCCCTCTTTAAGTATTTCAGCATTGTAAGCCAAAAAGTACTCTTATGATAACAAATCCATTGTCACATGGCACCAAAGGTGCACTCGGTCTCCCATCAGCCGCAGACCTGCTGCTTAGCTTCGGGAGCAAGGATCTGTGTTTGGCCTTGTTCCCAGGGCGAATTTGCTAGCTGGGAGGCTCCCTGCTCCTAGGTCTGCCTTGAGCTCCGAGCTAATCACTCGGTGCTCGATTTATCTGTCTGTCGGTCATGTGACGCTGGCCACGTCACATGACCCTCACTCCCCACTATAAATACAGGCAGCCTTCTGGCCACAGGTTGCCTGTTAATTTTAGGTATCTGGTGATTGTTTTGTTCCTGCATACTTACCTGATCCTGTGTTCCCTGACGATTCTCTGCCTGCTCCTCCTGTACTGCGCATCTCTCGTGGTATCCTGACCCCGGTTTCCACCTGACGATTCTTTGCAGACTCCTGTTGTACTTCATTTCTCTCCTGGTATTTGACCTTGGCTTTTCCTGAATATTCTCTGCTCATTCCTTAGTACTGCGTAGCTCTCTAGGTATTGACCCGGTCCGTTCACGTTCCGTTATTTGTCTTGTCTGTATTCCCAGCACGTATCCTAAGTTAGGGACTGCCGTCTAGTTGTCCCCTGTCATTAGGACTTGCGAGGCAAGTAGGCAGGGCCAGGGGTGAGGGTGGAGCGCAGTGGTCACTATCCTCCCCTCTGTGTAGTGTACATTACCGTCACATCCATTCATGATTACAGGAAAACTCCTGCAAAAAAAGGTGTATTCTCTAACCTGCTAGAAAGGTACACTATGTAATCAGTAGTGAAAGTAATCTTCTCATCAATAACTGTATTTGTGAGCTATCCCCTTCCTTGTAACTTTAGCTGCGTCATGTAACTAGCTCTCTGATCTCCAACTGACTCAGGTCATTCCCATGAGACTGACATTATGGTTCCCATAGGAATACCTATAGAAACGGACGTCCTGTCCCCACATAAGATGCTGTGTTATTTGAAAAGTCTGATTGCTGGTCACATGACACAGCCGAAAAGCAGAAGAAGGGAGAGGATAACTCATAAATGCAGTCACTGCTAAGATTACATCATGTACCTTTCAAGCAGGTCAGAGAATATATATATATATATGTGTATATATATATATATATATATATATATATCCAAAAAACGGGCAGCACTCCGAAAAAATAAATGAAAAAAAAAAAAAGTTTTATTCACCCATATGGAAATGCGACATTTCGGCTCAGTACTAGAGCCTTCCTCAAGCGGACTTTATATATGGGATTTGCTTATCCCCACTTGAGCAAGAAAAGGGGGGACCTCAAATGTATGATGGTGATTGTGATCACCCATGGTGCAGTTAAATTGAGTCGGATAAAAGTTGTAAAATTGCAGTGGAGGATCGGTTTTTAACCCAGCCATCCCAAACCTTAAGAAACCTATCGTGAGTTCTCAATTCCCAAGCCGATAGTTCTTCCATGTGAAAAATGTGGTTAACTTTGTGTAGCCAATGTGAAAGGGTGGGGGAGCTTGGTTGGTTCCAATGTTGAGGAATCAATGATTTAGCTGCGGCGGTAAGGTGCTGAAAAATAATTATTTTTTAATGCGGCGGAAAAAAGAAAATAAATTGGATTCCAACTCAAACCAATCTATGCGTGAACTAGGACAGAATGAGAATCCCTTTGACAGGACACTTACTTGAGCAGAGGTTAATTCTTTGGTGGATAAGTTGACTACAATCATTTTCTCCTCCCTGCACTCATCTTGGTTGCCGTGGGTCGATTCTTGTTGCTTCGTAGTCTGCCTGGCCCTTCCGTGTCTACGACCACCTCTCCTGATACGTCGCCGCGTCTCTCCGGCATTTGTGGAGTTTTGTCTAAAAAAGACTGCTCATCATTTGGAGGTGCCTGAGTTGTTTTCCTCCGTCTTCTCACATCCCTCTGTTGGGTGTTGTATTGTCTCTCAGTTTGCCAATTATAAACATTGCCTTTTTTATACTCATCTGTATCTCTACACCACTTTGTTCTTTTATTCTCCTCCGATTCCAGCTGGAACTGCTTCATTTGAGTAGATGTATCATCCATATATTTAGTAATGTCCTCAGGGGATAAAAGAGACTGCAAATTAGCCTCTATGTCCCCTATTTCACAGTGTAAAATTGAAAGTTCATGTTGCAAATACTCAATATTAAAGGGCTTCAAAATATCGCGCCTGCGCCGTACCTGTCTTTAATCGGCGCAGGCGCACTGAGAGGCTCCATCCTCAATGCGCCTGCGCCGGGTGTAGATGTGACGTCATCGGTGCAGGTGCATTGAGGATGGAGCGGCCGACAGAGCGGCCGCCTCTCAGTGCGCCTGCGCCGATTAAAGACAGGTACGGCGCAGGAGCGATATTTTGAATTCAAACAGGGCCAGCAGAGAACGATCCCGTTCCCTGGCCTTGTCAATCACACAGTGGAGGGGGCGTCATTATGAGAGGAGAATGTGGCTGCTGCCAGCAAGTAGCCGCCCTACTTGCTAGTAGCAAGGTAATTTACATATTATAAAAATTGCTTTTTAACAAAATCTACTGAACAAAAATGAATAGTTAGCTTATGTATAGGGAGTTCGCAGTGTAGGGATTATTATTAACCCAAAAAAAAAAAAGGTTTAGTGGGCTGACAGAAGCCCTTTAAGCAAAATAAAGTCCAAAGAATATTGATTAGATAAAGCTTCAAATTTCTTGCAAAACGGGATTGCTGTGAAAAAGGTTTGGTTGAATATTGGATCGCATCCCTCTGGGGATCTTCTATGTTCTGTGGTATTCACCAAGTGTCATCATGTGTAAACGAAGGGATACCATACGTTTGGAGATTGTCTCAAACTTTCGTTTTTATTCTTTAGTAGAAGGGTGTTGAGGAAGGTGGCATCTCCTCCTATGTCACGCAAAATGCGCTCGGGTCTTCAGTCGTGTATACACAACCACTGGGTGAAGCAGGTTCAAAAGTAGACATGATGCAAAAAATAGATATATGAAAAATGTATAAACGCTGTGCTCTGCCAATTGGCCACAAATAGTTCAAGGAAAATGGCGGCACTGGTTCAGATGAATACAAAATTAGGGTTCCACGTCCCAAGGGGAATAGGCTTCTTACCCCAATGTACAAATCCGGAAAAATGAGCGGAACCCCAATGGATAGAAGTAAGTGAACCTTTATTCACCCAGGTGGTGACCTTTTGCTTTGATTACTGCTTTGCACACTCTTGGCATTCTCTTGATGAGCTTCAAGAGGAAGTCACCTGAAATGGTCTTCCAACAGTCTTGAAGGAGTTCCCAGAGATGCTTAGCACTTGTTGACCCTTTTGCCTTCACGCTGCGGTCCAGCTCACCCCAAACCATCTCGATTGGGTTCAGGTCCGGTGACTGTGGAGGCCAGGTCATCTGGCGCAGCACCACATCACTCTCCTTCATGGTCAAATAGCCCTTACACAGCCTGGAGGTGTGTTTGGGGTCATTGTCCTGTTGAAAAATAAATGATGGTCCCACTAAACGCAAACCGGATGGAATAGCATGCCGCTGCAAGATGCTGTGGTAGCCATGCTGGTTCAGTATGCCTTCAATTTTGAATAAATCCCCAACAGTGTCACCAGAAAAGCACCCCCACACCATCACACCTCCTCCTCCATGCTTCACGGTGGGAACCAGGCATGTAGAGTCCATCCGTTCACCTTTTCTGCGTTGCACAAAGACACGGTGGTTAGAAACAAAGATCTCAAATTTGGACTCATCAGTAGAGTTGAGCGGACACCTGGATGTTCAGGTTCGAGAAGTTCGACCGAACTTCCCAAAAATGTTCGGGTTCGGGATCCGAACCCGATCCGAACTTCGTCCCGAACCCGAACCCCATTGAAGTCAATGGGGACCCGAACTTTTCAGCACTAAAAAGGCTGTAAAACAGCCCAGGAAAGGGCTAGAGGGCTGCAAAAGGCAGCAACATGTAGGTAAATCCCCTGCAAACAAATTTGGATAGGGAAATGAATTAAAATAAAAATTAAATAAATAAAAATTAACCAAAATCAATTGGACAGAGGTCCCATAGGTCATAGCAGAGAATCAGGCTTCACGTCAGCCACCACTGCAACAGTCCATTGTCATAAATTTAGGCCCAGCACCCAGGCAGAGGAGAGAGGTCCCGTAACAGACAATCTGGCTTCATGTCAGCAGAGAATTAGTCTGCATGTCATAGCAGAGAATCAGGCTTCACGTCAGCCACCACTGCAACAGTCCATTGTCATAAATTTAGGCCCAGCACCCAGGCAGAGGAGAGAGGTCCCGTAACAGACAATCTGGCTTCATGTCAGCAGAGAATTAGTCTGCATGTCATAGCAGAGAATCAGGCTTCACGTCAGCCACCACTGCAACAGTCCATTTTCATAAATTTAGGCCCAGCACCCAGGCAGAGGAGAGAGGTCCCGTAACAGACAATCTGGCTTCATGTCAGCAGAGAATCAGTCTTCATATCATAGCAGAGAATCAGGCTTCACGTCACCCACCACTGTAAGAGTCCATTTTCATAAATTTTGGCCCAGCACCCAGGCAGAGGAGAAAGGTCCCGTAACAGACAATCTGGCTTCATGTCAGCAGAGAATTAGTCTGCATGTCATAGCAGAGAATGAGGCTTCATATCAGCCACCACTGCAACAGTCCATTGGCATATATTTAGGCCCAGCACACAGGCAGAGGAGAGAGGTCCCGTAACAGAGGATCTGGCTTCATGTCAGCAGAGAATCAGTCTGCATGTCATAGCAGAAAATCAGGCTTCACGTCAGCCACCACTGCAACAGTCCATTGTCATAAATTTAGGCCAAGCACCCAGGCAGAGGAGAGAGGTCCCGTAACAGACAATCTGGCTTCATGTCAGCAGAGAATCAGTCTTCATATCATAGCAGAAAATCAGGCTTCAAGTCACCCACCACTGTAAGAGTCCATTTTCATAAATTTAGGCCCAGCACCCAGGCAGAGGAGAGAGGTCCCGTAACAGACAATCTGGCTTCATGTCAGCAGAGAATCAGTCTTCATGTCATAGCAGAGAATCAGTCTTCATGTCATAGCAGAGAATCAGGCTTCATGTCACCCACCACTGTAAGAGTCCATTTTCATAAATTTAGGCCCAGCACCCAGGCAGAGGAGAGAGGTCCCGTAACAGACAATCTGGCTTCATGTCAGCAGAGAATCAGTCTTCATCTCATAGCAGAGAATCAGGCTTCACGTCACCCACCACTGTAAGAGTCCATTTTCATAAATTTAGGCCCAGCACCCAGGTAGAGGAGAGAGGTCCCGTAACAGACAATCTGGCTTCATGTCAGCAGAGAATTAGTCTGCATGTCATAGCAGAGAATGAGGCTTCACGTCAGCCACCACTGCAACAGTCCATTGGCATATATTTACGCCCAGCACACAGGCAGAGAAGAGAGGTCCCGTAACAGAGGATCTGGCTTCATGTCAGCAGAGAATCAGTCTGCATGTCATAGCAGAAAATCAGGCTTCACGTCAGCCACCACTGCAACAGTCCATTGTCAGATATTTAGGCCCAGCACCCAGGCAGAGGAGAGAGGTCCCGTAACAGAGGATCTGGCTTCATGTCAGCAGAGAATCAGTCTGCATGTCATAGCAGAAAATCAGGCTTCACGTCACCCAGCACTGTAAGAGTCCATTTTCATGAATTTAGGCCCAGCACCCAGGCAGAGGAGAGAGGTCCCGTAACAGACAATCTGGCTTCATGTCAGCAGAGAATCAGTCTGCATGTCATAGCAGAAAATCAGGCTTCACGTCAGCCACCACTGCAACAGTCCATTGTCAGATATTTAGGCCCAGCACCCAGGCAGAGGAGAGAGGTCCCGTAACAGAGGATCTGGCTTCATGTCAGCAGAGAATCAGTCTGCATGTCATAGCAGAAAATCAGGCTTCATGTCAGCCACCACTGCAACAGTCCATTGTCAGATATTTAGGCCCAGCACCCAGGCAGAGGAGAGAGGTCCCGTAACAGAGGATCTGGCTTCATGTCAGCAGAGAATTAGTCTGCATGTCATAGCAGAAAATCAGGCTTCACGTCAGCCACCACTGCAACAGTCCATTGTCAGATATTTAGGCCCAGCACCCAGGCAGAGGAGAGAGGTCCCGTAACAGAGGATCTGGCTTCATGTCAGCAGAGAATTAGTCTGCATGTCATAGCAGAAAATCAGGCTTCACGTCAGCCACCACTGCAACAGTCCATTGTCAGATATTTAGGCCCAGCACCCAGGCAGAGGAGAGAGGTCCCGTAACAGAGGATCTGGCTTCATGTCAGCAGAGAATTAGTCTGCATGTCATAGCAGAGAATCAGGCTTCACGTCACCCAACATTGGAACAGTCCATTGGCATATATTTAGGCCCCGGTACCCAGACAGAGGAGAGGTTTATTCAACTTTGGGTAGCCTCGCAATATAATGGTAAAATGAAAATAAAAATAGGATTGAATGAGGAAGTGCCCTGGAGTCCAATAATATATGGTTAAGGGGAGGTAGTTAATGTCTAATCTGGACAAGGGACGGACAGGGCCTGTGGGATCCATGCCTGGTTCATTTTTATGAACGTCAGCTTGTCCACATTGGCTGTAGACAGGCGGCTGCGTTTGTCTGTAATGACGCCCCCTGCCGTGCTGAATACACGTTCAGACAAAACACTGGCCGCCGGGCAGGCCAGCACCTCCAAGGCATAAAAGGCTAGCTCTGGCCACGTGGACAATTTAGAGACCCAGAAGTTGAATGGGGCCGAACCATCAGTCAGTACGTGGAGGGGTGTGCACACGTACTGTTCCACCATGTTAGTGAAATGTTGCCTCCTGCTAACACGTTGCGTATCAGGTGGTGGTGCAGTTAGCTGTGGCGTGTTGACAAAAGTTTTCCACATCTCTGCCATGCTAACCCTGCCCTCAGAGGAGCTGGCCGTGACACAGCTGCCTTGGCGACCTCTTGCTCCTCCTCTGCCTTGGCCTTGGGCTTCCACTTGTTCCCCTGTGACATTTGGGAATGCTCTCAGTAGCTTGTACTCGCGCATCTTCCTATCACGCTCCAGTGCAGGAAGTAAGGTGGGCACATTGTCTTTGTAGCGTGGATCCAGCAGGGTGGCAACCCAGTAGTCCGCACAGGTTAAAATGTGGGCAACTCTGCTGTAGTTGCACAGGCACTGCAGCATGTAGTCGCTCATGTGTGCCAGGCTGCCCAGGGGTAAGGACAAGCTGTCCTCTGTGGGAGGCGTATCGTCATCGTCCTGCCTTTCCCCCCAGCCACGCACCAGTGATGGACCCGAGCTGCGTTGGGTGCCACCCCGCTGTGACCATGCTTCATCCTCATCCTCCTCCACCTCCTCCTCATCCTCGTCCTCCTCGTCCTCCAGTAGTGGGCCCTGGCTGGCCAAATTTGTACCTGGCCTCTGCTGTTGCCAAAAACCTCCCTCTGAGTCACTTCGAAGAGACTGGCCTGAAAGTGCTAAAAATGACCCCTCTTCCTCCTTCTCCTCCTCCTCCTCCTGGGCCACCTCCTCTTCCATCATCGCCCTAAGTGTTTTCTCAAGGAGACATAGAAGTGGTATTGTAACGCTGATAACGGCGTCATCGCCACTGGCCATGTTGGTGGAGTACTCGAAACAGCGCAACAGGGCACACAGGTCTCGCATGGAGGCCCAGTCATTGGTGGTGAAGTGGTGCTGTTCTGTAGTGCGACTGACCCGTGCGTGCTGCAGCTGAAACTCCACTATGGCCTGCTGCTGCTCGCACAGTCTGTCCAGCATGTGCAAGGTGGTGTTCCACCTGGTGGGCACGTCGCATATGAGGCGGTGAGTGGGAAGGCCGAAGTTACGCTGTAGCGCAGACAGGCGAGCAGCAGCAGGATGTGAACGCCGGAAGTGCGAACAGACGGCCCGCACTTTATCCAGCAGCTCTGACATGTTGGGGTAGTTGTGAATGAACTTCTGCACCACCAAATTCAGCACATGCGCCAAGCAAGGGATGTGCGTCAAATTGGCTAGTCCCAGAGCTGCAACGAGATTTCGCCCATTATCACACACCACCAGGCCGGGCTTGAGGCTCACCGGCACCAACCACTCGTCGGTCTGTTGTTCTATACCCCGCCACAACTCCTGTGCAGTGTGGGGCCTGTCCCCCAAACATATGAGTTTCAGAATGGCCTGCTGACGTTTACCCCGGGCTGTGCTGAAGTTGGTGGTGAAGGTGTGTGGCTGACTGGATGAGCAGGTGGAAGAATAGGAGGAGGAAGCCGAGAAGGAGGAGGTGGCAACAGGAGGCAAAGAATGTTGCCCTGCGATCCTTGGCGGCGGAAGGACGTGCGCTAAACAGCTCTCCGCCTGGGGCCCAGCTGCCACTACATTTACCCAGTGTGCAGTTAGGGAGATATAGCGTCCCTGGCCGTGCTTACTGGTCCACGTATCTGTGGTTAGGTGGACCTTGCTACAGATGGCGTTGCGCAGTGCACACTTGATTTTATCGGATACTTGGTTGTGCAGGGAAGGCACGGCTCTCTTGGAGAAGTAGTGGCGGCTGGGAACAACATACTGTGGGACAGCAAGCGACATGAGCTGTTTGAAGTTGTCTGTGTCCACCAGCCTAAATGACAGCATTTCATAGGCCAGTAGTTTAGAAATGCTGGCATTCAGGGCCAGGGATCAAGGGTGGCTAGGTGGGAATTTAAGCTTTCTCTCAAATGTTTGTGAGATGGAGAGCTGAACGCTGCCGTGTGACATGGTTGAGACGCTTGGTGACGGAGGTGGTGGTGGTGGTGGTGGTACATCCCCTGTTTGCTGGGCGGCAGGTGCCAACGTTCCTCCAGAGGCGGAGGAAGAGGCCGAGGCGGCAGCAGCAGAAGAGGCCGAGGCGGCAGCAGCAGAAGAGGTAGCAGGGGGAGCCTGAGTGACTTCCTTGGTTTTAAGGTGTTTACTCCACTGCAGTTCATGCTTTGCATGCAGGTGCCTGGTCATGCAGGTTGTGCTCAGGTTCAGAACGTTAATGCCTCGCTTCAGGCTCTGATGGCACAGCGTGCAAACCACTCGGGTCTTGACGTCAGCACATTGTTTGAAGAAGTGCCATGCCAGGGAACTCCTTGAAGCTGCCTTTGGGGTGCTCGGTCCCAGATGGCGGCGGTCAGTAGCAGGCGGAGTCTCTTGGCGGCGGGTGTTCTGCTTTTGCCCACTGCTCCCTCTTTTGCTACGCTGTTGGCTCGGTCTCACCACTGCCTCTTCCTCCGAACTGTGAAAGTCAGTGGCACGACCTTCATTCCATGTGGGGTCTAGGACCTCATCGTCCCCTGCATCGTCTTCCACCCAGTCTTGATCCCTGACCTCCTGTTCAGTCTGCACACTGCAGAAAGACGCAGCAGTTGGCACCTGTGTTTCGTCATCATCAGAGACATGCTGAGGTGGTATTCCCATGTCCTCATCATCAGGAAACATAAGTGGTTGTGCGTCAGTACAGTCTTTGTCTTCCACCGCTGGGGAAGGGCTAGGTGGATGCCCTTGGGAAACCCTGCCAGCAGAGTCTTCAAACAGCATAAGAGACTGCTGCATACCTTGAGGCTCAGACAGTTTCCCTGATATGCATGGGGGTGATGTGACAGACTGATGGGGTTGGTTTTCAGGCACCATCTGTGCGCTTTCTGCAGAAGACTGGGTGGGAGATAATGTGAACGTGCTGGATCCACTGTCGGCCACCCAATTGACTAATGCCTGTACCTGCTCAGGCCTTACCATCCTTAGAACGGCATTGGGCCCCACCATATATCGCTGTAAATTCTGGCGGCTACTGGGACCTGAGGTAGTTGGTACACTAGGACGTGTGGATGTGGCAGAACGGCCACGTCCTCTCCCAGCACCAGAGGGTCCACTAACACCACCACGACCATGTCCACGTCCGCGTCCCTTACTAGATGTTTTCCTCATTGTTATGGTTCACCACAACAACAAAAATATTATTTGGCCCAATGTATTGTATTCAAATTCAGCTAAATATAAATTTGAGGCCTAGTATTTAGGCGCTGGGTGACCGGTATGGATTTACTGACAGAATTAGACTTGGAAATGCACAGTAGCGTGTGTGTGAAGTTATTCTGAATGACCCTATGTGCATCTTGAATATTATATACCCTTTTAGGGATAGATTTCAAATAGCTCTGATATAGCAGAAACCACTAAAGTATGAAATTGCTAAATTGGGAATTGTATTTCAACCCTGAACAAAAAATGTGCTTTGACGGACACTAAATAACTTGCCCAGCCACAACAGTACAGCGGTAACGACAGATTTAGCGGGATATAAATTTGAGGCCTAGTATTTAGGCGCTGGGTGACCGGTATGGATTTAGTGACAGAATTAGACTTGGAAATGCACAGTAGCGTGTGTGTGAAGTTATTCTGAATGACCCTATGTGCACCTTGAATATTATATACCCTTTTAGGGATAGATTTCAAATAGCTCTGATATAGCAGAAACCACTAAATTATGAAATTGCTAAATTGGGAATTGTATTTCAACCCAGAACAAAAAATGTGCTTTGACGGACACTAAATAACTTGCCCAGCCACAACAGTACAGCGGTAACGACAGATTTAGCGGGATATAAATTTGAGGCCTAGTATTTAGGCGCTGGGTGACCGGTATGGATTTAGTGACAGAATTAGACTTGGAAATGCACAGTAGCGTGTGTGTGAAGTTATTCTGAATGACCCTATGTGCACCTTGAATATTATATACCCTTTTAGGGATAGATTTCAAATAGCTCTGATATAGCAGAAACCACTAAATTATGAAATTGCTAAATTGGGAATTGTATTTCAACCCAGAACAAAAAATGTGCTTTGACGGACACTAAATAACTTGCCCAGCCACAACAGTACAGCGGTAACGACAGATTTAGTGGGATATAAATTTGAGGCCTAGTATTTAGGCGCTGGGTGACCGGTATGGATTTACTAACAGAATTAGACTTGGAAATGCACAGTAGCGTGTGTGTGTGAAGTTATTCTGAATGACCCTATGTGCACCTTGAATATTATATACCCTTTTAGGGATAGATTTCAAATAGCTCTGATATAGCAGAAACTACTAAATTATGAAATTGCTAAATTGGGAATTGTATTTCAACCCTGAACAAAAAATGTGCTTTGACGGACACTAAATAACTTGCCCAGCCACAACAGTACAGCGGTAACGACAGATTTAGCGGGATATAAATTTGAGGCCTAGTATTTAGGCGCTGGGTGACCGGTATGGATTTAGTGACAGAATTAGACTTGGAAATGCACAGTAGCGTGTGTGTGAAGTTATTCTGAATGACCCTATGTGCACCTTGAATATTATATACCCTTTTAGGGATAGATTTCAAATAGCTCTGATATAGCAGAAACCACTAAATTATGAAATTGCTAAATTGGGAATTGTATTTCAACCCAGAACAAAAAATGTGCTTTGACGGACACTAAATAACTTGCCCAGCCACAACAGTACAGCGGTAACGACAGATTTAGCGGGATATAAATTTGAGGCCTAGTATTTAGGCGCTGGGTGACCGGTATGGATTTAGTGACAGAATTAGACTTGGAAATGCACAGTAGCGTGTGTGTGAAGTTATTCTGAATGACCCTATGTGCACCTTGAATATTATATACCCTTTTAGGGATAGATTTCAAATAGCTCTGATATAGCAGAAACCACTAAATTATGAAATTGCTAAATTGGGAATTGTATGTCAACCCAGAACAAAAAATGTGCTTTGACGGACACTAAATAACTTGCCCAGCCACAACAGTACAGCGGTAACGACAGATTTAGTGGGATATAAATTTGAGGCCTAGTATTTAGGCGCTGGGTGACCGGTATGGATTTACTAACAGAATTAGACTTGGAAATGCACAGTAGCGTGTGTGTGAAGTTATTCTGAATGACCCTATGTGCACCTTGAATATTATATACCCTTTTAGGGATAGATTTCAAATAGCTCTGATATAGCAGAAACTACTAAATTATGAAATTGCTAAATTGGGAATTGTATTTCAACCCTGAACAAAAAATGTGCTTTGACGGACACTAAATAACTTGCCCAGCCACAACAGTACAGCGGTAACGACAGATTTAGCGGGATATAAATTTGAGGCCTAGTATTTAGGCGCTGGGTGACCGGTATGGATTTACTGACAGAATTAGACTGGGATATGGCCAAAAAATAACCACACTATTGCTGGTTAAATGCACTTGGTGTGACAGCTTGACCAACCACACTACTGAGGGTTAAATGCACTTGGTGACGGGCTCAGCTTGCCCCTGATGTAGTATATGGCCAAAAAATGAACAGACTATTGCTGGTTAAATGCACTTGGTGTGACAGCTTGACCAACCACACTACTGAGGGTTAATTGCACTTGGTGACGGGCGCAGCTTGCCCCTGATGTAGTATATGGCCAAAAAATTAACAGACTATAGCTGGTTAAATGCACTTGGTGTGACAGCTTCACCCTGATGTAGGCTTTAGCCAAAAAACAACCACACCATTGAGGGTTAAATGCACTTGGTGACAGGCGCAGCTTGCCCCTGATGTAGTATATGGCCAAAAAATTAACAGACTATTGCTAGTTAAATGCACTTGGTGTGACAGCTTCACCCTGATGTAGGCTTTAGCCAAAAAACAACCACACCATTGAGGGTTAAATGCACTTGGTGACAGGAGCAGCTTGCCCCTGATGTAGTATATGGCCAAAAAATAAACAGACTATTGCTGGTTAAATGCACTTGGTGTGACAGCTTCACCCTGATGTAGGCTTTAGCCCAAAAACAACCACACCATTGAGGGTTAAATGCACTTGGTTGCAGATTGTGCTGGCGCACCACAAGACACAAAATGGCCGCCGATCACCCCAGAAAAAAAGTGACTGACAAACGGTCTGGGCAGCCTAAAAACAGTGAGCAATAGAATTTCAGCAGCTCAATGATGCACAGCAGCAGATCGATCGATTAATCAAGTCCTTTGGAGGAGTTAATCTGCCTAATTTCGCCCTACTGTCGCAGCCGCAACCTCTCCCTACGCTAATCAGAGCAGAATGACGGGCGGCGCTATGTGACTCCAGCTTAAATAGAGGCTGGGTCACATGGTGCTCTGGCCAATCACAGCCATGCCAATAGTAGGCATGGCTGTGACGGCCTCTTGGGGCAAGTAGTATGACGCTTGTTGATTGGCTGCTTTGCAGCCTTTCAAAAAGCGCCAAGAAAGCGTCACAAAAGCGCCAAGAAAGCGACGAACACCGAACCCGAACCCGGACTTTTACGAAAATGTCCGGGTTCGGGTCCGTGTCACGGACACCCCAAAATTCGGTACAAACCCGAACTATACAGTTCGAGTTCGCTCATCCCTACTCATCAGACCAAAGCACAGATTTCCACTGGTCTAATGTCCATTCCTTGTGTTCTTTAGCCAAAACAAGTCTCTTCTGCTTGTTGCCTGTCCTTAGCAGTGGTTTCCTAGCAGATATTCTACCATGAAGGCCTGATTTACACAGTCTCCTCTTAACAGTTGTTCTAGAGATGTGTCTGCTGCTAGAACTCTGTGTGGCATTGACCTGGTCTATAATCTGAGCTGCTGTTAACCTGCGATTTCTGAGGCTGGTGACTCGGATGAACTTATCCTCCGCAGCAGAGGTGACTCTTGGTCTTCCTTTCCTGGGGCGGTCCGCATGTGAGCCAGTTTCTTTGTAGTGCTTGATGGTTTTTGTGACTGCACATGGGGACACTTTTAAAGTTTTCCCAATTTTTCGGGCTGACAGACCTTCATTTCTTAAAGTAATGATGGCCACCCGTTTCTCTTTACTTAGCTGCTTTTTTCTTGTCATAATATAAATTCTAACAGTCTATTCAGTAGGACTATCAGCTGTGTATCCACCTGACTTCTCCACAATGCAACTGATGGTCCCAACCCCATTTATAAGGCAAGAAACCCCACTTAATAAACCTGACAGGGCATACCTTTGAAGTGAAAACCATTTCAGGTGACTACCTCTTGAAGCTCATCAAGAGAATGCCAAGAGTGTGCAAAGCAGTAATCAAAACAAAAGGTGGCTACTTTGAAGACCCTAGAATATGACATATTTTCAGTTGTTTCACACTTTTTTGTTATGTATATAATTCCACATGTGTTAATTCATAGTTTTGGTGCCTTCAGTGTGAATCTACGATTTTCATAGTCATGAAAATAAAGAAAACTCTTTGAATGAGAAGGTGTGTCCAAACTTTTGGTCTGCACTGTGTGTATATATATATATATATATATATATATATGCCGTGCTCTGCCAATATATATATATATATATATATATATACATATACAAAAAAAAATAAAACAGCAGCACTAGTCCAATAAACCACGGATGCAGAATCCTCAAAACTGCAGGCTCAGCAGTCAGTATAAGGCAATATGTATCCAAAAACGAGGTAGCACTCCAAAAGTAAAGTGATGATGGTGGACCATTTATTGACCCCTCTGCAACGTTTTTAAGAATGCATTGAGCGGTTGAAATGTTGCTGAGGGGCCAATAAAGTGTCCACCATCTTCACATTACTTTGGAGTGCTACCTCGTTTTTGGATACATATTGCCTTATACTGACTGCTGAGCCTGCAGTTTTGAGGATTTTGCACCCGTGGTTTATTGGACTAGTGCTGCTGTTTTAATTTTTCTTATTTAAACCTCTATAATTAAAGGATGCACAAACTTAAAGCACTCCTTAAATCACTTCTACTGTAAGTAATTTTTTTCCACACACATTTTCATTGGTGGAATTTGTCTTGCATGAGTTGCTAAAGTAGAAAGCCATGGAGACCACTGGGGCAATTCACAGTGAATGGTACTAAACAGCCTACTACTTTTTGCATGGTGAGCTGTGAGCTTTATTGGCGCATACCACTTTTTATTCACTTTTTAAGTGACCAGAAAAACAGTGAATCTGGATTTTCTTTTTCAGTTACAGTATTCACCATGCATGTTAAATAATATTTGAATAGCTTGAATTGAGTGAATCGAAGTTCACGAAATGGACTTCAACCCACAGTTCAGGAAAAATTTGATTTGCCATGAAGCCGAATTTTCTTGTGCTTCGTGGTAATGAATCAATTTCCATTAAATTGGCGATTATAATATTTTAAAAAATCATACTTACCTCATCCATTTGAATGTAGAGACTGCAACAGCCATCTTGATTGAAGATTCCGTGTGATTCCGCCATCATGCGCTGTGCAATCTTGCGCAGGATCTTCAAACAACATGGCTGTGGTGGCCTGCTCAAATTAATGAGGTAAGTACAATATTATTATTTTTTTATTTTTAAATGAGCAACTCCTCAAATGAAAGCAGCATGTGAGGGGTTCAATGGCAGGGGCAGTACAATCGCTGTTCCTTGTCATTAAACCCAATACTTACAAAAAAATGTGCTTCTTGGGGAAGCAATTTGACACAAAGCAAGTTTTTTAGTAAAATTTATCAAAACAGCCAATTAGAGTTTTTAATAACTTCGCTAATCTACTAATAATTAGCATTTAAACATTGAATGATACCAATTACTGTATGGCCTCTTTCAGACGGACATCCAGGATTTTCTCCGGGTGCATTACGGGAAAACCGTTTGAGTGTGCACACAATTTCAGTCAGTTTTTACTGCGACCGCGTTGCGTTGTTCAGTTTTTATCGCACAGGTGCAATGTGTTTTGCATGTGCGTGATAAAAAACTGAATGTGGTATTCAGCCGCAAACTTCTTCACTGAAGTTCGGGTTTGGGTTCGGTGTTGTGTAGATGTAATTATTTTCCCTTATTACATGGTTATAAGGGAACATAATAGCATTCTTAATACAGAATGATTAGTAAAATGTTGCTTGAGGGGTTAAAAAATAATAGTAATTAACTCACCTCATCCACTTGATCGCACAGTCGGCATTGTCTTCTTTCTTCTTCTTTGAGGACCTGCAAAAGAACCTTTGATGACTTAATCGCGCTCACCACGTGGTGAGAAAGAAGACTATGCCGGCTGCGCGATCAAGTGGATGAGGTGATTTTTTTTAACCCCTCAAGCACCATTTTACTAAGCATTCTGTATTAAGAATGCTAATATTTTCCTTTATAACCATGTTATAATGGAACATAATACAGTAAATTGACTTTAATCAATTTACTAACATCATCTCCTAGCAACCATGCATGAAAATCGCATTGCATCCGCACTTGCTTGCGGATGCTATGCGATTTTCACGCAGCCCCATTCATTTCTATAGGGCCTGCATTGCATGAAAAACGCAGAATATAGAACATGCTCTGATTTTCGAAACACAAAAGTGATGCGTGAAAATTAGTGATGATCGAGCACCAAATTATTTGGGTGTTCGGCCCGAACACATTGCTATTAGTGATGAGCGAGCACCAAAGTGTTCGGGTACTTGGTTCGAACACATAGCGATATTTGTGCGCTCGGCCGAGTACCTGAGTATAATGGAAATCAATGGGAGACAACCAGGCACCCCCTGCTCGGATGAGGGGAGGGTGCCTGGTTCATAGGAAAAGGTCTGAAAGTGATGGAAACACCTCTGAAATCGATCAGGAACAGCAGGGAGACCATGTCTGGATGCATCTTGGCAATGTCGCTGCGGGTAACCATGTTGTACGCCACTTTTACAGACCGACAAAAAAAGCCCCAAATCTACCCCTTGGCAAAGGAGATTTACGCATGTGGGTGCTCTGTGTAACGGTTGCGGGCCTGTTTGGTGTGGGCTGACTTCTCCCTTTTGCCACACCACTGCCTCTTACAGCTTGTTGCGGTGCTGCAGATCCCTCCTCATCTGTACTGCTTTCCTTGATCGGCTTTTAACCTTCCCAAGTTGGGTCAGTGACCTCATCGTCCACCACCTCCTTTTCCAAATCCTCATCCCCATCCTACTGACTTGACCTAACCACAACCTCAGTGATTGACAACTGTGTCTCATCCTCATCCACCTCATGTACAAATAATTGACGTTCACCACCCTCATCAGTTGTCAATCACTGAGGTTGTGGTTAGGTCAAGTCAGGAGGATGGGGATGAGGATTTGGAAAAGGAGGTGGTGGACGATGAGGTCAAGAGGTTGTGAATCAGGGCACAAGATCTGTTCCTCTTCAAGCGTGCTTGGTGAGAGGGCCAAATCTAGTGATGGCGATGAAAATAGGTCTTCGGAATGTCCAAGTGTTGTATCAACGGTTTTTCCAACTCCTGACTCTACATGGTGAGAGGAAGGAGGATCAGGGTGAGGATTCTGTGGACCAGACTCTTTGCTAATGAGACTGGTCTTGGTGGAAGAGAGGGTGGAAGAATTATCTTCTGCCATCCAGCCGACCACCCGGTCGAACTGGTCCGACTTGTTGTCCTGTGACGCCCAGTTAACTGTGAAATGAAACTGGGTATGGTGGATTTTTTTTTCTTTATTCCAGTTTCACCGGCAGCTGGCACAGTTTTATTGGGCCCAGGGCCACGGCCTCTGCCTGAACCATCAGCAACACGCCCTCTTCCCAGTCCCTTAGTGCTCGCCTTCTTCATATTAAAAGGTTTATTCAATAGATGTTGGACAACTTATTTAAATTTTCTCCCAGCAAAATAATTCTCTGCTGGAATACTGTATATAACGTTTGTAGATTGAACACACACACAGATGTGCCCCAAACTAGTTAAATTTGTCCCAAATAAAAATAATTCTCTGCTGGAATACTGTATATATGGTTGCGGCCTAAATGCACAAACAGATGTGCCCAAAAGTAGTTAAATGTGTCCCAAATACAAATAGTTCTCTGCTGGAATACTGTATATAATGTTTGTGGATTGAACGCACACATAGATGTGCCCAAAATGAGTTATATTTGTCCCAAATACAAATGATTCTCTGCTGGAATCCTGTATATATGGTTGTGGCCTAAATGCACACACAGATGTGCCCAAAAGTAGTTAAATGTGTCCCAAATTCTCTGCTGGAATACTGTATATATGGTTGCGGCCTAAACGCATACACAGATGTGCCCAAACTAGTTAAATTTGCCCAAAATATAAATAATTCTCTGCTGGAGTACTGAACGCACACAGATGTGGCACAAATTAGGTTAATTTTCCCAGATTTTTTTTTTCTCTGATGGTGCGGTGTATATCTCACTAGCAGGCACACTCTAGTAAATAAGCCCCTTTTTATAATGTCTGCTAAACACACTGCTTTCTGATGGTGTACTGTAGATCTCACTAATATCTAATCTTTCTTTTAAAAGCTTTTGAGTACCTAAAAAAGAGATTTTCTATCCCTGCACTATTTGTCCCTTCCTGAAGATGCCTGTCCCTTAGGCCTCATGCACACGACCGTTGTTTTATTCTGTGTCCGTTGCGCAGTTTTTCGTGATTTATTGCGGACCCATTGATATTCAATGGGTCCGTTGAAAACTCGGCTAATGCACCGTTTGCCATCCGCGTCCGTGATCCGTGGTTCCAATCCGTCAAAATAATATAACCTGTCCTAATATTTTCGTGGAAAACGGTTTGCAGACCCATTCAAGTAAATGGGACCGCTAAAAAACGCGGAGGGACACAAGATTGTCATCCGCCTGTCCGCGTCCGTTTTTTTCCTATCATTTGCATGGCAAACCTGTCTTAGACTTTTTTTCCCCTTTCCTTTATGTCTGGTGGTCCTCCAAAAATAAAGGAAGACACACATAAACAAAAGCGGAAACAGATCACGGAACAACGGAACACCATTTTGCGGAACGGAACACAACAACGGTCGTGTGCATGAGGCCTTATACTGCTGAATTTAACCCCTGGTAAAAAAAAAAAAAAAAAAATGGTGCTGCACTGCTGTCAAACACACACTGTAGTCCTTAAGAGGACTGTTTGGTCTTTTAATAGTTTTTTGGGCGTTAAATCTGTGAATTTCCAGCGAAACGCTATCTGTCCCTGCCTGCTGTCTGCTCTACCTCACGCTGAATGATCCGAGTGCGGGACATCGGCTCCTATATAAACTGGTATCACGTGTTCCGGCCAGTCAATCAGTGTAAGGCTAATAGCTAACATGGCTATGGCATAACACTGAAGGGAATTACTTACCTGAACGTTGACTGCCTGCTTAGGAGGCGCCAAACGTGCGGGGAGGAGACTCGAGAAATGCGACAAGCACACATGGTATTTGGACGAGTACCGCCACGTGCCGAGCATAGCGATGCTCGAGCCAAACCGGTACTCGGCCGAGCATGCTCACTCATCACTAATTGCGTTATTCGTGTGCTCAACCGAGCACCCGAGTATAATGGAAATTAAAGGGAGACAACCAGGCACCCCCTGCTCTGAAGAGAGGAGGGTGCCTGGTCCATTGGAGAAGGTCAGAAAGTGACAGAAACACCACCAAAATGGATCGGGAACAGCATGGAACGATGTCTGGATGCATCTTGGACTCCTAGGTCGCTGATGGGAACCATGTTGTTCGAGTTGTACGCCACTTTTTTAGACTGACAAAAATATGCACAAACCCCCCCCCCCAAATTCTTTTTACAGGAAAAATTGTTAGGAAATATTCTTTCCTGTATATTCAATTGTATATAAAGTGCTGCAAAAAATTACAAGCAAGAGACACTCGGAAACAGCCTGTATATCACATAACAGAGGGCATCACATTGTGGTACAATTGTTTAGGTAGTGGGACTCCTACACTCATAAAGCCTATGCACTAAGTGAAAGGGCTGCCAAAAATTACAAGGAACCGAGACTTTGTTACACATAAAGGAGAGAATCATACACACCCTTCAAAAATTATTATTGAAACATTTGGAGCAAGGGCCTGCTGATTTGACCATCTAAAACCTTAGGGGCGAGGGCCTGCTGCCACATTGGTGACTCTAAATAACCTCTGGGTGATTGCCTGTCCCCGTGACGGCGAGAATCCATTTGGATGTCTGCCCTATCAACTTTCAATGTTCTTTTCTGTGCCTACCATGGTGAACACGGGTAACGGGGAATCAGGGTTCTCTGCCGGAGAGGGAACTTGAGAAAGGGATACCACTTCCAAGGGAGGTCAATCGCTGAAATCTGATTGGCTGTTGTTGCCTTGTCCATTTTTTTCTAATTGTGAACCACCCAGAGAGGGTGGGTTAAGTTATTAAAGCTCAAGCATCCAAGGAAAGCAGCAGGTGTGCGGCAATTACACACTCCCAACTCGGGGAAGTAGTGACGATAAATAACAATACAACACTTCTAAGTGGCCCTGTTATTGGAATGAGCACACTTTCCGTTAACGAGGATCTATAGGAGGACAAATCTGGTGCCAGCAGCCAACTTGCTCCCGGCCTTCACAATGTTCACCAAGTGTGCCATCATGGTGAGAATTATGTTGACCAGACTCTTGGCTACTGAGAATGGACTTGTAGGTGAGGGGCTGCTGCCGCTTTGTTGACTCTGGGTAACTTCTAGGCGATCGCACGTCCCCGTGACGGCGACAATCCATTTGGATGTCTGCCCTATCAACTTTGGAGCAATTTTTCAACAAGGACCTCCTGGTATAGCACTGTTTTGCTTGTCCTCTCCACCAGAGGAATGAGAGATGAGAAGTTCTCTTTGTAGCAGGGGTCGACAAGGGTGAACAACCAGTAATCCGTGTTGTCTAAAATGCGTATAACGCGCATGTCGTGGGAAAGCCAGCCTAACATGAAGTCAGCCATGTGTGCCAGAGAACCAACAGGCAAGATGTCGATGTCGATGTCAACAGCAGGATAACTCTCCATCTCCTCATCCTCCTCCTCTTCTGCCCACCCAAGCTGAACAGATGGAATTAAAGTTCCATGGGTACTACCCTCTGTAGCAAGGGAAACTGTCTCCAGCTCCTCCTCCTCCTCCTCTTCATGGTCCAATTCACGCTGAGAAGACAAACTGTGGGTGGTCTGGCTATCACCCTGTGCAATATCCTTCCCCATTTCCTTATCTGCCACATTCAGAGTGTCGTCCTTAATTGTGAGCAGCGATCGTTTGAGTAGACACAGCAGTGGGATGGTTACGCTGATAATAGCGTTATCACCACTAACCATCTGTGTGGATTCATCAAAGTTTTTTTAAAACCTCACAGAGGTCTGACATATATGCCCACTCCTCACTTATGAATAGTGTCAGTTGACTCGAAAGGCAATAACCATGTTGCAGCTGGTATTGCACAACTGCCCTCTGCTGCTCACAAAGCCTGGCCAACATGTAGAACGTAGAGTTCTTACAACAGTCGGTGAGCTGGAAGCCGCAAGCGCTGCTGCAGCGTTGAAAGACCTGCTGAAGCTGTGGAAATCCGTGCCTGCGCCTTAGACAGGGGATTGGCCAGCAGTGCATAACACAGGGGAATAAGAGGCAGTGGTGTGACCCGCAGACCCAGATTGTGGACCCAGGCGTTCGGCCCACTTATTAGGGTGCTTGGATGCAGTGTGGTGGATCATGCTGGTGGTGGTGAGGTTGCTAATGTTCACATTTTGGTATGGCGCAGGTTGCAAACTACCACTCTTGTCATCTGCACTTTCCTCAAAAAAGTGCCATACTGCGGAACACCTACCCCATGGCAAGGTAGATTTACACATGGGGGTGCTCGGTGTAACGGTTGCGGGCCTGTTTGGTGTGGGCCGACTTCTCCCTTTAGCAACCCCACTGCCTCTTCAAGCCTGTTGCGGTGCTGCTGGTCCAACCGACCAACTGTTTGCACTGGTCTGTCTTGGACAGTGTTGTCCTGCGCCGCCCAGCTAAGGCTACTTTCACACTAACTTAGAAAAATTTTCTAAGTGTGAAAGTAGCCTGAGCGGATCCGTTCAGACTTTACATTGAAAGTCAATGGGGGACGGATCCGCTTGAAGATTGAGCCATATGGTGTCATCTTCAAGTGGATCCGTCCCCATTGACTTCCATTATAAGTCGGAACGGATCCGCACGGCCAGGCGGACACCCGAACGCTGCTTGCAGCGTTCAGGTGTCCGCTCGCTGAGCGGAGCGGAGGCTGAGCGCTGGCAGACGGAGGCATTCTCAGTGGATCCGCCTCCACTGAGAATGCATTAGGGCCAGACGGCTGCGTTCAGGGCCTCTTGTGAGCCCCTTCAAACGGAGCTCACGAGCGGACACCTGAGCGCAGGTGTGAAAGGAGCCTAAGTTGGACATGAAGCTGGGTACAGTGGATGTGTTTTTTTTTTTTTGTCCTGGTGCACTGGCAGCAGGCACAGTTTCATTGCTCCCAGGGCCACGGCCTCTGCGTGCACCATTAGCATCACACCCACTTCCCCGTCCATTAGTGCTCGCCTTCTCCATATTAAATGGTTTTGTCACTAGATGTGGCACAGATTGTTTTACTGTCTGCTAAAGACACCGTTTTCGTATGCAGGACAGTATATGTCACAGAAACCCATAGAATATGGACACTATATTAGGCCCAGATTATTGGAATCTGCAATACAGACACTGTTTTCTGATGTAGTAGAGTATTGGTTACAGAACACCACTGAATATGGCCACTATATTAGGCCCAGATTATTAGAATTTGCAATACAGACACAGTTTTCGGATGTAGTACAGTATTGGTTACAGAACACCACAGAATATGGACACTATATTAGGCCCAGATTATTGGAATCTGCAATACAGACACTGTTTTCTGATGTAGTAGAGTATTGGTTACAGAACACCACAGAATATGGACACTATATTAGACCCAGATTATTGGAATCTGCAATACAGACACAGTTTTCGGATGCAGGACAGTATATGTTACAGAAACCTACAGAATAAGGACACTATATTAGGCCCAGATTAGTTAAATTTGCCCTAAAGAAACAGTTTTCGGATGGCGTACTGTATATGCCACAGAAAACAACACACTATGGACACTAGATTAGGCTCAGATTTTTTAAATTTACGCTAAAGAAAATTTTTAAAAAGTTTTCGGATGGAGTACTGTATATGTCACGGATGTGTATTACACGCACACACTACAGAGACAGTAGATGAGGGCTGGCCCCTGATTATTTAAATTTACACTAAAGAAACAGTTTTCGGATGGAGTACTGTATATGTCACGGATGTGTATTAAACGCACACTATAGACAATAAATGTGGCGCTGATTATTTGAATTTACGCAGACACATTCTGTGGATGATGTACAGTATATGTCATTAATAGGTATTAAAGAAAAATATCTTGCTGCTGTCAAACACACACACAGTAGTCCTTAAAAGGACTTTGGGGTCTTTGAAAAGCTTTAGGTAGAAAAACAGCAAATTTCTCTCCCTGCACAATCTGTCCCTTCCTCAGCACCGATGTCCCTGAGACTCATCAATTTAGCGCAGGTAAAGATATATTGCTGCTCTAACACACACACACACACACACACACACAGTAGTCCTTAAAAGGACTTTTGGGTCTTTGAAAAGCTTTCTTAGAATAATAACTGAGAATTTTACTCCCTACACCGCCTTTCCCATCCTACCCTCTGCTCTCCCTGACTATGACTGATCCGAGCACGTGCCAACATGGCTAGTGGCATTACAGTGATGGCAGTACTTATCTGCATGTTTATTGGCTGCTTAGCAGCCGCAAAACTTACTGGGAGGAGACTCGAGCATGGCGCACAATCATATGCGGTACTCCGCCGAGTACCGCATTGCTCGAGCCCAACGGGTATTCAGCCCAGCATGCTTGCTCATCACTAGTGAAAATCACCACTCATGTGCACAGCCCCATTGAAATGAATGGGTCCGGATTCAGTGCAGGTGCAATGCGTTCACTTCACGCATTGCACCCGTGCAGAATTCTAGCCCATGTGAAAGGGGCCTATGCATATTTTTTTTTATATTTTTTTATATGGGTCCTGTTTAGGAAGAAGTCTTACCATTCCACTTGTATAAAAATGTATAAAAATGTATTGCACAAACATGAATAGCAGTAACATACTAGTGCTGGAGTATTCAAATACTTTTTGTAAAGGTCCACATACCTGGATCTGCTGTTGAGTCAGGTATGAAAGTCTGTTTTTCTTATTTGTTTGTTTGCATCCATGCAATTCTTTTTCTCCTGCCAAAACCGAACTGGATCCCATTATAGTCAATAGGTCTAGCAGTAAACAGCAGTATCTGACTATGCTGGATACAGTGAACTCTGGCAGGCTGTCCCTGTAATGGAACAGCCTGTCGGATCAGATAGACCCACATGTGATACCAGCCTACGACTCTAAAATATTGATATGTGCATTTGGAGTTATATTTTGAAATTAGAATCTAACATGCCAGAACTAGTCTTTTTACACCTATACATTTTAGTATTTTTTATATATCTTATTTTTCAGTGTTCATTCTATTGAGACTAATTGGTAGAAATACTTAGGGGGTCATTAATTAAACAAAAATATGCTTATATTAGGCATATTTCTGTTGCAAATCTGAAACTTTTTCCAACACACACCATGTCTAAAAAAGTGGGCGTGGCATCGAAGGGACAGGCCTGCAGGTCCGTCTCCTTTACCATTTTCTACGCTTGTTTTAGGCTGAGCGCACAACGCAGTGTTTCATGGCCGTGAGCAGCCCGTGGTATGCCGGGCTGGATTCCTGGATACAGCAGGAGCGCAAGGCTTCATTGGTTGCTATGACGCCATGTGCTTCATGCCGCCGCTGCACTACAGTAATACACTCGTATAGATCTATACGAGTGTAGTACTGTAGTGCAGCAGCGGCATGAAGCGCACAGCGTCATAGCAACCAATGACGCCGTGCGCTCCTACTGTCAGCAGGAATCCAGCCCGGCATACCACGGACCGCTCACGGCCACCAGTTTAAAGTTTTTTATTTTATTTACGACATTCGATAAATGATAAAACTGACCGGTTACTTTTATTCTACAGGTCAGTGTGAATCTGTCGATACCTTATATGTATAGTTTTTCTTGTGTTTTGATAGTACTAAAAAAAAAATGTAAGTTATTTTTTGTCACCATTTTGACCCCTATAACTTTTTGTAATTATGTGTACGGAGCTGTATGGGGCTCGTTTTTTGCTGGGCGATCTGAACTTTTCATTGATAACATTCTGGGTTGTGTATATGAACTTTTGATCACTTTTTTTGTAGAAAATGAAAAAAATAAAAAATAAATGAATCTTCTATTTAGATGCTTTTTTTCCGTTTTGCTGTTTGCCGTATCGGGAAATATATTTTTATATTTTTATACTATGGGCATTTTCACCCATGATGTGTATTTTTGGAATCTATGATGATTTTACTACTTTCCTATGGAGCCCTACAGGCAAGGGCTTCACAGGAAATACCATTCAGCAGCCTCCTGTCATTCACAAGCTCCTCCCATCGCCGCACGGGGGAGCAAGAGCATCTCCGGAAGCGCGCGCTTCCGGTGTTTCACGCGCTCAGATGCCGTGATCAGGATTGACCACGGCATCTGAGGGGTTAAATGTCCGCTATCGGCACTACTGGCTGTTGCGGACATGAGTCGTGGGTGTCTGCTATAAGAAGAAGGCGGCCACCCGTGGCTATGGCGCTTCCAGCACTCAGGAGCGGGTGCTATCATTAAAGACCCGACCAGTGCCATATATGTACAGCGCTGGTCATTAAGGGGTTAATCAAGATGGCCATGACGGCTTCTCTATAATCAAATGGATGAGGTCATTGCGTCCACTCCATAGAGTGGAATGTGTTTCTTTACGAAGTAATTCAGAACTAATCAAATTTCTTGTTAAAGTTTGTCAAATCAATTTTTTTTTAAATGTCTTCATCACTTTTGACAATGTTTACCAACCATAGAAAATATAAAGTAAATTCACATATCACAATGTCTAAGCTCCAAGCAGTTGCTATAGGCATTGAGAGCTCAACAGAGAAAAAAATATTGAGAAGATGCTCTATCAAGATCTTTTAACTCTGTAGATGTCAGTCGTTTGTTTGGGGGTATCTCCCTAAATTACCAGATCGATGGACCGATAGAAAAAAAACTACTAATAAAATATTGAAGATTTATAAACTTGTGTATTGGACAATAGAATTGAGCTACTCTACTGTCATGTGAACGGATCTCAGAAACGGAAAGCCAAAACGCCAGTGTGAAAGTAGCCTAAGTTGCACACTATTTTCCCACTAACTGCTAGGACAGGTGGGTAGTCCAGGGGTTCAATAAGGATGTCTTTCCCTTCATAAACCAGTAAACTGTTGAACTACCCAGAGGTACTCTAGCACAACTAATACATTTTAATGCCATAACTTGCCCTCCCTTAAAAATATATGAAGAACTCGTCTATACAGATGTTTCTTTCAGAAGTGTACACCTCAGAAAACTTGGTGTTAAAGTGGTCATGGCGTGGCCTAATTTTAAATAGACGGTAAAATCTTATATAATTTTGAGGCAGGCACTGTGAATTTTCTTTGTAAAGTAAAAAATTGATAATTGCTTCATATTCTCAAATTGTCTGGGACATAGCCATATGATACATAGGAGTGTGGTAAAAAGCATCTACACTCAAAAACGGTCTTATTTTAAATTTTTGAACATGGCTCATATGCAGCACAAGCCCACAAAGTGTAATCCTCTCTGCTGCACTTACTGGGGTCTACTTTAAGCGGTTGTCCGGGTTCAGACATACCTCCATTTTTACCCCGGCAGCCCCCCTGACAGGAGCATCGGAGCAGTCCATGCTCCGAAGCTCTCCTTTGCCCTGCGCAAAATTGCGCAGGGCAAAGGCATCTTTTGGAGATTGGTAACGTAAAAAGTAAAAAGGCTAGGGCAGAACTAAAGCCCGCCCATCAGAGCCGGTGAAGTTAGTTTCCGCCCGGCAGTGTGTTATTAAAAAAAACAAAAGAACCCTTGCCTGCACAATTTAGTGCGGGACAAGGGAGCACATCGGAGCATGAGATGCTCCGATGCTATCCTCAGGGGGTTGAAAATAAGGGTATGTTTCCGGTTCAGCATTGAACCCGGACAACCCCTTTAAGGGGTTGAACAAATGTCGATGTGGGGTTTTTGGAAATAACTTGCTGGACATGTAAATTAGATTGGGTCACCTTTTAATTTATAAAACCCTCAGAGAAAAATACAGTTTGGGCTGTGACAAACTGAGGAATGCCAAGCTAATTATCCTTAGTGATGAGCGGCAGGGGCAATATTTGAATTTGTGATATTTTGCGAATATTTGGGCGAATATTCACCATATATTCGAGAATTCGCAAATTCGTAATCTCCAGGCATTTTTTTCTTGATTGTGAAAATTTGCATAAAATTCGCATGAACTGGTATTTTAAAAACAAATCGAATATTCACAATTATGAATATAATTGGCGATATTCTAAATATTCGCGAATTCTCAAAGTGCCGATATTCGCGATAAAAATTTGCAATTTGAATATTCGTGATCAACACTAATTATCCTCATGGGAGTGGAGTCCATATGGGATCAGTCTAGGGGGCTGCCCCAGCTGTTGTCTGGGGACACCTTCTTGAGGGTTCCTCATCAATTGATGATGAGGAAGAGGAAAAGAGGAATATGGCATCCTCTTCTACATTGCTGGCCCTATCAGTATCAAAGGCAGTAATGGGTTATGCTTCTTAAACTGAATACATTCTTTGGGATGAACAATACATCTTTATTTTTATTGGGGTGTGTACAGTGTGATTCAACAGGTGTTTAGTAAAAAAATAAGTAGTCCTTTCTACACTACCTTAAATTTGTCGCTCATTGGGTGCAGGACGCTTGCAGGCAAATATTTTGTGCGTGTGTGCAAAAACTGCAGTGTAAAAATTGACTGTCAAAAGCAGACAGGGGAGTGGGGAGGAAGAGAGACAGGGTTTTCTCAGGGATCAGAAATCTGGAACTGCTGCAAATGCACATTTAGATTACTGAACAATGCAGCAATTCAAGATAATTTTGTTTTGTTAGTTTTTTGTTAGTTTTTATTTTCTTTAAGAGTGCACCACATGTTCCAGCAGGTCAACGAACAGTATAGAGGGCACAAAACCTCTAAGCATTCCATTAACAACTAGAATGCTGGTGATCTCATTATTCTTTCTGCCTCTCTAGTGCTGCAATTGGAATACACTGAATTATTTATTCTGTAATGGATAGAAATTAATTTCAGAATACAAATTTCAATCTAATGATTGCATGTCCTAGGGTAACACATTTAAAAAAAGTGAGAAAAAAAATATAAAAAATATATATATATAAAAAACATAAAAAATCTACCCCCACTCTCCCTAAAATAAAAATATAAAAAATCATGGGCTTCGCCACATCTGAAAACACCCATACTATTAAAATATTAAAATTCTTATGCCAAACGGAGTGAGTGAGCAGCGAAATTTGGAAAATAATCAAAATGTCATTCCACCTCCCCCAAAGGACACAGGTCAGTTTTACCATATAAAGAATACCATAAAAACAAAACACATAAAAACGTGTAAAAATGTGGCGGAATAACTTTTTTCTAATTTTATCCCATTTGGATTTTTTTTTCCAGACTCTCCCTACATTGTATGCAATAGTAAATGGTGTTATTAGAATCTACAACTTGTCCTGCATAAAACAAGCCCCCATATAGCTATATTTGAATGCAAAAATAAAAATGTAATGGCTCCCGAGAAGGTTAGGAGAAAAGGATAAACAAGGTCAGGAAAGGGTTAAACTAGGCATAATTACTAAGTAATCTACATATAGATAGATATGTAAATAGTGGTTCTGGGCTAATTTACTTTTATTTATTTTATGCACTTATATAGCGCTACTATATTTCACAGCTCTTTACAGACATTATCATCCAACTGCCCCCAATTGGGCTCACAATCTAAGGTCCTTATCAGTATGTCTTTGGAGTGTGGGAGGAAACCGGAGTACCCAGAGGAAACCCACGCAAACTCCATGCAGATGTTGTCCTTGGTCGGATTCAAACCTAGGACCCCATGCTGCAAGGCACCAGTGCTAACCACTGAGCCACAGTGTTGCCCATCTAATATAACTAAACAGATAAGACCATATAATACATGACCTTTTCATCTATATTGTTAATTTCAGTTTGCTTATACACTTCTCCTGCTGCACAGCCCTGGGCCAACTGTTTCTGACAACTTATGGCAGGAGTTTTCACATTACACTTTGCCAAGATATAACTTTGACTACTACATTTATCTTTGATGTATCCAACTTTTTATCTTCTTTTTCATTTGGCACTTGAACAGGGGGCATGACTGTGTGCTCATTCCTGTTGATCGCAATCACCTGTGACCCTCAGGAATTCAGCTATTTAAGATCGAAGCCAGTCAGCAACAAAATTGTCATGAGTAAGGATCAGTATTAGAGTATCCGAAACGCGTAGACCTGTCTGCTGTGTTGGATTTTGCTGTGTATTGGAATAAAGAACGTCATCTTTTTTTGGAAGCTCTTTTTTCATTTTTCCAAGTTTTTTGTATTGTGCCTTTTCCAAGCGCAGCCCGTGCTTCCATCACAAGTTACATCAGGTGAGCGCAGCCCTGGACTTCTTTATTTTGTGCTTTCACCGCTTTATTACAAGACCCGGAGGCTCGTATTGCTATTCTCCTTCTTTACTCTGACCAATAGCAGCAAAGAAAAATATTGAAACATGTGACCAGCCCCTCCCCATAGTCCCAGTATAACAGGCAACTCCGCCTGCAAAACCCCCTCTTTCTTTGCTGCTGACCGCAGAGATAAGTACCTGTGATCTATGTCTGATTGACTGTTATTTTATGTAGTTTTTTCCCCTTTTTTGGGGTTTTGATATTCTGTTGTCTTTACAGGTTTTTCTACTGGGTTCTCCCTGTTTACCTTGTGCCTGTTGAGGCACATTTCTGGTAACCCTGTTTTCAGGGGAACCTTTTATGTGACTGGTTGTATTCCTTTTTTCCCCTATAGGGTTGTTTGGTTCCCTTCTGACAGCTTCCTGTACGTTGCCCCCCTTTTAAGTGGTTATTTCGGAGTGCTGACTGAGTTTTTCAGTCTATTCACTCCCCCTCGGTCCCTCCCCCCTCTCTGCTGCTTGTTCCCGCCACGGCTCACCTCTGATCTCGCCGCCGGCCGTCTTGCCTGCTGCGCTTCGCTCCGCCCGAGATCTCGCGGGATCTCGGGCACTTCCGCTTCCGGTGTTCAGCGCGGCGCTCCGGAGTCTTGGCGGCATCTTCTCTGTCCTCCGGCTCATTTCTTTTACAGGTGGTCCTTGTCCCTATTCTAGTTTTTACTCCCTGGCTGGGGAAAATCCTCTTACCAGTGGAGTCTATAGGATAGTTTTTTTCTTACGTTTGGCTTCACCTACATTATTGGGGTTAACCCTTTCATTACATGCAGTGTGTTAGAGGCAGGCTGTGGCAGATAACATTATGCCTAATGCAGCTCACAGTGGGCAGGGCCCAGTTGAGGAGGATATGCCCCAGGTTGAATTAACCCCTTCTGGGGAAGATTGTCAGATAGTGATGGCCCCTGAGGATCAATCCCTGGCCTTTCAAACGTCATTGTCTAATGCTATTGCTGCGGCTATGGAATCAATGACCTCGGTCATATCCCAGTCCATTGCCCAGGCCCTCGCTACCCATCCAGCTGCCTCTCCTACCCCACAGCCCGCTATGGTTTCTAAACCAGCCGGGCCAGGGCCATCTGCCTCCAGAAAACGCATGACTGGTGACGATGTTTCCACCAAGGTTGGCACTCTAGGTCCGCGCAAAAGAGCCTGTACGCGCCAGGCAGAACGCACGCGCAATTGGAAAAGGGCTATCGCACAGCAGGATTTGGGTTCCGACTCTGAGGTCGGATACAATGAGGAGGCTATGGAGGACGCCTTTGATGAGGCAGAGGAGGACCCCTCGGGGGTCGTGGATGATAACCCCCTACCCGGGTGTAGCTCCCAAATGTCGGCTGCAGAGGTCATGCCTGCATCTTTGACGGATCCCTCCGGGGAGCCCTTGTTTGACCCGGATTCGCTCCACCATCCCCGTTCTGCAGAGTGGTTGCCGTTGGAGCACGTTTCCAAATATTTGGAATCTCGAGTGCGCTGCCCTCTTTCCAAAGAGGCTCGCAATAAGCTTAGGGCGGAATGCCCCAGACCCGTCATCCCCAATAAGGTGTGCGAGACTCCAGCTGTGGACCCCAAAATGACGCAGTTCCTCGCAAAATCTGGTTGGAACCCGCGTAGGGGTCTGGAGTCAGCGTTAAGGTCTTGTCAGGACAAGCTCCTGGACATCTTCGGGCCGCTAGCTAAGTTGTTTGACCTTGCGGAAGTGGCAAAGGCCGAGAATAAACAGGTAGATCCTGTGGAGCTGCGCGAATGGGTGCAACGGGGCATTTGCATAGCGGGTAACGTGAATACGTCCCTAGCTATCGAGAGGCGTAAAGCCATTCTTTTCAAAATTGAGCCCAAGTTATCTAACCTGGCTCTTACTGAGGCTGGTAAGGAGGCCCAGGGCCTATTTGGCGAGTCCTTCATCAAGGACCTAGGGCGTTTTGTTGGAGCTTTCACTGCCCTAGACAAAGCCCAAAGCTCAATGAAGAGGGTTTTCCATTTTAGGGTCTCTACCAGGGCCGGCAGCTTTAGGGACCGTCTGTCCGGCCGTGCCCAGTTTCAGTCCCGTGGTTCGGGCTGAGGCTCCTTCTCTCAGAGATCTGCCTTCCAGGAGCACAGATGGGAGTCGTCATCTTTTTTCCCTTCACAGGGAAGTTCCTGGCGTTCAAGAGGATACAGAGGGAATCCTAATTCCAGACGTCCCTACGGTAAGTCTACCAACTCCTTTCAGTTCTTTAAATGTTTGTGTAGGGGGCAGACTACGTCTTTTTTTCTCCAGCTTGGTCCCGTATCACCTCAGACCAATGGGTCCTATCCACGATCAGGGGTTTCCACATCGAGCTGACGACCTCCCCACTGTACATTCCGCCTCCACACCCTGTAGTGCTGTCGGTGGAGAGCCGCATACTGGTGGACTCAGAGCTGTCGGATCTTTTCCGCAAGGGAGCCATAGAGCCGGCTCCGATGTCCCTTTTTGTGATAATCAGCAATATTTTCCTAGTGGGGAAGAAAGGGGGCCAACTATGGCCCGTCATCAATTTATGCGCCCTCAACGCGTTCGTCAGGTACTGCCACTTCAAGATGGAGGGCATCCATCTCCTTCGGGACCTTCTGCAGGTGGGCGATTGGATGGTCAAGTTGGACCTGAAGGACCCTTATCTTACTGTCCCTGTCGAGGACCCGTCCAGAAACCTTCTCTGTTTCTCTTGGCAGGACAGGATTTGGCGGTTCACGTGCCTCCCGTTCGGCCTCTCCTTAGCTCCGTGGTGCTTTACCAAGTTGATGCGCCCGGCTATGGCATGGCTAAGCAGTCGGGGAGTTCGCCTCATCGTGTATTTGGACGACATTCTCGTCATGGCCCAGAATCGGTCGGTGTTGCTAAATCACCTTCGCTGGACCATGGATCTTCTGTCGGATCTGGGTTTCCTCCTCAATCAGGAGAAATCCTGCCTCACCCCGTCTCGCGAGATGGAGTTTCTGGGGTTTCTGGTGGATTCCACGGCAGGGACTCTCAGCCTACCACCGGCCAAGGTTCGGTCGATACGGAAGGAATTGTGCAGAGCCAAGTCATCTTCCCAGATCCCTTTGCATCAACTGGTGAGGATCATAGGTCTGCTGGCCTCATCTATCCAGGCGGTTTTCCCGGCCCCACTTCATTACCGGGCTCTTCAGCGCCTGAAAATTTCCCTCCTGCGGACGGGAGCTTCCTACGCGGATTGGATCTCCCTGGACGAGGAGACCAAGGAGGAGCTGTCCTGGTGGATCCACAATTTGCAAGCTTGGAATGGCAAGGCTATTTTCGGGCATCGTCCGGACTTCGTGGTGGATTCGGATGCCAGCCTGTCGGGCTGGGGAGCTCACTGCGAGGGGATCACAACTGGAGGCGGCTGGTCAGAGGCCGAAGTAGGATTCCATATCAATGCGCTGGAATTGTTTGCAGGTTCGTTCGCGATCAAGAGCTTCACGAGAGACACGGCCAGATCCTGCATTCAACTACGCATGGACAATGTGTCGGCGGTGCGTTACATCAACGGCATGGGTGGCACCCGTTCCTCCATCTTGTCTCGTTTGGCGAAGGACTTCTGGGACTATTGCCTAGACAAGGAGTTGATTGTTTTGGCGGAATATCTTCCAGGCGTCCAGAACATTCGTGCGGATTGGAGTTCTCGGTATCTTTCCGACTCCAGCGACTGGCAATTAGATCCAGCGTTGTTCCGTTCCTTAACGTCGCTTTGGGGACCTTTCTGCATCGACCTGTTTGCCTCCCGCCTGAACACGCAACTGCAATGTTTCTACAGCTGGCGCCCGGATCCGGAGGCCGAAGCGGTGGGCGCGTTCCTACAGGATTGGTCCAAGGGCTTGCTCTACGCATTTCCTCCCTTCCAGCTGATTCCCAGGACCCTGATTCAAGTATGCCGGTATGTGGCGGATCTGGTTCTTCTGGTCCCATTTTGGAACTCCCAATCGTGGTTTCCGCACCTTCTGGAGATGATGATAGCGATCCCGTACCTGCTCCCGATATCTCAGACTCTCCTCCACCGTCCGCATCACCAACTGCATCCTCTTCTCTTGGACGGATCCCTGCGCCTGTTGGCATGTCGGATTTCAGGGGACCCTGGGAGGTCCCAGGAGTTTCGGGAACAGCTAGAGTCCTTTTGGAGAATGCATGGGCCCCAGGAACCAGGAGATCTTACAGATCAGCCTGGGGATCTTGGGCTCGCTGGTGCGTGGCTAGGGACTTGGATCCCATTTCGGCACCTGTGACGGAGATCTTGCATTTCCTGTCTTCTTTATTTGACCAGGGCAAGGCCTATCGCACGATCAGCCTGTTCAGATCGGCCATTTCTGCATCTCATCAAGGTTTTGACGGCACTCCTGCGGGTCAACATCCTTTGGTCTGTAGTCTCTTAAGCGGCTCTCGGACGTCTCGTCCTCCGAGGCCTAGGTTTTCTGCCACTTGGGATGTATCTTGTGTCCTTTCTTTTTTGTCTTCTTGGCCTCAGAATGCAGACCTTTCCCTGAGGCAGCTGACGGCGAAGTTTGTCACCCTTTTCTGCCTGATTTCCTGCAAGCGGGTGTCAGACGTGCAGGCTTTGGATTATGATGCCCGCTCGTATACCCCGGAGGGGGTCTCCTTTGACATCTCTAGAAGGACTAAGACCCACATACGTTCGGTCGCTTATCCTGCTTTCCCGGCCTCGCCTTCACTTTGTCCCGTGGCGTGCCTCAAGGAATATGAAGCTTGCACTTCTCTTCATCGGTCACGGGAGTTTCCTCAGCTCTTCCTGTCTACCATTCGACCTTTTGCCCCAGTGTCCACTCCCACGCTGGCTAGGTGGATGAAGTGGGTCATGGACACTTCTCTTTTCTCTGCGCATTCCGCTAGGGGGGGCATCTGCTACCTCTTTGGCGGTTTCTGGCGCCAGACTGGAGGACATTTTGAAATTGGCAGATTGGTCCAGAGATTCCACGTTCAGAGAATTTTGTTTTCGGCCGGGTCCTCATGTGTTCTCATCTCTCATTGATAATTTGTCTTAACTTTGAACTTGCAATACGAGCCTCCGGGTCTTGTAACAAAATCAGGTGATTTTTCTATTTCATGACGTAAAGTCATGATTTTATTAAAGACACGGAGGCGAGTATTGCCCACCCTATGTTTCCCTCCCTATGTTTAGGTTTATAACTATGACTGATTTTGATTGTGTGTCATTCGCATATTGGTTTTAACTCTGAGTTTTTCCTGAGTAGGTTTGTCGCAACCATTAGATTTTGGATACAATGTCCCAATTTGTTTCTATTATTTCTCAGTTTTTTTCACCTTTCAGGTTGAGACCGGCCTGCTGTGCTGTATCTATTGGTCTACGTCGTGGTTCGGAGGGTCGGCAGTTCCGTTCCAGCCGATCGTGTGATGTGGACAGGTTGAGAAGCATCCTTCGACTGTGTGTGCTCATTCCTGTTGATCGCAATCACCTGTGACCCTCAGGAATTCAGCTATTTAAGATCGTAGCCAGTCAGCAACAAAATTGTCATGAGTAAGGATCAGTATTAGAGTATCCGAAACGCGTAGACCTGTCTGCTGTGTTGGATTTTTTTATGTCTCTGTTTGTATTGGAATAAAGAATGTCATCTTTTTTGGAAGCTGGACCTCTTTCTTCATTTTTTCAAAAAACTTTGACTACGGCATGAATACTGTACTTATGTAGTAGTGTCTGCTCCATTGTAGGGCTGAAACGATTACTCGATTAAATCGAGTAATTCGACACAAAAATTTGCATCAAAGATTTGTTTTTGTCATGTGACCACTGAACGGGAGTGAAGCGCTTGCTATTACTCCCACTCCGTGGTCTCCTGCTGCGCTTGGAATACTCACCTTTCTGGCAGGGGGCCTCTGAACACTTCACAGCACGTCCATAGTCCCACGCTTCACTTACCTCCTGACATACGCACGCCGTGACCTGACGCGCTGTGTGACATCAGGTGCAGAGCAGCGTGAAACAATGGAATGTTGGCGGTGCCCCTGCTGCAAAGGTAAGTTGATGAAACCGAGAGGGTGGCGTTGCGACTAGGGCCGGTAGCCAGGTGTGCACAGCATCATAGCAACCAATGATACTGTGCAATCCGGGTGTCAGGAGGAGCAGGGCAGCAGAGACTATGGCACAAGGGGAGAGAGCTGATGGCACAAGGGGAGAGAGCTGATGGCACAGTGGGGGGAGAGCTGATGGCACAGTGGGGGGAGAGCTGATGGCACAGTGGGGGGAGAGCTGATGCCACAATGGGGGGAGCGATGATGGAACAAGGCGGGAGAGATTATGGATCAAGTGGGGAGAGATGATGGCACAAGGGGGGAGAGATGATGGTACAAGGGGGAGAGATGATGGCACAAGAGGGAGAGATGATGGCACTCGGGGAGTAGAGCTTATGGTTATGGGGTGGGGGAGAGCTGATGGCACTGGGGTAGGGGTGAGCTGATGGCACTGGGAAGTAAAGCTGATGGCACTGGGGTGGGGGAGAGCTGACGGCACTCTGTGGGGAGAGCTAAAGGCACTGGGTGGGGATGGCTAAAGTCACTGATGTGGGGGAGAGCTGATGGCACTGGGGTGATGAAGAACTAATGGCACTGGGGTGGGGGAGAGCTTATGGCACTGGGAGATAGCGGAGCTGATGGCACTGGGGGGAACTGATGCACTTGGGCTGATCGCACAAAGGGTGTTGGGGACTAATGGCAGGGGGTCTTATGAGTTTTTATAAAGGAAAAGTCTATTCATTAATTATTATTTTTTTATTAGATTACTCGATTAATCGGAAAAACAATCAATAAAATACTTGATTACTAAAATAATCATTTATTGCAGCCCTACTCCATTGTACAGACTGCTGAATATCTCAATAGGAGCTCTGTAGTGTACACAAAGTGCTTTAGTTATCATGCTGGGAACAAGATTTCTTTCCTTTGTCAGTACTGAAAGATGCTAAAGAAGAACTAGCACCGTTTTAATTAATTAGTCCTATCTCCAAGACTCCTTTTTAAACACATCCCACTCTAACATGAAAAGCTTGAAAGTATAATGATCTTTTAAAAGGAAATCTTTGCTGACTCAAATAGCAACTTGAATATCAAAAGATATGTTAGTCTCTAAGGATTGATATTATTCAGTTACATTATTTGACAGATCTTGGTCAACACTACTCTTCCTCAATGCTATATAGAAAATATCATGAAGTGAAGATGCATTAAGAGAATATAACTGCCTATAACTACACTATTCATAAAGCTAGCTGTTAAACTTAGGCCTCATTCAGACGAACGTGTGTGCTCCGTGGCCGTATTGCGGGCTGCATTTGCGGATCAGCAATACACGGGCGCCGTTCCGTATGCGGACCCATTCACAATGGGTCCGCAAATCTGGAGATGTGGAATCGTGCGGAACAGAAGCACAGAACGGAGTGCTTCCGTGGGGTTTTGTCCCGTACTTCCGTCCTGCAAAAAGATAGAATATGTCCTATCTTTTTGCGGAACGGGCAGATCGCGGACCTATTAAAGTGTATGGGTCTGCGATCCACTGCGGCTGCCCCATGGTTGGTGTTCATGCATTGCACCCCGCAATTTGTGGGCCACAGCATGGCCACGTTCGTGTGTGAGACGCCTTAAAGGGGTTGTCTGGGTTTGGTGATATTTGGTAATAGGATACATTTCCCTAATGGCATACTTCCATGTGGGTTCTACTTTCATTGCTTTGCCTTTGATGGCCACATTCCTCATGCTGCAATCAAGGACCAGAAGTGAGTTATTTTGCCCGGCAATTAAGGTACCAGGCTCCTTACTGGTGTGCTAAGCCTCTTCTTCCACTTAGCAAGGAGCCCAGTGATGTCACCAGCACACAGGGGCGTTCTGGAGCTAGCCAGACCACGCCCCTTTGTGATATCACCGGGCACAGAGGGCGTTAGTCTGGGAAGAAAGAAGCAGTATTTGGAGGAGGTAACTCACCTCACTAAGAAACACCCTTCTCTGCCGATGACGGCCCCGTGATGTCCACGATCCAATTGGATATCTGCTCTATCAACTTTCAATGTTCTTTTCTGTGCCTACCATGTTGATCACGGGTGGCGGGGAATCAGGGTTCCACGCCGGAGAGGGAGCGTGAGAAAGGGATACCACATCCAAGGGAGGTTAATCGAGCGGAAAAGTGGGACAAATTATTGAAGTGCAAATGTGGGACAAGTTGTTAAAGTTTAAGCATTGAATGAAAGGAGGGGGCAAGCACCAATTAAAGAATTTTTGAAATTGAATTCCCTATCACCTATGCAGAGCAGGGGTTTGTATACGGCAAAATTGGTAAAATGTCACCTGACAATGTAACAGATGATTTTATTTATTTTTTTGAAATTTATGTCCCTGTCACCTATGCAGAGCAGCGGTTTAATAAAATGGTCAAGAATGTAACAGACAAATGTTTTTACCTGTCTACCAGGTATAGCAGGGGTATATCACAGCCAGAAATTGGTGAATTTTGCCTGAAAATGTGACAAATTAGTGCCATTTTTTTTTTGCTGTCTAAGGCTGCTTTCACACTAGCGTTCGTCGGTCCGCTCGTGAGCTCCGTTTGAAGGGGCTCACGAGCGGACCCGAACGCAGCCGTCCAGCCCTGATGCAGTCTGAATGGAGCGGATCCGCTCAGACTGCATCAGTCAGGCGGCGTTCAGCCTCCGCTCCGCTCGCCTCCGCACGGACAGGCGGACAGCTGAACGCTGCTTGCAGCGTTCGGGTGTCCGCCTGGCCGTGCGGAGGCGTGCGGATCCATTCAGACTTACAATGTAAGTCAATGGGAACGGATCCGCTTGAAGATGTCACCATATGGCTCAATCTTCAAGCGGATCCGTCCCCCATTGACTTTACATTGAAAGTCTGAACGGATCCGCGCAGGCTACTTGCGCACTTGCGAATTTTTTTTAAGTTATTAATGCAGACGGATCCGTACTGAACGGAGCCTCCGTCTGCATTAATATGAGCGGATCCATTCAGAACTGATCCGCCCGAACGCTAGTGTGAAAGTAGCCTAATAGGTATAGCAGTAGTATATCACAGCCAAAAATTGGTGAATTTCACCTGAAAATGTAACAGACAAATTAGTGAAATGTTTTTACCTGTCTACTAGGTACAGCAGGGGTATATCACACTAAAAAATTGGTGAATTTCACCCGAATATGTAACAGACAAATTAGTTGAAAGAAAAAGGAAAAAGTCTGGTACCGTGTTAGCCAATAGAAAAATAGTTTAGTGCTCTCATTAAGAGAAACAAAATAAGAGTATTGCAGGTTTGATACCTTTTAATGGCTAACAAAAATAGAAGTAATGATGTTACATAGCGAGCCTTCGAGACATCACCAGTCTCTTCATCAGGCGTACTACAAGAATATATGAAGAAACAGCAATATATATACAATAAGAACAGAGGCATGGGGGGAATGAATGGACATTAGAAAAAAAACAGAACAACATATAAAGAGAGTGAGTCCTTAATTATCTTACAGATAAGGGGTGTGAAAGTTTTATGGTCTCTAAATGGATGTTATCTCAGAGACCTGGTGCCCTGACTATGTCTATAGAAGACTCTTTAGATCTTTTAGTGTGTCATCGACAGAGGTACAAGCCCAGGGAGAGCAGACTGTCCCAGCAGTGCGACCAGGAGACCGTGGAGGATGAGGCTCATTTCCTGCTGCAGTGCCCCAAATACTTAGCAGTGAGAGAGACTCACTTCAGGAGACTGTCTGATCTCTGCCCAGACTTCACCTCCATGGAGGAGGAAGAGAGACTCTCCATACTGCTGGGGGAAGAGGAGAACACAGGGGCCATAGCAGCACAATATATTACTGCCTGCCATAGACTGAGAGGAGCCTGATATACCATGGACTCCTATACCCCCACCCTGGACGTGTCCCCACCCCCAACCCTACCCAATTATTTCCCACTTGCTTTGGCAATGCTAAAATGTATTTAGTCCTGCCAATAAAGCTGATTTGATTTGATTTGTGTCATAAATCCCGGGGACAAATTCGGTCAAGTATTCAAAGTGTCAAGCAGTGTTATAAATTTGTATTCCCAAATTCTTCTAGCTTTTTGGGATTTGAAGTTACCTTTTAATATGAGAACTTTTATGTGTTCTACATTGTGCCCTGGGCTGCAGAAATGCTTAGCCACAGGAAAGTGTAGCTTCTTCTCTTTAATTGTGTGGCGGTGGGACCTCATCCTTGCATTGAGTCTCTGTCCTGTTTCTCCAACGTAGAGGCCTCCAACAGGACATTTAGTGCAGAGAATCAGATAAACAACATTAGATGTAGAACATGTGAATGTCCCAGGGATCCTATATTCCTGCTGTGTGTTGGGGATCCGGATCTTATCTGTTGTCATTATATGGGAACAGGTTTTGCATCTTCTTATATTACAGGGATGGGTTCCTTTTTCTGTGGTACATGGCCTTGAATTTGATCTGATCAGAATGTTCCTTAGATTTGGAGGTTGTCGTTAAGCTATAAAGGGGGGGTCTGGGAAGATTGTTTTTAGTCGTTCATCCTTACGTAGGACATGATGTAATTTTTGGGCAGTTTTCCTCAGTACCTCTAGTTGTGGGTTGTAGGTCACAACCAGAGGTATGTGCTGGTTCTGTTTCTTTTCATTGTATTGGAGAAGTTGACTTCTGGGGATCTTGGTGGCTCTTGTGATCTGATCTTCAATTGAAGCAGGATGATAGCCCTGGTGTAAAAATGTCCTTTTCAGATATTGTAAATGCTCATCTCTGTCTAATGGGCTGGAGCAGATTCGGTTATATCTGATGGCTTGACTATAGATGATGGACTTTTTAATATGTTGGGGGTGGAAGCTGTCCCATTTGAGGTATGTAGGCCGATCAATAGGTTTCCGATACAGGGATGTCTGTATTGAGCTGTCTTGAAGTTTTATGGTAGTGTCCAGAAAGCTGACTTCTGTGTGGGAATAGTTGAGGGTCAGGTTTATGGTGGGATGGAATTTGTTGAATTGTTCATGAAATTTTGTCAGTTCATGTTCAGAGTCGGTCCAGATTATTAGGATGTCATCAATGAAACGGAATTTGTCCCCGGGATTTAGGACACACTACAAGATCTAAAGAGTCTTCTATAGACATAGTCAGGGCACCAGGTCTCTGAGATAGCATCAATTTAGAGACCATAAAACTTTCACACCCCTTATCTGTAAGATAATTAAGGACTCATTCTCAAGATCTTTATGTGTTGTTCTTTTTTTTTTTTTTCAAATGTCCATTCATTCCCTCCATGCCTCTGTTCTTATTGTATATATATTTATGTTTCTTCATATATTCTTGTAGTACACCTGATGAAGAGACTGGTGATGTCTCTAAAGCTCACTATGTAACATCATTACTTCTATTTTTGTTAGCCATTAAAAGGTATCAAACCTGCAATACCCTTATTTTGCTTCTCTTAATGAGAGCACTAGACAAATTAGTGAAATGTTACCTGTCTACTAGGTAGAGCAGGGGTATATCACACCCAAAAATTTGTGAATTTTACCCGAATATATAACAGACAAATTAGTGAAATGTTTTTACCTGTCTACTAGGTAGAGCAAGGGTATATCACACCCAAAAATTGGTGAATTTCACCTGAAAATGTAACAGACAAATTAGTGAAATTACATAGAATAAAATAAAATACAAAGTACAAATAATAAGGTGGAGGTCCATATGGAGTAGCAGTTTGAGGAGGCGGTGGACGTAACGGTGTAGGTAGAAGCGGCGGTGGAAAAGGACGAGGAAGCCAACACTGGATTTTGGTTTAAATTTTATTTTTTGAATTAGGGTACACCACACAAGAGTGGGAAATATCCAAAATACAACAGTGAGCAATTGCGCTGTAGTATTACAATGGCTGGGTAAGATCGGTATACATGTCTATTCTGCACAAGGTACAGACAAGTCCTGTGGGATCCATGCCTGGTTCATTTTAGCTGCACTTGTCTGTGATAACGCCCCCTGCCATGCTAAACACTCGTTCAGATAATACACTGGCTGCAGGGCAGGCCAGCACCTCCAAGGCGACAAGGGCAAGCTCAGGCCATGTGCCCAATTTGGAGACCCAGAAGTTGAAGGGGGCAGACCCGTCATTCAGTACGTGTAGGCGTGTGCCCACATACTTCTCCACCATGTTGGTGAAATGCTGCCTCCTGCTAAGACGTTCCATATCAGCTGGTGGTGCTGGTTGTTGTGGCGTGCTGACAAAGCTTTTTTACCATTTCGGGCATGCTAACCCTGCCTTCTGTAGTGCTGGTGGTGCCCCAGCTGCGTTCGCGACCTCTTCCTTCTCCTCTGCCTTCACCTTGTGCTTCCACTGTGCCCCCGCTCTAAGGTGGGAATGCCACCAGCAGCGCGTCTACCAGCGTTTGCTTGTACTCTCGCATCTTACGATCACGCCCAAGTGACAGAATTAAGGTTGTTACTTGTCCTTGTAACGAGGATCCAGCAGCGTGGCCACCCAGTAGACAGCACAAATTAGAATGTGGGACACTCGGCGGTCGTTGCGGAAACACTGCAGCATGTAATCGCTCATGTGTGCCAGGCTGCCCAGAGGCAACGAAAAGCTGTCCTCTGTGGGAGGTGTATCGTCTGTGTCCTCTGTATCCCCCCAGCCACGCAACAGTGATGGCCATGAGCTGGTTTGGGTGCCACCCAGCTGTGAACACGGTATCTCCTCCTCCTCATCCTCCACCTTGTCATCCACCAGAACTGTGTCCTGGTTGGACAATTGTGTACCTGGCGTTTGTGGGTGCAGGAACTCACCATCAGAGCCACTTGTGAATGACTGGCCAGAAACCCTATGAAATGATCCCTCTTCCTCCTCCTCCTGTGCCACATCATCTCCCATCATCGCAAGAAGCGTTTTTTCAAGAAGGCATACAATTGTGATAGAAACGCTGAGAACGGCGTTATCGGCACTGGCCATGTTGGTGAAGTACTCAAAACAGTGCAACAAGGAACACATGTCTCGCATGGAGGCCCACTCATTAGTGGTGTAGTGGTGCTGTTCTGCAGAGCGACTAACCCGTGAGTGCTGCAGCTGAAACTTCACTATCGCCTACTGCTGCTCGCAAAGTCTGGTCAGCATGTGCAAATTGGAGTTTCTTCTTGTGGGCACATCACATATGAGGCGGTGAACGGGAAGGCCAAAGTAATGCTGTAGTGCTGACAGGTGAGCAGCAGCAGGGTGAGAATGCCAAATGCGCGCACAGACGCCCCCCACTTTATGCAGCAGCTCTGACATATCGGGATAATTTTTTAGGAACCTCTGCACCACCAAATTCAGCACATGTGTCAGGCAAGGGATGTGCGTCAAACCGGCTAGTCCCAGAGCTGCTATGAGATTTCGCCCATTATCGCACACCACCAGGCTGCGCTTGAGGCTCACTGGCACCAACCACTCATCGGTCTGTTGTTCAAAGCCCGTCCACAGCTCCTGCGTGGTGTGGGGTTTGTCCCCCAAACAGATACGTTTTAAAACTGCCTGCTGTCATTTACCCCTGGCTGTGCTAAAGTTGGTGGTGGATGAGGAAGCGGAGTAGGAGGAGTAGGAGGAGGAAGCAACAGGAGGCAAATTGAAGCGCCCTGCAATCCTCGGTGGTGGAAGGACATGCACCAAACTGCTATCTGCCTCAGGCCCAGCCGCCACTGCATTTACCCAGTGTGCTGTTATGGAGATATAACGTTCCTGATAGTGCTTACTGGTCTACGTATCCGTAGTTAGGTGGACCTTGCCACAGATGGTGTTGCGCAGTGCACACTTGATTGTGCAGGGAAGGGATGGCACGCCTAGAAAAGTAGTGGCGGCTGGGCACGACGATGATTTTAAAACGCTCCGTCTCCACCAGACCGAATGACAGCATTTCAAAGGACAGTAATTTTGAAATGCTGGCATTCAGGGCCAGGAATCGTGGGTGAGTAGAGGGGTACTTCATCTTCTGCTCCAGTGTTTGGGAGATGGAGAGCTGAACGCTTCCGTGGGACATTGTGGAGATGCTTGGTGACCCAGGTGGCGGTGTTGCTGGCAGATCCTCTGTTTGCGGGGTAGCAGGTGGCACTGTCACTCCAGAGGTGAATGAAGAGGCCGCAGCAGAAGAGAAAGCAGGAGGAGCCAGAGACCTTTCTTGGTTTTTGAGGTATCTACTCCACTGTAGCTCGTGCTTTGCGCTTAGATGCCTTGTCATGCAGGTTGTGCTCAGGTTGAGAACGTTTATGCCTCGCTTCAAACCACCCGTGTCTTGTCGTCAGCACATTGTCTGAAGAACTGCCATGCTAGAGAACTCCTTGGAGCTGGCTTTGGTGTGCTCGGTCCCTTGCTGCGGTGGGCAGTAACAGGCATACTTCTAGGGGACGGCCGCTCCGCTTTTGCACCCTGCTCCCTCTTCTGCTCTGCTGGTGGCTCTGTGCAACCACCGCCTCTTCCTCCGAACTACACAGGTCACTCGCATGACCTTGATTCCATGTGGGGTTGAGGACCTTATCGTACTCCACATCATCTTCCACCCAGTCTTCACCCCTGCCCTCCTTGTCGGTCTGCACACTTTTGAATGCCCCAGCAGTTGGCACTGGTGTTTTGTCATCATCCGAGACTTGCTGCGGTGGTCCTCCTATGTACTCATCTTGAAACATAAGTGTTGGGCATCGGTGCACCCAATCTCTTCCACATCTGGGGCGGGGCTATGTGGATGGCCCTGGGAAACCCTGCTAGTAGAGTCATCAAAAATCAGAAGAAACTGCTGCATGACTTAGGGCTCAGACTGCTTGGCTGATTTGCAAGGGAGTGAGGTGAAAGACTGATGGATATCGGCTGTAGGTGCCAACTCTGATCTTTCAGCAGGAGACTAGGTGGGAGGCAATGCAAATGAACTGGAGGCACTGTCAGCAACTCAATCTACTATCGCCTGTACTTGTTCTGGCCTCGCCATTTGTAGAGCCGCATTAGACCCGACCAAATACCACTGAAGGTTCGGTTGCCTACTCACAACTGAGGGAGGTGTTTCACTTGTGCGTGTAGCTGGCACAGATCGACCACATCTTCTCCCTGCAGCAGGAGCTCCACCAGCAGCACCTCATATTTATCAAATTTAGGATATTGCCTAAAATGGGTGTTTAAAAAAAATAAAAATGAATAGAACAACAGTATCTACTGTAACTTGTGTATTTCACACTGACAGATGCAGCAAAGGCTTTACAAATTAAGTATTTTGCCTAAAATGGGTGTTTTTTTAATAACAGAATAGAACAGCAGTATCTAACGCGTGTCTCTCACACTGACAGATGCAGCAAAGGCATCAAATTTAGTTTTTTGCCCAAAATGGGTGTTTTTTTAAAAATAATAACATAATAGAACACCAGTATCTAATGCGTGTATCTCACACTGACAGATGAAGCATAGGCCCCTGATGTAGGGTATTGCCAAAAATGGGTGTTTTTTTTAAAACCCAGAATATTATTGCAGTATTTCTAGCTTGTTTCTCACACTGACAGATGCAGCCAATGTTGCAGATTAATTTTTTGTCCAAAATTGGTGTTTTTTTTAAAAAAAAAGTTTGTCTTACACACTGACAAATGCTGTGAGGGCACCAGATGTAGGATATTGCCAAAAATTGGTGTTTTTTAAACCCAGAATATTATTGCAGTATTTCTAGCTTGTATCTCACACTGACACATGCTGCAAAGTCAGCAGATGTAGGGTATTGCCAAAAATGGGTGTTTTTTTTTTTTAAACCAGAAAATTATTGAAGTATTTCAAGCTTGTCTTACACACTGACAAATGCTGCAAAGGCACCAGATGTATGATATTGCCAAAAGTTGTTGTTTTTTTAAACCCAGATTATTATTGCAGTATTTCTAGTTTGTATGTCACAGTAACAAATGCAGCATAGGCCCCAGATGTAGTATATTGCCAAAAATGGGTGATATTTTTAAACCCAGATTATTATTGCAGTATTTCAAGCTTGGATTTGAATGTCACAAAAGCACATATGCTTTGCTGGTGCACTGAGCTTGCATAAAATGTCCGCCGCCACCCACCTAACAGACAAATAAAAGTTCTTTTTCTGTGTCACTGGGCTCAGGGCAGGGTAAAAAGATTGTGCACTGCACCCACAAAACTAAATTTAGGTAGATCGCTGAGTTAACAAGCACTTATGATTAAAGATTCTTTCCTATTCTCTCCCTCACAGCAGCAGCATCCTCTCCTTACACTAGTTACAACAGAGTGATGTGCAGCGCTACGTGACTTCAGCTTATATAGAGTCTGGGTCACATGCTGCACTCGCCAATCACAGCTATGCCATCAGTAGGCATGGCTGTGATGGCTTCTAAGGGCACAGAGTTAAACGCTTGTTGATTGTCTGCTCTGCAGCCTTTCAAAAAGCGCCATAAAATAGACGAATACCGAAGCCAAACTTTTTGCTGAAAAGTTTGAGTTCAGGTCTGGGGTCCAAAAATACAAAAGTTCGGTACAAACCTGAACATTACAGTTCGGGTTCGCTCAACCCTTGTCATTGGATATCAATTTTCCAGTAGGCTAGTGTACTACAGGCCCCAAAAATTATGCATTCAACGTACATAAAAGAACAAGTAAGTATGTAGCTGGAGGTAGATTACACGGTCATTGGATATCAATTTTCCAGCAGGCCAGTGTACTACAGACCTAAAAAATTATGCATTCAACGTACATAATAGAACAAGTGATTAAGTGGCTGAATGGAGATTACACCGTCATTGGATTTAAATTTTCCAGCAGGCCAGTGTATTACAGGCCCCAAAAATGATGCATTCAGCGTACATAAAAGAACAAGTAAGTATGTGGCTGGAGGTCTATTAGACGGTCAATGTACTGAAGGCCAGTGCAAATACAGGTGAAATACATATATTTAAAATAACTAAAAATAAAGAAAATTGAATAAAAAACAGGGCTAACGAACTTCCCTCTCTTGAAAAAAACCCTAATGATAATATCGCCAAAAAATTGAACCAAAATCTTCACAAAGTGAAAATCGAAAAACTTTATTGATAATGTATAATAAATACATACATGATGATAAAAGGCAGCACAAAGGTGGAACACAAGAATGATGAACAGGACCAGAGAAGGGGCCGAGAGCTCAGCACACCAATAGGCAGGAAAAAGAATATAAGATGAAAAAAACACCAAGACAACTCTGGACAATAAGCCCCAGACAATACTGCAATAAAGGCAAATATGAGGACAAAAAAACTTGGTGATTAGAAAAAAATAGGCATACCCTAAATGGTGTGTCGAACTCTCAGCCACCTCCTGACCCGGGTCATTGGATATAAATTGAAGGGCGACTCTCGATGGCTTGGCTGCAAGAATGATCTCATATAAGAAGTGACCAACACATCTTCAAACTGCCCTCTTCTTGCATGTGCTGTTAGATTGGTACCCGTAACTGTTCTCTGTGAGTGAAAAACCCTCTGCCAGCACCCGCAAAAGCAGAATGCAGCATTTCTCGAAACAAGGCCTGGAAGTGCTGCATTCTTACAGCCCTCTGTGATGCTGGTAACATGGCCGCCATTTAGTGTTTGTACCGGGGGTGTAAGTACATTGCAACCCAGTACTGGTCTTTGCCCTTTATGCTTTTTATACAGGGGTCCCTCTTCAAACACTGGAGCATGAAGGCCCCCATTTGCACGAAAATGGAAGCGGTGGAGTGGCCTGGCTCCTGCTCATCATCCAGGATAATGTCGTCTTCGGTCTCCTCCCCCCAGCCACGAACAACACCAGGGATCCCCGAAACATTTAAAGCATGCTCTTCTTGCTCCTCCTCCACCCTCGCACCATCCTCCTCTAACTCCTCTTCAGACTCCTGTTGACTTGTCTCAGATGGAGTAGCCACCCCTGGGAATTCTTCCAGCATTGTGACTTCCTCATCTTCCTGCTCCTGCTCCTCGACGGCTTGATCAATGACACAACACAATACACGCTCCAGAAAGAAGGCGTAAGGTACGATGTCACTGATGGCGCCCTGGCTGCGACTGATCAGTTTGGTAATATCATCAAATGGCCGCAGAAGTCTGCATGCCTTGCGCATGAGCAGCCACTGGCGCAATGAAAAAAAAAAACAAGCTCCCCAGAACCTGTCCTGCCACAGTGTTCGTACAGGTAGTCGTTAACTGCATGTTTCTTCTGGAGCAGCCTATCAAGCATATACAAGGTGGCGTTCCAGCACGTCCCACAGTCACAAATCAGGAGTCTGACATGCAGGTGGTGTCGCCGCTAAACGTCAGCAAGGCGAGCCATGGCTGTGTAAGATCTTATAAAATAGCCAGAGATTTTCCTGGCCTGCCCCAAGACGTCCTAGACCCCGGGGTATTTGGCAACGAATCACTGCACAAATAAGTTCAGGACGTGCGCCAAGCACGGCACGTGTGTCATATTTCACTGTTTCGGCGTGCTCAGCAGATTTGCACCGTTGTCGCAGACCAAATTACCAACTGTCAAATTGAACAGGGTTAGCCACTGATCGGTCTGTGACTGCAAAGCTGAAAGGAGTGCAGGACTGGGGTGACTCTTGGCTTCCAGGCACAGAAGCCGCAGCACAGCATGGCAACGTCTCACCTGGCACATCAAATAGGTTCTGGGGAGCTTGGGTGGCACAGCCGAAGAGCCGGTCGCAGTGGAAAATAAGAATTTAGCCGAGGAGGAGACGGAGAATGAAGTAGGAGGAAATGAAGAGGCAGGCCTGCATGCAATCCATGGCGGTAACACCAAATCCACATGGGTGCCATGGGTTGCATGCTTGACGGCCGTCAGAAGGTTCACCCAGTGGGCAATAAAAGTTATGTACCTTCCCTGCCCGTGTTTGCTAGACCACGTGTCTGTGGTCAGATGTATCTTGGCACCGACACTGCATGACAGAGATACATTCACTTGCCGCTGAACGTGGCCATAAAGCTCTGGGATGCCCTTCTGGGAGAAATATTTCCTTCAGGGGACCTTCCATTGCGGTGTGCTAATGGCCACAAAGTTTCTAAAGGCCTCTGAGTCCACTAGTTTATATGGCAGTAGTTGGCGGGCTAGCAGTTCCGACAAGCCAACGGTCAGCCGTTGGGCAAGAGGGTTATCCGGCATCATCATCATTTTTCGCTCGAGCATTTGGGCTACGGAAGCCTGCCTTTTGCTAGTTGAACGCGAAGATGGCACGGTGGAAGGTGGAGTGGAAGACAAATGGGAGGAGAAAGGAGAAGGAGAAGAGGCAGGACATGGAGCACCAGGAGTGTGTCTTTGTAGGTTCTGACGGTGTTGCTCCCACTGGGCTCGTTGATGTGAGGCCAGATGCCTTCTTAAAGCGATCGTCCCTAGGTGAGTGTTGAGCTTACCACAACTTAAGCATTGACAGCACAGGCTGCAGACGGCAACACTATTATAAACAGAGGACACGTTAAAAAAAGCCCACACTACAAAGCCATGTGACGGTGTCCTGGGAGCACCAGATGTAGCCGTGCATGGTGGGTGGCTCGTTCCAGAAACATTAGCAGTCTGTTTTTGCCTCCTGTGCACTGTATGTTCTGCCTGCTTCTCCTCCCTATCTGCTGCTCCCTCTCTCCCTCTGAACTACCTTCCTCTTCCTCTCTTGTGGGCACCCACATGACGTCCATAGACATGTCATCATCGTCCCCTTCACCACCACTGACATTATAGATCTCGGAGGAGGCAGCAATAGCGGGGACCACCCTTCTTGGGCTGATCTGGGTACTGTCATAAGACCGCTGGGTGGCGGCAGTTGCTACCTCTTCTTCCTCCTCATCTGATGCAAAAAAAAAACAACTGATGTTCTCATCTGATGCAAACAAATGCTGCACTACCCAAATACACTATATAGAAAGTATATTATTGGTATATCACACCCTTGCTTCAATAAGTTTTTTGGGGGGAGCTACTGAAATTATTTGTTCCAATAGAGTTTGGCACTCTGTATAGCTGCGGTATCTCAGCCAAACCGCACCCAACTGCTCCATAATACAAATGCACTATAATATACTTTCTATGTTAGAAAGTATATTATAGGTATATTACGCCACTCAGTATTTTACACCTATTGATACCACACATATACCAGTCCTTAAAAGGACTTTTGTGGCCCTATTACCTAGCGTTTGGTGTCCCTAACAGTCTGTGCCTGCTCCACACAGCATCCTCTCCCTACACTGGCAAGAGACTGAATGTAAAATGGCAGCCAGATTGGGTTTATTTATGAGGTCGGGTGTATGTCCTGTGCCACCTGATGGATGTGTCATGGGTAAAAGTTATTCACAATGTAAAAGAACATCACCATATGTTCGCCTGTTCGGCCGATCGTGAACGAGCAAAGTTAGCTGCGAAACGACTGCCGTGCAAACCCCAAGGCCATCTGTACTGAGATATTCCCAAAAAATGCAATAGAAGCTTGGTCACATGACCCTTATCAGCCAATAGAAGCTCACAAGCTGTTAGCCTCCACATGCACAGTTTTACTCCAGGTTTCCATAACAACCCAGTTATTTTTTCTTCACTGCTATAGGTGAGCTTTAAAGGAAATCTGTCAGCAGGATAATCACTATTAAATTAAAGTAATTATTTCAAGATGTGCCTTTGTTCCAGCAATAGATATTTTTATCCTATGAAAATCCAGTTTATTTAGTATGCAAATAAGCCAGTAAGGTGCGAAGAGGGATGTCACTCTTGCAGATAGAAGCCCAGACACGCACTCAAAAGACGAACTTAAAACTCCACTTACAGGTCCCACTAAGTTATGCCCCTGCTTTAGGTAGGCCACGCCCCCTCCCACTCCTCAGCTGACAGGGATTGAAAAAATGAAGTAAAAAATCTACTTTTGTCAGATACCGAGGTGGGAGGGAGGGTGAATTTCTCCATGCAGCTCACACTCAGACAGCATACTGCTGCTGTCTTAGAGTGAGTTGTTTAAAAGGACACGCCCCTGATCAATCCTCAGCTGACAGGAATTGAAAAAATTAAGTTAAAAAATCAAGTTCTAGGTCCCACTAAGCCACGCCCTGACCTGGTTAGACCACACACCCTCCCACTCCTCAGCTGACAAGGATTGAAAAAATGAAGGTAAAAATTATCTTCTGTCAGCTGCAGGGGTGGGAGGGATGGTGATTTTCTTCCTGTAGCTCACACTCAGACAGCACAGTGCTGCTGTCTGAGCGTGAGCTGTTTAAAAGAACATCCTTGTGTCCATCCAGGCCCTGCACCAGATAGAGGACAGGGAATCTGAAGGGGCGGGTTGCTGTAGATGTCACTGTTATAGTGGATATTGTTGATATTTTTTAACAACATACACAAGCATTAAATGAAATAAATGAAATATACCTGAGCGAAGCCGGGTCCTTCAGCTAGTCTAATATATAAAACTGAGTGTATGTATTTATGTGTCTATGTATGTCCGCTAAAGGAATCGGCACCATCGCGTTTACAATCACAACATTTTGCTTAGCCACTTCCTGTGACTCGGGGAACGTCATAGACTATGTTTTGAGTGGAAATTTTCACCCCACGCTTTCCAAATATTTGCCAAAAAGGTTTGCTTAGTAACCTAACCACCAAACTACAGGAGCCATTGTCGGTTGGCTGTTGTGGCAGTTAGCCTGTATATTCATCAGGTTGCATATAGCAACCAATCACAGCTCAGCTTCTATTTTGCTACAGGTCATTAATATGAGCTCTGATTGGTTGCTATAGGCAACGAAGGACCTTTTTAGTATAAGATGGCTTATGTGTAAGTTAATATGATTTTGATTGCGACGCTTAGCCAACATTGTTGTAGAGGCTGATGTAATTCACATGACCTTAAGTGTATACTAATTCTGTAAAGTTTTATATTCTGTCAATTAAAGACAATAATGCCCCACTGTGGAGGTCTTTGTTAGGGGGACGGGTGGGGTGTTGTGGAGGTAACTGTTAAAGGGGCAGGATGCTGTGGAGGTCACTCTTAAAGGAATGGGCACTGTGGAGGTTACTGTTAAGGGGGCGGTGGACCATGGAGGTTGCTATTAAAGGGGAAGCCTCTGTGGTGCTCACTTTTAAGGCAGTTAATACTATGGAGGTCACTATTAAGGGAGCATGCTACTCTGGCAGTCACTCTTAAAGGGGCGGGCACTGTGGAGGTCACAGTTAAGGGGACGGTCTTCTATGAAGGTCAGTGTTAGGGGGCAGGGTGCTGTAGAGGTCACATTTTAAGACAACGGAGCTCTGTGGAGATCACTGTATAGGGGGCGGGTTATTATGGAAATCACTGTTAACGAGACTGGGTACTGTGGAGGTCACAAATAAAAGACGGGCTGCTGTGGAGGTCGCTGTTAAAGGGGCAGGCACTGTAGAGGTCCCTGTTAAGGGGGCAGGCACTGTAGAGGTCACTGTTAAGGGGGCAGGGGACTGTGGAGGCCACTGTTAAGAGAGTGGAGTACTGTGAGGTCAATGTTAAGGGAGGGGATACTGTGGAGGTCACTGTTAAGGGAGCAGGGTACTATGGCAGTACCTGTTAAAGGGACGGGCGCTGTGGAGGTCTCTGTTAAGGAGGCAGGGAACTGTGGAAGTCACAGTTAAGGGGACGGTCTGCAGCGGAGGACCCTGTCAAGGGGATGGGGTGCTGTGGAACTCACTGTTAAAGGGATGGGCTGCTGTGAAATTCAAAGTTAAGGGGTGGGCTGCTATGGAATCCCACTTTAAGGAGACGGGGCACTGTGGGGGGTTAGTGTTAAGGGGTGAGGGGCTGTGGTGTTCACTGTTAAGGGGTGGCGTGCTGTAGAGGTCACTCTTATAAAATATACCTGTGCGAAGCCGGTTCCTTCTTCTACTACATAAATATGTATATACTGTATATATATGAACAAACTTTTGTGAAGAAGTACCCAGTTCTTTCTGGGTTCATTTCCCACTGCAATGAATGGTCATCATGCCCAGTGTTGTGGTGATTAGGGATGAGCGAACCCGAACTGTATAGTTCGGGTTCGTACCGAATTTTGGGGTGTCTGTGACACGGACCCGAACCCGAACATTTTCGTAAAAGTTCGGGTTCGGTGTTCGTCGCTTTCTTGGCACTTTTTGAAAGGCTGCAAAGCAGCCAATCAACAAGCGTCATACTACTTGCCCCAAGTGGCCGTCACATCCATGCCTACTATTGGCATGGCTGTGATTAGCCAGTGCAGCATGTGACCCAGCCTCTATTTAAGCTGGAGTCACGTAGCGCCGCACGTCACTCTTCTTGATCAGTGTAGGGAGAGGTTGCAGCTGCAACTGTTAGGGCGAGATTAGGCAGTGATTAACTCATCAAAAACACTTAATTCAGTGATCGATCTACAGCTGTGGATCATTGAACTACTGCTGCTATTTAATTGCTCACTGTTTTTAGGCTGCCCAGAGCGTTTTTCAGTCTCTTTTTTCTGGGGTGATCGGCGGCCATTTTGTGTCTTGTGGTGCGCCAGCACAAGCTGCCACCAAGTCCATTTAACCATCAATAGTGTGGTTATTTTTTTTGCTATATCCTACATCAGGTGAAATACAATTGCCAAAATAGCAGTACCCTAAATCTGGTGTTTCAGCTGTGGCCAGCCAATTGTAATACTGTCTGCTGTCTGGCAAAGGATAAATTTTGTTCTGGGTTGAAATTCAATTCCCAACTTAGCAATTCCCTAAATCAGTGGTTTCTGCTGTATCAGGCCAAGTTGAAATCTATCCATAAAAGGGTATATTAGATTGAAGGTGCGGATAGTGTCATCCTCAATAACTTCACACGCTACCGTGCATTTCCAAGTCTAATTCTGTCCGTAAACGTATACCTGTCACCCAGCGCCTAAATAATAGGCCTCAAATTAATATTCAGCTAAATCTGTGTTTATTGCTGAGGCTGGTCAATTCATTTAGTGTCCGCCAAAGCACAGTTTTTGTTCTGGGTTAAAATACAATTCCTAACTTAGCAATTCCCTAAATCAGTGGTTTCTGCTGTATCAGGCCTACTTTAAATCTATCCATAAAAGGGTATATTAGATTGAAGGTGCGGATAGGGTCATTCTCAATAACTTCACACACACGCTACCGTGCATTTCCAAGTCTAATTCTGTCCGTTAACGTATACCTGTCACCCAGCGCCTAAATAATAGGCCTCAAATTTATAGTCAGCTAAATCTGTGTTTATTGCTGAGGCTGGTCAATTCATTTAGTGTCCGCCAAAGCACAGTTTTTGTTCTGGGTTGAAATACAATTCCCAACTTAGAAATTCCCTAAATCAGTGGTTTCTGCTGTATCAGGCCTACTTTAAATCTATACATAAAAGGGTATATTAGATGGAAGATGCGGATAGTGTCATCCTCAATAACTTCAAATGCTACCGTGCATTTCCAAGTTTAATTCTGTTTCTAAACGTATACCTGTCACCCAGCGCCTAAATAATAGGCCTAAAATTTATATTCAGCTAAATCTGTGGTTATTGCTAGGGCTGGTCAAGTTATTTAGTGTCCGTCAAAGCACAGTTTTTGTTCTGGGTTGAAATACAATTCCCAACTTAGCAATTCCCTAAATCAGTGGTTTCTGCTGTATCAGGCCTACTTTAAATCTATCCATAAAAGGGTATATTAGATTGAAGGTGCGGATAGGGTCATTCTCAATAACTTCACACACTACCGTGCTTTTCCAAGTCTAAATATGTCCGTAAACGTATACCTGTCATCCAGGGCCTAAATACTAGGCCTACAATTTATATTCAGCTAAATCTGTCATTACTGCTGTGCCTGTATTAGTGTATTACGGTACCTAAATAGATAGCCAGATAGTGTTAGGTGTCTGTAAAAAAAGGCCTGAATTTGAATTCAATACATTGGGCCCAATTTTTTTTTTCTTATTGTGGTGAACAGTAACAATGAGGAAAACATCTAGTAAGGGACGCGGACATGGTCGTGGTGGTGTTAGTGGACCCTCTGGTGCTGGGAGAGGATGTGGCCGTTCTGCCACAGCCACATGTCGTAGTGAACCAACTACCTCAGGTCCCAGTAGCCGCCATAATTTACAGTGATATTTGGTGGGGCCCAATGCCGTTCTAAGGTTGGTAAGGCCTGAGCAGGTACAGGCATTAGTCAATTGGGTGGCCGACAGTGGATCCAGCACGTTCACATTATCTCCCACCCAGTCTTCTGCAGAAAGCGCACAGATGGCGCCTGAAAACCAAGCCCATCAGTCTGTCACATCACCCCCATGCATATCAGGGAAACTGTCTGAGCCTCAAGTTATGCAGCAGTCTCTTATGCTGTTTGAAGACTCTGCTGGCAGGGTTTCCCAAGGGCATCCACCTAGCCCTTCCCCAGCGGTGGAAGACATAGAATGCACTGACGCACAACCACTTATGTTTCCTGATGATGAGGACATGGGAATACCACCTCAGCCCGTCTCTGATGATGACGAAACACAGGTGCCAACTGCTGTGTCTTTCTGCAGTGTGCAGACTGAACAGGAGGTCAGGAGGAAGACTGGGTGGAAGAGGATGCAGGGGACGATGAGGTCCTAGACCCCACATGGAATGAAGGTCATGCCACTGACTTTCACAGTTCGGAGGAAGAGGCAGTGGTGAGACCGAGCCAACAGCGTAGCAAAAGATGGAGCAGTGGGCAAAAGCAGAACACCCGCCACCAAGAGACTCCGCCTGCTACTGACCGCCGCCATCTGGGACCGAGCACCCCAAAGGCAGCTTCAAGGAGTTCCCTGGCATGGCACTTCTTCAAACAATGTGCTGACGACAAGACCCGAGTGGTTTGCACGCTGTGCCATCAGAGCCTGAAGCGAGGCATTAACGTTCTGAACCTTAGCACAACCTGCATGACCAGGCACCTGCATGCAAAGCATGAACTGCAGTGGAGTAAACACCTTAAAAACAAGGAAGTCACTCAGGCTCCCCCTGCTACCTCTTCTGCTGCTGCCGCCTCGGCCTCTTCTGCTGCTGCCGCCTCGGCCTCTTCCTCCGCCTCTGGAGGAACGTTGGCACCTGCCGCCCAGCAAACAGGGGATGTACCACCAACGCCACCACCTCCGTCACCAAGCATCTAAACCATGTCACACGGCAGCGTTCAGCTCTCCATCTCACAAACATTTGAGAGAAAGAGTAAATTCCCACCAATGCCACCCTCGATCCCTGGCCCTGAATGCCAGCATTTCTAAAGTACTGGCCTATGAAATGCTGTCATTCAGACTGGTGGACACAGACAGCTTCAAACAGCTTATGTCGCTTACTGTCCCACAGTATGTTGTTCCCAGCCGGCACTACTTCTCCAAGAGAGCCGTGCCTTCCCTGCACAACCAAGTATCCGATAAAATCAAGTGTGCACTGCGCAACACCATCTGTGGCAAGGTCCACCTAACCACAGATACGTGGACCAGTAAGCACGGCCAGGGACGCTATATCTCCCTAACTGCACACTGGGTAAATGTAGTGGCGGCTGGGCCCCAGGCGGAGAGCTGTTTGGCGCATGTCCTTCCGCCGCCAAGGATCGCAGGGCAACATTCTTTGCCTCCTGTTGCCTCCTCCTCCTACTCAGCTTCCTCCTCCTCTTCTTCCACCTGCTCATCCAGTCAGCCACACACCTTCACCACCAACTTCAGCACAGCCCGGGGTAAACGTCAGCAGGCCATTCTGAAACTCATATGTTTGGGGGACAGGCCCCACACCGCACAGAAGTTGTGGCGGGGTATAGAACAGACCGACGAGTGGTTGCTGCCGGTGAGCCTCAAGCCCGGCCTGGTGGTGTGTGATAATGGGCGAAATCTCGTTGCAGCTCTGGGACTAGTCGGTTTGACGCACAACCCTTGCCTGGCGCATTTGCTGAATTTGGTGGTGCAGAAGTTCATTCACAACTACCCCGACATGTCAGAGCTGCTGCATAAAGTTCGGGCCGTCTGTTCGCGCTTCCGGCGTTCACATCCTGCCGCTGCTCGCCTGTCTGCGCTACAGCGTAACTTCGGCCTTCCCGCTCACCGCCTCATATGCGACGTACCCACCAGGTGGAACTCCACCATGCACATGCTGGACAGACTGTGCGAGCAGCAGCAGGCCATAGTGGAGTTTCAGCTGCAGCACACACGGGTCAGTCGCACTGCGGAACAGCACCACTTCACCAACAATGACTGGGCCTCCATGCGAGACCTGTGTGCCCTGTTGCACTGTTTCGAGTACTCCACCAACATGGCCAGTGGTGATGACGCCGTTATCAGCGTTACAATACCACTTCTATGTCTCCTTGAGAAAACACTTAGGGCGATGATGGAAGAGGAGGTGGCCCAAGAGGAGGAGGAGGAGGAAGAGGGGTCATTTTTAGCACTTTCAGGCCAGTCTCTTAGAAGTGATTCAGAGGGAGGTTTTTTGCAACAGCAGAGGCCAGGTACAAATGTGGCTAGCCAGGGCCCACTACTGGAGGACAAGGAGGACGAGGATGAGGAGGAGGTGGAGGAGGATGAGCATGAAGCATGTTCACAGCGGGTTGGCACCCAACGCAGCTCGGGCCCATCACTGGTGCGTGTCTGGGGGGGAAATGCAGGACGATGACGATACGCCTCCCACAGATGACAGCTTGTCCTTACCTCTGGGCAGCCTGGCACATATGAGCGACTACATGCTGCAGTGCCTGCGCAACGACAGCAGAGTTGCCCACATTTTAACATGTGCGGACTACTGGGTTGCCACCCTGCTGGATCCCCGGTACAAAGACAATGTGCCCACCTTACTTCCTGCACTGGAGCGTGATAGGAAGATGCGCGAGTACAAGCGCACATTGGTAGACGCGCTACTGAGAGCATTCCCAAATGTCACAGGGGAACAAGTGGAAGCCCAAGAGGTCGCCAACGCAGCTGTGTCACGGCCAGCTCCTCTGAGGGCAGGGTTAGCATGGCAGAGATGTGGAAAAGTTTTGTCAACACGCCACAGCTAACTGCACCACCACCTGATACGGAACGTGTTAGCAGGAGGCAACATTTCACTAACATGGTGGAACAGTACGTGTGCACACCCCTCCACGTACTGACTGATGGTTCGGCCCCATTCAACTTCTGGGTCTCCAAATTGTCCACGTGGCCAGAGCTAGCCTTTTATGCCTTGGAGGTGCTGGCCTGCCCGGCGGCCAGCGTTTTGTCTGAACGTGTATTCAGCACGGCAGGGGGCGTCATTACAGACAAACGCAGCCGTCTGTCTACAGCCAATGTGGACAAGCTGACGTTCATAAAAATGAACCAGGCATGGATCCCACAGGACCTGTCCATCCCTTGTGTAGATTAGACATTAACTACCTCCCCTTAACCATATAGTATTGTACTCCAGGGCACTTCCTCATTCAATCCTATTTTTATTTTCATTTTACCATTATATTGCGGGGCAACCCAAAGTTGAATGAACCTCTCCTCTGTCTGGGTGCCGGGACCTAAAAATATCTGACAGTGGCCTGTTCCAGTGTTGGGTGACATGAAGCATGATTCTCTGCTATGACATGAAGCCTGAATCTCTGCTATGGGACCTCTCTCCTCTGTCTGGGTGCCGGGGCCTAAATATATGACAATGGACTGTTCCAGTGTTGGGTGACGTGAAGCCTGATTCTCTGCTATGACATGAAGACTGATTCTCTGCTGACATGATGCCTGAATCTCTGCTATGGGACCTCTCTCCTCTATCTGGGTGCCGGGGCCTAAATATATGACAATGGACTGTTCCAGTGTTGGGTGACGTGAAGCCTGATTCTCTGCTATGACATGAAGACTGATTCTCTGCTGACATGAAGCCTGAATCTCTGTTATGGGACCTCTCTCCTCTGTCTGCGTGCCGGGGCCTAAATATATGACAATGGACTTTTCCAGTTTTGGCTGACGTGAAGCCTGATTCTCTGCTATGACATGAAGACTGAACCTCTGCTGACATGAACCCTGAATCTCTGTTATGGGACCTCTCTCCTCTGTCTGCGTGCCGGGCCTAAATATATGACAATGGACTGTTCCAGTTTTGGCTGACGTGAAGCCTGATTCTCTGCTATGACATGAAGACTGATTCTCTGCTGACATGAAGCTTGAATCTCTGTTATGGGACCTCTCTCCTCTGTCTGGGTGCCGGGGCCTAAATATCTGACAATGGACTGTTCCAGTTTTGGGTGACGTGTAGCATGATTCTCTGCTATGACATGAAGCCTGAATCTCTGTTATGGGACCTCTCTCCTCTGTCTGCGTGCCGGGGCCTAAATATATGACAATGGACTGTTCCAGTTTTGGCTGACGTGAAGCCTGATTCTCTGCTATGACATGAAGACTGATTCTCTGCTGACATGAACCCTGAATCTCTGTTATGGGACCTCTCTCCTCTGTCTGCGTGCCGGGGCCTAAATATATGACAATGGACTGTTCCAGTTTTGGCTGACGTGAAGCCTGATTCTCTGCTATGACATGAAGACTGATTCTCTGCTGACATGAACCCTGAATCTCTGTTATGGGACCTCTCTCCTCTGTCTGCATGCCGGGCCTAAATATATGACAATGGACTGTTCCAGTTTTGGCTGACGTGAAGCCTGATTCTCTGCTATGACATGAAGACTGATTCTCTGCTGACATGAAGCCTGAATCTCTGTTATGGGACCTCTCTCCTCTGTCTGGTTGCCGGGGCCTAAATATCTGACAATGGACTGTTCCAGTTTTGGGTGACGTGAAGCATGATTCTCTGCTGACATGAACCCTGAATCTCTGTTATGGGACCTCTCTCCTCTGTCTGCGTGCCGGGCCTAAATACATGACAATGGACTGTTCCAGTTTTGGCTGACGTGAAGCCTGATTCTCTGCTATGACATGAAGACTGATTCTCTGCTGACATGAAGCTTGAATCTCTGTTATGGGACCTCTCTCCTCTGTCTGGGTGCCGGGGCCTAAATATCTGACAATGGACTGTTCCAGTTTTGGGTGACGTGAAGCATGATTCTCTGCTATGACATAAAGCCTGAATCTCTGTTATGGGACCTCTCTCCTCTGTCTGCGTGCCGGGGCCTAAATATATGACAATGGACTGTTCCAGTTTTGGCTGACGTGAAGCCTGATTCTCTGCTATGACATGAAGACTGATTCTCTGCTGACATGAACCCTGAATCTCTGTTATGGGACCTCTCTCCTCTGTCTGCGTGCCGGGGCCTAAATATATGACAATGGACTGTTCCAGTTTTGGCTGACGTGAAGCCTGATTCTCTGCTATGACATGAAGACTGATTCTCTGCTGACATGAACCCTGAATCTCTGTTATGGGACCTCTCTCCTCTGTCTGCGTGCCGGGCCTAAATATATGACAATGGACTGTTCCAGTTTTGGCTGACGTGAAGCCTGATTCTCTGCTATGACATGAAGACTGATTCTCTGCTGACATGAAGCCTGAATCTCTGTTATGGGACCTCTCTCCTCTGTCTGGGTGCCGGGGCCTAAATATCTGACAATGGACTGTTCCAGTTTTGGGTGACGTGAAGCATGATTCTCTGCTATGACATGAAGCCTGAATCTCTGTTATGGGACCTCTCTCCTCTGTCTGCGTGCCGGGGCCTAAATATATGACAATGGACTGTTCCAGTTTTGGCTGACGTGAAGCCTGATTCTCTGCTATGACATGAAGACTGATTCTCTGCTGACATGAACCCTGAAGCTCTGTTATGGGACCTCTCTCCTCTGTCTGCGTGCCGGGCCTAAATATATGACAATGGACTGTTCCAGTTTTGGCTGACGTGAAGCCTGATTCTCTGCTATGACATGAAGACTGATTCTCTGCTGACATGCAGCCTGAATCTCTGTTATGGGACCTATCTCCTCTGTCTGGGTGCTGGGGTCTAAATATCTGACAGTGGCCTGTTCCAGTGGTGGGTGACATGAAGCCAGATTCTCTGCTATGGGACCTCTCTCCAATTGATATTGGTTAATCTTTATTTATTTTATTTTTATTCATTTCCCTATCCACATTTGTTTGCAGGGGATTTAACTACATTGTGCTGCCTTGTGCAGCCCTCTAGCCCTTTCCTGGGCTGTTTTACAGCCTTTTTAGTGCCGAAAAGTTCGGGTCCCCATTGACTTCAATGGGGTTCGGGTTCGGGACGAAGTTCGGGTCGGGTTCGGATCCCGAACCCGAATATTTCCGGGAAGCTCGGCCGAACTTCTCGAACCCGAACATCCAGGTGTTCGCTCAACTCTAGTCGTGATCATTAATGAATTTTTCAAAAATTTAATTCGGACGGTTCGCCTATGATATAGTGGTGAGGTGAAAGCAGTATGAGGAGACCACAGAGTGGCCCAATGATAAGGTCTGCAGGTGGCGGCAGCATGAGGTGACCACAGTCCGGCACAATGACAGAGCCTGGAGGTGGCGGCAGCATCAGTAGGCTACAGAGTCACAAGGTGATATACTGTAGAGGTGGGTGGCAATACTAGTACCCGCTAAAGATGGTGGGTGAAAGAAGAAGCACTTGGCATCAGATGTGTAGCATCAGGCGGGTAACAGCATCAGAATAGTAGCTGAGGCAGGTAGCCAGAAGAAACCGGTCTCTTGTCAAATTGTTGGTGTAGCACCATGGATGATCCACTATCCGGAACTGCAGATGTGATATTTATTTTCGGAAGATTGAAGCCATCACAGAGAAAATAGAGAGATACAGGAAACAAAAGTTCGGTCTATAGAATGCAGGACCTTAGTCACGTTTTGGTTGCTGTAGCAACGTGTACTAACAGGTTGCATGTGACTTCAAGACTCCGATTACCTGACCTCTGATTCTCCAATCAACTGACCCGCTGGTTATAGAAGACTGCCGTTACTAGGAGAAGTGTGGAAATAGAAGCCGCGCAGGCACCGTTATTCCTGCACCACGCCAGACCCTCGTGTGTCGCTTGGATCCTGTTCAGGTCACAAACGTTCAGCTATTGTTTTTAATTATGTTAGTTATGAAGATCACCTGGGTGTTGATGATTGCTTTATTTATATGAAATATGACTTATAGTAATTTAGATGAACACATGTTTTTGGATATACATATCCAAGTCACATATATGTATCATGGATTTCACTTGTTTTTTTATTTACGGTATGTATACTTGGATTTTGATACGTATTTTTATGAATTGTATTATTTTTTGTACTTAATTATGCTATTGATTGATTGATATGAAACATGCTATATATATGCTATGTGCACTCCCTTTTCACATCACTGCTTGAAAAAGGTTCCAGTGTGCAAACCGAAACATTGTATGTCTGGTGAATAAAAATATGCGCTTTTACTGAAGGAAGTGCCGTGGATTTACTGGGATTATTATTTTTAGAAGCCTGGATCGCTTCATCAGCCGCTGGCACCCGTCATTACAGATCACTGCTGTGCTGTTCACATATGATATCTATATTTTTATATATATATATATATATATATATGGGAGTAAAGTCAAGTGTGTATGTTGAGGATGAGAATGAAGAAAGGAGGAAGTTAATGGAGGAGGTGGAAATTTGTTTTCCCATCAAAATAATTCACAAAAGATTTTACAGCATATAACTGCAGGGCTTAACGCTGAATACAATTTTTTTTCCCACCAAAATAAGTCACAAAACATTTTACCACATATAACTGCAGTGCTGAACGCTAAATGAAATTAGATTTTCCACCGAAATAATTCACAAAAGATTTGACCGCATATAAGTGCAGCGCTTAACGCTGAATACAATTTTTTTTCCACCGAGATAAGTCCCAAAAGATTTTACCGCATATAACTGCAGCGCTGAACACAATTATTTTTTCTACCAAAAATATGTCCCAAAAGATTTTACTGCATATAAGTGCAGCACTGAACAAAATTAATTTTTTCACCAAAATTCTTCAATTGTGATTTTACCACATAGAATGGAGCACAGAAATGGAAAGGGTCTTTGAATTCCCCCCGCGCTAAAAGGATGTCTCAGAAATGAACTGCTGTTCCCGACAGCAGCTCCTGGGAAGGGCAGGGAGCATACCGGTCATCCGGCATCTATTCGCTCCGCTGGAGGATTATTTTGAAAGTGTGTAGAAGCCACACGGGGCTATCACGCTGCAGATTTATCATGGAGACATCATGGAGATTTTACCGCATATAACCGCAGCATTGACCGTTGAATAAAAAAAAATTTTCGACCGAAATACTTCAATAAAGATTTTACCACATATAATCGCTACACTGAATGACTGCTACTGCTGCTACTTCCGTGAACCCCTGCACCACTACTTCCCTGGTAGGTAGGCTGCTGCGAAGCAGGTGCTCTACCCCAGGCACGTTTGGCTCCCGACCTCCCACTCTGCCATCCTGCTGAATCCCAGTCATGCTTTCAACACATATAACCGCCAACATGAACTGAGAATTTATTTTTCTGTTTGTACTGAAATAGGCCACTAAACACTTTCAACACATATAACCGCCGCCAACGTGAACTGAAAATCAATTTTTCTGTTTGTACTGAAATATGCCACTAAACGCTTTCAACATATATAACTGCCAGCGATTTGAGCTGAGAATGCATTTTTCTGTTTGTACTGAAATAGGCCACTAAACACTTTCAACACATTTGACCGCCACCGACGTGAACTGAGAATGTATTTTTCTTTTTGTACTGAAATACAAAAGAACACATATAACGACCGCATTGACTGACTGCTACTGCCGCTACTTCTGTGAACCCCTGCACCACTACTTCCCGGGCACGTTTGGCTCCTGACCTCCCACTGCTTCCACCCTGCTGACTCCCAGCCATGCTTTGAAGATATATAACCGCCGACGTGAATATATTATTCTTTTGTACTGAAATAGGCCAGTAAATGCTTTCAGCAGAAATAATTGCAACAGTGCAGTGCGAATATATTTTTATTTTTTTACTGCAATATGCCGCTATAAGCTTTCAACAGAAATAACTGCAGAAGTGAAATACGTATAGATTTTTATTGTAGTACTGATATAAGATACTAAAGATACTAAGATATAAGCCACTAAAGGCTTTTCAACATCGCACTTGCAGCCCAATAACAAATAGTTGGAATGACAGAGCTGTCTAATGGCTATTGGATCCCCAAATAATCTTTCCCTGCACTTGTAAATTGCTTTCCTATCTATGTCCTTAGCGCCTTCTGAGATCTCTCTCTGCACTAAGATGCTATGAAATGATTCCTCCCTAACCTTTCCCTGCACTTATAAATCGTTCTTTCTGTTATTTATTTATTTATTTTTTTCCACAATGAGGTTTTTCCAATAGCTGTCCCTGGCGCCTTCAAACATCTATCCCTGTACTCTGAATGCTGGAGAATGGCAGAATCTAAAATTGTCGTATTTATAGGGATGTGACATCACAGGGCTGGCTGGCTGCTGATTGGCTGCATGCAGGCATGTCAATCTGGGTGACCCCGCCTTCCCAGAGTTCCTTGCCCCATGTCCTCAGTCCTCACACGTGTAGCCGCCATTTTAGGAAAATTGTGATTCGGTTCCACGAAGCGTGAGGAAATTTGCATTTGTTGTAAATTAAATTTTTCCTGAAATTTAGGGTTGAGAGAATCAAAGTATCCAAAGTGGACTTCAATCCGAATTTCAAGGAAAATTTTATTCACAAGCTGAATTTCCTTGTGCTTTGTGGTAAAAAAAAAATCAATTTTCACTGAAATGGTTTAAAAAACAAAACAAACAAAAAAACAAAAACATATTCAACTCTGAGCGTAAAGAGGCTACCATGGCCATCTTGATTTAAGATCCGACACAAAATCTCATGCGTGGTAATATACAGTATGATGTCACCATGTCGGCCTGTGTAATGATGTCATCACGCACTGCACAAGATTTTGCTCAGGATCTTCAATTAAGATGGCCACGGTGACCTGTTTATGCTCAAAAGGATGAGGTGAATATTATTTATTACATTTTTAACCACTAAAAAGCCTCCATTTTTGCAACAGATGCTGCAATCAGCTATGAACACAGCATCTGAGGGGTTCAATGATGAGGGGGCATTGCAGCCATTGTAGTAAACTATCTTCTCTAGTTGTAGTTGGTGGGGAAACAGTCAATAGGATGTTTGCTGCTTGCTGCACCTTAGCATCTGATCAACTGAGTGGCTACTCTCACCCAGGATCTTCAGCTTCACTTTACACATATGACAGGAGGGAGATTGAGAGGAAGCAACATTCTGCCCTCCTTCTGCTGGGGAGAGGGGGATGTCCATGGAGGTGGATGTGGAGAAGTTGGACAAGTTCCTTGTGTGGGAATCAGACCGACACAAACATAAAGTTGTCAATAGGACTTGGCCTTGTTTCATTGCTGTGAAAAACATTTACCCAATGGGTTGTGAAAGACATGTACTATCCTGACTGTAAAAGCTGCTCCAGGTGCCCACGGTGGTATGCACTTTGTTGGACAGCAACAATTGCAAAGAAAAGCCCACATTATCTGTCACAAGGCAGGTATGGCTTTTTTTGAGAAATAATGGCATCTAGGTATGGTGCCATCCTGCGAGGAAGAGGGCATGCCATCAGTTCCCTAAAGGCAGCAGAATCCAGCAGTGACTGCACCGTCAGCACCTTGCCAGGTGATATTGCACACCATTGGATTACCTGGCGTGTAGAGTTGTTTCCTGGCCACACATTCCGTTATCGATTGCTGATGACTGAGCAGGGTCGAAAAAAAGAGGAGTAGTATTAGCAGGAGAAGCAGTAACTGATGACGATGAGAAGAGACACTGTATTGCATGTGGATGCGACCTAGCTGCCACAAAAAAGACTGAAATAAGGAGAACACTTCTATTTTCCCTCAGTATCTGGTGATGGTACTTCATGTGCTGCAACAGAGCTGCGATTCATATGTTTGTGTTTGAATGCTCATGGCTTATTTTATTCCTGCAGATCTCGCGCACAACAACATGTTTTGTGGCCATGTGGAGGAAAACTGCCACTAATGCTACCACTAACACAGCTATGCATGGGGTCCCTACCTTCCCAGAACTTCCCCTTAGAAAGGAGCGAATTTCTCAAATATTAGATTTGGCCGGTTCGTCAAATTTTTCTGAAAAAAATTGCTTTGATACGAATTAATTTGCGGCAAATTGAGTTAAAAACTGCTATTTCCGGGCTGCAGAGACCCTTTATAGTGGTGTAGAACACTGTGCCTTAGAGTAACACGCATAGGGAGTCTGCTGTGGTAGTGAAACAATACTGTGAGTCAGTATAACAAGCAAATGACAGGCTTCACTCTTAGAATCACTGCACACTTCACTTATTTGGGCAGTCACGGGGCCAACACTGACCAAATAACTCAAGTGTGAACTCAGCCTTGCAGGTTGATGGTAGCGTCAAGAAGAAGCCCACTCCTTTTACACCTTCGCCAGCTGATTCCACATAGATGTCTACAGAACCTGTTCTATTAAACGCTCATACAATTAGAGCCTCCCCGCCGCAGTAAGTTTGTGTTGATGTCACTGATTAATTTGCCCTTCCTCTGATCTGTCAGAACAATAACCCACCAAAAATGGATCCAGTCTGTGGAGCATCCGCCTTCACTCGGTCATCATTTGCTCAATAATCTATCAGTATTGCTAATGCCCCAAAAATGAGTGGATGTAAAAGAGAGAAGACATGAGAATGGGATATTTGCATGTCTTCTGTGTTTTATACCCACTCCTGCTTTTGGCTACAAAATCATAAGCCAATTCTGATGGGACCACACAGGCCTTACAGCTGCTACACAAACAAGATCCATTGTGTGTCTCATTTTTCCTTCCTTCTGTCAGATCAGAAGAAAGGTCAAATAAATCATTATGTCAGCCAGGCCGAAAGGCAAAATAGTGGCCTAGTAATGAAGTGGGGAGGGTGGGAACAGCATGAGGAGGCCACAGAATGGCACAATGAACGAGTCTGGAGGTGGCAACAGTAACGGCATCAGGAGGATACCACAGAGTGGCAAGGTGACATAGTGTGGAGTTGGTAGCATCAGGAGGATACCACAGAGTGGCAAGGTGACATAGTGTAGAGATGGCAGTACCAGCAACAGCATCAGGAGACCACATAGTAGCAATATCACATAGTGTGGAGTTTGCAGCAGCATGAGGAAACCAGAGAGTGGCAAGGTGACATGATGTGGAGATGGCAGCAGCAGGATACCACAGAGTGGCAAGGTGACATTGTGAGGAGTTGGCAGCAGCATGAGGAGGCCACAGAGTGGCAAAGTGACATAATGTGGAGATGGCAGCAGCAGAAGGATACCACAGAGTGGCAAGGTGACATAGTTTGGAGGTGGCGGCAGCATCAGGAGGCCACGGAGTGGCAAGGTGACATAGTTTCTAGTTGGCAGCAGCAGCAGGATACCACAGAGTGGCAAGGTGTCATAGTTTGCAGGTGGCGGCAGCATCAGGAGGCCACAGAGTGGCAAGGTGACATAGTGTGGATATGGCAGCAGCATGAGGAGACCACATAGTGGCAAGGTGACCTAGTGTCTTGTTGACAGTAGCAGAATACCACAGAGTGGCAAGGTGACATAGTTTGGAGGTGGTGGCGGTATCAGGAGGCCACAGAGTGGCAAGGTGACATAGTGTTGAGATGGCAGTAGCAGAATCAGGAGTATACCACAGAGTGTAAAGTTGACATAGTGTAGAGTTGGCAGCAGCATGAAGAAACCACAGAGTGGCAAGGTGACATAGCATGGAGATGGCAGTAGCAGCATCAGGAGTATACCACAGAGTGGCAAAGTGACAAAGTTTGGAGGTGGCAGCAGCATTAGGAGGCCACAGACTGGCAAGGTGACATAGTGTGGATATGGCAGCAGCATGAGGAGACCACAGAGTGGCAAGGTGACATTGTGTGGAGATATCAGCAGCATACCACAAAGTGACAAGGTGACATAGTTTGGAGGTGGCGGCAGCATCAGAAGGTCACAGAGTGCCACAGTGACATAATGTGGAGATGGCAGTTGCAGCAGCAACATCAGGAGGATACCACAGAGTGGCAAGGTGACATAGTGTGGAGTTGGCAGCAGCATGAGGAGACCATAGGGTGGCAAGGTGACATAGTGTGGAGATAGCAGTAGCAGCATCAGGAGTATACTACAGAGTGGCAAGATGACATAGTATGGAGTTGGCAACAGCATGAGGAGACCACAGAGTGGCAAGGTGGCATAGTGTGGCGATGGCAGTAGCATGAGGAAACCATAGAGTGGCAAGGTGACATCGTATGGAGATGGCAGCAGCAGCATCAGGAGTATACCACAGAGTGGCAAGGTGACATAGTGTGGAGTTGGCAGCAGCATGGGGAGACCACAGAATGGCAAGGTGACATAGTGTGGAGATGGTAGCAGCAGCTGGATACCACAGAGTGGCAAGGTGATATAGTGTGGAGTTGGTAGCAGCATGTGGAGACCACAGAGTGGCAAGGTGACATAGTGTGGAGATGGCAGCAGCATGAGGAGACCACAGAGTGGCAAGGTGACATAGTGTGGAGATGGCAGTAGTAGCAACAGCATCAGGAGGATACCAAAGAGTGACATGGTGATATAGTGTGGAGTTGGCAGCAGCATGAGAGACTACAGAGTGGCAAGGTGACATAGTGTGGAGATTGCAGTAGCAGCAGCAGCATCAGGAGGATAACACAGAGTGGCAATGTGACATAATGTGGAGATAGTAGCAGCATGAGGAGACCACATAGTGGCTAGGTGACATAGTTTGGAGGAGGAGGCAGCATCAGGAGGCCACAGAGTGGTAAGGTGACATAGGGTGTAGTTGGCAGCAGCATAAGAAGACCACAGAGTGGCAAGCTGACATAGTTTGGAGGTTGCAGCAGCATCATCAGGCCACAGAGTGGAAAGGTGACATAGTGTGGATATGGCAGCAGCATGAGGAGATCACAGAATGGCTAGGTGACATAGTGTGGAGATGGCAGCAGCTGCATCAGGAGACCACAAAATAACCCGGTAACAGAGTGGGGCGGTGGGTGGCAATATCAGTACCCACTGACGAATGTGGGTGAAATAAGAAACACTTGGCATCCTACGTGTGGCATCAGGCGGGTTGCAGCATCAGAGTAGAAGCTGAGGCAGGTAGCGAGAAGAAATCAGACTATTTTATCAAAGTGTTGCTGTGGTACCATGGATGATCTAGTCTGATGCATCAGGAATTGGTGTTTGATAGTGATGAGCAAGCACCAAAGTGTTCGGGTGTTCGGTCCAAACACATTGCGATATTCGTGCACTCGGCCGAGCACCCGAGTATAATTGAAGTCATGGGGAGACAACCAGACACCCCCTGCTTGGATGAGGGGATGGTGCCTGGACCATAGGAAAAGGTCTGAAAGTGATGGAAACACCTCTGAAATTGATCAGGAACAGCAGGGGGACCATGTCTGGATGTATCTTGGACACCAATGTCCCTGCTGGGAACCATGTTGTGCAAGTTGTATGCCACTTTAACAGACTGAGAAAAATTGTTAGGAGACATTATTTCCAGTGGCGGATTATAATAGGGATGTTCGGGTCGGCAGCCCCAGGCCCAGCACCGCTGGGGGGGGGCCCAACGCTGACCTGAACGCCCACATACTGTGGCAGGGCACAGGAGCGCATTGCTTCTTGTCCCGTCGCCGATCACCGCCATAGGCCTAAAGCCTATGCGGTAGTGAAATCCCGGCGCAGGCGTGCGTGATGACGTCATTGCGCGCCTGTGCCTTGACGCAGCACTGTGACGTGTGCACACCTGCCTCATCCCGCCTTCCTCTGTGAGCAAGTGCCTGGCCCTGGACATAGGTGAGTACTTAGCTTTTCATTTGTCTACTTTGGGGGGACATGTGGGGGGAAGGACACACAGGAGGACATATTAGGGAAGAAACATTGAGTACATGGGGGGAATGTGGGGGCTGTGCGGGGCCAAATTATTATGGGAGAGACTACTATGGGGGCAAATTACTATATGGGGCTGTGTGGGGCTAAATTAATATGGGAGGGACTACTATGTGGGGGCAAATTATTATGGGAGGGACTACTATGTGGGGGCAAATTACTATATGGGGCAGTGTGGGGGCAAATTACTATGTGGGGGCAGTGTGGGCAAAACTATTGTGTGGGGGCAGTGTGGGGGAATTTGCTATGTGGGAACAGTGTCGAGTAATTTCTATGTGGGGACAAATTTCTATGTGGGGGCAGTGTTGGGGCAAATTACTATGTGGGGGCAGTGTGGTGAAATTGCTATGTGGGGACAGTGTGGGAAAATTGCTATGTGGGGACAAATTACTATGTGGGGGCAGTGTGAGGGCAAATTACTATGTGGGGGCAGTGTGGGGGAAATTGCTATGTGGTGACAGTGTGGGGTAATTTATATGTGGGGACAGTGTGGGGAAATTGCTATGTGGGGACACATTACTATGTGGGGGCAGTGTGAGGGCAAATTACTATGTGGGGGAAACTATTGTGTGGGGGCAGTGTGGGGAAATTGCTATGTGGGGGCAATGTGGGGAAAACTATTGTGTTGAGGCAGTGTGGGGACAGTGTGGGGAAATTGCTATGTGGGGACAAATTACTATGTGGGGCAGTGTGGGGGCAAATTACTATGTGGGGGCAGTGTGGGTGAAATTACTATGTGGGGGCAGTGTGGTGGAAATTACCATGTGGGGGCAGTGTGGTGGATTACCATGTGGGGGCAGTGTGGTGGAAATTACCATGTGGGGGCAGTGTGGTGGAAATTACTATGTGGGGGCAGTGTGGTGGAAATTACTATGTAGGGGCAGTGTGGGGCAAATTACTATGTAGGGTTATTGCTATTGGGGAGGCACTGTAGGAGTAATTCTATTATTTTTAGGGACACTATACAGGGATTATTGCTTGGAGCACAATAGAAGGTGGTATTATTACTCGGGACACTCTAGGGGACATTATAGCTGCTGTGGACACTATAGGAACATTTGGGGTAATTTATCAAACTGGTGTAAAGCAGAACTGGCTTAGTTGCCCATAGCAGCCAATCAGATTCCACCTTTCATATTTGATAGCTCTTTTGGAAACCCAGTTCTACTTTACACCAGTTTGATAAATGACTCCAATTATGTCTATTAGGGTCACAATTTTTTCAGCAGTATAGTACCTTGCTCCCTGGCTGTATGTAAAAGTCTGTATGAGCCACCCCTATTTGTTATATTGTTTCCCTTGCTCTGTCTGTGAGTCCCCTCTGGCGTGTTTCTGTTTTCCCTCTCCCACCTGGTGTATGTTGTTATGGTGTGGGCCTTGTTTGGAGGTTATTGTGTTGTGGTGTGTTTCCTCCGAAAGGGGGTTGCTTTCCCGGAGGGGTTTAATCAAACATCTAGACAGTGCGTTTCCGGTCCATCTCGTCGGCGGCAGGTAAGTTCTGGTAAACTAGGTTGTCTGTGGGGGAGGGATCCACAGCACTGCAACAGGCTGGAAGAGGCTGTGTGGTAGCAAAAGGGAGAATGCCCGTAACTGTTCCCCCTTGTGAAAATCTCCCTTGACAAGGGGTAGGTGTTCCACAGTCTGGGGCTTCATTGAGGAAATTGGTGATGATAAAAGAATTTTAATTTGCTAACTGTAACTGTGCTATACCTAAATAAGAACTCAACATTTCATAAATAACAATAACCATAACATATTTTACATCCTATTAATAAATAAACTAAAAACATAACAATAAACACTCAAACACGGGAACATAATGGGGGAAGACTGCACACTGGAGGCTGAATGAGTAGGGATGGGAACAGTAGCAACCTCAACCCCACCAGCATGATCCGCCACATGGCATCACAGCACCCTAATCGGAGGGGCGAACCCCAGGGTCCACAATCAGTGTCTGTGGGTCACACCACTGCCTCCTCTTCCTCCCCTGTGTTAAGTGCTGACCAATCCTCTGTCCTAGACGCAGGCCTGGTTGACTCCTGGCCTTCACAAGCACCATCTGCTAGGACACCCCTTTCTGTGTCCAAGCACAGCGTAAAGATGTCCCTAGGCCTTTGATCGTAAGCGCCAATGCCCCTGCCACCCACCCACAGGCTATAGCACTAAATGTGCACCTTTCAAAATTTGTAGGCATGGAAATGTTACTATCTAGGCCTGTGAACACTAAGGCTTTCCACAGCTTCAGGGCGGCGGCCGTCCTTCATTACTCAGTCACAAGCTGCCGCTATTTTTCACGGTGTGCCGTCCTCGCATTACACCAGCAATTGTGTGTGCGTCCCATAACATCCCCCATGCCCTGTCCAACGCAGTTTTTGGGAAGGTCCACTTAACGACGGACACATGGACAAGTGCTTTTGGCCAGGGATGCTACATTTCGGTTACGGCACACTGGGTGAACCTTGTGCAGGCCGTTAGCAAGTAAGACCCTAGGATGGCACAGGTGCCACCGACGCCAAGGATTGAAAGGGCACTACTTCCATCAGGATTACTGCCACCACCTACATTAGTGGCAGCAACCCCCCCCCCCTTTCCTCCGCCTCCACTGCAAACTCTGAATTCCCTTGGGGAAGCGGCAACAGGCCTGCTAAAATTAATTTGCTTGGGTGACAAAAAGCACACCGCCACAGAGCTGGGGCAGGGTATAAGGGACCAGGTTGGCTGTGTCTGATAATGGCCATAAGTTGTTGGCAGCTTTATAGCTCGGCAAGCTCACACACATGGCAATCATACAGCATATATGTACCATGCCACAAGTGCAGGATTTGCTCCCCTGTATATATATGCACAACTGCATATGGGTTTGAGCACTTCCTGCCTGTTTAACACCACACTATTTTTGTTAGTTTGCTTGTACATGGAAGTGTATAAACTCCAATTTAAATGTGCCTGTTTTCCATTCACAGGATACATTTAGGTGCACCTGTAAAGCTTGGGCCAAACCAGCCAATCTTAAGTGGGACTCACAGACTCCTCCCTCCTCCCATTGCAAGCATAGTTTCATGCTGGAGCAGTGGCGTACCGCCCATAGAGGCAGACCACGCCACTGCTATGGGGCCCACGGCACTGGGGGGCCCGTAGCGCAGAGAAGGCCCCGCCCACACTAAGTGGCCCCGCCCACTCATGACCGGCTATGCGGCTGGTTTTCTCCCCAGCGCCCAGCATCTCCTCTTCAGACTTCCGCAATCAGTCGTCGCGCACTCCCCCCCCCCCCGACCTGAGGTTGATGCCCTGACCTGACCTCCTCCTGACCCGGACCGTCTGCCACTCTGCCGGAATCAGGATGAAACCAAGCCAGCCTGGCCTGCATGGGGCGCTCGAGCCGCTGGCCAATCAGAACGTCAAGGCAACTCTGTTGAGGGCTTGAGGCAGCTGCTGATTGGCCAGTGGCGCAAGGGGGCGGGCGGGAGAATCGGCTCGAACGCCGTCGGCTTCCACCAGCAGAGTCAGTGCCTGCCCTGAGCTGAGGAGAGAGAGACGAGTCAGGACTGTCCTCAAGAGAGGGAGGAAGATTCGTGAGCAGTGCACCGGCTGCCTGTGTCCCTGGCTGGCTGGCCTGAAGACAAGTAAGTCACAGTCTGGGCCCCTCTATGTTTGGGGGTCTCCTCTGGCTCCGCTCCTTCCCTCCTGTCCTATGTCCAGGCACTGGGCCCCTCTATGTATGGGGGTCTTTTTTGGCTCTACTCCTTCCCTTGCATCCTCTGTCCAGGCACTGGGCCCCTCTATGTTTGGGGGTCTCCTCTGGTTCCGCTCCTTCCCTTGCATCCTCTGTCCAGGCACTGGGCCCCTCTATGTTTGGGGCCCCCAAGGGAAGGAGCGGAACCAGAGGAGACCCCCAAACATAGAGGGGCCCAGTGCCTGGACAGAGGATGCAAGAAAAGGAGCGGAGCCAGAGGAGACCCCCAAACATAGAGGGGTCCAGTGCCTGGACATAGGATGCAAGGGAAGGAGCGGAACCAGAGGAGACCCCCAAACATAGAGGGGCCCAGTGCCTGGACAGAGGATGCAAGAAAAGGAGCGGAGCCAGAGGAGACCCCCAAATTGGCCCCTCTATGTTTGGGGGTCTCCTCTGGTTCCGCTCCTTCCCTTGCATCCTTTGTCCAGGCACTGGACCCCTCTATGTTTGGGGGTCTCCCCTGGCTCCGCTCCTTCCCTTGCATCTTCTGTCCAGGCACTCTAACAGTTTCTGTAGGTCATGTATAAATGTATTTAATGGGGGTGTGGCATGGGAGGAGCCAGTACAGGAAGTGGGAGGGGCCATGGTGGATAGTGGGCGGGGTTAAGGGGCCCAATTCAGATTTTTGCTATGGGGCCCAGTGATTTCTATGTACGCCCCTGTGCTGGAGGTAACTGGTGAGTTGTCTGTGAGTCGGTCCTCACACTCCTGTAATTCGTCCACTGGCCCCTGGTATTGCCCATACGGCTCAGGTAGGTGAGCTACTTGAGAAACCTTGGCACGGTGCTCGGGCTCAGACATGTCCTTCTGGTAGGACATGTTTGCTAATCTCTCAATTTTAACATCAGTTTCAGGGCTTAGGAAGATCGCAGAGTGCACCTGTCCCTGTTGTTATTAGATTGTTATATTGGTTATCACATCCACATAATTGCTATCTTGTGAACGATATCTTTTGTGGTACTTGTGGTCGGCTGCGGGCATCCTCCACTGTATGCATTTTTGCTGGGGATTGCCATTAGCAACGGGCCACAAGTATATACAGTATATGCACAACTGCATATGGGTTTGAGCACTTTCTGCCAGTTTAACACCACCCTATTCTTGTTAGTTTGCTTGCATATACAGTTGCAAGAAAAAGTATGTGAACCCTTTGGAATGATATGGATTTTTGCACAAAAATGGTCATAAAATGAGATCTGATCTTCATTTAAGTCACAACAGACAATTACAGTCTGCTTAAACTAATAACACACAGAGTTAAATGTTACCATGTTTTTATTGAACACAATATGTAAACATTCACAGTGCAGGTGGAAAAAGTATGTGAACCCTTGGATTTAATAACTGGTTGAACCTCCTTTGGCAGCAATAACTTCAACCAAACGTTTCCTGTAGTTGCAAATCAGACGTGCACAACGGTCAGGAGTAATTCTTGACCATTCCTCTTTACAGAACTGTTTCAGTTCAGCAATATTCTTGGGATGTCTGGTGTGAATCTCTTTTTTTGAGGTCATGCCACAGCATCTCAATCAGGTTGAGATCAGGACTCTGACTGGGCCACTCCAGAAGGCGTATTTTCTTCTGTTTAAGCCATTCTGTTGTTGATTTACTTCTATGCTTTGGGTCGTTGTCCTGTTGCAACACCCATCTTCTGTTGAGCTTCAGCTGGTGGACAGATGGTCTTAAGTTCTCCTGCAAAATGTCTTGATAAACTTGGGAATTCATTTTTCCTTCGATGATAGCAATCCGTCCAGGCCCTGACGCAGCAAAGCAGCCCCAAATTATGATGCCCCTACCACCATACTTCACAGTTTGGATGAGGTTTTGATGTGTGTGTGTGCTGTGACTCTTTTTCTTCTCGACACATAGTGTAGTGTGTTTCTTCTAAACAACTCAACTTTGGTTTCATCTGTCCACAGAATATCTTGCCAGTACTGCTGTGGAACATCCAGGTGCTCTTGTGCAAACTGTAAACATGCAGCAATGTTTTTATTTTTGGACAGCAGTGTCTTCCTCTGTGGTATCCTCCCATGAAATCCATTCTTGTTTAGTGTTTTACGTATCATAGATTCTCTAACAGAGAACTTAGCATATGTCAGCTCCTCTAGTAAAATACAGTCCCACATAAAAAACATCACCCCCTCCCCAGCCACCTTAAACATACAGTACCATGTAAATAACATAACCCCTCAATATTCAGTCCCATGTAAATAAAATCACTCCACCCCACTGTCCCACATAAATAACTTCAGCCTTAAGATACAGTCCAAGTTAAATAACTACAACTCCCAACATTGCTCTGCCTCTCACACTGAGTAATCTACCTCTCCACTTACCTCTCCTCATGTAGCAGACCCCACCACAGCTTCTCCCCAGGACTTCTCTTCACTGGTGAGCCGTCCTCTCCTGCACTGGTAACATGATGGTGACATCATTGCAGGTCCTTTTCAGCTACTGCATTTAGAACTGATCACACAGACTGTGATGTAATCACAGGTCCTTCAGCTCTTGCAAGGCATTAGATTCAATTGTATTGCCGTCCTGAGGAGGGCAACATTGTTGGATCTATTTGGCACGCAGTACATTCTGGGCCTGGGACAAAACATCAGGGGCCCAGACCCCAAATGTTTTAACCTATCAACGCTCCTGCTGTCAGCTGAGTAGAAAAAACACCCATTTGGCTACACATTGCCTGTGCTCCTCTCCCTCCTTCTCCTCTTTCAGTTCAGCCCCCAAAGGGCTCATGTTGCAGTGAGATTGAGGTGCCACGTTTCCTGTCCCCTGACCAGCCATAGTTACCAGCATCTGTTCCAGGACATGAAGCAGTGTAAAGATGTTGTTCATTCTGTAGTCCTGGCGGCTGAAAAATAACGTGGCCTCCTCCAAAGGGCCTGAGCAAATCGCAGATGTCACTCATGAGCTGCCACTGGCTGACATCAAAGTTACACAGTGGAGTACTCATATCCGCTTGCATCATCAAGAAATCATTGATGGCCTTTCTCTGTTCATATAGTAGGTCCAACATATGGAGAGTGGAATTCCAACGGGTGGAAGCGTCGCATATCAGCCTATATAGGGGGATGTAGTTCTGCCCGCTGCAGCTCAAGGAGGGTGAGCTTTGTGGTGTACGAGTGGCTGAAGTGCGTGCAAAGTTACCTGGCCATTTTTAGGATGTCTTGCAGATGGGTGGAAGACTTCAGGAACCACTTGACAACCAGATTGAACACGTGTGCCATGCAGAGGGAATGGCTCAGCCTTCCTTGACGCATCGCCGACACCATGTTCTTCCCGTTGTTGGTCAGCATAGTTCAGATTTTCAGCTGACACAGAGAAAGCCAGGATTCGATTTCTTTATGCATCACACGGAGCAGTTCATCCCCTGTGTGACTCCGTTTGCCAAGGCAAACCAGGTGCAGAACAGCGTGACACTGCCTAGCCCTTTACATGTGGTATGCTGGAGGGGCGCTGTGACTTGTCCCTGCAGTGGAGGCTGAGGACACGGTGGAGGATGAGGAGGCAGATGTGGACATTGTTGCAGGACCAAGGGCGTGACAACGTGGTGGCGGAAGTGGCGTGACCTGGCCAAGTTGCTGGTGTGACACATTCACCCAGTGGGCCATAAATGACATGTATTGTTTGTGACCGTAGTTACAGCTCCACACGTCTGCACTAACGATCACTTTGGCAGACGCCGACAGTCTCAAGGACTGACCCACCTTCTGTTCTACATGTGTGTGCAGGGCTGGTACTGCCTTTTTGGAAAATAAATGATGGCTTTGGACTCTCTACTAGGGATGAGCGAACTCGAACTGTATAGTTCGGGTTCGTACCGAATTTTGGGGTGTCCATGACACGGACCCGAACCCGGACATTTTCGTAAAAGTCCGGGTTCGGGTTCGGTGTTCGTCGCTTTCTTGGCGCTTTTGTGACGCTTTCTTGGCGCTTTTTGAAAGGCTGCAAAGCAGCCAATCAACAAGCGTCATACTACTTGCCCCAAGAGGCCATCACAGCCATGCCTACTATTGGCATGGCTGTGATTGGCCAGAGCACCATGTGACCCAGCCTCTATTTAAGCTGGAGTCACATAGCGCCGCCCGTCACTCTGCTCTGATTAGCGTAGGGAGAGGTTGCGGCTGCGACAGTAGGGCGAGATTAGGCAGATTAACTCCTCCAAAGGACTTGATTAACTGATCGATCTGCAGCTGTGGATCATTGAGCTGCTGATCCTCAATTGCTCACTGTTTTTAGGCTGCACAGACCGTTTGTCAGTCTCATTTTTCTGGGGTGATCGGCGGCCATTTTGTGTCTTGTGGTGCGCCAGCACAAGCTGCGACCAAGTGCATTTAACCCTCAATGGTGTGGTTGTTTTTTGGCTAAAGCCTACATCAGGGTGAAGCTGTCACACCAAGTGCATTTAACCAGCAATAGTCTGTTCATTTTTTGGCCATATACAAAATCAGGGGCAAGCTGCGCCTGTCACCAAGTGCATTTAACCCTCAATGGTGTGGTTGTTTTTTGGCTAAAGCCTACATCAGGGTGAAGCTGTGACACCAAGTGCATTTAACCAGCAATAGTCTGTTCATTTTTTGGCCATATACAAAATCAGGGGCAAGCTGCGCCTGTCACCAAGTGCATTTAACCCTCAATGGTGTGGTTGTTTTTTGGCTAAAGCCTACATCAGGGTGAAGCTGTCACACCAAGTGCATTTAACCAGCAATAGTCTGTTCATTTTTTGGCCATATACAAAATCAGGGGCAAGCTGCGCCTGTCACCAAGTGCATTTAACCCTCAATGGTGTGGTTGTTTTTTGGCTAAAGCCTACATCAGGGTGAAGCTGTCACACCAAGTGCATTTAACCAGCAATAGTCTGTTTATTTTTTGGCCATATCCCAGTCTAATTCTGTCACTAAATCCATACCGGTCACCCAGCGCCTAAATACTAGGCCTCAAATTTATATCCAGCTAAATCTGTCCCTAGTGCTGTAGCTGGGCGAGTTATTTAGTGTCCGTTCAAGCACATTTCTTGTTCTGGGTTGAAATACAATTCCCAATTTAGCAATTTCATAATTTAGTGGTTCCTGCTATATCAGAGCTATTTGAAATCTATCCCAAAAAGGGTATATAATATTGAAGGTGCACATTGGGTCATTCAGAATAACTTCACACACACCCGCTACTGTGTATTTCCAAGTCTAATTCTGTCACTAAACCCATACCTGTCACCCAGCGCCTAAATACTAGGCCTCAAATTTAAATCCCTCTAAATCTCTCGTTACCGCTGTACTGTTGTTGCTGGGCAAGATATTTAGTGTCCGTCAAAGCACATTTTTTGTTCTGGGTTGAAGTACAATTCCCAATTTAGCAATTTCATAATTTAGTGGTTCCTGCTATATCAGAGCTATTTGGAATCTATCCCTAAAAGGGTATATAATATTGAAGGTGCACATTGGGTCATTCAGAATAACTTCACACACACCCGCTACTGTGTATTTCCAAGTCTAATTCTGTCACTAAACCCATACCTGTCACCCAGCGCCTAAATACTAGGCCTCAAATTTAAATCCCTCTAAATCTCTCGTTACCGCTGTACTGTTGTTGCTGGGCAAGATATTTAGTGTCCGTCAAAGCACATTTTTTGTTCTGGGTTGAAGTACAATTCCCAATTTAGCAATTTCATAATTTAGTGGTTTCTGCTATATCAGAGCTATTTGAAATCTATCCCTAAAAGGGTATATAATATTGAAGGTGCACATTGGGTCATTCAGAATAACTTCACACACACGCTTCTGTGCATTTCCAAGTCTAATTCTGTCACTAAATCCATACCGGTGACCCAGCGCCTAAATACTAGGCCTCAAATTTAAATCCCTCTAAATCTCTCGTTACCCACCGCTGTACTGTTGTTGCTGGGCAAGATATTTAGTGTCCGTCAAAGCACATTTTTTGTTCTGGGTTGAAGTACAATTCCCAATTTAGCAATTTCATAATTTAGTGGTTTCTGCTATATCAGAGCTATTTGAAATCTATCCCTAAAAGGGTATATAATATTGAAGGTGCACATAGGGTCATTCAGAATAACTTCACACACACGCTTCTGTGCATTTCCAAGTCTAATTCTGTCACTAAATCCATACCGGTGACCCAGCGCCTAAATACTAGGCCTCAAATTTAAATCCCTCTAAATCTCTCGTTACCCACCGCTGTACTGTTGTTGCTGGGCAAGATATTTAGTGTCCGTCAAAGCACATTTTTTGTTCTGGGTTGAAGTACAATTCCCAATTTAGCAATTTCATAATTTAGTGGTTTCTGCTATATCAGAGCTATTTGAAATCTATCCCTAAAAGGGTATATAATATTGAAGGTGCACATAGGGTCATTCAGAATAACTTCACACACACGCTTCTGTGCATTTCCAAGTCTAATTCTGTCACTAAATCCATACCGGTGACCCAGCGCCTAAATACTAGGCCTCAAATTTAAATCCCTCTAAATCTCTCGTTACCCACCGCTGTACTGTTGTTGCTGGGCAAGATATTTAGTGTCCGTCAAAGCACATTTTTTGTTCTGGGTTGAAGTACAATTCCCAATTTAGCAATTTCATAATTTAGTGGTTTCTGCTATATCAGAGCTATTTGAAATCTATCCCTAAAAGGGTATATAATATTGAAGGTGCACATAGGGTCATTCAGAATAACTTCACACACACGCTTCTGTGCATTTCCAAGTCTAATTCTGTCACTAAATCCATACCGGTGACCCAGCGCCTAAATACTAGGCCTCAAATTTATATCCCGCTAAATCTCTCGTTACCGCTGTACTGTTGTTGCTGGGCAAGATATTTAGTGTCCGTCAAAGCACATTTTTTGTTCTGGGTTGAAGTACAATTCCCAATTTAGCAATTTCATAATTTAGTGGTTCCTGCTATATCAGAGCTATTTGAAATCTATCCCAAAAAGGGTATATAATATTGAAGGTGCACATTGGGTCATTCAGAATAACTTCACACACACCCGCTACTGTGTATTTCCAAGTCTAATTCTGTCACTAAACCCATACCTGTCACCCAGCGCCTAAATACTAGGCCTCAAATTTAAATCCCTCTAAATCTCTCGTTACCGCTGTACTGTTGTTGCTGGGCAAGATATTTAGTGTCCGTCAAAGCACATTTTTTGTTCTGGGTTGAAGTACAATTCCCAATTTAGCAATTTCATAATTTAGTGGTTTCTGCTATATCAGAGCTATTTGAAATCTATCCCTAAAAGGGTATATAATATTGAAGGTGCACATTGGGTCATTCAGAATAACTTCACACACACGCTTCTGTGCATTTCCAAGTCTAATTCTGTCACTAAACCCATACCTGTCACCCAGCGCCTAAATACTAGGCCTCAAATTTAAATCCCTCTAAATCTCTCGTTACCGCTGTACTGTTGTTGCTGGGCAAGATATTTAGTGTCCGTCAAAGCACATTTTTTGTTCTGGGTTGAAGTACAATTCCCAATTTAGCAATTTCATAATTTAGTGGTTTCTGCTATATCAGAGCTATTTGAAATCTATCCCTAAAAGGGTATATAATATTGAAGGTGCACATTGGGTCATTCAGAATAACTTCACACACACGCTTCTGTGCATTTCCAAGTCTAATTCTGTCACTAAACCCATACCTGTCACCCAGCGCCTAAATACTAGGCCTCAAATTTAAATCCCTCTAAATCTCTCGTTACCGCTGTACTGTTGTTGCTGGGCAAGATATTTAGTGTCCGTCAAAGCACATTTTTTGTTCTGGGTTGAAGTACAATTCCCAATTTAGCAATTTCATAATTTAGTGGTTTCTGCTATATCAGAGCTATTTGAAATCTATCCCTAAAAGGGTATATAATATTGAAGGTGCACATTGGGTCATTCAGAATAACTTCACACACACGCTTCTGTGCATTTCCAAGTCTAATTCTGTCACTAAATCCATACCGGTGACCCAGCGCCTAAATACTAGGCCTCAAATTTAAATCCCTCTAAATCTCTCGTTACCCACCGCTGTACTGTTGTTGCTGGGCAAGATATTTAGTGTCCGTCAAAGCACATTTTTTGTTCTGGGTTGAAGTACAATTCCCAATTTAGCAATTTCATAATTTAGTGGTTTCTGCTATATCAGAGCTATTTGAAATCTATCCCTAAAAGGGTATATAATATTGAAGGTGCACATAGGGTCATTCAGAATAACTTCACACACACGCTTCTGTGCATTTCCAAGTCTAATTCTGTCACTAAATCCATACCGGTGACCCAGCGCCTAAATACTAGGCCTCAAATTTAAATCCCTCTAAATCTCTCGTTACCGCTGTCCTGTTGTAGCTGGGAAAGTTATTTAGTGCCCGTCAAAGCACATTTTTTGTTCTGGGTTGAAGTACAATTCCCAATTTAGCAATTTCATAATTTAGTGGTTCCTGCTATATCAGAGCTATTTGAAATCTATCCCAAAAAGGGTATATAATATTCAAGGTGCACATTGGGTCATTCAGAATAACTTCACACACACGCTTCTGTGCATTTCCAAGTCTAATTCTGTCACTAAATCCATACCGGTCACCCAGCGCCTAAATACTAGGCCTCAAATTTAAATCCCTCTAAATCTCTCGTTACCCACCGCTGTACTGTTGTTGCTGGGCAAGATATTTAGTGTCCGTCAAAGCACATTTTTTGTTCTGGGTTGAAGTACAATTCCCAATTTAGCAATTTCATAATTTAGTGGTTTCTGCTATATCAGAGCTATTTGAAATCTATCCCTAAAAGGGTATATAATATTGAAGGTGCACATAGGGTCATTCAGAATAACTTCACACACACGCTTCTGTGCATTTCCAAGTCTAATTCTGTCACTAAATCCATACCGGTGACCCAGCGCCTAAATACTAGGCCTCAAATTTAAATCCCTCTAAATCTCTCGTTACCGCTGTCCTGTTGTAGCTGGGAAAGTTATTTAGTGCCCGTCAAAGCACATTTTTTGTTCTGGGTTGAAGTACAATTCCCAATTTAGCAATTTCATAATTTAGTGGTTCCTGCTATATCAGAGCTATTTGAAATCTATCCCAAAAAGGGTATATAATATTCAAGGTGCACATTGGGTCATTCAGAATAACTTCACACACACGCTTCTGTGCATTTCCAAGTCTAATTCTGTCACTAAATCCATACCGGTCACCCAGCGCCTAAATACTAGGCCTCAAATTTATATCCCGCTGAATTTGAATACAATACATTGGGCCAAATAATATATTTGTTGTTGTGGTGAACCATAACAATGAGAAAAACATCTAGTAAGGGACGCGGACGTGGACATGGTCGTGGTGGTGTTAGTGGACCCTCTGGTGCTGGGAGAGGACGTGGCCGTTCTGCCACATCCACACGTCCTAGTGTACCAACTACCTCAGGTCCCAGTAGCCGCCAGAATTTACAGCGATATATGGTGGGGCCCAATGCCGTTCTAAGGATGGTAAGGCCTGAGCAGGTACAGGCATTAGTCAATTGGGTGGCCGACAGTGGATCCAGCACGTTCACATTATCTCCCACCCAGTCTTCTGCAGAAAGCGCACAGATGGCGCCTGAAAACCAACCCCATCAGTCTGTCACATCACCCCCATGCATACCAGGGAAACTGTCTCAGCCTCAAGTTATGCAGCAGTCTCTTATGCTGTTTGAAGACTCCGCTGGCAGGGTTTCCCAAGGGCATCCACCTAGCCCTTCCCCAGCGGTGAAAGACATAGAATGCACTGACGCACAACCACTTATGTTTCCTGATGATGAGGACATGGGAATACCACCTCAGCATGTCTCTGATGATGACGAAACACAGGTGCCAACTGCTGCGTCTTTCTGCAGTGTGCAGACTGAACAGGAGGTCAGGGATCAAGACTGGGTGGAAGACGATGCAGGGGACGATGAGGTCCTAGACCCCACATGGAATGAAGGTCGTGCCACTGACTTTCACAGTTCGGAGGAAGAGGCAGTGGTGAGACCGAGCCAACAGCGTAGCAAAAGAGGGAGCAGTGGGCAAAAGCAGAACACCCGCCGCCAAGAGACTCCGCCTGCTACTGACCGCCGCCATCTGGGACCGAGCACCCCAAAGGCAGCTTCAAGGAGTTCCCTGGCATGGCACTTCTTCAAACAATGTGCTGACGACAAGACCCGAGTGGTTTGCACGCTGTGCCATCAGAGCCTGAAGCGAGGCATTAACGTTCTGAACCTGAGCACAACCTGCATGACCAGGCACCTGCATGCAAAGCATGAACTGCAGTGGAGTAAACACCTTAAAACCAAGGAAGTCACTCAGGCTCCCCCTGCTACCTCTTCTGCTGCTGCCGCCTCGGCCTATTCTGCTGCTGCCGCCTCGGCCTCTTCCTCCGCCTCTGGAGGAACGTTGGCACCTGCCGCCCAGCAAACAGGGGATGTACCACCAACACCACCACCACCACCTCCGTCACCAAGCGTCTCAACCATGTCACACGCCAGCGTTCAGCTCTCCATCTCACAAACATTTGATAGAAAGCGTAAATTCCCACCTAGCCACCCTCGATCCCTGGCCCTGAATGCCAGCATTTCTAAACTACTGGCCTATGAAATGCTGTCATTTAGGCTGGTGGACACAGACAGCTTCAAACAGCTCATGTCGCTTGCTGTCCCACAGTATGTTGTTCCCAGCCGGCACTACTTCTCCAAGAGAGCCGTGCCTTCCCTGCACAACCAAGTATCCGATAAAATCAAGTGTGCACTGCGCAACGCCATCTGTAGCAAGGTCCACCTAACCACAGATACGTGGACCAGTAAGCACGGCCAGGGACGCTATATCTCCCTAACTGCACACTGGGTAAATGTAGTGGCAGCTGGGCCCCAGGCGGAGAGCTGTTTGGCGCACGTCCTGCCGCCGCCAAGGATCGCAGGGCAACATTCTTTGCCTCCTGTTGCCACCTCCTCCTTCTCGGCTTCCTCCTCCTCTTCTTCCACCTGCTCATCCAGTCAGCCACACACCTTCACCACCAACTTCAGCACAGCCCGGGGTAAACGTCAGCAGGCCATTCTGAAACTCATATGTTTGGGGGACAGGCCCCACACCGCACAGGAGTTGTGGCGGGGTATTGAACAACAGACCGACGAGTGGTTGCTGCCGGTGAGCCTCAAGCCCGGCCTGGTGGTGTGTGATAATGGGCGAAATCTCGTTGCAGCTCTGGGACTAGCCAATTTGACGCACATCCCTTGCTTGGCGCATGTGCTGAATTTGGTGGTGCAGAAGTTCATTCACAACTACCCCGACATGTCAGAGCTGCTGCATAAAGTGCGGGCCGTCTGTTCGCGCTTCCGGCGTTCACATCCTGCCGCTGCTCGCCTGTCTGCGCTACAGCGTAACTTCGGCCTTCCCGCTCACCGCCTCATATGCGACGTGCCCACCAGGTGGAACTCCACCTTGCACATGCTGGACAGACTGTGCGAGCAGCAGCAGGCCATAGTGGAGTTTCAGCTGCAGCACGCACGGGTCAGTCGCACTACAGAACAGCACCACTTCACCACCAATGACTGGGCCTCCATGCGAGACCTGTGTGCCCTGTTGCGCTGTTTCGAGTACTCCACCAACATGGCCAGTGGCGATGACACCGTTATCAGCGTTACAATACCACTTCTATGTCTCCTTGAGAAAACACTTAGGGCGATGATGGAACAGGAGGTGGCCCAGGAGGAGGAGGAGGAGGATGAGGAAGAGGGGTCATTTTTAGCACTTTCAGGCCAGTCTCTTCGAAGTGACTCAGAGGGAGGTTTTTTGCAACAGCAGAGGCCAGGTACAAATGTGGCCAGCCAGGGCCCACTACTGGAGGACGAGGATGAGGAGGAGGTGGAGGAGGATGAGGATGAAGCATGGTCACAGCGGGGTGGCACCCAACGCAGCTCGGGTCCATCACTGGTGCGTGGCTGGGGGGAAAGGCAGGACGATGACGATACGCCTCCCACAGAGGACAGCTTGTCCTTACCCCTGGGCAGCCTGGCACACATGAGCGACTACATGCTGCAGTGCCTGCGCAACGACAGCAGAGTTGCCCACATTTTAACCTGTGCGGACTACTGGGTTGCCACCCTGCTGGATCCACGCTACAAAGACAATGTGCCCACCTTACTTCCTGCACTGGAGCGTGATAGGAAGATGCGCGAGTACAAGCGCACGTTGGTAGACGCGCTACTGAGAGCATTCCCAAATGTCACAGGGGAACAAGTGGAAGCCCAAGGCCAAGGCAGAGGAGGAGCAAGAGGTCGCCAAGGCAGCTGTGTCACGGCCAGCTCCTCTGAGGGCAGGGTTAGCATGGCAGAGATGTGGAAAACTTTTGTCAACACGCCACAGCTAACTGCACCACCACCTGATACGCAACGTGTTAGCAGGAGGCAACATTTCACTAACATGGTGGAACAGTACGTGTGCACACCCCTCCACGTACTGACTGATGGTTCGGCCCCATTCAACTTCTGGGTCTCTAAATTGTCCACGTGGCCAGAGCTAGCCTTTTATGCCTTGGAGGTGCTGGCCTGCCCGGCAGCCAGCGTTTTGTCTGAACGTGTATTCAGCACGGCAGGGGGCGTCATTACAGACAAACGCAGCCGCCTGTCTACAGCCAATGTGGACAAGCTGACGTTCATAAAAATGAACCAGGCATGGATCCCACAGGACCTGTCCGTCCCTTGTCCAGATTAGACATTAACTACCTCCCCATAACCATATATTATTGGACTCCAGGGCACTTCCTCATTCAATCCTATTTTTATTTTCATTTTACCATTATATTGCGATGCTACCCAAAGTTGAATGAACCTCTCCTCTGCCTGTGTGCTAGGCCTAAATATATGCCAATGGACTGTTGCAGTGGTGGCTGACATGAAGCCTGATTCTCTGCTATGACATGCAGACTAATTCTCTGCTGACATGAAGCCAGATTGTCTGTTACGGGACCTCTCTCCTCTGCCTGGGTGCTGGGCCTAAATTTATGACAATGGACTGTTGCAGTGGTGGCTGACGTGAAGCCTGATTCTCTGCTATGACATGCAGACTGATTCTCTGCTGACATGAAGCCAGATCCTCTGTTACGGGACCTCTCTCCTCTGCCTGGGTGCTGGGCCTAAATTTATGACAATGGACTGTTGCAGTGGTGGCTGACGTGAAGCCTGATTCTCTGCTATGACATGCAGACTGATTCTCTGCTGACATGAAGCCAGATCCTCTGTTACGGGACCTCTCTCCTCTGCCTGGGTGCTGGGCCTAAATTTATGACAATGGACTGTTGCAGTGGTGGCTGACGTGAAGCCTGATTCTCTGCTATGACATGCAGACTGATTCTCTGCTGACATGAAGCCAGATCCTCTTTTACGGGACCTCTCTCCTCTGCCTGGGTGCTGGGCCTAAATTTATGACAATGGACTGTTGCAGTGGTGGCTGACGTGAAGCCTCATTCTCTGCTATGACATGCAGACTGATTCTCTGCTGACATGAAGCCAGATCCTCTGTTACGGGACCTCTCTCCTCTGCCTGGGTGCTGGGCCTGAATATATGCCAATGGACTGTTGCAGTGGTGGGTGACGTGAAGCCTCATTCTCTGCTATGACATGCAGACTAATTCTCTGCTGACATGAAGCCAGATTGTCTGTTACGGGACCTCTCTCCTCTGCCTGTGTGTGTGCTGGGCCTAAATATATGCCAATGGACTGTTGCAGTGGTGGCTGACGTGAAGCCTCATTCTCTGCTATGACATGCAGACTGATTCTCTGCTGACATGAAGCCAGATCCTCTGTTACGGGACCTCTCTCCTCTGCCTGGGTGCTGGGCCTAAATTTATGACAATGGACTGTTGCAGTGGTGGCTGACGTGAAGCCTGATTCTCTGCTATGACATGCAGACTGATTCTCTGCTGTCATGAAGCCAGATTGTCTGTTACGGGACCTTTCTCCTCTACCTGGGTTCTGGGCCTAAATTTATGAAAATTGACTCTTACAGTGGTGGGTGACGTGAAGCCTGATTCTCTGCTATGATATGAAGACTGATTCTCTGCTGACATGAAGCCAGATTGTCTGTTACGGGACCTTTCTCCTCTGCCTGGGTTCTGGGCCTAAATTTATGAAAATTGACTCTTACAGTGGTGGGTGACGTGAAGCCTGATTCTCTGCTATGATATGAAGACTGATTCTCTGCTGACATGAAGCCAGATTGTCTGTTACGGGACCTTTCTCCTCTGCCTGGGTTCTGGGCCTAAATTTATGAAAATTGACTCTTACAGTGGTGGGTGACGTGAAGCCTGATTCTCTGCTATGATATGAAGACTGATTCTCTGCTGACATGAAGCCAGATTGTCTGTTACGGGACCTTTCTCCTCTGCCTGGGTTCTGGGCCTAAATTTATGAAAATTGACTCTTACAGTGGTGGGTGACGTGAAGCCTGATTCTCTGCTATGATATGAAGACTGATTCTCTGCTGACATGAAGCCAGATTCTCTGTTACGGGACCTCTCTCCTCTGCCTGGGTGCTGGGCCTAAATTTATGACAATGGACTGTTGCAGTGGTGGCTGACGTGAAGCCTGATTCTCTGCTATGACATGCAGACTGATTCTCTGCTGACATGAAGCCAGATTCTCTGTTACGGGACCTCTCTCCTCTGCCTGTGTGTGTGCTGGGCCTAAATATATGCCAATGGACTGTTGCAGTGGTGGCTGACGTGAAGCCTCATTCTCTGCTATGACATGCAGACTAATTCTCTGCTGACATGAAGACAGATTCTCTGTTACGGGACCTCTCTCCTCTGCCTGGGTGCCGGGGCCTAAATATCTGAGAATGGACTGTTCCAGTGGTGGGTGACGGGAAGCCAGATTCTCTGCTATGGAACCTCTCTCCAATTGATTTTGGTTAATTTTTATTTATTTAATTTTTATTTTAATTCATTTCCCTATCCACATTTGTTTGCAGGGGATTTACCTACATGTTGCTGCCTTTTGCAGCCCTCTAGCTCTTTCCTGGGCTGTTTTACAGCCTTTTTAGTGCCGAAAAGTTCGGGTCCCCATTGACTTCAATGGGGTTCGGGTTCGGGACGAAGTTCGGATCGGGTTCGGATCCCGAACCCGAACATTTCCGGGATGTTCGGCCGAACTTCTCGAACCCGAACATCCAGGTGTTCGCTCAACTCTACTCTCTACCTCGGCTCGGAACAAGCCATCAGTTCTCTGAAAGGTGCAGAGTCCACCACTTGGAAAGTGAGGGACTGCAGCACCAGCAACTTGGACAGGAGCACGTTCAGCTTCTGCACCGTTGGATGCGTGCACGCATACTGCTGTCTCTTGGCAATCGCTTCGGTGTTAGATTGCTGACGTAATGACTGACGAGTAGTAGGAGCAGGAGTGTCTGGACCAGCAGAAGATGGGAATGACCGCTCCCTTCGGCTGAGATGGTGGAGCCTTGACTGGCTGATACCGAGTGCGTTCCACTGGGAGATGCAGCGGTAGCTGTGGCAGGCTGGACTACCACATCGGAGCCACAGTTCTCCCAGGCCACTGCATGGCAACGCTGCATATGTTGACGGACGACTGTAGTGCCAACATTGGCACCCTGGGCATGCTTCACCTTCTGCCCAAATATTCTACATGTGGCCACGTTAACCTCCTCTGGCAGCTTAATAAAAAAACTGCCACACCGCCGAGTAGGTGATTTTCCCCCCAACAGTCCACACTGACTGACTGCCTGGGAAACCCATGCACCACTACTTCCCGGGCAGGTAGGCTTCAGCGAAGAAAGCTGCCACCATCTTCTCCTAATGAAAATGAAGCCACTTCTGCACCTGGCTCCCAAGTGTGATCGGCTTCATCGTCATCGAGTATTGTCTGCACGTCACTGATGTCCTCCTCAACGGTTTCTGGGTCAGGAGCCTGACCGCTCGCAATACAAGCTCCTGAACCACTCTCCTCAACACTACTTACCCGCCAGCGGAGGAAGCTGCGGATGTCTCCTCCAAATCTTGGCTGGGCAGTAGCTGCTGACTGTCCTCTAGCAGTTCATTCTCACTGTATAGTGAAGCTGAGCCCACAGCATAGAATACTTCAGTGGCTGAGAGAACAGCAAAGGACAGAGTCAGGTTGAGGACAGGTGAGGGCACAGGGCCTGCTCCCGGGCCATGCCAGCTAAGGGTTGTGTCTGACAAACCCACCGACTGTTGGCTCAGGTTGGCTAATGTCAATTGGGATAACATGGATGACCAAGATAACCAATCAAGAACCGCTGGGTTGCTGGTCAAGATACGACCGCTAGATGACACAGGGGCCTCTCGCTGCGACTCCTGCTGCCACTCGATCTTACTCTTCTGAGATCTCTGCTTGTGCTCGAAAAATTCAGGCCTCTGCCACTCCTCTGTGCATGGCATAGCACTTCTCAGCCTGACATACTTGTAGCTGAACTGCACAAATTAAACAGAAATTAAAACTCCCCTAAAAGTGACAAATACAGACGTGGACAAAATTGTTGGTACCCTTTGGTCAATGAAAGAAAAAGTCACAATGGTCACAGAAATAACTTTAATCTGACAAAAGTAATAATAAATTAAAATTCTATAAATGTTAACCAATGAAAGTCAGACATTGTTTTTCAACCATGCTTCAACAGAATTATGTAAAAAAATAAACTCATGAAACAGGCATGGACAAAAATGATGGTACCCCTAACTTAATATTTTGTTGCGCAACCTTTTGAGGCAATCACTGCAATCAAACGCTTCCTGTAACTGTCAATGAGACATCTGCACCTCTCAGCAGGTATTTTGGCCCACTCCTCATGAGCAAACTGCTCCAGTTGTGTCCGGTTTGAAGGGTGCCTTTTCCAGACTGCATGTTTCAGCTCCTTCCAAAGATGCTCAATAGGATTGAGGTCAGGGCTCATAGAAGGCCACTTTAGAATAGTCCAATTTTTTCCTCTTAGCCATTCTTGGGTGTTTTTAGCGGTGTGTTTTGGGTCATTGTCCTGTTGCAAGACCCATGACCTGCGACTGAGACCAAGCTTTCTGACACTGGCTAGTACATTTCTCTCTAGAATTCCTTGATAGTCTTGAGATTTCATTGTACCCTGCACAGATTCAAGACACCCTGTGCCAGACGCAGCAAAGCAGCCCCAGAACATAACAGAGCCTCCTCCATGTTTCACAGTAGGGACAGTGTTCTTTTCTTGATATGCTTCATTTTTCGTCTGTGAACATACAGCTGATGTGCCTTGGCAAAAACTTCGATTTTTGTCTCATCTGTCCACAGGACATTCTCCCAGAAGCTTTGTGGCTTGTCAACATGTAGTTTGGCATATTCCAGTCTTGCTTTTTTATGATTCGTTTTCAACAATGGTGTCCTCCTTGGTCGTCTCCCATGTAGTCCACTTTGGCTCAAACAACGACGGATGGTGCGATCTGACACTGATGTTCCTTGAGCATGAAGTTCACCTTGAATCTCTTTAGAAGTCTTTCTAGGCTCTTTTGTTACCATTCGGATTATCCGTCTCTTAGATTTGTCATCAATTTTCCTCCTGCGGCCACGTCCAGGGAGGTTGGCTACAGTCCCATGGATCTTAAACTTATGAATAATATGTGCAACTGTACTCACAGGAACATCTAGTTGCTTGGAGATGGTCTTATAGCCTTTACCTTTAACATGCTTGTCTATAATTTTCTTTCTGATCTCTTGAGACAGCTCTTTCCTTTGCTTCCTCTGGTCCATGTCGAGTGTGGTACACACCATATCACCAAACAACACAGTGATTACCTGGAGCCATATATATAGGCCCAATGGCTGATTACAAGGTTGTAGACACCTGTGATGCTAATTAGTGGACACACCTTGAATTAACATGTCCCTTTGGTCACATTATGTTCTGTGTTTTCTAGGGGTACCATCATTTTTGTCCATGCCTGTTTCATGAGTTTATTTTTTTACATAATTCTGTTGAAGCATGGTTGAAAAACAATGTCTGACTTTCATTGGTTAACATTTATAGAATTTTAATTTATTATTACTTTTGTCAGATTAAAGTTATTTCTGTGACCATTGTGACTTTTTCTTTCATTGACCAAAGGGTACCAACAATTTTGTCCACGTCTGTATATTTTTATTTTTGTACTAAAATAGTCTACTAAATGCTTTCACCACAATTAACTGCAGAAATGCATTGAGAATATATTTTTCTAGTAGTACTGAAAAAAGTCCCTATACGCTTTGACCAGAAATAACTGCAACAGTGCAGTGCGTATATATTTTTCATTTTTTAATGAAGCACACCCCTTTACGCTTTCAACAGAAATAACTGCAGAAGTGAAATGTGTATATATTTTTCCTGTTGTACTGAAATAGGTACCTTTACACTTTCAACAGAAATAACTGCAGAAGTGAACTGAGAATATATTTTTGTTGTATTACTGAACTACGCCCCTATACTCTTTTACCAGAAATAACTGCACCAGTGTAGTGCGTTTATATTTTTCTTTTGTTACTGTAATACGCCACTATATGATTTAAACAGAAATAACTGCAACAGTGCGATGCTTATTTGCATATTTTTCTTGTAGGACTGAACTAGGCCAATTAATGCTTTGACTAAAAAACAATCAAAGAGTCGAGTGCGTATATATTTTTCTTGTAGTTCAAAAAATATGCCCCTATACGCTTTCACCAAAAAGAACTGCAACAGTGCAGTACGTATATATATGTTTCGTTTTTTTAATGAAGTACGCCCCTATATGCTTTCAACAGAAATAACTGTAGAAGTAAAATGCATATATATTTTTCTTGTTGGACTGAAATACACCCCTATACACTTTCACCAGAAATAACTGCAACAGTGCAGTGCGTATATATTTTTATTTTGTTACTGTAATACGCCCCTATACGTATTTTCTTGTAGGACTGAAATAGGCCACTATACACTTTGACTAGAAAACAATCAAAGAGTGAAGTGTGTATACTGTATTTTTCTCCCCATAAGACAAACCTAGGTTTCAGAGGAGGAAAATAAGAAAAATATATTTTTCATTACTCCTCAGGTCAGACCACCAATCAGACCCCCAATGTTAATCAGACCTCAGCTCACAGCCCCAATCAGATCCCCAATGTTAATAAGACCTTAGATCAGACCTCAGATCGGAGCCCAATATAAAGAAGACCCCCAATCAGACCTCAGATGAGACCCCCATGCCTCATATCAGTCCTCCATGCCTTATATCAGCCCCCAGCCATATGTGATCAGCCCCCAGCCATATGTTAATCAGCCCCAAACCATATGTTAATCAGCCCTCAGCCATATGTTAATCAGCCCCGAGTCATATATAATTCAACACCCAGTCATATATAATTCATCCCCTAGCCATAATTCAGCCCCCTGTGCACTGTAAACTCCCCTTTGAAGTCGGGCATCACAAAAACCGGGGACCCACACAGGGCCGACTTCAAAGCGGAGAAAGCCTTTTCTGCCTGCTCATTCCAGTGGACCGTCACTGATTTGCGTCCCTTCAAAATGCCTGTCAATGGTGTGGCCACTGTAGCAAAGTGGGGGAAAAATCTCATATAGTATCCCACCATTCCCAGGAACGACTTTACTTGCCGAGTAGTGACAGGTTGGGGCCGATTCCGAATTGCCTCAATTTTGTTCACCTGATGTTTGATCATTCTGCGCCCAATTACATACCCCAGGTACTTGGTCACTTCTAACCCTATCGCACACTTTTTTGAGTTAGCGGTTAAGCCAGCCTTTCTAAGGGAGTCCACTACAGCCTGTACTTTAGGTAGGTGACTTTCCCAGTCGGTGCTGTGAATAACAATACTGAAGTGTACCGATGATGTGGACGGAGTACAATATCCATCAGCCTTTGAAATGTGGCGAGAGTGCCATGTAGAGCAAAGGGTAATACCTTGTACTGATACAGCCCCTCTAGTGTGATGAAATAAGTTTTTTCCTTGGCAACCTCCGTCAAGGGTACCTGCCAGCCCTTTGGTGAGGTCCAAAATAGAAAAATACTGGGCTTGGCCTAACTTCTCAATAAGCTCATCCACTCGGGGCGTGGGATATGTGTCAAACTTGTGTCAAGTTTGTGGAAGTCATTACAGAATCGTGATGTCCCTTCCAGCTTGGGTATTAAGACTATCGGACTGGCCCATTCACTTTATGACTCCTCGATGACACCTAGCTGTAGCATCAGCTGCACTTCTTCCGAGATGGCTTGTCGCCACGAATGAGGTACCCGGTATGGTTTTAACCGGATTCTGGCCAGAGGCTTAGTGATAATTTCTTGTTGGATGATAGAAGTGCGTCCAGGGAGGTCCAAAAATAGATCCTTGCTTCTGCTGACGAATAGTGATGGACGAACATCTGATGGGACGGTTCGCGAACGCGATCGCTCAAACTTGCCCAAATATTCGCGAACCGCAGGTTTGCGGCGGGTCCCATTCATTTTAATGGCATGCGAACATGAGAAACCTCCAGGTCATATTTGCAGCCACAAAATACTTAGTAGATGCGCACACATAGTCCCACAACATGGACACTGACATACCAGAAGCATTAAGCGATTTTACGATCAACAAGAATTATTTTTTTATTGGCAAAATTTTGGCAAAATATTAATCGCAAGAGCACATTCTTTCTGAAGGTGTGGTCTACAGAAACTGGTTTACACCGACTAGCAATTAGATGGATGCGATGGTTGGAGCGAAGTTTAACGAGGAAGAGGAAGAACTCCTGGTGACTGTAAGTAATCTTATATTAAAGTAGTGTATTGGATTACATTTCACCTGCATGTCTGAACAATCGCTTTATATACATAAATAGTGGGGGGGTTTAAATCGCCAGTGTGACCTTCTGCGATTCTATTTTTTCTTAAATGCACCAAACTTCACATTTTATAATGTCTCACTAGATATTATTGATTTTTGCACTAAGTATTCCTGTGACATAACACCCACTATGTTAGGTTCACCTGACAGCAAATAAATGTGTATTCTGTGGCTGGTGGTACATTAGGCATTCACAGGATACTGAAGTGTTGGCCATTACAGGCCCCAAAAATTAGGCATTCAACAGAGATAAAAGGCCTTTTATGCCGCTGTATTTACCGAAGACAGGGACCATAAATTATTATTATGTTATGGGTGGTGGCGGATATGGGCTGTCGTGAGGAATTTATATCAAACATGGTCTACTGGTCACATGTGTTGAATTCCTCCGAGATCCATGCCTTAGAAATGTGAGGTAGTCAACACTGTTTTGAGCTAGGTGAGTGCACTTATCAGTCACAATCCCCCCTGCTGCACTGAACTTGAAGAGGGGCAAGCCAACAGTTCCATTGCAAATTGTGCAAGCTCTGGCCAGAGGTCAAGCCTGCCCACCCAGTAGCCCAGGGTTTCATCACTTCTCAGAGTGTCCAAATCGGCCGTTAACCCGATGTAGTTGGACACCTGCTGGTCTAGGCGTTCTCTGAGGCTGGATCCGGAGGACAGCTGTCGATGGGTAGGCTGAAAGAATGTTCTCATAACACATCTTCAAACCGCCCTCTTCTTGCAGGCGCTGTTGGATTGGTACCCACAACTGTTTCTCTGTGAGTGGAAACTCCTCTGACAGCGCCCCAAAAAGCAAAATGCAGCATTTTTCTAAGCAAAGCCTGAAAGTGCTGCATTCTGACAGCCCTCTGTGATGGTGGTAACATTTCCGCCATTTTTTGTTTGTACCGGGGGTCTAAGTATGTTGCCACCCAGTACTGGTCCTTGCCCTTTATGCTTTTTATACGGGGTTCCCTCTTAAAACACTGGAGCATGAAGGCCCCGGTTTGCACTAAACTGGAAGCGGTGTAGTGGCCTGGCTCCTGCTCTTTATCTAGGATAATGTTGTCCTCGTTATCCTCCCCCCATTCACGGACAACACCAGGGATCCCAGAATTGTTTAAAGCCTGCTCTTCCTGCTCCTCCTCCTCCCCTGCACCATCCTCCTCTGCCTCCTCTTCAGACTCCTGTTGTTGATTGTCTCAGATGGAGTAGCCACCCCTGGGAATTCATCCAGCATTGCGACTTCCTCATCTTTCTGCTCCTGTTCCTCGACGGCTTGATCAATGACACAACGGAATGCACGCTCCAGAAAGAAGGCAAAAGGTACAATGTCACTGATGGCGCCCTGGCTGCGATTGACCAGTTTGGTTATCTCATTAAATGGCTGCAGAAGTCTGCATGCATCTCACATGAGCAGCCACTGGCGCAGTGAAAAAAAAACAAGCTCCCCAGAACCTGTCCTGCCGCAGAGTTCGTACAGGTAACTGCAAGTTTCTGCTGGAGCAACCTAACGAGCATATACAAGGTTGAGTTCCATCGCATCGGGCAGTCACAAATAAGACATCTGACGGGCAGGTTGTGTCACCGCTGAATGTCAGCAAGGCGAGCCATGGCCGTGTAAGATCTTCTGAAATGGCCCGGGATTTTCATGGCAATGGCAAGATGTCCTGGACCCCAGGGTATTTGACAATGAATCACTGCATGACCAAGTTCAGGACGTGTGTCATTTTGCCCTGTTTCAGCATGCTCAGCAGATTGGCACCGTTGTCGCACACCACTTTACCAATTGTCAAATTGAGCGGAGTTATATGCCTGTGAACGCAAAACTGAAAGAAGTGCAGGACCCGTGTGGCTCTTGGCTTCCAGGCACAACAGCCGCAGCACAGCATGGCAACGTCTCACCTGGCATGTCAAATAGGTTCTGGGGATCTTGGTTGGTGCAGCGGAAGAGACGGTAGCAGCGTAATAGGAGGAGTCAGCCGAGGAGGAGAGGGAGGATGGAGTAGGAGGAGTAGAAGAAGAGGCAGGCCTGCATGCAATCCTTGGCGGTAAAATCAAATCTACATGGGTGCCACAGGTTACATGCTTGACAGCCGTCAGAAGGTTCACCCAGTGGGCAGTAAAAGTTATATACCTTCCCTGCCCATGTTTGCTAGACCATGTGTCTGTGTGCCAGAGATACATTCACTTGCCGCTGAACGTGGCCATATAGCTCTGGGATGCCCTTCTGCGAGAAATATTTCCTTCCTGGGACCTTCCATTGTTGTGTTCCAATGTCCACAGATTTTCGAAAGGCCTCCGAGTCCACAAGTTTATATGGCAGTAGTTGGCGGGCTATCAGTTCCGACAAGCCAGCGGTCAACCGTTGGGCAAGAGGCTTATCCGGCATCATAATTTTTTTACGCTCGAACATTTGGGCCACGGAAGCCTGCCTTTTTCCTGACAAACGTGAGGACGGCATGATGGAAGGTGGAGTGGAGGACACTTGGGAGGAGAGAGGAGAAGGAGAAGAGGCTGGACGGTGCGAGTCTGGAGTGTGGCTTTGTGGGTTCTGACGGTGTTGCTCCCACTGGGCTCGTTGATGTGAGGCCAGGTGCCTTCTTAAGGCGGTCCTCCCTAGGTGAGTGTTGGGCTCACCGTGACTTATGCGTTGACTCCAAAGGCTGCAGATGGCAACACTATTGTCAGCAGCTGACACATTAAAAAATGCCAACACTGCAGAGCTATGTGCTGGCGTCCTGGGAGTGCCAGATGTGACAGTACTTGGTTGATGGGTCGCTCCTGATACATTAGCAGTTTGGTTTGTCCCTCCTGTGCAATGTAAGTTCGGCCTGCTTCTCCTCCCTATCTGCTGGTCCATATCTTCCTCTGAACTCCCCTCCTCTTCCTCTCTTGTGGGCACCCACGTTACGTCCACAGACACGTCATCATCGACATCACCTTCCCCACAGCTAACATTAGAGATCTCGGAGTAGGCAGCAACAGCGAGGACCAACCTCCTTGGGCTGATCTGGGTACTGTTGCTACCTCCTCTTCCTGATCCGATGCCAAGAATGGCTGCGCATCGGAAATGTCTTGTGATGGATCGGAAAATAATTCATGTGACTCAAGTGGAGGGTATATGGTGGTGGTGGTGGTGGTGTCTTTGGGGGTGCACACAGCAGAGATTGAAGAGGGTGCAGATAGAGAGGATGAGGAGGGTACAAATGTGGAAGGCTGAGTGAGCCACTCAACCAAGTCTGGTGCGTCCTTTGACGTAATTGAACACACTTTCTGCAACTTCCCACTTTGGCTCCGGCCTGATGCTCCTGCCCTACCCCTACCACCCCTGCGGAAGAGCCTGCCTTTCCTTTGCCTGTCATTTTTTAAGAGAAGTGCAGTGTATGTAGAAGAAGGTATTTAACATCCTGCACCAGTTTAAAAAAAAAATAATCCTTAAAATTTTTTCACTGTGTGTAGCAGAGGTAAAGCAGTGAAAGTGGCTAAATGTATTCAGTAGTATATTCTTAGATACAAAAAAAATAAAAAATGAGTTTACTGCAGCACTCACCTCCAGTTTTTTAAAGGAGTCACGGACTGTACTGTCTAGACGCGGCCAGGTGAGCAATCCAGGAATAGTAAAAAAAAAGTCCAGCTCCTTATCCTTAAAAACCAATGCTTTATTGTTTCACATATTCAATTAAAATCCATGTGTACAAACGGAGAAACTGTAGCACAATGTGACACGTTTTGAGCCACTTGCGTATGGGCCCTTCATCCAGACATGTACAACTGACTAAAAACAACATTTTTATATACCCAGAATGCACCCTCTCCTGATTTGGTGACTGACATCACCCACAGCGCAGCCACAGAGTAAACATGGTGGTATATGGTCTACTAGAAATTTGCAATACTATATGATCTAATCAATGAACATGGGCTTTCTTTCAAAGACAAACTTGCAAAAAAAAACTGTTATTTATATTGTAAAGTGAGGTTGTGTTTCCTATTTAAACCTTTTGGTATACATGTATCTAAGCAGAAAATCCAGTAGGTTTCCCTACTTAGTAATTTCTGCCTGCGATCCCTACCTCTTATAGGCATAACAATCCTTTCTAGGCCTTGCACTGTAAATGCTGAAGTATCCCGACTATGAACTGTTGCAAAATGCAAAGACGCAGCGGATACTCAGAGAAACAATCACCTGTTGCCTGATTTGGTGATCTTCCCACCTCCACACTGCATCTACGTATGTGGCTGCGCTGTGGGCAATATATCATGTTGTTTTTAGTCAGTTGTACATGTCTGTATGAAGGGCCCATACGCAAGTGGCCCGAAACGCGACACATTGTGCTACAGTTTCTCCGTTTGTACACATGGATTTTAATAGAATATGTGAAAGAATAAAGCGTTGGTTTTTAAGGATAAGGAGCTGGACTTTTTGTTTCTATTCCTATATTCTTAGATAACATCCTGCTTCAATATGTGGTTTTGGTGGCAACTGGTCTATAATCACACCAGTTTAAAAAAATAAAATCATTAACATTTTCGCACTGTGTGTGTAGCAGAGGTAACGCAGTGAAAGTGGCTACATTTCTTCAGTAGTGTATTCTTAGATAACACGCTGCTTCAATATGTGGTTTTGGTGGCAACTGGTCCATAATCACACCAGTTTAAAAATAAAAAAAAATTCCTTAAAATGTTCTCACTGTGTGTAGCAGAGGTAACGCAGTGAAAGTGGCAAAATTTCTTCAGCAGTATATTCTTAGATAACACCCTGCCTCAATATGACGTTTTGGGGGCCACTAGTCTATAATCAAACCAGTTATTTTTTTATTCCTTTACATTTTCTCACTGTGTGTAGCAGAGGTAACGCAGTGAAAGCGGATACATTTCTGCAGCACACAAATACACTATTTGAGTAGTATATTCTTAGATAACACCCCGCTTTAATATGTTTTTTTTGGGGGCCACTGGTCTATCACACCAGTTATGATACTTTTTTTCTAATTGCGTTTGTCACTCTTTGCAGTTGTAGTATCGCTGCTGCACTATACAAATCCACTATAATATGCTTTCTATATTAGAAACTATATTATTAGTGTATTACACCCCTATATACTGCAGTGCACACCAATCAATAGCACACCTATACCAGTCCTTAAAAGGACTTTTGTGGACCTATTAGCTAGTAAATTACTTTCCCGCACTTGTAAATTACTTTCCTATAAATGTGCCTAGCGCCTTCTGACATCTCTCCCTGCACTAAGATGCTATGAAATGATTCCTATCCTTTCCCTGCACTTATAAATCATTTTTTCCTTTTTTTTTTTTTTTAACATAGAGGTTTTTACAAGTGCTGTCCCTAGCGCCTTCACTCGTCTGTCCCTGCACTCTGAACGCTGGAAAATTGCAGAATCTAAAATGGCTGCCGTATTTAAAGGGCTGTGACATCAAAGGGCTGGCTGGCTGCTGATTGGCTGCATGCAGGCATGTCAATCTGGGTGATCCCGCCTTCCGAGAGTTCCTTGCCCCAAGTCCTCAGTCCTCACACGCGTAGCCGCCATTTTAGGAAAATTGCAATTCGTTACCACAAAGCGCTATGAAATTTGCATTCGTTGCAAATCGCATTTTTCCTGAAATTCAGATTGAATTTCACTTTGCCAGCTTCAATTTCAATTTGTCAGGTTTTTCTGAGGAACAAGGAGGAGGAGCAGGAGAAATGCTGAGACCCCTGACTCCAAGACACAGTGTCAAACTCACTGGTGACATCCCCATCATCCTGCTTTGACTGAGAGGAAAAGTAAATCATCTGCAGCACACCAGACCTGCAGGGTATTGCGAAGTGAGGTCACAGTTATGGGCAATCGAGGGTTACTCACTGTTTGTAGGAGAACCCTGGGCAGGCATGCGGCAGTGAAGGAGAGGCTGACACAAAGTTCCTCTGAGGCACACTCTGGATGTAGGGACCAGGCCTGATGGTGGATGAGGTGCCCTGGATGTTGAAGGTGTTTTAAGTGCCTGGGGCAAGGTTCCTTTAAGGATTGTGACGCCAGTGCCTGTAACGGTGGCACACCGGTTTCTAGCAGTAATAAGTGAGGAACACAAGTTGCGCTGAACCAAACTTTGCTTTACTTGGAACAGTCCAACTTTCTACAATAAGATGGTAAATACAGTCCCTTGCATCAAATGCTTAACAGGCAGGCTTAATTCCAATACTGGCAAGTATAATCTTGGCAAGATACTCGGAGGGTAATAGATCCACACTTCCCAGCCCAGGCTGCATTATTTCACAGTTATACTGGCTGGCTGTATTCCAAGGCCCGTCTGCCTAAATGCTGGCTTTAATCCTTGGTAATAAATCTTCCTCCCGTATTGACCCTTGCTTCTATTTTATAGTACCTCTGCCCATCAGCTTACTTCTCTGAGCTGGTTGTACTGTTCCTGTTGTGAGGGAAGCTGCAGGTTTCTCCCAGGAGGCAAGCTCTTCTACTGGGGTGTCTCTTCTGAGCTAAACATAGACTCAGGAACTTCAGGCTGACTAGGCTTCACTTCTAGCCACCTGGACTGCACTAACTCCTCCCTGTCTGGGCCTACCTATACATACTCAGGGCTCTCTAGCTCCCTCTAATGTCTAGGAAGCTGAACTACACCCTAACAGGCCTGATACCCAGATAACACAGGGAAAATGAGCACACAACATCACATTAAGACATATTAACCCTTGTGTAGTGCCCACCTTTACCTACTGGGACACTACACATCCAGTCCAGAATTTCCTCCTCTGTTTCCTCACTGATAATATTGCACCTATTGAAAGCCAGGGAGAAATGTGGCCTACTACTTATACTACTATTAGCTAGATGGCTGGTGCTTCTAATGCTGTTTGCAATAATACCCACATTATGATTCTCAGATGACACCGCATGGGTCTTTCATTTGCCACTCTTCTGCTTACTAGACATTTTATTATGAGTCTTAGCAATGAAAAGTCATGGTAATGTTTTTGGTAAACAGATTATGAAATAGTAATTTAAATTCAATTTAACCCTTTCTGGACAATGCAATACGGTAATAGAACGTGTTAATGGTTAACTGGTATATATTGCAGCACAACACGTTCAGTAATAATGCCAGTATCTTGACACAATATAATGTTAACTGGTATTAACTGGTTTATAAGTACTGTTATTGAAGCACAACATAATAAGTAATAATTTATGGGATCCTGATGCAATACAATGTGTTAATGGTTAACTGCTTATAAATGCTGTTGTTCACATTCACTAATAATGTATAGTATGGTTCTTAAAAAAAGGGGGGACCCTTTCCATGCTCCCCAAACTCTTTTTATCTGCCTTTAAGCCATCTAGATGTGTAAGGATCCAGGAGAATAGCTACAAATTAATCTCTAGATGGTACATAACCGCAAAGAAATCCTGTCTCTTCTCTGATGGTTCCTCGGATGTTTGCTGGAGGTGACAGAGGCTCCTTCTTCCACATCTGGTGGGACTGCCCCAAAATACATGAATGGTGGAGAATCATATTTGATACCAGTAACGAAATCTGTCTCACAGCTGTGAAGGTCTCTCCTAGCAAAGCCTTAGGGCTCTTTCACATCTGCGTTCTTTTCTTCTGGCATAGAGTTCCGTCGTCGGGTTTCTATGCCGGAAGAATCCTGATCAGGATTATCCCCATGCATTCTGAATGGATAGAAATCCGTTCAGGATGCATCAGGATGTCTTCAGTTCCGGAACGGAACGTTTTTTGGCCGGAGAAAATACCGCAGCATGCTGCGCTTTTTGCTCCGGCTAAAAATCCTGAAGACTTGCCGCAAGGCCGGATCCGGAATTAATGCCCATTGAAAGGCATTGATCCGGATCCGGCCTTAAGCTAAACATCGTTTCGGCGCATTGCCGGATCCGACGTTTAGCTTTTTCTCAATGGTTACCATGGCTGCCGGGACGCTAAAGTCCTGGCAGCCATGGTAAAGTGTAGCGGGGAGCGGGGGAGCAGCATACTTACCATCCGTGCGGCTCCCGGGGCGCTCCAGAGTGACGTCAGGGCGCCCCAAGCGCATGGATCACGTGATCGCATGGCACGTCATCCATGTGCATGGGGTGCTCTGACGTCACTCTGGAGCGCCCCGGGAGCCGCGCGGACTGTAAGTATACCGCTCCCCCGCTCCCCGCTCCTACTATGGCAACCAGGACTTTAATAGCGTCCTGGGTGCCATAGTAACACTGAAAGCATTTTGAAGACGGATCCGTCTTCAAATGCTTTCAGTACACTTGCGTTTTTCCGGATCCGGCGTGTAATTCCGGCAAGTGGAGTACACGCCGTATCCGGACAACGCAAGTGTGAAAGAGGCCTTACTTGCTTGTTTCGATGAAGATATCCAATTCTCCCCTACATTCCTCTTTAAACAACTATTGATAGCCGCAAGGCTCCTTATACCAAAATTCTGGTTGCAAACTGCTCTTCCCACTATACTATAATGGAAGCAGAAAGTTGACGAGATATACCGTTTTGAGGAAATCTCTGCATGGGAGTCTGGTACTCATCCGCAATTCACGAAAAAATGGTACCTGTGGCTTGTCCATAGGTTCACACTCTCCCATTTGGGTTAAGCCTAAACTCTCAGGCCTAGTTTGTCCTTCTCTAACAACCCTCACTCAGCCGCAACCTTGCGGCTTTTTCCAGTCTAACACTATAATGTTCACCTTTTCTTATCCATAAGAACCCTTTACCTTGGGGCCTTGCCCTTCCCTTGTAAGGAATCATATAATACACTAGAAAATAGGATATTGATACTGTGTCTTTTTGATAATTGCCAATACTACTATATTTGTAGCTTGCCTATTGTATGCCACATTCTGTACCGCCCTTGGATTTGTTATACTGCAGTTTCGCTACCCTGCTGATACAATCTCTCTCATTGTCTCAACCTGTACTGTGTTACATTGTTCCTGTAATTACACGGTTACTATCTCTTTACAAAACTAATAAAAAACTTTAAATAAAAAAAAAGGGGGGGGCAATTGCTCAACATTTGCAGCACAATGTATGTTATTAGGGGGCTGGTAATAAACCTATAAACTTTTTTCCTTTAAAAAATGGCTGCTGTTCTTTCAGGGTTTTGTAATGATGAACTAACCAGCAAGCTGTATGAAAGTAACCAGTCCCTCATTCACTCTACAGTGTATATGTTTTCTGTGATAAAACTCTAAAATCTACCCACAGTAAAATGGCATTGGTTGTGAATCATCAAAACTTCAGATTCCTATGGTGAAATATTTTTTGTGAAATTCAGAACAAATCCAATATGTTTAGAATTGCTTGTTGATCTCTAGCTCACTTTAGCCTTGTGCTAAAATACAAATCAAATTCAAGTTTCTCCCTGTCATTCTGCATTCAATACTCTATAAAGACAATGTGAAAATAGAATGTTCTAAATCTTTAATTCATTGAAAAGGAAAAACTAAAATATTGCTTTGACATAAATATTCAGACCCTTTACTCAAGAATTAATTGAAGTACCTTTGTCAGTGATTGTGCAGAGCCCATTAGGAGCCATCACAGATGATAGTAATGGCTTTGTTCCCTGGGTGTATTCCCTTAGGCTGTTCCCTGGGAATTGGTGCCATGGAAAGGTAGTTTGAAGTAACAGGCCAGAAGTAAACATATAAATGTCTCTCTTTACTTAGTACAAAATATAACTTTTGGCACAGCCAGCAGTGTTACGTTTAAAGTGCAGATACTGGCAGATGAGGATGTATGGTGGCTAGTTGTGTTGAAATGTAATGGCACTTGAAGGCACTTGTGGATAAAGATGTCCACTGTGATACAGGCAAGGTGTTAGTCTGGTCTAGTGGTTGTGCTAGGTGATGGGTGTCTGACAATTTCAAGTCTCTGCAGAGACATTCGATTGGGTTTAAGTCAAAGCACTTCTTGGGCCACTCAAGGACTTTCACAGAGTCCCAACTCCATTCCTGTGTTGTCTTGGTTGTATGCTTAAGGTCATTCATTGTCTTTTTGGAAGGTAAACCTTTATCCCAGTCTGAGGTACAAAGCACTCTGGATCAGGTTTTCATTAAGAATATCTCAGTAGTGATGGCCTTACGGTTCGCCCGGTGGTCGATTCTCAGCGAAGTTTGCTCGTTCACGATTCACCGAACATGTAAACATATGATATTCGCGCCTGCCATATTCTTTTACATTGTGAAGAACTTTGACCCATAACGCATCCATCAGGTGGTACAGGACAGCCAATTGAAAAGTTTCAGCACATGGACACACCCCCTACCTTATAAATAGACCTGATCTGGCCGCTATTTTACATTCAGTCTTTTGTCAGTGTAGGGAAAGGTTGCTGTGTGGAGCAGGGACAGGCTATTAGGGACAAAAACGCAAAATAGGTCTGTATAGGTGTATTATTGAGAGGTGTGCAGTACAGATGGATGTAATACACTTATAATATACTTTCTAACATAGAAAGCACATTATAGTGGATTTGTATTGTCTAGCAGTGGTGAGTGGTTCTGCTGCAATACTGCAGCTACACAGAGTGACAAACGGAATTAGAAAAAAAAAATTATAACTGGTGTGATATACCAGTCGCCCCCCCCAAAAACTGATAGAAGCTGGGTGTTATATACCAATAATATACTTTCTATATAGTGCATTTGGGTACTGCAGCATTTGTTTGCAGTTTTGATGCAATCCCTCTGCTACAGATTGGGACAAACGGTATTGGAAAAAATAATTATAACTGGTGTGATATACCAGTCTCCCCCCCAAAAAAATCTGATAGAAGTGGGATGTTATATACCAATAATATACTTTATAGTGCATTTGGGAACTGCAGAATTTGTTTGCAGTTTTGCTGCGTTCCCTCTGCTACAGATAGTGACAAACGGTATTGGAAAAAAAATATTTGTGGTCAGGACCTGACGAGTGGAAGATGCCCAACCACCACCCCCCTACCTAATTGGCCTGAGGTGTGCCTTGGCCTCACTAGGTCGGTATGCCTGAAAAAGGGGGCAAAACCCACCAGTGAGGGAATGATTGGCCTGACGTGCTACTCTGCCAACGTACTGAATGCTTGGACCAGCTCTGCTTGTGGCTCCGGGATATACCGTACAAAGCACCCCGAGCGCCAATGCCCCAAGTGTTTGATGATATGCGCAGGAACTCCATGCTTGGACGCTGCGGATGCCGCACCGATGCGGAAAGAATGCCCCGAGAATTGAGCCGGATTCAATCCTACACTGGTCAACAGGATGCAAATATGTTTGATGAACTGGCTGAACGTCAGTGGACCAACAGGAAATGGAAGTAACGGGTCGGTGGGGCTGTGAAGACTAAGGGCCAGCAAGAGGTTGTCCAAGACTGTCACTGGACACCATGCGTTTGTGGTCTGGAAGAACTTAACTACATGGCCGGGACCTACCTGCCTTGTTTTGTTGTGAGGCAACTGCAAATGAAAGTTACTGCCCATCCTGACTAAAGCTCCCTTGCGGAGAGCCACCGCCCCTTGTCTGGCCTGTGTCACTTCACCTGGTCTTAAAAACCCGTAAAACGCCAAGTACATTGCTGCCTTGATCACCAGGCTGGGAAGGACTCCGAATGGTGACAATGTGAGGACTTCCGACAGGCTACGAAACGTGTCCCCCGTAATCAGTCGATGGACCGACTTGACCATGACCTGGCTTTTCTGAATGCCTCTGAGGATGGCCTTGATCGGATGAGCTGAAAATATAGAGGGTCTGTCTGGCTCTTGAAGTGCCAAAAAATGCTGTACCCCAGCCAAATATAGCCTAATGGTGTTGTAGGATAAAGCCAATACCGAGTGACAATAAGACACGAAAGCCACCATATACTTGACCTGACCAGTGTCACCCCTAGGATATACCAACTGGAAGTCTAAGAAAACCACCCACGCTCGGCGGTATGACCTCAATGTACTGGTCGACAAAGACTTTGTAATGAGTGAACTGGCGACCACCATCAGAGAGTCTAGTCCAAGACCAGCAGCCGCCAGTCCGGTACCAGGGTGCCCACTGAGTCTGCTTCTGGGTTCTGTAAGAAAAAGCGTGAAAAATCAAAACGAGATAAAGCATCAGCTGCAATATATAACTGGTGTGATATAACAGGCGCCCCCCCAAAAAAATCTGATAGAAGTGGGGTGTTATATACCAATAATATACTTTCTTTATAGTGCATTTGGGTACTGCAGCATTTGTTTGCGGTTTTCCTGCGTTCCCTCTGCTACAGATTGGGACAAACGGTATTGGAAAAAATAATTATAACTGGTGTGATATACCAGTCTCCCCCCAAAAAAAATCTGATAGAAGCGGGATGTTATATACCAATAATATACTTTATAGTGCATTTGGGAACTGCAGAATTTGTTTGCAGTTTTGCTGCGTTCCCTCTGCTACAGATAGTGACAAACGGTATTGGAAAAAAAATATTTGTGGTCAGGACCTGACGAGTGGAAGATGCCCAACCACCACCCCCCTACCTAATTGGCCTGAGGTGTGCCTTGGCCTCACTAGGTCGGTATGCCTGAAAAAGGGGGCATACCCTGAATGTGATGGTTGAATGACTGAATGAAGAATGGGAATGGGTGGGCAGGGGACGTCCGAATGCAGACGTGCTGCCTGGGAGAGCCGGACCACTTAAGACAGGTACTGGCCCCTCCCACAAATCCAGGCTAGCCTGCGGCCAGCCTTAACACTTGTGGTCAGGACCTGACGAGTGGAAGATGCCCAACCACCACCACCCTACCTAATTGGCCTGAGGTGTGCCTTGGCCTCACTAGGTCGGTATGCCTGAAAAAGGGGGCAAAACCCACCAGTGAGGGAATGATTGGCCTGACGTGCTACTCTGCCAACGTACTGAATGCTTAGACCAGCTCTGCTTGTGGCTCCGGGATATACCGTACAAAGCACCCCGAGCGCCAACGCCCCAAGTGTTTGATGATATGCGCAGGAACTCCATGCTTGGACGCTGCGGATGCCGCACCGATGCGGAAAGAATGCCCCGAGAATTGAGCCGGATTCAATCCTACACTGGTCAACAGGATGCGAATATGTTTGATGAACTGGCTGGACGTCAGTGGACCAACAGGAAATGGAAGTAACGGGTCGGTGGGGCTGTGAAGACTAAGGGCCAGCAAGAGGTTGTCCAAGACTGTCACTGGACACCATGCGTTTGTGGTCTGGAAGAACTTAACTACATGGCCGGGACCTACCTGCCTTGTTTTGTTGTGAGGCAACTGCAAATGAAAGTTACTGCCCATCCTGACTAAAGCTCCCTTGCGGAGAGCCACCGCCCCTTGTCTGGCCTGTGTCACTTCACCTGGTCTTAAAAACCCGTAAAACGCCAAGTACATTGCTGCCTTGATCACCAGGCTGGGAAGGACTCCGAATGGTGACAATGTGAGGACTTCCGACAGGCTACGAAACGTGTCCCCCGTAATCAGTCGATGGACCGACTTGACCATGACCTGGATTTTCTGAATGCCTCTAAGGATGGCCTTGATCGGATGAGCTGAAAATATAGAGGGTCTGTCTGGCTCTTGAAGTGCCAAAAAATGCTGCACCCCAGCCAAATATAGCCTAATGGTGTTGTAGGATAAAGCCAATACCGAGTGACAATAAGACACGAAAGCCACCATATACTTGACCTGACCAGTGTCACCCCTAGGATATACCAACTGGAAGTCTAAGAAAACCACCCACGCTTGGCGGTATGACCTCAATGTACTGGTCGACAAAGACTTTGTAATGAGTGAACTGGCGACCACCATCAGAGAGTCTAGTCCAAGACCAGCAGCCGCCAGTCCGGTACCGGGGTGCCCACTGAGTCTGCTTCTGGGTTCTGTAAGAAAAAGCGTGAAAAATCAAAACGAGATAAAGCATCAGCTGCAATATATAACTGGTGTGATATAACAGGCGCCCCCCAAAAAAAATCTGATAGAAGTGGGGTGTTATATACCAATAATATACTTTCTTTATAGTGCATTTGGGTACTGCAGCATTTGTTTGCGGTTTTCCTGCGTTCCCTCTGCTACACACAGTGACAAACGGTATTGGAAAAAATATTTATAACTGGTGTGTGCATGTGCGTACGCAAAAATTATATTGCCGATATTTTGCATTGAAAAAAATAATGACTGGAGATCACAAATTCGAATAATACATCTGGTATGTCACTGTCTATGTTGTGGGACTATTTGTGCACTTCTAGTAATTATTTCTTGGCTGCAAATATGAGCTGAAGGTTTTTCAGGTTCGCCTGCCATTAAAATGAATGGGACCCGCCGCACACTTGTGGTTCGCGAACATTTGATCGCGTTCTCGAACCATCCCGTCAGATGTTTGTCCATCACTATATCTCAGGACTTACCTCCATTTAACTTGCACTCAACTCTAACCAGTCTCCCAGCTGCTGAAAAACATCCCCCAGCATTATGCTGCCACTACCATGCTTCACTATATGGTTTTGAGCAATGCCTGGTTTCCTCCAAACAGGATGATAGAATTGAGGCCCAGAAGTTCAATCCTGATTAAATCAGACCAGATAATCTTATTTCTCACAGTCTGAGATTACTTTAGGTGTTTTTTTTTTTTTTTTTTTGCTTTGCTTTTACTCAGGACCGGCTTCCTACTGACCACTCTGAAATTTCTCCCATCTGCTACGTAGAATGTCACAATACTAGTGGAATACTGCTGGAATCCAAGGCCTCTATGCAGAAAACACCGGAGTCTTGAATAGGAGGTTGCAGGACTGAAGGATGTAGCAGAGCCAAGCAGGCGGAGCCGTAACCGGTAGCAACTGTGCAGCAGGACCGAAGGATGCAGCAGAGCCAGACAGATGGAGCTGTTACCAGTAGCAATGGTGCAGGACCGAAGGTTGCAGCAGAGCCAGACAGGCGGAGCTGTTACCAGTAGCAATGGTGCAGGGCCGAAGGATGCAGCAGAGCCAGACAGGCAGAGCCGTTACCAGTAGCAACGATGCAGGACTGAAGGATGCCGCAGAGCCAGGCAGGCGGAGCCGTTACCGGTAGCAACAGTGCAGGACCAAAGGATGCAGTAGAGCGTAGTCAAGCAATCCGGGTCGGCAACAGGAGGTAGCGGGATGTCACAAAGTAGCAGGGTAAACCACAAGTAGGAGGAACAAACCAGGGAGCTATTTCAAAGCAAGAGGACTGCACAAGCAGAAGCTAAAACACAATACTCAAGCAATTAGTAACAGGCTTGAGAAGCTTAAATGTGAAAACGGGAAGCAAGATGGAACCCAGCTGAGAAACAATCCACCATCTTAAAGGATAACTGTCACATTTAGACCCTAATTTAAATTTTCATATATGTAGTTACTAATAACATGATATTCCAGAATCAGTTACTATTAGACTGACTTACCCCATATTTAATAAGATTCAGCCCTTAGCAATCAGTCTGCATAAGACTGCGATTTCACTATTCAGTTAAGATGGCCGCCACTGGCCTCACCCTGAGGCGAATCCCGCCTGCCCTCACTAGCCAGTAACAATAGCCCCCCAAAAGTGACAGTAACCAGAGCCCTCCCCCCTAAAGGGTTAATGTCCTGCAGCACAAAGGGGTCCTCTTACCACATGTTGCTTTCATTTATACACTGAGCAGATGGCAGATCTCCCTTCCCTGGTCTGCGCTGCTCCAACTCTGCATTGTCCCAGTCTGCTGAGTGAGAGGTGACAGGGAGAAGTGCACACAGTCCAGGCACTGTTATCAGCTGCTGGGGAGGACCTGGCTTTAATGATTTACTTACAGTCCCTGGCTGTCAGTAATGTGACCTTGCACGCTGCGTGCTCAGTCTATCAACAGATAGACGGACCATGCCTAGCAACCCTATTTTAATCACAGGTAAAAATAGGCAGTACAGGGAACAAAATGTGGAATTAAGGGGTAATTGAATGCACAGTGAAAAGTTTAAATAGGGCCACCAAGGTGATATTAATCACCACTATCCAATACTCCAAAAAAATAATAATACGACAGTTATCCTTTAACTGAGGCAGAACTTGAGGGCAAGACAATCTGAATTAAACAGACATAGCAGGATGATTCCTGACACAGAACCTCTGCAGCCCAGCCAGAGTAATCATTGGGTTCTTGGTCACCTCTCATACCAAGGCCCTTCTCCTCCGATTAACTAGTTTTGCGGTGCAGCCAGCTCTAGGAAGAGTCCAATGAGGCCGTACTGAGACGCCAGTTTAGGGGAGGCCGACATGATGGGTTTTGGCGAGAGGAAGTTTATATTAGGAGGGGAGTATCAGCACCATTTTAGTGTTAAAACATAAGGAAAGAACTCACACGATGCAGGCAGTGGAGGCTCTGATCCAGCAGTTGCGGCCAGCGGCGGAGGCTCGGGGACCAGAATGGCTGCAGGAGCAGGTGTCCGGCGTTCTGCAGGGGGCGGCGGGGAGTTCAGTCAGCTCACCGCCAGCTATTAGATGGCCGCGGCGGGTATGTCCACCGGCACACCTTAGTCCCGATGTGACCCCCAGTGCTCGGCGTTGGGTGCGGAGCCCCTCCGGGGACCCTTCGCTTAGGGAGGTTGGCAGAGTGCCTGTGGCCAGCTCCTCCCGAAGCGGGAGGAATCCTTGTGCACGGCGGAGCCCACGAACAGGCGGGCTGATCCCTCCTCCGTCTTCTACAGCGCGAGGCTTGGATGCAGGACCAGGTACGGCAGGTGCCCCCAGTCTGGGGGAGGGCGCCCGGCGTGGGAATGATGCGGTGTCGGTCGTGGCTGTGCGCAGGAAGATGGAGGACGCGCACAGGCCACAAGAGATGAACGGGCAGCATGGCGGAGGCTCCGCCCACCGTGGAAGAGAAGAAGAACAGGGGCAGATGCAGAGCGCATCCAGCAGGCCTGTTGCTGGGATGTTGGTGCCGCATGGAGGGGTGCCTTTGGGGCCTGGAGATGAAGATTGTGCAGCGCAAAAAGATCATCAGGAGGCAGGACCATCAGCTGCGGGGTTCACAGCCGCCCGGCAGCTAGGTGAGGCTAACTGGGGTACTGTAAATGTGTGAACGAGCTGCCCAGGGGGGGTTGGGGGGGCCACAAGGGGACCTGGGTAGGGGCTTGGGTCAACTTTTCCATAGTTTAGCAGGGTGGGTGTCGGGTTTTGGGGCGCCAGGTGTTTCCCCGATACCAGCATGGGGGATGGGGGCTGGGGTTAGTGGGGGAGCTGGCAGTGTGGCGAGCAGGACATGCGAATTCGGTGTCAGTGCAGACGCAGGTTGGGGAGGATGAGGATAGATCGAAGGTGGATGATGCAGCGCGTGGGGAAGTGTATGTTTGCTTTGAGGGACTGTTGGGGGCGCATTTGAAACAGGAGGCGCGGTAACGGATTTGGTAGGGGGAGTATGTGGAAATTTTTTCCTTGCTCCCCCTGGAAATGTTTAATTTAGATAAGGGAAAAAAGTAGGACGGGGAAAAGAGGAAGGTTTTAAAACATAGGTTTCGCCTAATTCCGTGTACTTTTTCTAATTGGATCCAGGCATTCGCTATTTTAGCCAGTGTGATAGGGGAGAAGAAGCCGCAGTGCTGTTCGGCTCTTTTTTGTTATATGGATGCGATTGGGGAGGTGTTCCGTGTGTACAGGGGGACAGGCTGGTTGTGTTACGACGAGCAGTTCCGACAGAGGATGGCGGTGCGCAGTAACATTAGATGGGATCATAAGGATATCGGCTTATGGATGCGGGTGATGGCTCCGGTGCGTATAGGGCAGGAAACGTTTTCGGTGGCGTCAGCAAAAGGGCTTTGCTTCCTCTTTAACGAGGGCAACTGCAGATTTGGGGCAAAATGTACGTAGGTTTAAGCACCATTGTTCGGCCTGCGGCGGTAATCATGGATTCAACCGTTGTTTTAGAGGGGGCAGGCAAAAAGGAGGGGAGGCCGGTGGAAAAGGGTCTGACTCTGGTGCGGGTGGAAGAGATGGGGCCCTATCTAAGTAGATACCCGAATCGAGGGGTGGCGGAATTTCTGAGGGACGGTTTTACTAAGGGTTTTTGTATTCCTTCGGCGCCGTTGCCGATTGTTATGGGACGAAAAAATTTGCGTTCGGTGACTGAACATCCGGAGGTGGTTTTGGAAAAATTGGCAAAGGAGGTATCTTTGGGTCGTATGGATGGCCCATTTTTGAAGCCGCCTTTGGTCAATTTGAGGATATCACCTTTGAGAATTGTACCCAAGAAGGAGCCGAATAAGTTTCGGCTTATTCATCATTTGTCCTATCCTAAAGGGAGCGTCGGTCAATGAAGGTATGGATCCAGAACTCTGTTCGGTGGTGTACGCTTCTTTTGACGCGGCTGTGGATTGGGTGTGGAAGTTGGGGGTGGGGGCGTTGTTAGCAAAAACTGATATTTAGTCAGCATTCCGCCTTTTGCCAGTTAATCCGGTTTGCATTTGTTGGGATGTTATTGGCAAGGGGGTTATTTTGTGGACATGTGCTTACCAATGGGGTGTTCAGTGTTGCGCGCATACTTTGAAGCATTTAGTTCGTTTTTGGAATGGGTCATTATGGACGTTTCGGGTTGTTCACCTATTATTCATTACTTGGATGATTTCCTTTGTTTGGGCCCGGCGGGTCCTGGGTTTGTTCGTTGTTGCTGAGCACCTTGGAGTCAGTTTTTGGTTTGTTTGGGGTGCCATTGGCGGTTGAAAAAACGGTGGGTCCCACTACGGAGTTGAGTTTTCTGGGTATTGTCATTAACACTGAAAGGATGGAATTCTGTTTGCCTGAGGAAAAGGTATAGGATCTACGGATGGTGGTTGAAAGGGCAAGGAAGGCGTCAAAGATCAGATTGAAGAATTTGCAGTCATTGCTGGGAAAACTCAACTTTGCATGTCGGATTATGCCAATGGGGAGGAGTTTTTGTCGATGTTTGGCGGGAGCTACGGTGGGTGTTACGGCCCTGCATCATTTTATTAGGTTGGGGAGAGAATTGAAAGGGGATTTAGCGGTGTGGGCGGAGTTTCTACAGCATTTTAATGGTAGGACATTGGTTTTGAGGGAAGCTGTGGATAGTTTTGACTTTGAATTGTTTTTGGACACGGCGGGCGGCTCTGGCTTCGGGGTGTACTGTCATGGTCAATGGTGTGCAGGCAGGTGGCCGGATGCCTGGGTGGAGAGGGGATGGGTTCGGAACTTGGCACTGTTAGAGCTTTTTCCAATTGTGCTAGCAATGGTGTTGTGGGGGGATCGGTTTAGAGATAAAAAAAAACAGTTTTCATTGTGACAATCCGGGTGTAGTGCAGGCCATTAATAGTATGACTGCGTTGTCCCCGCCGGTGGTTTGTTTGTTACATCATTTAGTTTTGGATACTTGGGCACTCTTTCGTGTTTTGGGGCGCTTTGAGGGTGGATGTTCGTCGTGAGGGTCGGCAGTTGGAGTTCGATAGGGACGTCGTGGTTGTTCGATGGTTGGGGGTGAGAGGTATGTTGTGGGAAGGGGTTTTAAGGGAAGTTCATCGCTATGTACGGTTGGGTAGGTCACCGGATGTGTTGGTGCTTCATGTGGGGGAAACGATTTAGGGGTTAGGCCAGTGAGAGAGCTATTATGAAACATTACGTTTGATTTATTACGTTTGTGGTCGTTATTCCTGGAGATGGTAAGTGTATGGTCCGACATTGTGCCTCGCCAGGGCAAGGATTAAAGTTAACAGGGCGTTGGGAAAGTTTATGGCGAGAGTTGGAGCCGGGTGTGGGGGCGTTTTGGAGGGTGGATGGTGTGCATCTGAATGCCGTGGGTATTGATTTGTGGTCTTTGGGGCTGCAAGGAGGAATTGAGAGAGCGCTTGGGGTGTGGAGGAACGTGCAACTCTGAGGGAGGTTTGTCAGGTTGTGCGTCATTGGCGGTGGGAGGTCCTCGAAGTTGGTGGTTCATATGCTTCAGGAGAATGGGAGGGCCTCAATGGTGGGGCTGGACTCCCATGGTTGGACAGTTGGCTCGGATGAAGGGCGTCCGTCAGGTGGTCTCCGAGCTGGTGCTTTACGGCTGGAGGCAAGATGGATGTGCCAGTTTGGGGAGTTGTGTTTAAACAAATTTTGAGCTTCAAGGACCTCCCTCGTCAGGGGTAAAAACATTTGTAGTTATGTTATTTTTGGTTATTGTATTTATTTTAATAAATGGCTGCTGTGGCCATAAAATCCAAATTTGGTCTCAGTGTTTTATTTGCGGAGTTTAGAGTAATAAGCTGGGTCAGAGCAAGTAAGGGAGGCCTCCGAGAAAATAGCCAATAACCTACTCAAGTGAGGCCGTACCGGGACGCCAGTTTAGGGGAGGCCGACATGATGGGTTTTGGCCAGAGGGGGCCGGTAGTGTAGGGGTTAAAGGGCTTCTGTCACCCCACTAAAGTGATTTTTTTTTTTTGGGCTGGTGAAATTAGTTATATTGCGATATATCACAATATAATTGTGTCACTTACTTTGATCCAGCAGTTTCTTCAAAAAACGAAGTTTTATCATATGTAAATTTGGTCTCTAACAGCAAGTAGGGCGGCTACTTGCTGCTAGCTGCTGCAGAAATCCGCCCTCTCATCGTGTTGATTGACAGGGCCAGCCGGGATCTCCTCCTCCGGCCAGCCCTGTCGGCATTTCAAAAATCGCGCGCCTCTGTGGATTCGGCGCAGGCGCTCTGAGATGAGGAGGCTCGTCTCCTCAGAACTCCCTCAGTGCGCCTGCGCCGATGACATCACCGAAATAGAAGACGTCATCGGCGCAGGCGCACTGAGGGAGTGCTGAGGAGACGAGCCTCCTCATCTCAGAGCGCCTGCGCCGAATCCACAGAGGCGCGCGATTTTTGAAATGCCGACAGGGCTGGCCGGAGGAGGAGATCCCGGCTGGCCCTGTCAATCAACACGATGAGAGGGCGGATTTCTGCAGCAGCTAGCAGCAAGTAGCCGCCCTACTTGCTGTTAGAGACCAAATTTACATATGATAAAACTTCGTTTTTTGAAGAAACTGCTGGATCAAAGTAAGTGACACAATTATATTGTGATATATCGCAATATAACTAATTTCACCAGCCCAAAAAAAAAATATCACTTTAGTGGGGTGACAGAAGCCCTTTAATGTTTGGAGGAATTTGGTGGGTGGAGTGTAGAAGGGGGCAGGCTAGAGAGTTTATATTAGGAGGGGAGTATCAGCGCCATTTTAGCGTTAAAACAAAAGGAAAGAACTCCCACCCTCCCTCCCTTATGAAATGGGTTCAGCAGGTTGGGGGACATGTGTGTAGGTTTAGTGTTGTCTTATGTGTGGGTTGTATGTGTGTTGTGTGTGTTTGTGTGTCTTACGTCGTGGCAGTCTGGGCGGTGGGAGGTCCTCGAAGTTGGTGGTACGGATGCTTTGGGAGAATGGGAGGGCCTCAATGGTGGGCTGGACTCCCATAGTTGGACAGTTGACTCGGATGAAAGGCGTCTGTCAGGTGGTCTCCGAGCTGGTGCTTTACGGCTGGAGGCAAGATGGATGTGCCAGTTTGGGGAGTTGTGTTTAAACAAATTTTGGGCTTCAAGGACCTCCCTCGTCAGGGGTAAAAACATTTGTAGTTATGCTATTTATGATTATTGGATTTTTTTAAAAATAAACGGCTGCTGTGGCCATTAAATCCAAATTTGCTCTGTGGAGCACTAAAATGGCTCTAAAAAAGTCATCGAAAGGGCTAGAGGGCTGAAAAAGGCAGTAAAATGTGGTTAAGAGCATGGCAAGTGCTCTGCAAACAAATGTGGATAGAGAAATGACTTAAAAATACATAAAATACATAAAAATAAAAAATATTAGTCTTGATCTAGGAGAAGGAGGTCCATATGGAGTAGGAGGTTGAAGAGGCGGTGGATGTGGCGGTGTAGGTGGAAGCGGCGGTGGAGGAGAAGGAGGCAGCCAACACTGGTTTTTGTTTTTTAATTAATAATTTTATTTTTTTGTTCAAATTTGGGTAGACCCCAAAAGATTGGGAAATATAAAAAAAAAACAAAAAAAAAGTGTGCTGGAGTATAACAATGGCTGGGTGAGGCCGGTATACATGTCTATTCTGCACAAGGTACGGACAAGTCCCGTGGGATCCCTGCCTGGTTCATTTTAATGAACGTGAGCTTGTCCACATTGGCTGCGGACAGACGGCGGCACTTCTCTTTGATAACCCCTCCTGCTGTGCTAAACAAATGTTCAGACAATATACTGGCAGCAGGGCAGACCAGCACCTCCAAGGCGTAAAGGGCAAGCTCAGGCCATGTGCCCAATTTGGAGACCCAGAAGTTGAAGGGGGCAAACCAATCAGTCAGTACGTGTAGGCGCGTGCACATATACTTCTCAACCATGTCGCACATCCCCGTGATGACCTTGATCCAATTGGATATCTTCTCTATCAACTTTTGATGTTCTTTTATGCGCATATCATTGTGATCACGGGTAACGGGGAATCAGGGTTCCATGCCGGAGAGGGAGCCTGAGAAAAGGATACCACATCCAAGAGAGGTCAATGGCTGAAATATGATTGAGCGGAAATGTGGGACAAGTTGTTAAAGCGGAAGGATCGAGTGAAAGGAGGGGCGCGTGTCAATTAAAGGCGAATTTTAGAAATTTAAGTCCCTGTCACCTATGCAGAGAATGGGTTTTTCATCAGCCAAAATGGGTTAATGTCACCCACCAATGGAACAGACGATTTTTTTTAAATTTCAGTCCCTGTCAACTATGCAAAGCAGGGGTTTATTCACAGCAAAACTGGGTTCATGTCACCCACCAATTGAACAGACGATTTTACAAAAATTAGTTCCCCAGAGCAGGGGTTTATTCACGGCAAAAATTGTAAAATGTCACCCAAGAATTTAACGGATGCTTTTACACCCTGCTCCCTCTTTTGCTGTGCTGGTGCCTCTGTGCGACCACCGCCTCTTCATCCAAACTACACACGTCACTCGCATGACCTTGATTCCATGTGGGGTCAACTACCTCATCATCCTCCACATCATCTTCCACCCACTCTTTAGCCCTACCCTTCTTGTTGGTCTGCAGACTACAGAAAGCCGCAGCAGTTGGCACCTGTGTTTCGTCATCATCAGAGACGTGCTGTAGTGGTCTTCCCATATCCTCATCCTGAAACATAAGTAGTTGGGCATTGGTGCACTCAATCTCTTCCACTTCTGGGGCAGGGCTATGTGGATGGCCTTGGGAAACCCTGCTAGCAGAGTCATCAAAAAACCATAACAGACTGCTGCATGACTTGGGGCTCAGACTGCTTGGCTGATTTGCAAGGGGGTGAGTTGAAAGACTGATGTTCATGGGCAGCAGGTGCCAGCTCTAATCTTTCAACAGGAGACTGGGTGGGAGACAATGGGAAGGAACTGGAGGCACTGTCAGCCACCCAATCTACTATCGCCTGTACTTGTTCTGGCCTCACCATCCGTAGAGCCGCATTCGGCCCTACTAAATAACGCTGAAGGTTCTGTCGCCTACTCACACCTGAGGAAGGGGTTTCACTTGTGCTTGTAGCTGGCACAGATCGACCACATCCAATCCCCGCAACAAGAGCTCCACCAACACCAGCAGCACCAAGACCAGAGCCACGTCGCTTATTTGACGCTCTTCTCATTCTTTACATTCACCAACCAAACTAACAGATGGTTTATATCAGGCGACAATGGAACCGCCAATAGTCAACAATTAAGTTCACTAACAGTAAGGCAGTGCCGGTGTCATAAAGAGGAAACATTTCTTGAGGTCACACAACAGCATGACAGGCGAATTTTATTCAATTACTTCACGGTCAACCAAAAATGTAACAGCAGTATTGACTGGTTGTAGTGGACTTCAGAAATGCAGCAAAGGCCCCAAATGTAGTATCTAGGACAAAATTGTTTTTGTTTTTCTAAACCAGAATATAACTGCAGTATTTAAAGCTTGTATTGGACTGTCACAAATGCAGCAAAGGCCCCAAATGTAGTTTCTTGCACAAAATGGGTGGTTTTTTTTTAAACCTGAATATAACAGCAGTATTTAACGCTTGTATTGGACTGTCACAAATGCAGCAAAGGCCCCAATTGTAAGGTCTTGCACAAAATGGGTGTTTTTTTTAAACCAGAATATAACTGCAGTGTTTAAAGCTTGTATTGGACTGTCACAAATGCAGCAAAGGCCGCAAATGTAGTATCTAGCACAAAATGTTTTTTTTTTTTTAATCAGAATATAACAGCAGTATTTAAAGCTTGTATTGGACTTTCACAAATGCAGCAAAGGCCGCAAATGTAGTGTCTTGCACAAAATGGGTGTTTTAAAAAAAATCAGAATATAACAGCAGTATTTAAAGCTTGTATTGGACTGTCACAAATGACAGCGCCGCCTCTGAAATCGTCTGCTCTCCTCAGGTTATACCTAGTGCACACGCGCGGGATCTGGCTGAGGAGAGCGAACGTTAGAGAGGCGGCGATGAACTGAGGTAGGCGGCTCTAATGAAAGGGAGGGCGGCGATTTCAATTCAGAAGGCGGCGCTGGGCACCAAAACGAGATGGCTGCAGCCGGGCACCCTGCATCATGAGACGTCCCCTTGGACACATTTGTGACGTGAGTGACAGGTGATATAAACCTGTTTTATACAATTATAGAGCCACAGGCGCATTTGATAAGGTCACTTTAGGATTCAGTGTATTAGTAGGGACCTCGCCATATGTTTAGGTTATAGGCCTAAATTCTGATGACAGAATCCCTTTAAACTGTCACAAATTCAGCAAAGGCCACAAATGTAGTGTCTTGCACAAAATGGGTATTTAAAAAAACCCAGAATATAACAGCGGTATTTAACGCTTGTATTGGACTGTCACAAATGCAGTGCAGGGCGCAAATGTACTCTTTAGCAAAAAAATTATAATTTGTCCCCACAGAATCTAACAGATAGATTTACTTGGATTGTACGTTGCAGAAAAAAATGTGAATATGTCACCCCCTGAGTCCCTGAACTCACAGACCGATTCCCTATATTATTTTGCCTTCCCCTGGCACATATGCAGTGCAGGTGCACTTATAAAAGTGGGTATATGTTGCCCACTGAACTAAACGAACAGGGTTAAATTATTGTCCCTGGCACATATGCAGTGCTGGTGCACTGAACTTGCACTAAATGGCCGCCGGCGCCCACCTAACTAACAGACGGATAAAACGTATCTATGGCTGAGAACTGCAACAGTTGATGTGCCCTTTAGAATACATTAACCACCACAATATGTCTATCCTTTGTGTTTAAGAGACTGTAAATATGTGGTGTTATGTGTTTATGATGGAACACTACAAGTGATGTGCCCCACTGTGGAAAGAATATACACTCACCACAATTATTAGGAACACCTGTTCTATTTCTCATTAATGCGATTATCTAGTTAACCAATCACATGGCAGTTGCTTCAATGCATGTAGGGTTGTGGTCCTGGTAAAGACAATCTCCTGAACTCCAAACTGAATGTCAGAATGGGAAAGAAAGGTGATTTAAGCAATTTTGAGCGTGGCATGGTTGTTGGTGCCAGACGGGCCAGTCTGAGTATTTCACAATCTGCTCAGTTACTGGGATTTTCACGGACAAACATTTCTAGGGTTTGCAAAGGATGGTGTGAAAAGGGAAAAACATCCAGTATGCGGCAGTCCTGTGGGCAAAAATGCTTTGTTGATGCTAGAGATCAGAGGAGAATGGGCCGACTGATTCAAGCTGATAGAAGAGCAACGTTGACTGAAATAACCACTCGTTACAACCGAGGTATGCAGCAAAGCATTTGTGAAGCCACAACACACACAACCTTGAGGCGGATGGGCTACAACAGCAGAAGACCCCACCAGGTACCACTCATCTCCACTACAAATAGGAAAAAGAGGCTACAATTTGCACAAGCTCACCAAAATTGGACTGTTGAAGACTGGAAAAATGATTTCTTGAACATGACAATGAGTTCACTGTACTAAAATGGCCCCCACAGTCACCAGATCTCAACCCAATAGAGCATCTTTGGGATGTGGTGGAACGGGAGCTTCGTGCCCTGTATGTGCATCCCTCAAATCTCCATCAACTGATGCTATCCTATCAATATGGGCTAACATTTGTAAAGAATGCTATCAGCACCTTGTTGAATCAATGCCACGTAGAATTAAGACAGTTCTGAAGGCAAAAGGGGTCCAACACCGTATTAGTATGGTTTTCCTAATAATTCTTTAGGTGAGTGTATATCTGTACAGTAAAATTATGTCTCTCTACCTGACTTATTCCTGCCCTTTTTTGTAAAGAGCTAGTACGTGTGCCCCCTACCACCACAACCCAAGGCAGGCGCTTCCTTTACAAGAGTATCTCCAACCATAAACATACCCCCATTTTTTTGTTCTAAACATTTTTATGAATTTTCGAAGACATGTTTTCTCTGTTATACCATATGTTTGTGGTGTTTAATTATAGCCATATTATGGACTAAAATACAAGTATGTATGAGGTACTCTCATATTTAAGGCCCATATCATATGAATTCTGAATACAATTCTCATGCAGTGGCAGCTTTTTATATATCATACATGCTGCTGTGCCCTCTCACTTCTAACATGAGCTTAGGCTATCTAGTCTCTAGTTAATAACAATGATGCTACTGTATATCATGTCTGACTACCTGTGTAATGAACTCTGAAACTCTTCTTTTAAAACAGATATTCCAGGGCAAATACATTAAAATCTATGGCACCTGTATACAGAATCTGTATTGATGACATACTGTAGCACAATATACTTGAAAGACACCTGACTTTAACTACTAGGAACCTGCTCGAACCTTTACCTCTTCTTGAATTGCCCTACTGCCGCCAGGCCCTAACTTCAGACCTATCTCTTGAATATGACAGTACACTGCCTGCCCTGAACTCTGCCTGTCTCCTAACTACTCATATTGTCTGACTCCTTGGTGGATTGTATCTGTGTCTATGATCCCTGAGAGTCAACTGAAAACTATTCTAGGAGTACTCCAGTTGGTAGTGGTGTGGTTGTTTAATTGCAATGAAGTCCAGATCTCTGTACAGCAGTTAAATGGTGAATATCAGAGGAACGCCAGGACAACGCCCTTAGGTTTAACCCAAAGCCAAACCAATTAGTTGGCACAGTGGGTTCACTCTGTACCCACCGCTCATACCAGATCATAATATTTTCTCATAAAACAGATATTATAAAGTAAATACATTGATATCAATGGTACCTGAATACAGAATCAGTATTTAGGACACATACTGTAACACCATAGACCTGAAAGTTTCTCTAAACAGAAATTTTGCATCACGTGCTATTTCTATCATCCTACTACATGTACAATATATTACAGTTCAAGAATGAATAAGACTAAGTGCACATCTGCAGTGCGCTTAGTCTTACAGGTTCAGGCATTAGCCTCTGTAGCAGATTCCAGCAAAAATAAAAGATGAAATAGCTTTGCATGTCATGGTATTTCATTTGGGAAAATGTTGGTATTTACAAAAGAACCCGATAGGCCCCATTATAGTGAATGGAATCCGGTGGGTGCTGGCTGTGTCCGGCATATGTCAGATTCTGGTACTCTCTTCTTATGTGAACCTATTGATTAGATACTTGATATTTAGACCCCACCCATATAGGATGTGGGAATATTTAAGATCCGCGCTTGGCTATGTTGTGTTGGGGAAAGGTTTGCTTTATGCACCTTATATCACCTTATATCTGGTAGACTGGTCTTAGACTCTACTGTGCAGATGCCCAGGGGGCCATCCGAGCCCACTTGGTCAGCAGCTGGGTACATAATGATCTGATGCTACTAGTATTAAGTGTCAGTGACTTACATACCCAGCCGGTGACCTCAGGTACACCTCCCGAATTTGACTGTATCACCATCCTTGGGAGGGCAATGCAGTTAAATACTGTGGCAGGGTACTGGAGACAATGGTTTGCTACCTCCCCATACACCCTCATAGGTCTCAGTCCTACTATAATACACCTACTCTAAACAAAGGCAATTCAGGCCATAAGTATGCATCACAGGTTGGGAGGGCATGGCCACTTGGGGACAATTTAGGACATTACTGGGGGCACTGTGGGAACATTACTGGGGGTGTTGGGGACAATACTAGGGCTACTGTGGGGAACATTACTGGGGGCACTATAGTGGACATTACTAGGGGCACTGTGGGGACATTATCAGGGACACTGGGGGTGACATTACTGGTGGAACTATAGGAAACATTACTGGGGCACTGTAGAGGACATTGTGAGAAATATTACTGGGGGCACTTTGAAGGACATTACTGAACATTGTGGGTGAAATTACTGTGGGCACTGTAGGGGACATTACTGGGGGCACTATAGGGGACATTACTGAAAATGTTTCACAAACTGTTTAGACTGCTATAAAATCATCAGTAATGTGTATTTGGTGCTGCTGGGGCAGTATTTTGGGCATAAGTATCATACCGAACCATATGACTACTGCATGTAATCTCTGGCCGCAGGGGCAATATGTCAACACTATTGGTGACCACTGTGGCCAATGATTGATATTAACAATGTATGCAGTTTGTAAAAAAAAAAACAATTAAGTGTTGTTTTTCTTTTAAAGTTTAACAGAGGCTCTTTTCCCTAGCAACAAAAAGTATTTTGCTAATTCATTTTACGTTACATTGGTGACTGTACAGCTTTCTCCTGGTGTCACTGTTGCTTTACTTTCACTGCTTCGTGCATCATTATTTCCCAAATTTCCCAACAGTTCTAAATCCATAGGAAAAAAAAACTAAAACACCACACGCCCTTTAAATCACCTTCATGTAAAAGACAAACTAATGTAATGACTGCGATTTATTGTATCAACTCATCATTAACACCATGTGGTGAGAGGATGGATTTCTTGTACAACTACAAACATCTTTACTCTATCAATGTACAGTGATATTGTAATAACAACGGTGTAAAATCTGCAGTAATCTTTACTAGATGATTCAATTCTTGAGCTAATCATCAATCGTGCAAGAGACTACAAATGAGAGATTTGAGTCATGCTAAAATAAAATTTTATATATTTTGATGACTATATTTTATCCAAGTTGATTTCATTTTTACCTCTAAAATCAAATACAAGAAGCCAGGGCCAAAACAACAGGTAGACGATAGTAGGCACATTTGGAGCGGGGGGGGGGGGGGGGGGTGCAAATTTATTGTAATAAAAAATAATAACTTTCTAATTTAAGTAATGAATGCTTCCATTGAGGAAGCGCTCATTAGTACAGGAAGCCCAATCAACGTCCAGTATGGCACTCCTAGCACTGGAAGTACTCACTGTTCTCTGGTCTTCCTCTTGTCTGGGTGTACAGCACAAGGATGTAGTGCATGTAACCTCATGCAGTATGTTATCTGGTCGCAGTGCAAGCACGTGAAGGAAGAGTGCGTTTGACCATCGAGCTGAAGGTTAGAGGTGAGTAATTCTTTATTTTTTTTGTATGGCCTGAGGTCTGCAGGGGATGGTGGGGGAAGGTAACTAAAGGAAAAAGGTTTGAGGGGGGTATTTGTAACAGCAAAAACTTAAAGGAACAACAGCAATAAACAGGGTTAACTCTGTGGCAGTTATAAGGCTACTTTCACACTAGCATTTTCAATTCCGTCATAGGATCTCAATAGCGGAAGAAAACAATTCAGTTTTGTCCTCATTCATTGTCAATGGGAACAAAAGTGAACAGAACAAAACAGAATGCACTAAAATGCATTCCGTTCCGTTTGGTTGAGCTTCCATCGCGGACAGAATAGCGTTGCAAGCACCGTTTTTCTGTCCGTGATGTGGTGTGGAGTAAGACGGATCCGTCTTGACACACAATGTAAGTCAATGGGGATGGATCCGTTTTCTATGACACAATAGAAAACTGATTCGCCCCCCATTGACTTTTAAAGGTGTTCATGACGGATAAGACATAATACAACCGGATCCGTTCATGACGGATGCATGCAGTTGTATTATTTTAACTGAATCCATATTATATATTTCACAGAGCAGTTTTTAACATTTTGGATTACTGTCTGTCCTACAGCAAATGTTTTGTTTGGGTAGTATCATACTAGTGCTTAGGATATGAACAGCCTGCCGCCGGATCTCTCTGCATTCCGATATTGCCAGAACCTTAAATGTCGCAATCTGGCCCCATTAACTACAGTATGTGCCCAGTGCTTTTCTTCCAGCCGATTATCGGTATATTTGGCAGGTTGCGGCTGGATCTTCTCCAGTCCCCATTATACAAACCGGATTCCCAAAAAGTTGGGACACTAAACAAATTGTGAATAAAACTGAATGCAATGATGTGGAGATGGCAAATGTAAATATTTTATTTGTAATAGAACGTAGATGACAGATCAAACATTTAATCCGAGTAAATGTTTTAAAGGAAAATACGTTGATTCAAATTTTCACGGTGTCTACAAATCCCCCAAAAGTTGGGACAAGTAGCAATAAGAGGCTGGAAAAAAGTAAATTTGAGCATAACGAAGAGCTGGAAGACCAATTAACACTAATTAGGTCAATTGGCAACATGATTGAGTATAAAAAGAGCTTCTCAGAGTGGCAGTGTCTCTTAGAAGCCAAGATGGGCAGAGGATCACCAATTCCCACAATGTTGCGCAGAAAGATAGTGGAGCAATATCAGAAAGGTGTTACCCAGTGAAAAATTGCAAAGACTTTGCATCTATCATCATCAACTGTGCATAAAATCATCCGAAGATTCAGAGAATCTGGAACAATCTCTGTGAGTAAGGGTCAAGGCCGTAAAACCATACTGGATGCCCGTGATCTCCGGGCCCTTAAACGACACTGCACCACAAACAGGAATGCTACTGTAAAGGAAATCACAGAATGGGCTCAGGAATACTTCCAGAAACCATTGTCAGTGAACACAATCCACAGTGCCATCCGCCGTTGCCAGCTGAAACTCTACAGTGCAAAGAAGAAGCCATTTCTAGATCCACAAGCTCAGGCGTTTTCACTGGGCCAGGGATCATTTAAAATGGAGTGTGGCAAAATGGAAGACTGTTCTGTGGTCAGACGAGTCACGATTCGAAGTTCTTTTTGGAAATCTGGGACGCCATGTCATCCGGACCAAAGAGGACAAGGACAACCCAAGTTGTTATCAACGCTCAGTTCAGAGGCCTGCATCTCTGATGGAGATGAATAAAATATTAGAAGTTGGCACCTCCACATCATTGCATTCAGATTTTATTCACGATTTGTATAATGTCCCAACTTTTTTGGAATCCGGTTTGTATATATATATATATATATATATATATATATATATATACACTCACCTAAAGAATTATTAGGAACACCTGTTCTATTTCTCATTAATGCGATTATCTAGTCAACCAATCACATGGCAGTTGTTTCAATGCATGTAGGGTTGTGGTCCTGGTCAAGACAATCTCCTGAACTCCAAACTGAATGTCAGAATGGGAAAAAAAGGTGGGCTACAACAGCAGAAGACCCCACCAGGTACCACTTATCTCCACTACAAATAGGAAAAAGAGGCTACAATTTGCACAAGCTCACCAAAATTGGACTTTTGAAGACTGGAAAAATGTTGCTTGGTCTGATGAGTCTCGATTTATGTTGAGACATTCAAATGGTAGAGTCTGAATTTGGCGTAAACAGAATGAGAACATGTATCCATCATGCCTTGTTACCACTGTGCAGGCTGGTGGTGGTGGTGTAATGGTGTGGGGGATGTTTTCTGGGCACACTTTAGGCCCCTTAGTGCCAATTGGCCATCGTTTAAATGCCACAGGCTACCTGAGCATTGTTTCTGATCATGTCCATCCCTTCATGACCACCATGTACCCATCCTCTAATGCATGGATGTCAAACTCATGGCCCTCCAGATGTTGCAAAACTACAACTCCCAGCATTCTCGGATAGCTGCAGTATGCCCAGGCATGATGGGAGTTGTAGTTTTGCAACAGCTGGAGGGCCACGAGTTTGACATCCCTGCTCTAATGGCTACTTCCAGCAGGATAATGCACCATGTCACAAAGCTCAAATCATTTCAAATTAGTTTTTTGAACATGACAATGAGTTCACTGTACTAAAATGGTCCCCACAGTCACCAGATCTCAACCCAATAGAGAATCTTTGGGATGTGGTGGAACGGGAGCTTCGTGGCCTGGATGTGCATCCCTAAAATCTCCATCAACTGCAAGATGCTATCCTATCAATATGGGCCAACATTTCTAAAGAATGCTCTCAGCACCTTGTTGAATCAATGCCACGTAGAATTAAGGCAGTTCTGAAGGCAAAAGGGGGTCCAACACTGTATTAGTATGGTGTTCCTAATAATTCTTTAGGTGAGTGTATATATATATATATATATATATATATATGTACAAACCGGATTCCAAAAAAGTTGGGACACTATACAAATCGTGAATAAAAACTGAATGCAATGATGTGGAGGTGCCAACTTCTAATATTTTATTCAAAATAGAACATAAATCACGGAACAAAAGTTTAAACTGAGAAAATGTACCATTTTAAGTAAAATATGTTGAATCAGAATTTCATGGTGTCAACAAATCCCCCAAAAGTTGGGACAAGGCCATTTTCACCACTGTGTGGCATCTCCCCCCCTTCTTCTTACAACACTCAACAGACGTCTGGGGACCGAGGAGACCAGTTTCTCAAGTTTAGAAATAGGAATGCTCTTCCATTCTTGTCTAATACAGCCCTCTAACTGTTCAATCGTCTTGGGCCTTCTTTGTTGCACCTTCCTCTTTATGATGCACCAAATGTTCTCTATAGGTGAAAGATCTGGACTGCAGACTGGCCATTTCAGTACCGGGATCCTTCTCCTACGCAGCCATGATGTTGTGATTGATGCAGAATGTGGTCTGGCATTATCTTGTTGAAAAATGCAGGGTCTTCCCTGAAAGAGATGACGTCTGGATGGGAGCATATGTTGTTCTAGAACCTGAATATATTTTTCTGCATTGATGGTGCCTTTCCAGACATGCAAGCTGCCCATGCCACACGCACTCATGCAACCCCATACCATCAGAGATGCAGGCTTCTGAACTGAGCGTTGATAACAACTTGGGTTGTCCTTGTCCTCTTTGGTCCGGATGACATGGCGTCCCAGATTTCCAAAAAGAACTTTGAATCGTGACTCGTCTGACCACAGAACAGTCTTCCATTTTGCCACACTCCATTTTATATGATCCCTGGGCCAGTGAAAACGCCTGAGCTTGTGGATCTTGCTTAGAAATGGCTTCTTCTTTGCACTGTAGAGTTTCAGCTGGCAACGGCGGATGGCACGGTGGATTGTGTTCACTGACAATGGTTTCTGGAAGTATTCCTGAGCCCATTCTGTGATTTCCTTTACAGTAGCATTCCTGTTTGTGGTGCAGTGTCGTTTAAGGGCCCGGAGATCACGGGCATCCAGTATGGTTTTACGGCCTTGACCCTTACGCACAGAGATTGTTCCAGATTCTCTGAATCTTCGGATGATGCTATGCACAGTTGATGATGATAGATGCAAAGTCTTTGCAATTTTTCACTGGGTAACACCTTTCTGATATTGCGCCACTATCTTTCTGCGCAACATTGTGGGAATTGGTGATCCTCTACCCATCTTGGCTTCTGAGAGACACTGCCACTCTGAGAAGCTCTTGTTATACCCAATCATGTTGCCAATTGACCTAATTAGTGTTAATTGGTCTTCCAGCTCTTCGTTATGCTCAAATTTACTTTTTCCAGCCTCTTATTGCTACTTGTCCCAACTTTTTGGGGATTTGTTGACACCGTGAAAATTTGAATCAACGTATTTTTCCTTTAAAATGATACATTTACTCGGATTAAACGTTTGATTTGTCATATACGTTCTATTACAAATAAAATATAAATATAAATATAATATAAATAAAATATTGACATTTGCCATCTCCACATCATTGCATTCAGTTTTTATTCACAATTTGTTTAGTGTCCCAACTTTTTTGGAATCCGGTTTGTATATACAGAAATATATATTTCCCACCACCAGTGGTGATTTTAACTTCGGTTTTAACCCTGCACCGTTATTTCATTTTTTAATCCTTTATACATTGTTTTTATTATATTTACTTTTATGATATTATTGTACTGTATTCCAAGATCATCTCCATCATTACAGACCATTGTTTTACCTGCTATCATACCCAGTGGTATATCAAACCCCTTAATAAATATTTGATGGAAGCTGGTGTATTGCAGGCGTATTTGGTGTAAGCCGGTGTATCACACCCCTCAATCAATATTTGTGGAAGCTGGTGAATCACACCCCTCAATCAGTGTTTTGTGGAAGCAGGTATATTGGATTCCTTTATCAGTTTTTTTTTTTTTGGGGGGGGGGCAGCAGGTAAAGGTATATCACACCTGTTGCAATTACTTATTCTAAAGCGTTTGTCCCTCTATCTAGCTGCGGTATCTCAGCAGAACCGCACAAAACTGCTGCACAATACAAATGCACTATAATATACTTTCTATGTTAGATGGTATATTATAGGTATATTACACCCCTCAATCAGATTTTTTTTTTTTTTTTTTGGTAAACAGTTATATCACACCAGTTGCATTTAGTTATTCGAATAGCGTTTGTCAATCTATCTAGCTACGGTATCTCAGCAGAACCGCACACAACTGCTGCACAATACGAATACACCATAATATACTTTCTATGTTAGAAGGTATATTATAGGTATATCACACCCCTCAATCATTTTTTTTGGGGGGAAACAGGTATATCACACCAGTTACAATTAGTTATTCCAATAGCGTTTGTCCCTCTATATAGCCGCAGTATCGCAGCAGAACCGCACACAACTGCTGCACAATACAAATTCACTATAATATACTTTCTATGTTAGAAAGTATATTATAAGTATATCACACCCCTCTGTACGGTATGTCACACCTATCGATAGCACACGTATACCAGTCCTTAAAAGGGCTTTTTTGGCCCTATTAGCTAGTGTTTGGTGTCGCTAACAGTCTGTCCCTGCTCAACACAGCAACCTCTCCCTACACTGGCAAAAACCAGAATGTAAAATGGCTGCCAGATCGGGTTTATTTATAGGGTAGGGGGTGTGTCCATTTACTGAAATGTCTCAATTGGCTGTCCCGTGCCACCTGATGGATGTGTCATGGGTCAAAGTTCTGCACAATGCAAAGAATATGGCGCCGGCGGACATCGCCATATGTTCGCCTGTTTAGGGAATTGCGAACGAGCAAAGTTCGCTGCAAGTCCATCTCTAATGATAAATGCCATTTTCTAAAGTGACACAACCCCTTTAAGGGTACCATTATTTTTGTCCAGGCCAGTTTTGTTATTTTTTTAATTTTTGTATTATTTTTCTATTGAACCACAGTTCAAAAGCAATGTCTCAAGCAATGTTAATTTTAAGTTATTTCAGTGACCATTGTGGATTTTACTTTCTCTAACAGAAAGGTACCAAGAAATTTGTCTATGTCTGACTGGCTGCTGATCAGCTGAATGCATGGCATTATGGGTGATCTTGCCTTCCGAGACTTCCTTGCTCCATGTCCTCACACGTGCAGCAGCCATTTTAGGAAAAAAATTGATTCATTGCCACAAATCGCTAGGAAATTCTGCTTCAGTGCAAATTAAAATTTTCCTGTTAATTTGGATCGAATTCCACTTTGTCAGCTTCAATTCTCTCATCTCTAAAAGAGAACATATGTAGCACCTCGTCTCCCCTAACTCTTGCTCTGGCCAACATGAGAGGAGTAAAAATAATGAGCAAGTTCACTATTCAGAACAATTTTTTTTTTTTTTTCATTTTGGTATGCACAAGCCCCACATTCATAAGACAAGAGGTCCAATTATGAATTGAAATTATATTAGTAATGCAAAAATGTAAGTTCACCTTACAAAGCAACACATAATGATCTCAGTATACCCACATTCCTATAGTTGTTGTAAACCGACCCACAAACCACCTGGTCAGGACAAGATCACTCTCAAATAAGAAACCATTAATCATATTAATCACCCCTAGCTAGTAGATTCTCTGCTTTGGGTAGTTTGAAAACATATGAATTAAAGAATTGAAATCAAAGTAATACAAAAAACACTTTCCAAATCCTGTTTCAAACCTGATAGGATTAGAAATCTGACCAGGAATTTTTTGTTTTAGAGTAATTAGTTAATTAAGTTTTAATTTTACTCATTGTAGCCAGACAGATGTATTTCAATGTGAAGACGATCTATTATTAGTGTGTTACACTTCTCAATGCACCATAGCAAAGTCTAAGAGACTGGTCTTTTCTGGGCCATCCTAAGTTTAAACTAGACTTAACGTACAATGCCTCAGACTCAGATCCAACCAAACAGCATGGCATTTCACTGGTAAAACACCTTTATTGGTTGTCTAGTAGCTCCTTTGCAGGACTACCGTACATACTTTGTACAGCACCCTGTCTGTGCCAGGGTGAGCTAGTCCTTTGGACACTATGTGAACTGTGGCCTAATTTTATTTTTCTGGTAAATGTATGTATTATGCAAGTCCCTGAAGAAGCTCCTTCCCTCACCATAGAAAGTGATTTACAGCTTTCAGCATCTATTCCTGACTGTTTTACTTAAGCTTTATCTTTAAGTTACCTGCTTTTTTAAACTTCACTTTTTCTTGTTTTGGGATGACATTTTTGAGTTTTGGAACCAATTACTGGTTTTCCATATAGTTATGGAATCAAGTTGCAACTTTCAACATACAGTGGTCATCCTGGAACCAATTAATATTGTAACTTGAGGGACCACTGTATTTTACTTATTTATTGCTATTTATGTACTTGAAATACTTTTTAGAATACATACTAGCTATAATCTTTTCATCATATTCTATCTAAGCTAACATGAGTTCTTCATTTTATACTGTTGTTTTAAATATTATGTCATATGTATAGTAACTAGAGATGAGCTAATTTCCACTTATGAAATTTGTTCACACTTCGTTTGTTAGAAGTAGATGAATTGAGCTATGGATTCTGTTACCACCGACCATAACACAATTCTATGATGGAATGCATAATGGAATGTCTTTAGAGGCATTCAGTTATTCATTCCGTCATAATAGAAGTCTATGGGCTGCAAAACAGATCCGTCCCGTTTCCGTTATGCAGGCGAGGACTCCCGTGCGTAATGGAAACGGAACATATCCGTTTTGCAGCCCATAGATCTCGATTATGACGGAATAAATAACTGAATGCTTCTAAAGGCATTCTGTAATAGAATTGCATTATGGTCTGTGGTAACGGAATCCATAACGCAATTTAGGCATGCCTCTTTTTTTCTTTTCATTATTTTCAACTGTCCCAAAAAGTATTGTTTAATTGAAAACGTATGTAACAAGGACTGGTCGCCACTAGTGTTGGGCGAGCATGCTCGGCCGAACACTAGTTCGGCTCGAGCATCGCGATGCTCAGCACATCGCGGTGTTCGGCTGAATACCACGTGTGCTCGAGCGCAATGCTCGAGTCTCCTCCCCGCACGTTAGTTGGCTGCTACTTACCATGCAGGTAAGTACTGCCATTCACTGTAATGCTGTAGCCATGTTGGCTGCTGGCATTACAGTGATTGGGTGGCCGGGACTCGTCATCGGGTGCTATATAGCACCAGATGACACGTGTCCAGCTCAGTATTAGTCATGGAGAGCTGGAGGGCAGAAGGGAGAGATTGAAATAGCTATATTTTAGTCTTTATACTTATAGTTATAGACCCAAAAGTCCTTTTAAGGACTATTGTGTGTGGCAGCAATATATATTATTAGTGCAACCTGCACTAAATTGCTAAAACTTGTCAGAGACCCAAAAGTCCTTTTAAGGACTATAGTTGTATCTGGCAGCAATATATATTTTTAGTGCAACCGGCGCTAAATAGCTTGCAATTGTTTGGCCGCTGCAGGCAGCGACATTATCTGCGCTACATCTCCTGTCTAATGTGTGCACAGCCTAAAAATATCTGTGACATCCAGTGTACTTTTTCGGTAGACCGTGTCCGCTGTGGACAGTTGCATTACCTGCGCTACATCTCATGTATAACTTTTGTACATCCGAAATGTCAGGGATATTCAGTCTAATTTTTTTGCTGCTGGTGGCAGCGACATTACCTGCGCTACATCTCCAGTATAACGTTAGTGCATCCGAAATATCAGGGACATACAGTGTAATTTTTGTTCGCCGCTGGTGATAGGTACATTATCTGCGCTACATCTCCTGTGTAACATGTGTGCATCCTAAAAATATCTGTGATTTTCTGTGTACTTTATTTGCGCATACACTAACGAAACCTGCGCTACTGTATGTGTGACATACTTGCAAGCACATATAACATTTAATATGCACAGGGCAAGCAGTGAGGGATGGGGAAGTGGCCGTGCTGCTGATGGTGCATGCAGAGGACGTGGCCTTGGGTGCAGTGAAACTCGGCCTACTGCCAGGGCACAAGAAATACACTCATCCCGATACCTAGCATCATGTCCTAGTTTGCAGGGCGGCGCAGGACACCACTCTTAAAGTCAGACCAGTGCGACCAGGTGGTTGGTTGGATTGCAGCAGATAATGCTTCCAGTCGGTTAAGCACCACCCTGTTTTCCACAAAGTCAAGTCTCAGTAGCCAAGAGTATGGTGAACAGAATCCTCACCCTGATACTACTTCCACCCACCGTGGAGAGTCTTGGCAAACAAGTGATCTCACACTCGTATATTCCGAGGAGCTATTTTCATCGCCATTCCTTAATTTGGGATTCTCGCCAAGCCCGTTTGAAGAGGGACATGAGGAGATCTTGTGCCCTGATTCCCAAACTCTGGAGCATCCACAATCAGAAGAAGATGACAGTGGGGAATGGCAATTAGTGTCTCAAGAGGTACATGATGAGGATGAGACAAAGTTATCAATAACTGAGGTTTTTATTAGGTCAACAAGTCAGGAGGATGACCAAAATGAGCAAGTTGAAGAGGAGGTGCTGGACAATGAAGTCACTGACCCAACCTAGGAAGGTGGCAAGCTGAGCGAGGACAACAGTACAGGGGGGAGGACCATTTAGGCTTGTGGACACTGAGCTTTTCCGCAGCCTGATGGTGGTGGCTGTCCCGCGGTACTCTGTCTCCAGTCGCCAATATTTTTTCACGGTGTGCAGTCCCAGCCTTACACCAGCATGTTTCCCGTAACATCACCCGTGCCCTGACCAACACAGTTATTGGGAAGGTATACTTAACGACTGACACATAGACATGTGCTTTTGGCCAGGGATGCTACATTTCCCTGACAGCACGCCAGGTGAATGTTGTGGAGGCCGGGAGCAGGTCGTACCCTGGGATTGCACAGGTGCTACCGACGCCAAGGATTGTGGGCCCTACTTCCATCAGGGTTTCTACCACCACCTACATTAGTGGCTGCAACCCCCCCTTCTGCTCCTCCCTTTAAATCCCTTCCCAGACTGCTTCACTTTGCGGTTTATATTCCTTCCTGGAGTGTGTGCATGCTGATCCTACTTCTGAGTCTTCTACAGATAAGTTTTATTCATTAATTTGTGTTTTTCTGTTTGCTGGAATCTCGGGTGACCCTGACTCCCTCCGTATCAAGTGTAGGGAGCCGGTGGCCGTGTCCCCTCACTATAATAGGGTGTTCAGTCGAGGTACGAGGATATGCGATCATCTACCATTGGGATTTTCGCATAGGCTGAGCAGTCAGGGAGAGAGCCAGGTCTGATGCAGGGCTCTCCCTTTTGTTCCTTAGTTTTGGATCCAGTGAGTCGGATATTCATTTTGTGTCTTCTAGTTTCCTTTACACCTTCCGTGAAATCACCCTTCTCGACCCCCGCTACAAAGAGAACTTCTCATCTCTCTTTCCTGTGGTGGAGAGGTCGAGCAAAATGGTTCAATACAAGAAGGTCCTTTTGGAAAAATTGCTCCAAAATTGTCTAGCTGACAACGCTGGCTGCAGAGTACATAGTTCCTTGGCCAACCAAGGAGGGGAGACAAGAGGAACACACAGCAGTTCCAACAGAGGCAAGGTAACAGTCTCCAAAGCCTGGGACAGTTTCATGACACCCCACCAGTACCCTCAACCTGATGCGGGGCCTAGTGTCACAAGGAGGAAAATTTTTTGAAAGATGGCGAAGGAGTAAGTAGCAAACCGTGTCAGCGTCCTCAGTGATCCCTCTGTGCCTTACAACTATTGGGTGTCCAAGCTGGACATGTGGCACGAACTGGCGCTCTACGCCTTGAAGGTGCTGGCCTGCCCTGCAGCCAGCGTTTTGTCAGAGCGTGTATTTAGTGCTGCTGGGGGTATAATAACTGATAAGCGCATCCGCTTGTCAACTGAAAATGCTGACCGGTTGACTCTTATCAAAATGAACAAGGCCCTATATTACCCCTGACTTCTCTACTCCACCAGAGGAAAGCGGCTGAACATAAAGGCACTCTAAATGTGGATTTTATGGTGTATTGAATACACTGTATTCCCATGCACCCATTCTACCACTAAAAAGGGTATATGGTTCAATCTCCCTTTGCTCATCCTCCACCTCCTTCATAACAACAGGCTTATTAGTCTGCCCTCGTTCTTAATGTTTTAGAGGGTTAACTCAGCAGCAGGCCCTCACCAATTATGTTTTAAAGGGTCAGCGGAAGGTCCTCAACCATCTTGTTTTTGAGGGTCACCAGCAGGCCCTCACCCATAATGTTTTTTAGGGTCACCAGCAGGCTTGCTCAACCATAATGTTTTAGAGGGTCAGCTTAGCAGCAGACCCTCACCCCTAAATTTTTAGATGGTCAGCTCAGCAGCAGGCCCTCGCCAACAACATTTTTTAGATGGTCAGCTCAGCAGCTGGCCCTCGCCCACAATTTTTTTAGATGGTCAGCTGGGCAGCAGGCCCTTGCCCACAACATTTTTGGGATGGTCATCTCGGCAACAGGCCTTCGCCCACAAAATGATTTCGATGGTCAGCTCGGCAGCAGGCACTCGCGCAAATTTTTTTTTATATGGTCAGCTCGGCAGCAGGTCCTTGGCAACAAATTTTTTTATATGGTCAGCTCTGCAGCAGGCCCTCACCCACAAAATAGTTTAGATGGTCAGCTTGGCAGCAGGCCCTCACCCCTAATGTTTTAGATGGTCACATCAGCAGCAGGCCCCAGCCCCTAATATTTTAGAGGGTCACCATCAGGCCCTTTCTCATAATGTTTTTGAGGGTCACCAGCAGGTCATCAATCATAATCTTTCAAGGCTGTGTATGATGCCCTCCTTTATATGTAATAAAGGGTGTATTGGAGTGACGGTTCCTTGTAATTTTTGGCAGCCCTTTCCTTTGCATAGGCTTTATGAGTGTTGGAGTCCCACTACCTGAACAATTGTAACACAATGTGAATGAGGCCCTCCTTTATGTGATATACAGGTGGTATCGGAGTGCCTCTTCCTTGTAATTTTTGGCAGCACTTGCACTTTATATACAAGTACATTTACAGAAAATAATATTTCCTAACACATTTTCCTCTAAAATCAGTTTTATCTTCGGTTTGGTGCATATTATTGTCAGTCTGTAAAAGTGGCGTACTACTCGGACAACATCGTTCTCAGCAGCAACCAGGGAGTCCAAGATGCAAAATAAAGAGGGTGGTCCTCAAGGGAGGAGGGGGGACAGACTTTCCCTGTGGCCCTCTCCCACCAAGTGACCGCCAACTGGAGGACGTACCCAGATGTGAGAACACCTCCCCTCGGGTATTGAACTTGAAGGTCCTGTTCATCCACCACCTGTAAGACCCACCCTTTTCTCGCCTTACGGCATGTCTATAGACCTTTGGCACACTGCCACGGTCTTCATCTTGTTTATATCTATAGGTCATACAGTTCACCTTCAGCCTCACCTAGAGGCGTGAACGTGGACCTGTCCATCAGGTGACCTGCCACCTCAGGTCCCTTGCTGTTGCTTGTTTTGTTTGTCTGTTAAGGGTTTCCTTCCCATCACTGGGATCTTAAATTAAAAAAGTTAGGTTTTAATACGTTACTACCCCTTTTTTTTTCAAGAGTCCAAGATGCATCCAGATATCCTCCCCATGCTGTTCCCGAACCATTTCAGTGGTGTTTCCATAAATTTCTGACCTTTTCCTATGAACCAGACACCCTCCTCTCTTCAGAGCATGGGGTGCCTGGTTTAATGCTCAGGTTCTTCCATTGACTTCCATTGTGCTCGGGTGCTCGGTAGAGCACCCAAGTATCCCGAGGTGTTCTACTCAAGCACCTGAGCACTTTACATAGAGATAACAATTATGACATATTTATTATTAGCACTGTTCCACCATCCTGTTATTCCACATCAAATTAGCAAATACAGTAAATTGGCAAATGGGTATTGCCATTCCCAATGTAAAAGATGAATTTGTCCCAATATGCTATCAGCACTGATTGGACAGTGTCAGATTATACAGAGGCATACCCCCAAACATGCATTGTAGAGTCCTAAGACAAGATGTTCCACAATAATATATTGTTTACTAAACCAGATATATCAGGACAGCTGACAGGTCCTCTGTACGCACGGATTCCCCGGAAAACAGTAGAAAATAGTGCTGGATCCAGATCTCAAGGGTATGTATTTTAGAGAAATATTTGAAGAAATGTGTATCTCTTTCAGAATAAATAAGTAAAACAAAACTAATGAATAAGAAAAAATAAAAGTAGAAAATGAATTATCTTTATTGAAAATCACAAATATTTAATTATACATGTTTAATTTAAAGATCCCATATTTAATATAGGAATAGAGATGGCCTGGCGGTTGTTTCGCGGTGAACTTTGCTCATTAGCGGTTTGCTGAATGGGCGAACATATGGCGATGTCCGACGGCGCCATATTCTTTTACATTGACAAGAACTTTGACCCATGACTAGAGTTGAGCGAACACCTGGATGTTCGGGTTCGAGAAGTTCGGCCGAACATCCCGGAAATGTTCGGGTTCGGGATCCGAACCCGATCCGAACTTCGTCCCGAACCCGAACCCCATTGAAGTCAATGGGGACCCGAACTTTTCGGCACTAAAAAGGCTGTAAAACAGCCCAGGAAAGAGCTAGAGGGCTGCAAAAGGCAGCAACATGTAGGTAAATCCCCTGCAAACAAATGTGGATAGGGAAATGAATTAAAATAAAAATTAAATAAATAAAAATTAACCAAAATCAATTGGAGAGAGGTTCCATAGCAGAGAATCTGGCTTCCCGTCACCCACCACTGGAACAGTCCATTCTCAGATATTTAGGCCCCGGCACCCAGGCAGAGGAGAGAGGTCCCGTAACAGAGAATCTGTCTTCATGTCAGCAGAGAATTAGTCTGCATGTCATAGCAGAGAATGAGGCTTCACGTCAGCCACCACTGCAACAGTCCATTGGCATATATTTAGGCCCAGCACCCAGGCAGAGGAGGGAGGTCCCGTAACAGAGAATCTGTCTTCATGTCAGCAGAGAATTAGTCTGCATGTCATAGCAGAGAATGAGGCTTCACGTCAGCCACCACTGCAACAGTCCATTGGCATATATTTAGGCCCAGCACACACACAGGCAGAGGAGAGAGGTCCCGTAACAGAGAATCTGGCTTCATGTCAGCAGAGAATCAGTCTGCATGTCATAGCAGAGAATGAGGCTTCACGTCAGCCACCACTGCAACAGTCCATTGGCATATATTTAGGCCCAGCACACACACAGGCAGAGGAGAGAGGTCCCGTAACAGAGAATCTGGCTTCATGTCAGCAGAGAATCAGTCTGCATGTCATAGCAGAGAATGAGGCTTCACGTCAGCCACCACTGCAACAGTCCATTGGCATATATTTAGGCCCAGCACCCAGGCAGAGGAGGGAGGTCCCGTAACAGAGAATCTGTCTTCATGTCAGCAGAGAATTAGTCTGCATGTCATAGCAGAGAATGAGGCTTCACGTCAGCCACCACTGCAACAGTCCATTGGCATATATTTAGGCCCAGCACACACACAGGCAGAGGAGAGAGGTCCCGTAACAGAGAATCTGGCTTCATGTCAGCAGAGAATCAGTCTGCATGTCATAGCAGAGAATGAGGCTTCACGTCAGCCACCACTGCAACAGTCCATTGGCATATATTTAGGCCCAGCACACACACAGGCAGAGGAGAGAGGTCCCGTAACAGAGAATCTGGCTTCATGTCAGCAGAGAATCAGTCTGCATGTCATAGCAGAGAATGAGGCTTCACGTCAGCCACCACTGCAACAGTCCATTGGCATATATTTAGGCCCAGCACCCAGGCAGAGGAGGGAGGTCCCGTAACAGAGAATCTGTCTTCATGTCAGCAGAGAATTAGTCTGCATGTCATAGCAGAGAATGAGGCTTCACGTCAGCCACCACTGCAACAGTCCATTGGCATATATTTAGGCCCAGCACCCAGGCAGAGGAGGGAGGTCCCGTAACAGAGAATCTGTCTTCATGTCAGCAGAGAATTAGTCTGCATGTCATAGCAGAGAATGAGGCTTCACGTCAGCCACCACTGGAACAGTCCATTCTCAGATATTTAGGCCCCGGCACCCAGGCAGAGGAGAGAGGTCCCGTAACAGAGAATCTGTCTTCATGTCAGCAGAGAATTAGTCTGCATGTCATAGCAGAGAATGAGGCTTCACGTCAGCCACCACTGCAACAGTCCATTGGCATATATTTAGGCCCAGCACCCAGGCAGAGGAGAGAGGTCCCGTAACAGACAATCTGGCTTCATGTCAGCAGAGAATTAGTCTGCATGTCATAGCAGAGAATCAGGCTTCATGTCAGCCACCACTGCAACAGTCCATTGGCATATATTTAGGCCTAGCACACAGGCAGAGGAGAGGTTCATTCAACTTTGGGTAGCATCGCAATATAATGGTAAAATGAAAATAAAAATAGGATTGAATGAGGAAGTGCCCTGGAGTCCAATAATATATGGTTATGGGGAGGTAGTTAATGTCTAATCTGGACAAGGGACGGACAGGTCCTGTGGGATCCATGCCTGGTTCATTTTTATGAACGTCAGCTTGTCCACATTGGCTGTAGACAGGCGGCTGCGTTTGTCTGTAATGACGCCCCCTGCCGTGCTGAATACACGTTCAGACAAAACGCTGGCTGCCGGGCAGGCCAGCACCTCCAAGGCATAAAAGGCTAGCTCTGGCCACGTGGACAATTTAGAGACCCAGAAGTTGAATGGGGCCGAACCATCAGTCAGTACGTGGAGGGGTGTGCACACGTACTGTTCCACCATGTTAGTAAAATGTTGCCTCCTGCTAACACGTTGCGTATCAGGTGGTGGTGCAGTTAGCTGTGGCGTGTTGACAAAAGTTTTCCACATCTCTGCCATGCTAACCCTGCCCTCAGAGGAGCTGGCCGTGACACAGCTGCCTTGGCGACCTCTTGCTCCTCCTCTGCCTTGGCCTTGGGCTTCCACTTGTTCCCCTGTGACATTTGGGAATGCTCTCAGTAGCGCGTCTACCAACGTGCGCTTGTACTCGCGCATCTTCCTATCACGCTCCAGTGCAGGAAGTAAGGTGGGCACATTGTCTTTGTAGCGTGGATCCAGCAGGGTGGCAACCCAGTAGTCCGCACAGGTTAAAATGTGGGCAACTCTGCTGTCGTTGCGCAGGCACTGCAGCATGTAGTCGCTCATGTGTGCCAGGCTGCCCAGGGGTAAGGACAAGCTGTCCTCTGTGGGAGGCGTATCGTCATCGTCCTGCCTTTCCCCCCAGCCACGCACCAGTGATGGACCCGAGCTGCGTTGGGTGCCACCCCGCTGTGACCATGCTTCATCCTCATCCTCCTCCACCTCCTCCTCATCCTCGTCCTCCTCGTCCTCCAGTAGTGGGCCCTGGCTGGCCACATTTGTACCTGGCCTCTGCTGTTGCAAAAAACCTCCCTCTGAGTCACTTCGAAGAGACTGGCCTGAAAGTGCTAAAAATGACCCCTCTTCCTCATCCTCCTCCTCCTCCTCCTGGGCCACCTCCTGTTCCATCATCGCCCTAAGTGTTTTCTCAAGGAGACATAGAAGTGGTATTGTAACGCTGATAACGGTGTCATCGCCACTGGCCATGTTGGTGGAGTACTCGAAACAGCGCAACAGGGCACACAGGTCTCGCATGGAGGCCCAGTCATTGGTGGTGAAGTGGTGCTGTTCTGTAGTGCGACTGACCCGTGCGTGCTGCAGCTGAAACTCCACTATGGCCTGCTGCTGCTCGCACAGTCTGTCCAGCATGTGCAAGGTGGAGTTCCACCTGGTGGGCACGTCGCATATGAGGCGGTGAGCGGGAAGGCCGAAGTTACGCTGTAGCGCAGACAGGCGAGCAGCAGCAGGATGTGAACGCCGGAAGCGCGAACAGACGGCCCGCACTTTATGCAGCAGCTCTGACATGTCGGGGTAGTTGTGAATGAACTTCTGCACCACCAAATTCAGCACATGCGCCAAGCAAGGGATGTGCGTCAAATTGGCTAGTCCCAGAGCTGCAACGAGATTTCGCCCATTATCACACACCACCAGGCCGGGCTTGAGGCTCACCGGCAGCAACCACTCATCGGTCTGTTGTTCTATACCCCGCCACAACTCCTGTGCGGTGTGGGGCCTGTCCCCCAAACATATGAGTTTCAGAATGGCCTGCTGACGTTTACCCCGGGCTGTGCTGAAGTTGGTGGTGAAGGTGTGTGGCTGACTGGATGAGCAGGTGGAAGAAGAGGAGGAGGAAGCCGAGAAGGAGGAGGTGGCAACAGGAGGCAAAGAATGTTGCCCTGCGATCCTTGGCGGCGGAAGGACGTGCGCCAAACAGCTCTCCGCCTGGGGCCCAGCTGCCACTACATTTACCCAGTGTGCAGTTAGGGAGATATAGCGTCCCTGGCCGTGCTTACTGGTCCACGTATCTGTGGTTAGGTGGACCTTGCTACAGATGGCGTTGCGCAGTGCACACTTGATTTTATCGGATACTTGGTTGTGCAGGGAAGGCACGGCTCTCTTGGAGAAGTAGTGCCGGCTGGGAACAACATACTGTGGGACAGCAAGCGACATGAGCTGTTTGAAGCTGTCTGTGTCCACCAGCCTAAATGACAGCATTTCATAGGCCAGTAGTTTAGAAATGCTGGCATTCAGGGCCAGGGATCGAGGGTGGCTAGGTGGGAATTTACGCTTTCTATCAAATGTTTGTGAGATGGAGAGCTGAACGCTGGCGTGTGACATGGTTGAGACGCTTGGTGACGGAGGTGGTGGTGGTGGTGTTGGTGGTACATCCCCTGTTTGCTGGGCGGCAGGTGCCAACGTTCCTCCAGAGGCGGAGGAAGAGGCCGAGGCGGCAGCAGCAGAATAGGCCGAGGCGGCAGCAGCAGAAGAGGTAGCAGGGGGAGCCTGAGTGACTTCCTTGGTTTTAAGGTGTTTACTCCACTGCAGTTCATGCTTTGCATGCAGGTGCCTGGTCATGCAGGTTGTGCTCAGGTTCAGAACGTTAATGCCTCGCTTCAGGCTCTGATGGCACAGCGTGCAAACCACTCGGGTCTTGTCGTCAGCACATTGTTTGAAGAAGTGCCATGCCAGGGAACTCCTTGAAGCTGCCTTTGGGGTGCTCGGTCCCAGATGGCGGCGGTCAGTAGCAGGCGGAGTCTCTTGGCGGCGGGTGTTCTGCTTTTGCCCACTGCTCCCTCTTTTGCTACGCTGTTGGCTCGGTCTCACCACTGCCTCTTCCTCCGAACTGTGAAAGTCAGTGGCACGACCTTCATTCCATGTGGGGTCTAGGACCTCATCGTCCCCTGCATCGTCTTCCACCCAGTCTTGATCCCTGACCTCCTGTTCAGTCTGCACACTGCAGAAAGACGCAGCAGTTGGCACCTGTGTTTCGTCATCATCAGAGACATGCTGAGGTGGTATTCCCATGTCCTCATCATCAGGAAACATAAGTGGTTGTGCGTCAGTGCATTCTATGTCTTTCACCGCTGGGGAAGGGCTAGGTGGATGCCCTTGGGAAACCCTGCCAGCGGAGTCTTCAAACAGCATAAGAGACTGCTGCATAACTTGAGGCTGAGACAGTTTCCCTGGTATGCATGGGGGTGATGTGACAGACTGATGGGGTTGGTTTTCAGGCGCCATCTGTGCGCTTTCTGCAGAAGACTGGGTGGGAGATAATGTGAACGTGCTGGATCCACTGTCGGCCACCCAATTGACTAATGCCTGTACCTGCTCAGGCCTTACCATCCTTAGAACGGCATTGGGCCCCACCATATATCGCTGTAAATTCTGGCGGCTACTGGGACCTGAAGTAGTTGGTACACTAGGACGTGTGGATGTGGCAGAACGGCCACGTCCTCTCCCAGCACCAGAGGGTCCACTAACACCACCACGACCATGTCCACGTCCGCGTCCCTTACTAGATGTTTTTCTCATTGTTATGGTTCACCACAACAACAAATATATTATTTGGCCCAATGTATTGTATTCAAATTCAGCGGGATATAAATTTGAGGCCTAGTATTTAGGCGCTGGGTGACCGGTATGGATTTAGTGACAGAATTAGACTTGGAAATGCACAGAAGCGTGTGTGTGTGAAGTTATTCTGAATGACCCAATGTGCACCTTGAATATTATATACCCTTTTAGGGATAGATTTCAAATAGCTCTGATATAGCAGAAACCACTAAATTATGAAATTGCTAAATTGGGAATTGTACTTCAACCCAGAACAAAAAATGTGCTTTGACGGACACTAAATATCTTGCCCAGCAACAACAGTACAACGGTGGGTAACGAGAGATTTAGAGGGAATTAAATTTGAGGCCTAGTATTTAGGCGCTGGGTCACCGGTATGGATTTAGTGACAGAATTAGACTTGGAAATACACAGTAGCGGGTGTGTGTGAAGTTATTCTGAATGACCCTATGTGCACCTTCAATATTATATACCCTTTTAGGGATAGATTTCAAATAGCTCTGATATAGCAGAAACCACTAAATTATGAAATTGCTAAATTGGGAATTGTACTTCAACCCAGAACAAAAAATGTGCTTTGACGGACACTAAATATCTTGCCCAGCAACAACAGTACAGCGGTGGGTAACGAGAGATTTAGAGGGAATTAAATTTGAGGCCTAGTATTTAGGCGCTGGGTCACCGGTATGGATTTAGTGACAGAATTAGACTTGGAAATGCACAGAAGCGTGTGTGTGAAGTTATTCTGAATGACCCAATGTGCACCTTCAATATTATATACCCTTTTTGGGATAGATTTCAAATAGCTCTGATATAGCAGGAACCACTAAATTATGAAATTGCTAAATTGGGAATTGTACTTCAACCCAGAACAAAAAATGTGCTTTGACGGGCACTAAATAACTTTCCCAGCTACAACAGGACAACGGTAACGAGAGATTTAGAGGGATTTAAATTTGAGGCCTAGTATTTAGGCGCTGGGTGACAGGTATGGGTTTAGTGACAGAATTAGACTTGGAAATACACAGTAGCGGGTGTGTGTGAAGTTATTCTGAATGACCCTATGTGCACCTTCAATATTATATACCCTTTTAGGGATAGATTTCAAATAGCTCTGATATAGCAGAAACCACTAAATTATGAAATTGCTAAATTGGGAATTGTACTTCAACCCAGAACAAAAAATGTGCTTTGACGGACACTAAATATCTTGCCCAGCAACAACAGTACACCGGTGGGTAACGAGAGATTTAGAGGGAATTAAATTTGAGGCCTAGTATTTAGGCGCTGGGTCACCGGTATGGATTTAGTGACAGAATTAGACTTGGAAATACACAGTAGCGGGTGTGTGTGAAGTTATTCTGAATGACCCTATGTGCACCTTCAATATTATATACCCTTTTTGGGATAGATTTCAAATAGCTCTGATATAGCAGGAACCACTAAATTATGAAATTGCTAAATTGGGAATTGTACTTCAACCCAGAACAAAAAATGTGCTTTGACGGGCACTAAATAACTTTCCCAGCTACAACAGGACAACGGTAACGAGAGATTTAGAGGGATTTAAATTTGAGGCCTAGTATTTAGGCGCTGGGTGACAGGTATGGGTTTAGTGACAGAATTAGACTTGGAAATACACAGTAGCGGGTGTGTGTGAAGTTATTCTGAATGACCCTATGTGCACCTTCAATATTATATACCCTTTTTGGGATAGATTTCAAATAGCTCTGATATAGCAGAAACCACTAAATTATGAAATTGCTAAATTGGGAATTGTACTTCAACCCAGAACAAAAAATGTGCTTTGACGGACACTAAATATCTTGCCCAGCAACAACAGTACAGCGGTGGGTAACGAGAGATTTAGAGGGAATTAAATTTGAGGCCTAGTATTTAGGCGCTGGGTCACCGGTATGGATTTAGTGACAGAATTAGACTTGGAAATACACAGTAGCGGGTGTGTGTGAAGTTACTCTGAATGACCCTATGTGCACCTTCAATATTATATACCCTTTTTGGGATAGATTTCAAAGAGCTCTGATATAGCAGGAACCACTAAATTATGAAATTGCTAAATTGGGAATTGTATTTCAACCCAGAACAAGAAATGTGCTTGAACGGACACTAAATAACTCGCCCAGCTACAGCACTAGGGACAGATTTAGCTGGATATAAATTTGAGGCCTAGTATTTAGGCGCTGGGTGACCGGTATGGATTTAGTGACAGAATTAGACTGGGATATGGCCAAAAAATGAACAGACTATTGCTGGTTAAATGCACTTGGTGTGACAGCTTCACCCTGATGTAGGCTTTAGCCAAAAAACAACCACACCATTGAGGGTTAAATGCACTTGGTGACAGGCGCAGCTTGCCCCTGATTTTGTATATGGCCAAAAAATGAACAGACTATTGCTGGTTAAATGCACTTGGTGTGACAGCTTCACCCTGATGTAGGCTTTAGCCAAAAAACAACCACACCATTGAGGGTTAAATGCACTTGGTGACAGGCGCAGCTTGCCCCTGATTTTGTATATGGCCAAAAAATGAACAGACTATTGCTGGTTAAATGCACTTGGTGTGACAGCTTCACCCTGATGTAGGCTTTAGCCAAAAAACAACCACACCATTGAGGGTTAAATGCACTTGGTGACAGGCGCAGCTTGCCCCTGATTTTGTATATGGCCAAAAAATGAACAGACTATTGCTGGTTAAATGCACTTGGTGTGACAGCTTCACCCTGATGTAGGCTTTAGCCAAAAAACAACCACACCATTGAGGGTTAAATGCACTTGGTCGCAGCTTGTGCTGGCGCACCACAAGACACAAAATGGCCGCCGATCACCCCAGAAAAATGAGACTGACAAACGGTCTGTGCAGCCTAAAAACAGTGAGCAATTGAGGATCAGCAGCTCAATGATCCACAGCTGCAGATCGATCAGTTAATCAAGTCCTTTGGAGGAGTTAATCTGCCTAATCTCGCCCTACTGTCGCAGCCGCAACCTCTCCCTACGCTAATCAGAGCAGAGTGACGGGCGGCGCTATGTGACTCCAGCTTAAATAGAGGCTGGGTCACATGGTGCTCTGGCCAATCACAGCCATGCCAATAGTAGGCATGGCTGTGATGGCCTCTTGGGGCAAGTAGTATGACGCTTGTTGATTGGCTGCTTTGCAGCCTTTCAAAAAGCGCCAAGAAAGCGTCACAAAAGCGCGAAGAAAGCGACGAACACCGAACCCGAACCCGGACTTTTACGAAAATGTCCGGGTTCGGGTCCGTGTCACGGACACCCCAAAATTCGGTACGAACCCGAACTATACAGTTCGAGTTCGCTCATCCCTACCCATGACCAATCCATCAGGTGGTACAGGACAGCCAATTGAGACGTTTCAGCACATGGACATACCCCCTACCTTATAAATAAACCTTAACTGGCCGCAATTTTATATTCAGTCTTTTGACAGTGTAGGGAGAGGTTGCTGTGTGGAGCAGGAACAGACTGTTAGTAACACCAAACGCTAACTAATAGGGCCACAAAAGTCATTTTAAGGACTGGTATAGGTGTTCTATCGATAGGTGTGACTTAGTGAGGGGTGTGACATACTTATAATATACTTTCTAACATAGAAAGTATATTATAGTGAAATTGTATTATGCAGCAGTTGTGTGCATTTCTGCTGCGATACCGCAGCTACACAGAGTGACAAAAGCTATTGGAACAAATAATTTCAACTGGTAGCAACATTTTGCGCTTTTACTGTGTTACCGCAGCTACACAGAGTGACAAACGCTATTGGGACAAATTATTTCAACTGGTGTGATATACCAGTCGCCCCCCCAAAAAACTTATTGAAGCAGGGGTGTTAAATACTAATAATATACTTTCTTTATAGTGCATTTGGGTAGAGTAGTATTTGTTTGTGGTTCTGCTCTGTTACTGTAGCTACACAGAGTGACAAACGCTTTTGGAACAAATAATTTCAACTTGCGTGATATACCAGTTTCCCTCCAAATAAACTGATTGAAGCAGGTGTGTTATATACCAATAATAAACTTTCTATATAGTGCATTTGGGCAGTGCAGCATTTGCTTGCGATTTTCCCGGCGTTATCGCAGCTACACAAAGAGACAAACGCTATTGGATCAAATCATTTCTACTGGTGTGATATACCAGTCGCCCCACGAATAAAGTGATTGAGGCAGGGGTGTGACATACCAATAATATACTTACCATATAGTGCATTTGATTAGTGCAGCATTTGTTTGCGGTTTTTGCTGCGTTATCTCAGCTACACAGAGTGACAAACGCTATTGGAACAAATAATTTCTACTTGTGATATACCAGTTGCATCCCAAAAAAAGTGATTCAGGCAGGGGTGTGATATACCTTCTTCCACAAATACTTCTCTTCTATAATGAATTTTGTCACAGGGTCATTTTGAAAATGACAGGCAGAGGAAGAGGCAAACCATTCCATAGGGGTCAGGCAGGAGCACCAGGCTTTTCAAGAGGGGGGATTTCGTTAGCCGTGTTTTTAATCCAATTTTATATTTTTAGTTCTTTTAAACATATTTATTTGACCTGTATTTGTACTGGCCTTCAGTAAAATTGATATCCATTGACCATCTAATAAACCTCCGGCCACATACTTACTTGTTCTTTTCTGTACGCTGAATGCATAATTTTTGGGGTTTGCAGTCCACTGGCTTGCTGCAAAATTGATATCCAATAACCGTGTAATCTACCTCCAGCCAGCCACATACTTACTTGTTCTTTTCTATATGCTGAATGTATAATTTTTGGGGCCTGCAGTCCACTGTCCTGCTGTAAAATTGATATACAATGACCGTGCAAACTACCTCCAGCCAGCCACATACACACTTGTTCTTTTCTGTACGCTGAATGCATCATTTTTCGGGCTGCAGTCCACTGTCCTTCTGTAATATGTATATTCAGCGACCATGTAATCTACCTCCAGCCAGCCACATACTTACTTGTTCTTTTCTGTCCGCTGAATGCATAATGTTTGGGGCCTGTAGTCCACTGGCCTGCTGTAAAATTGATTTACAATGACCGTGTAATCAATCTCCAGCCACATACTTGTTCTTTTACGTCTGCTGAATGCATAATTTTTGGGGCCTGCTGTAAAATTGATATCAAATGACGGTGTAATCTATCTCCAGCCAAGCCACATACTAACTTGTTCTTCTCTGTATGGTGAATTAATAATTGTTGGGGCCTCAGAGGAATTCAACACCAGTGACGACCACGTATTTTGAATTTCAACTATTATCATACTTTTTTTTTTTTTTTTTCAGGAGGGGGGATTTCATTAGACATGTTTTTAATCCAATTTTATATTTTTGCTGTAGCCCACTCTCCCTGTATGTATTGGAGGCCATTTGGCACCAGGTAAGGTGGGATACAGAATGGGCTCAGCATGCTAGCGGAACCTGCATTCCTTGAACAAAATAGAGGCCAGCACCAAAGATGTGTTATATAGTGTGGGTTTGGCATGCATGAGGAGCCTGCATCCCTAGAATATAATGGAGGCCATTTTGGCACCATAAGAGGCATATTATAATGTGGGCTTGGCATGCATGTGGAACCTGCATTCCCTGAATGTAATGGAGGCCAGTATGGCACCAGTTAATGTGGTATTTAGTGTTAGGTTCCCGTCTTACTGAGACTGCCTTGACGTTTGGCAAACGGGCCCAAATAATTTGTACAAAATGATTTGCCAAGCATCTCAAATTTATTAGCGTAGCATTTGCACCAGAATGCTTTCTATTATTTTGGCATTATTGTACTTTATTTGGTTTGCAGAGTGCTGTTGCATTGTATATTTTTTTTTGCCTTTGTGCTTTCAGCAATGGCAACGCATACTTGTGCACTCTATGTGCTGACTAATCCCCAATTTTTCTTTGCAATTTTATATTTTTGGTTCTTTTAAACATATGCATTTGACCTGTATTTGCACTGGCCTGCAGTACAATTGATATCCATTGACCGGGCAATATACCTCCGGCCACATAATCACTTGATCTTTTCTGTCCGGTGAATGCCTAATGTTTGGGGCCTGTAGTCCAGTGGCCTACAGTAAAATTTGTATCCATTGACCGCATAATGTACCTTGAGCCACATAATCAGAATTTCTTTTATATCAGGTGAATGCCTAATTTTTAAGGCCCGTACTCCCGTGGCCTAAAATAAAAAATTTCTAGGCTCCAACAGGACACATTTCAGAGAATTTCCCTTTAAGACGCTTAAAAATGTCCCCTGATTAAGATACATATTTTTTGTTGGAATTTTTGTCATTGATCCCCCTCAAGTATGTCACTGTCCATGTGCACTTCTACTAAGTATTTGGTGGCTGCAAATATGAGCTGTAGGTTTTTCAGGTTCGCCTGCCATTAAAGTTAATGGGGCCCACCGCATACTTGCAGTTCGCGAACATTTGATCGTATCCGCGAACCGTCCCGGCTGATGTTCATCCATCACTATTGACGACCTATCCTATCCTTACCAAGCACAGCACTGTACATTGTATAGTGGCTGTGATTGGTATCACGCTCAGCCCCATTCACTTTAATGGGGCTGAACTGCGCCAAGGCTGCGAGACCGATGAACAGGTCACTGGTCTAGACAATGCTGAGAAAAGGCTTCGGCACTACTGTACGCAGTGCTACTTTTTGAACAGCTGATCAATGGGTGTCTCGGATCTTGGACATCCACTAATCAGATACTTATGACCTATCTATAGGGTAGGTAATCAGTATTAAAATCTCTGAAAACTCCTTTAACTATTCTCCATAGCAGAAAAAGTACAGTCTATTTAAAATGATGAGATGGCTATGTTGTATCTGATTGTTCAAAACATTTAACCTTTTCAATCTTTCTGGAAAGAAAACTGAATTGCATATGTTTTTCAGATGCAGATCTCTCTCTCCCAATTTTCCCAAAAGGAATTGTAATTAGAAAAATGGTTCATTAGAAGCTGATTTTTTTATTTATTTTTTGAAAATAAGGAAGGATATTGTTAGAATTGATTTGCTTATGTTTACTGACAGACCAAATTTTGGCCCTATAGTGCCCTCAGGATGCTGGACAAAAATTTAACATACGGTCAATTGACCAAAAATTCCTTTTAGGGTCCTATTGTTTATATTACAACTACAAACTTTATTATTAAATAATTGAATTACTACTCGGAGAAAACAATACTATTCAGTGGTTTAGAATGCTCGTCCCAACTTGCAGGTAATTAACGCACTAGGACGAGCATTCTCGTCCTAGGGTTAACGCGCTGCCCCACAACTGCTGCTGCGATTGGCAGCAGGGGCCCGGCTGATACTGACAGCCAGGCCCCTGCTGTATCTGCCAGCATCGGTGCCAGTGGATTAACCCTCTGGAGGGGGCAGCTTGTACATCCCCATCGGGTCCCCGTGCTGCGATGACGGGGAACCGAGGGTTGCTATGGCATCCCTGTTGCCTTGAACAGGCATCGGGACTGCCAGCTACGGAAGCCCAGGAGATCCAGCACCAGGGCTGGGTCTCCTAGGTAACTGTTAGAGTGTAAGACACAATACAATACAGATGTATTGTGCTGTATTGAAACAGGGATCAGACCCTGTCCCATAGTAGGACAAAAAATAAAGTGAAGAAAGAAGTTAAAAAAAGAAAGTTTTAGAAAACAAAATTAAAAGTTTCAAGTAAAAAAATGAAATTTTCCCCAAATAAAGTTTATAAAAAATGGTATCAAAAAGGCGTATACCCGCCAAAATAGTATCAATCTAACCGTCACCTCCTCCTGCAAAAAAAGAGCCCCTACCTAAGACAATCACCCCCAAAAAATGAAAAATTATGGCTCAGAATATGGAGACACTAAAACATCATTTTTTTTGTTCTAAAAAGGCTGTTATTGTGTAAAACTTAAGTAAATAAAAAAAATATACATCTTAGGTATCGCCGCGTTCGTAATAACCTGCTCTAAAAAAATATCACATGACCTAACCCCTGAGGTGAACACCGTAAAAAAAAAGGGTAAAAAAGCCATTTTTGTCACCCAAAAAGGGTAATAGCAAGCGATCAAAAAGTCATATGCACCCCAAAATAGTGCCAATCAAACCGTCATCTCATCCCGCAAAAATGGTACACTACCTAAGATGGTTGCCCAAAAAATGAAAAAACTATGGCTCTCAGACTGAGACACTAAAACATGATTTTTTTTGTTTCAAAAATGAAATCCTGATGGTGAATCAGTGATGTCCTGAAGGACACTAATAAATATAGAATTCATATTATTGAGGGGTTGGATAGGCTCCTAATTCCCGATATTTCAAGCATCCATCATTCATTCACACTGTCTAACACACAGATGTAGCAGTGCTGCTATTCCACTAGACACACACTATCTCGATAGCCGAACAGTTTTTGCAACCCCACAAGGTATAATTTGTAGCCCTATTGCTGTATCCTGCCTAAAAACCAATAACTATCACTACCCCACCCAACATGTTTCGCCACAATGCGGCTTCGTCAGGGGAGTTGGGGTAATAGCGTGGCTCGGTGTAAATCACCTTGCTAAATACAGAATGCTGCTGCTGCGACAGAAATTAGGACCGAGAAGTGGAAACTTGGATTTGAAATTGTTGCAGGAGGAAGCAAGATGTATCTTTAGATTACAATCTTTGAGCCAGAGAGGTCTCAATGAGGGCTTCTCGTATACAGCTTTCATTTATGAGACTTGGGTCTGTTTCAGCAGTTTGTATCCACTCGCTGCCAGTAGTGATTTTAATAAAGTAAGTTAATATCTCACAGTACCATTTTGGAGAAACTATTACTTATTGGGTGCATCAGCTTGCTAGGTTAATATAAATCAAAATACCCTCTGCTCCTTTACATACCCTACTGTATTGCAGAGAATCTGTAATTGTGTACAACTTCTGACTACTATAGAAACAGTAATGAAAGGGTCACTTACTGATTATCATACCAACAGCAAGGAAAGGGTTATTTACTGAAGCATGACACTACTTTAATTCCCCGCTCCTGTTATAAAAAGCTAGCAGTACGAGTGGTGTTTGGAGGCGTGGCCGCAATGCAGTGTGTATCATTGGCAGAGAGGAGGGCACGCTCTGATGATGTTATGCCTCCTGATTGTACGAGCCACCCGTCAACTTTGATGCATACCACATGATAGGTGAAAGGTAAGCGGTACCCCAGTGACGTTACCCTTCCTGTTAGAAGGTTCCACCTGTCAATACACAAGGCCTCTAATGTGGCTTTTATTATTGGATAATGGGAAAATTGTCCTGGGAAAACCATTTGAGAACCTAGGAGCAGAGCCCTGGGGGATTTCTTTAAGATATCCACCTCAGTTTCCACTGTGAGAGAGTGCGGGGAGGGCCGCAACCAAGCAACCACTCGGGTAAGGAGGATAGCCCTACCATAGATTTCGGGGTTTGGCAGTCCGATCCCTCCTGCATGTCTAGGCCTAGTAAGTAGGGAAAACGACAGTCTCGCTTTTTTGCTATTCCAGATAAAAGTTCTAAACTTTTTAGTGATTTGCTCGTAATATTGTTTGGGAACCGGGATAGGTAATTAGTGTTGATCACGAATATTCGAATTTCGAATTTTTATCGCGAATATAGGCACTTCGAAAATTCGCGAATATTTCGAATATAGTTATATATATTCGCAATTTCGAATATTCGATTTTTTTTCCCGATCTTTCCGATTTTTTTTTCGATTTTCTTTCTTTCCGATTTTTTTTTTTAAATCAGTACACATGATCCCTTCCTGCTTCTAGCTTGTGGGCCAATAAGAAGGCTGCAATATACTTGACTTTAGGAGTAGTGATGAGCGGCAGGGGTCATATTCGAAAATGCACGATTTTTTTTTCTTGAATAAATCGGCAAGGTAATGATTGTGTGATATGCAAATTTTTGTAATATGAATTTTCGGATTGGAATTTTTATTGCAAATTTTTCAACTTTTAGACAAAGAAGATCATAGCACTATATTAGCTAAATTGCTCTATATTCGTTTTTATATTCGCGATTTTTCGAATTTTCGAATATTCGACGAATATTCTAAAAAATATTTGTGAAATATCGCGAATTCGAATATGACCCCTGCCGCTCATCACTAACAATGGGTACTTCTCACTGGTGGAGAGGACGGGTGAGGAGAGGAAATAAAGTTTTTTTCGCAAGGCGATTTACATCGCGCCACGCTATTACCTCAACTTCCCTGACGAAGCCGCATCGCATAGTTATTGGTTTTTAGGCAGAATACAGCAATAGGGGTACAAATTATACCGGCTATCAAGATAGTGTGTGTCTAGTGGAATAGCAGCACTGCTACATCTGTGTGTTAGATGGTGTGAATGAATGATGGAGCATATCCAACCCATCAATATTAGGAATTTTATATTTATAAGTTTTCATCAGAACATCACTGATATCACCATCAGGGTCATATCATAGAGTCTGACACATAGTAAGCTGCGGCGCTATTACACAACCTATATGAGGAGTAATGCCATTATCTTTCTAGTAGATCCACAGTATCTAGCACCTGTTAGTCAATCCACTGCTAGCAATAGCTATAGAGTATCTGGTAGGCCACCTACCCTTCAAACAGAGTGTATAGAGACCACTTCAGATAGACAGTGAACATATCCAAGCCCTTAGGCTGGGTTCACGCGGGCATGTCCGGATTAGTTTTGACTGCGATTGCGTTCCAATGTTCAATTTTTATCGCGCGGGTGCAATGTGTTTTGCACGTGCGTGATAAAAAACCGACTGTGGTACCCAGACCCGAACTTCTTCACAAAAGTTCAGGTTTGGGCTCGGTGTTGTGTAGATGTTATTATTTTCCCCTTATAACATGGTTATAAGGGAAAATAATAGCATTCTGAATACAGAATGCATAGTAGGTGATTAATTGAGGGTTAAAAAATAAATAAAAATTAACTCACCTTCTCCTCTTGATTGCGTAGTTCCCGGTCTCTTCTTTACTTCTTTAATGATGAATTACCGGCTAGGACCTGTGGTGACGTCAGATCACATGCTCCAATCACACGGTCCATCACCGGGTCTGGGTACCACAGTCGTTTTTTTTAATCAAAACTTATTGCACCCGCGCGATAAAAATTGAACATTGGAACGCAATGGCAGTCAAAACTGACTGCAATTGCGTACCTACTCACGCGGGTTTGCCGCAATACACCGGGACGCATCTGGACCTAATCCGGACACCCCCATGTGAACCCAGCCTAACTGTCTCCTGATAGTTTTAAACCACTCAATAGTATTTTAATTATTTATTAATAAAGTTTGTACTTATGTTTACTGTGCACATTTAATATACAGTTCCTCCTAGTTCAATTTTGAACTACTGTATTTTTTTTATTCCCTAAGTATTTGGTGATAGCCTTGAACTGTTCAGTTCAGCTTTTTCATATTAGGATTTTTCCCTGGTTGTAGCCTCAAAGGTTTCAATCAGGGCTCATAGTAAGATTTTATTTTTTTTTTTTTATTTTTTTTTTAATCTATTGCCATGATTGTATCCCTCCATAATGCTTCTTTGGGGAAAAAAAAGGATGACTGAGTTTTTAATATCACAAACCCAGCTCTTTCTGAGTAACTACCCTTTAACAAAGCAAAGAATATATATATTTTTTTTATTTTAGAAAAAACAAACTGCTAGTAACTGATTGATGTTTCCTTCCTCTTTGCCAATTTCCTTAACGTTTGTTACTTATATATTTAAAACTGTTTATATGCAGATGTGTCTAACCAATCCTCTGGACTAACTGTTTCCTATGATGAGTGGCACAAGATGACCAGCATTGAAAAAAACAACAGAATTCCATAATCTATTGGGAGTTGTTTATGCTACCTGTGTCTATATGTGGCCACCCAGTGGTTCTGATGTGGACTGCGGCCTGTCAATAGTTTTGCTCGAATGTTAATTTAGGCTTGTTGCACACAAGTTCAAGGGCTCATGCACACACACGACCATTGTTGGTTTGCAGTCCGTTTTTCATGGATCCATTGTTCCGTATCTGATTATTTTTTTTTCTCTGATTTAAGTCCTTTTCTGTTCCGTTATTCTACAAAATATATCCGTTTGGTTTCCGTATGCAATAAATTTTTTGCAGATTGGAAACAGAAACAGTAACCTATTAATCACCAAACACATAAGCAATATGGGCTGAGCATAGCATTTCTACAGTATTGATCTGCAAAATACGGATGACATACGGATGTGTTCCGGGTGCGTTCTGTATTTTTTGCTGACCCACTGACTTGAATGTGGCCTCGGACCGTGATTTGCGAACAATAATAGGACATGCACTACTTTTTTGCGGAACGGAAATATGGAAACAGAATGCACACGGAGTACCGTCAGCTGTTTTTGCAGACCCATTAAAGTGAATGGTTCCGCATACGGTCCGCAAAAAAAAACGGACTGAATGTAAGGGGAAAGAAAATATGTTCCGTGCTTCCATTCTGCATCATTGCACATCTCCGGGTTTGCGTACCCATTGAAGTTAATGGGTCCGCATCCGTGAAGCGGAATGCTCACGGAATGGTGCCCGTGTATTTCGGATTCGGAAATGCAGTCCGCAATACGGCCACGGAGCGCACACGTTCGTGTGCAATATGCCTTACAGTGACAATTTTAATTTCTACATTGATTTCCACCTAGACAAAATGAGCAATTATAACATTAAAAAAATAAAGGCATTTATAATTAAAGTTATTTATAATAACATGTTTATTTCAGTTTATTATCAGTTTTTCTTTCTTTTTGTTTTCCGGAGAACGCCCTTTGACTAAACCAACAGAAAGGAAAGGGTAGACACTTTTGTAGCACATCATCGAGGGCTCACATTCCAATCAACCTAATTCACCAACACACTAGGTTCATTTTAACTTAACGTCAGTTATCCTACCATAATCTTTTTTTTTTTTTTTTTTAAGAATAAGTGTAGGTTCACAAAATGTTTATATATATATATATATATACATATATATATATATTAGCAGGGTTTGAGGCATAATTTCATTCATGTTTTTCAGCGAAATCCAGAAGTGGATCCAGCAGGAAGTCCTTCCATTATATTTCCAATTCTTTTTGAATCAACTTCTGGCTTTGGCTAAAAACATGAAGGGATATCTGCCTCAATACCTTCTCCAAAAAAACTCAGTGTGAACCTACCATAAAAGGAAAACAGAATTTTTTTTATATACCTATTGAATCCATAAATTATGTCACCAGCCTCTTCTTGTCTGTACCATGGTGGAAACTGCCTGACAAAAAGCATTGGCTCAGACTCTACATTACATTAAAGACTACCACTTTCCCCTGCATCTCAGGTAGAGCATATTAAGTCTGATAGAATAGTGTTCCGATTGCTGTTATAATTTTCATAGAGTTAACAATCATCATTCAGGAAGTGATTTTAACAGGTATACATACACTCACCTAAAGAATTATTAGGAACACCTGTTCTATTTCTCATTAATGCGATTATCTAGTCAACCAATCACATGGCAGTCGCTTCAATGCATGTAGGGTTGTGGTCCTGGGCAAGACAATCTCCTGAACTCCAAACTGAATGTCAGAATGGGAAAGAAAGGTGATATAAGCAATTTTGAGCGTGGCATGGTTGTTGGTGCCAGACGGGCCCATCTGAGTATTTCACAATCTGCTCAGTTACTGGGATTTTCACGCACAACCATTTCTAGGGTTTACAAAGAATGGTGTGAAAAGGGAAAAACATCCAGTATGCGGCAGTCCTGTGGGCGAAAATGCCTTGTTGATGCTAGAGGTCAGAGGAGAATGGGCCGACTGATTCAAGCTGATAGAAGAGCAATGTTGACTGAAATAACCACTCGTTACAACCGAGGTATGCAGCAAAGCATTTGTGAAGCCACAACACACACAACCTTGAGGCGGATAGGTTACAACAGCAGAAGACCCCACCGGTACCACTCATCTCCACTACAAATAGGAAAAAGAGGCTACAATTTGCACGAGCTCACCAAAATTGGACTGTTGAAGACTGGAAAAATGTTGCCTGGTCTGATGAGTCTCGATTTCTGTTGAGACATTCAAATGGTAGAGTCCGAATTTGGCGTAAACAGAATGAGAACATGTATCCATCATGCCTTGTTACCACTGTGCAGGCTTGTGGTGTAATGGTGTGGGGGATGTTTTCTGGGCACACTTTAGGCCCCTTAGTGCCAATTGGCCATCGTTTAAATGCCATGGGCTACCTGAGCAGTTCTGGAGGCAAAAGGGGGTCCAACACCGTATTAGTATGGTGTTCCTAATAATTCTTTAGGTGAGTGTATATTTATTATTATTATTTTTTTATTATCATTATTATTATTATTATTATTATTTTTCATGTTTAATTACAAGAAACAATCTTTAAAAAAAGTATAAATGTAACACTGCGCGCTATCGATAGATCAGTTAATTGTATTAGAATGTACAGAAATATAGTTAAAATAAATAGCTGGCAATCTGCAGAGTCATGTACCGCTCAGACATGTGATACCATAGGCGCGCTACAGAGTGTCCAAGTCCTACCTTAAACACGCGTGTACGTGTGGAGGTGCAATGTTCTGCAGCGATCCTCTTCTTGTGTTTCTCTGTAATAGCACAGAAGGGGAAGCGGGTCCAAGGGGAGAGGATGGCCAGCATAGGCTAGTATTATAGTTATATTACAATAGGTATTGGGAATATAGCCCCGGCCGGTGGCAAAAATATTCCCGTTACCTGTGGGTTAATGCTCACGTCTGAGCAAGTGACGTCACCGCAAACTGAGCTACGGGTAGTAGTGGGAGTCAAACTTCCTACGCGTTTCGAGTACGGGCGGTACTCTTCATCAGGGAACGTTACACCCACTACGTATGTTCTCATTATTTATAATGCATGCTGTGCCTTTTCCCCTCCTCCTCATAACAGTTGTTCCTAATCAAAACCAAATAACTCGATCTCTGAGTTAAGGCCCTTTGGCAACATTGTATCTAAATTGAATATCCATTCTGTTTCTTTCTTTGATTGCTTCTTAATATAGTCTCCACCCCGGGCATCCATTTCTATCTTCTCTATGCCCAAAAAAGACATGCCTTCTATTTTTCCTCCATGTAACTCAGTGAAGTGTCTAGAAAGGGGGTGTTCTATTGATTTTTTTCTTATATTATTGATATGTTCACTTATCCGTTTTTTTAATTTTCTTTTTGTACGTCCAATGTATAGTTTGTGACAGGGGCATTTGATCGCATAAATAACCCCTTCTGTGTTGCAGGAGATGTGTCCCCTTATCTCCTGTTCAAAACTACCCTCATAGTTATTAATGTATTGTGTTTTCACTGTATTTTTTGCTGTACTTTTACATGGGGCACATTTTTTACACGGGAAGAAGCCCTGTGGGAGATTACTCTGGATATTCCTCTTTTTGCCTAATATACCTGCTCCTTTGCTAGTTGAGGCAATCTTGTTGCCTATATTGGTTGCTCTTTTATAAATGAAGGCTGGTCTTGCTGGTATAAGGTTGCCTATAATCTTGTCCTCTTTCAATATATCCCAGTATTTCTTTACAATTTTTCTAAGGATGTGGGTTTGTGTGTTATATGGGGTTATGATAGGTGGTATTCTATCCTTTATCTCTGTTTTGTCTGTTTCTTCTTTATTTTCATTTTTCTTTATTAATAATTTTTCTCTTGCTGTCAATTTTATTTCTTTCTTCTGAGCTTCCATTATATCTTCATTGTATCCCTTGGCTGTAAATTTCTTCCCCAGAATTTCTGCTTCTTTAACATATTCTTTGATTTCAGTGCAGTTTCTGCTTAGGCCGAGAAATTGGCTCCTGGGTATGTTGTCCAGCCACCTGGGCAAATGACAACTGTCTCTATTAATGTAGCTATTGGAGTCGGTTGGTTTTGAATAAGTCTTAGTGTCAATGTGATCCCCTGTGACATAGATAGTGAGGTCTAAAAAGTTGATTTCATGATTGCTGTGAGTCAAGGTAAAATCCAGATAAAATTTGTTTTTATTAATATCTTCTAAAAATAATTTAAGTGCATCCTCTCCTTTATCCCAAATAAAAATGACATCATCAATGAAACGCCGCCAGAGGACGAGGCCCGCCCGGAGCTCTCCGTTGGGGTGTTTGTGGTCCGCTTCCCACCTACCAACGTATAAATTAGCGAACCCCGGTGCGAACCTCGTCCCCAAAAGTACAGCAAAAAATACAGTGAAAACACAATACATTAATAACTATGAGGGTAGTTTTGAACAGGAGATAAGGGGACACATCTCCTGCAACACAGAAGGGGTTATTTATGCGATCAAATGCCCCTGTCACAAACTATACATTGGACGTACAAAAAGAAAATTAAAAAAACGGATAAGTGAACATATCAATAATATAAGAAAAAAATCAATAGAACACCCCCTTTCTAGACACTTCACTGAGTTACATGGAGGAAAAATAGAAGGCATGTCTTTTTTGGGCATAGAGAAGATAGAAATGGATGCCCGGGGTGGAGACTATATTAAGAAGCAATCAAAGAAAGAAACAGAATAGATATTCAATTTAGATACAATGTTGCCAAAGGGCCTTAACTCAGAGATCGAGTTATTTGGTTTTGATTAGGAACAACTGTTATGAGGAGGAGGGGAAAAGGCACAGCATGCATTATAAATAATGAGAACATACGTAGTGGGTGTAACGTTCCCTGATGAAGAGTACCGCCCGTACTCGAAACGCGTAGGAAGTTTGACTCCCACTACTACCCGTAGCTCAGTTTGCGGTGACGTCACTTGCTCAGACGTGAGCATTAACCCACAGGTAACGGGAATATTTTTGCCACCGGCCGGGGCTATATTCCCAATACCTATTGTAATATAACTATAATACTAGCCTATGCTGGCCATCCTCTCCCCTTGGACCCGCTTCCCCTTCTGTGCTATTACAGAGAAACACAAGAAGAGGATTGCTGCAGAACATTGCACCTCCACACGTACACGTGCGTTTAAGGTAGGACTTGGACACTCTGTAGCGCGCCTATGGTATCACATGTCTGAGCGGTACATGACTCTGCAGATTGCCAGCTATTTATTTTAACTATATTTCTGTACATTCTAATACAATTAACTGATCTATCGATAGCGCGCAGTGTTACATTTATACTTTTATATACACATTTGGGACCCGTGCAGCTAGTCTGCACAGCATCCTCCATAGCAAGTACGGGACTGCTATTACACTGCTGCGCTTTTTTATGGTGTAGCGCCAGTTGATTATTAGTTCATCTTACACTGAGTGATTCCTACCCGACACAACTATCGGCTGCTACGCACCATATTATATAGTCACCTATAATATAGTATAATACTATTTCACAATTTAATACTTTAATATTTTAATAATACATCTGTTTAATATATTAAAATCTATATAAACCAATATCAATATGGCAAGTCTCTGGTGGGATAGGAAAGAGCGCATAAAAAGAGTACAGCTGTTATTTGGAATAGAAGTCTCAAGACTAGAGTTGAGCGAACACCTGGATGTTCGGGTTCGAGAAGTTCGGCCGAACATCCCGGAAATGTTCGGGTTCGGGATCCGAACCCGATCCGAACTTCGTCCCGAACCCGAACCCCATTGAAGTCAATGGGGACCCGAACTTTTCGGCACTAAAACGGCTGTAAAACAGCCCAGGAAAGGGCTAGAGGGCTGCAAAAGGCAGCAACATGTAGGTAAATCCCCTGCAAACAAATGTGGATAGGGAAATTAATTAAAATAAAAATTAAATAAATAAAAATTAACCAAAATCAATTGGAGAGAGGTTCCATAGCAGAGAATCTGGCTTCCCGTCACCCACCACTGGAACAGTCCATTCTCAGATATTTAGGCCCCGGCACCCAGGCAGAGGAGAGAGGTCCCGTAACAGAGAATCTGTCTTCATGTCAGCAGAGAATTAGTCTGCATGTCATAGCAGAGAATGAGGCTTCACGTCAGCCACCACTGCAACAGTCCATTGGCATATATTTAGGCCTAGCACACAGGCAGAGGAGAGAGGTCCCGTAACAGAGAATCTGGCTTCATGTCAGCAGAGAATTAGTCTGCATGTCATAGCAGAGAATCAGGCTTCACGTCACCCACCACTGCAACAGTCCATTGGCATATATTTAGGCCCAGCACCCAGGCAGAGGAGGGAGGTCCCGTAACAGAGAATCTGTCTTCATGTCAGCAGAGAATTAGTCTGCATGTCATAGCAGAGAATGAGGCTTCACGTCAGCCACCACTGCAACAGTCCATTGGCATATATTTAGGCCCAGCACACACACAGGCAGAGGAGAGAGGTCCCGTAACAGAGAATCTGTCTTCATGTCAGCAGAGAATTAGTCTGCATGTCATAGCAGAGAATCAGGCTTCACGTCACCCACCACTGCAACAGTCCATTGGCATATATTTAGGCCCAGCACCCAGGCAGAGGAGGGAGGTCCCGTAACAGAGAATCTGTCTTCATGTCAGCAGAGAATTAGTCTGCATGTCATAGCAGAGAATGAGGCTTCACGTCAGCCACCACTGCAACAGTCCATTGGCATATATTTAGGCCCAGCACACACACAGGCAGAGGAGAGAGGTCCCGTAACAGAGAATCTGTCTTCATGTCAGCAGAGAATCAGTCTGCATGTCATAGCAGAGAATGAGGCTTCACGTCACCCACCACTGCAACAGTCCATTGGCATATATTTAGGCCTAGCACACAGGCAGAGCAGAGAGGTCCCGTAACAGACAATCTGGCTTCATGACAGCAGAGAATCAGTCTGCATGTCATAGCAGAGAATGAGGCTTCACGTCACCCACCACTGCAACAGTCCATTGGCATATATTTAGGCCTAGCACACAGGCAGAGCAGAGAGGTCCCGTAACAGACAATCTGGCTTCATGTCAGCAGAGAATCAGTCTGCATGTCATAGCAGAGAATGAGGCTTCACGTCACCCACCACTGCAACAGTCCATTGGCATATATTTAGGCCTAGCACACAGGCAGAGCAGAGAGGTCCCGTAACAGACGATCTGGCTTCATGTCAGCAGAGAATCAGTCTGCATGTCATAGCAGAGAATCAGGCTTCACGTCAGCCACCACTGCAACAGTCCATTGTCATAAATTTAGGCCCAGCACCCAGGCAGAGGAGAGAGGTCCCGTAACAGACAATCTGGCTTCATGTCAGCAGAGAATTAGTCTGCATGTCATAGCAGAGAATCAGGCTTCATGTCAGCCACCACTGCAACAGTCCATTGGCATATATTTAGGCCTAGCACACAGGCAGAGGAGAGGTTCATTCAACTTTGGGTAGCATCGCAATATAATGGTAAAATGAAAATAAAAATAGGATTGAATGAGGAAGTGCCCTGGAGTCCAATAATATATGGTTATGGGGAGGTAGTTAATGTCTAATCTGGACAAGGGACGGACAGGTCCTGTGGGATCCATGCCTGGTTCATTTTTATGAACGTCAGCTTGTCCACATTGGCTGTAGACAGGCGGCTGCGTTTGTCTGTAATGACGCCCCCTGCCGTGCTGAATACACGTTCAGACAAAACGCTGGCTGCCGGGCAGGCCAGCACCTCCAAGGCATAAAAGGCTAGCTCTGGCCACGTGGACAATTTAGAGACCCAGAAGTTGAATGGGGCCGAACCATCAGTCAGTACGTGGAGGGGTGTGCACACGTACTGTTCCACCATGTTAGTGAAATGTTGCCTCCTGCTAACACGTTGCGTATCAGGTGGTGGTGCAGTTAGCTGTGGCGTGTTGACAAAAGTTTTCCACATCTCTGCCATGCTAACCCTGCCCTCAGAGGAGCTGGCCGTGACACAGCTGCCTTGGCGACCTCTTGCTCCTCCTCTGCCTTGGCCTTGGGCTTCCACTTGTTCCCCTGTGACATTTGGGAATGCTCTCAGTAGCGCGTCTACCAACGTGCGCTTGTACTCGCGCATCTTCCTATCACGCTCCAGTGCAGGAAGTAAGGTGGGCACATTGTCTTTGTAGCGTGGATCCAGCAGGGTGGCAACCCAGTAGTCCGCACAGGTTAAAATGTGGGCAACTCTGCTGTCGTTGCGCAGGCACTGCAGCATGTAGTCGCTCATGTGTGCCAGGCTGCCCAGGGGTAAGGACAAGCTGTCCTCTGTGGGAGGCGTATCGTCATCGTCCTGCCTTTCCCCCCAGCCACGCACCAGTGATGGACCCGAGCTGCGTTGGGTGCCACCCCGCTGTGACCATGCTTCATCCTCATCCTCCTCCACCTCCTCCTCATCCTCGTCCTCCTCGTCCTCCAGTAGTGGGCCCTGGCTGGCCACATTTGTACCTGGCCTCTGCTGTTGCAAAAAACCTCCCTCTGAGTCACTTCGAAGAGACTGGCCTGAAAGTGCTAAAAATGACCCCTCTTCCTCATCCTCCTCCTCCTCCTCCTGGGCCACCTCCTGTTCCATCATCGCCCTAAGTGTTTTCTCAAGGAGACATAGAAGTGGTATTGTAACGCTGATAACGGTGTCATCGCCACTGGCCATGTTGGTGGAGTACTCGAAACAGCGCAACAGGGCACACAGGTCTCGCATGGAGGCCCAGTCATTGGTGGTGAAGTGGTGCTGTTCTGTAGTGCGACTGACCCGTGCGTGCTGCAGCTGAAACTCCACTATGGCCTGCTGCTGCTCGCACAGTCTGTCCAGCATGTGCAAGGTGGAGTTCCACCTGGTGGGCACGTCGCATATGAGGCGGTGAGCGGGAAGGCCGAAGTTACGCTGTAGCGCAGACAGGCGAGCAGCGGCAGGATGTGAACGCCGGAAGCGCGAACAGACGGCCCGCACTTTATGCAGCAGCTCTGACATGTCGGGGTAGTTGTGAATGAACTTCTGCACCACCAAATTCAGCACATGCGCCAAGCAAGGGATGTGCGTCAAATTGGCTAGTCCCAGAGCTGCAACGAGATTTCGCCCATTATCACACACCACCAGGCCGGGCTTGAGGCTCACCGGCAGCAACCACTCGTCGGTCTGTTGTTCAATACCCCGCCACAACTCCTGTGCGGTGTGGGGCCTGTCCCCCAAACATATGAGTTTCAGAATGGCCTGCTGACGTTTACCCCGGGCTGTGCTGAAGTTGGTGGTGAAGGTGTGTGGCTGACTGGATGAGCAGGTGGAAGAAGAGGAGGAGGAAGCCGAGAAGGAGGAGGTGGCAACAGGAGGCAAAGAATGTTGCCCTGCGATCCTTGGCGGCGGCAGGACGTGCGCCAAACAGCTCTCCGCCTGGGGCCCAGCTGCCACTACATTTACCCAGTGTGCAGTTAGGGAGATATAGCGTCCCTGGCCGTGCTTACTGGTCCACGTATCTGTGGTTAGGTGGACCTTGCTACAGATGGCGTTGCGCAGTGCACACTTGATTTTATCGGATACTTGGTTGTGCAGGGAAGGCACGGCTCTCTTGGAGAAGTAGTGCCGGCTGGGAACAACATACTGTGGGACAGCAAGCGACATGAGCTGTTTGAAGCTGTCTGTGTCCACCAGCCTAAATGACAGCATTTCATAGGCCAGTAGTTTAGAAATGCTGGCATTCAGGGCCAGGGATCGAGGGTGGCTAGGTGGGAATTTACGCTTTCTATCAAATGTTTGTGAGATGGAGAGCTGAACGCTGGCGTGTGACATGGTTGAGACGCTTGGTGACGGAGGTGGTGGTGGTGGTGTTGGTGGTACATCCCCTGTTTGCTGGGCGGCAGGTGCCAACGTTCCTCCAGAGGCGGAGGAAGAGGCCGAGGCAGCAGCAGCAGAATAGGCCGAGGCGGCAGCAGCAGAAGAGGTAGCAGGGGGAGCCTGAGTGACTTCCTTGGTTTTAAGGTGTTTACTCCACTGCAGTTCATGCTTTGCATGCAGGTGCCTGGTCATGCAGGTTGTGCTCAGGTTCAGAACGTTAATGCCTCGCTTCAGGCTCTGATGGCACAGCGTGCAAACCACTCGGGTCTTGTCGTCAGCACATTGTTTGAAGAAGTGCCATGCCAGGGAACTCCTTGAAGCTGCCTTTGGGGTGCTCGGTCCCAGATGGCGGCGGTCAGTAGCAGGCGGAGTCTCTTGGCGGCGGGTGTTCTGCTTTTGCCCACTGCTCCCTCTTTTGCTACGCTGTTGGCTCGGTCTCACCACTGCCTCTTCCTCCGAACTGTGAAAGTCAGTGGCACGACCTTCATTCCATGTGGGGTCTAGGACCTCATCGTCCCCTGCATCGTCTTCCACCCAGTCTTGATCCCTGACCTCCTGTTCAGTCTGCACACTGCAGAAAGACGCAGCAGTTGGCACCTGTGTTTCGTCATCATCAGAGACATGCTGAGGTGGTATTCCCATGTCCTCATCATCAGGAAACATAAGTGGTTGTGCGTCAGTGCATTCTATGTCTTTCACCGCTGGGGAAGGGCTAGGTGGATGCCCTTGGGAAACCCTGCCAGCGGAGTCTTCAAACAGCATAAGAGACTGCTGCATAACTTGAGGCTGAGACAGTTTCCCTGGTATGCATGGGGGTGATGTGACAGACTGATGGGGTTGGTTTTCAGGCGCCATCTGTGCGCTTTCTGCAGAAGACTGGGTGGGAGATAATGTGAACGTGCTGGATCCACTGTCGGCCACCCAATTGACTAATGCCTGTACCTGCTCAGGCCTTACCATCCTTAGAACGGCATTGGGCCCCACCATATATCGCTGTAAATTCTGGAGGCTACTGGGACCTGAGGTAGTTGGTACACTAGGACGTGTGGATGTGGCAGAACGGCCACGTCCTCTCCCAGCACCAGAGGGTCCACTAACACCACCACGACCATGTCCACGTCCGCGTCCCTTACTAGATGTTTTTCTCATTGTTATGGTTCACCACAACAACAAATATATTATTTGGCCCAATGTATTGTATTCAAATTCAGCGGGATATAAATTTGAGGCCTAGTATTTAGGCGCTGGGTGACCGGTATGGATTTAGTGACAGAATTAGACTTGGAAATGCACAGAAGCGTGTGTGTGAAGTTATTCTGAATGACCCAATGTGCACCTTGAATATTATATACCCTTTTTGGGATAGATTTCAAATAGCTCTGATATAGCAGGAACCACTAAATTATGAAATTGCTAAATTGGGAATTGTACTTCAACCCAGAACAAAAAATGTGCTTTGACGGGCACTAAATAACTTTCCCAGCTACAACAGTACAGCGGTAACGAGAGATTTAGAGGGATTTAAATTTGAGGCCTAGTATTTAGGCGCTGGGTGACAGGTATGGGTTTAGTGACAGAATTAGACTTGGAAATACACAGTAGCGGGTGTGTGTGAAGTTATTCTGAATGACCCAATGTGCACCTTCAATATTATATACCCTTTTTGGGATAGATTTCAAATAGCTCTGATATAGCAGGAACCACTAAATTATGAAATTGCTAAATTGGGAATTGTACTTCAACCCAGAACAAAAAATGTGCTTTGACGGACACTAAATATCTTGCCCAGCAACAACAGTACAGCGGTGGGTAACGAGAGATTTAGAGGGATTTAAATTTGAGGCCTAGTATTTAGGCGCTGGGTCACCGGTATGGATTTAGTGACAGAATTAGACTTGGAAATGCACAGAAGCGTGTGTGTGAAGTTATTCTGAATGACCCTATGTGCACCTTCAATATTATATACCCTTTTAGGGATAGATTTCAAATAGCTCTGATATAGCAGAAACCACTAAATTATGAAATTGCTAAATTGGGAATTGTACTTCAACCCAGAACAAAAAATGTGCTTTGACGGACACTAAATATCTTGCCCAGCAACAACAGTACAGCGGTGGGTAACGAGAGATTTAGAGGGATTTAAATTTGAGGCCTAGTATTTAGGCGCTGGGTGACAGGTATGGGTTTAGTGACAGAATTAGACTTGGAAATACACAGTAGCGGGTGTGTGTGAAGTTATTCTGAATGACCCAATGTGCACCTTCAATATTATATACCCTTTTTGGGATAGATTTCAAATAGCTCTGATATAGCAGGAACCACTAAATTATGAAATTGCTAAATTGGGAATTGTACTTCAACCCAGAACAAAAAATGTGCTTTGACGGACACTAAATATCTTGCCCAGCAACAACAGTACAGCGGTGGGTAACGAGAGATTTAGAGGGATTTAAATTTGAGGCCTAGTATTTAGGCGCTGGGTCACCGGTATGGATTTAGTGGCAGAATTAGACTTGGAAATGCACAGAAGCGTGTGTGTGAAGTTATTCTGAATGACCCTATGTGCACCTTCAATATTATATACCCTTTTAGGGATAGATTTCAAATAGCTCTGATATAGCAGAAACCACTAAATTATGAAATTGCTAAATTGGGAATTGTACTTCAACCCAGAACAAAAAATGTGCTTTGACGGACACTAAATATCTTGCCCAGCAACAACAGTACAGCGGTGGGTAACGAGAGATTTAGAGGGATTTAAATTTGAGGCCTAGTATTTAGGCGCTGGGTCACCGGTATGGATTTAGTGACAGAATTAGACTTGGAAATGCACAGAAGCGTGTGTGTGAAGTTATTCTGAATGACCCTATGTGCACCTTCAATATTATATACCCTTTTAGGGATAGATTTCAAATAGCTCTGATATAGCAGAAACCACTAAATTATGAAATTGCTAAATTGGGAATTGTACTTCAACCCAGAACAAAAAATGTGCTTTGACGGACACTAAATATCTTGCCCAGCAACAACAGTACAGTGGTGGGTAACGAGAGATTTAGAGGGATTTAAATTTGAGGCCTAGTATTTAGGCGCTGGGTCACCGGTATGGATTTAGTGACAGAATTAGACTTGGAAATGCACAGAAGCGTGTGTGTGAAGTTATTCTGAATGACCCTATGTGCACCTTCAATATTATATACCCTTTTAGGGATAGATTTCAAATAGCTCTGATATAGCAGAAACCACTAAATTATGAAATTGCTAAATTGGGAATTGTACTTCAACCCAGAACAAAAAATGTGCTTTGACGGACACTAAATATCTTGCCCAGCAACAACAGTACAGCGGTGGGTAACGAGAGATTTAGAGGGATTTAAATTTGAGGCCTAGTATTTAGGCGCTGGGTGACAGGTATGGGTTTAGTGACAGAATTAGACTTGGAAATACACAGTAGCGGGTGTGTGTGAAGTTATTCTGAATGACCCAATGTGCACCTTCAATATTATATACCCTTTTTGGGATAGATTTCAAATAGCTCTGATATAGCAGGAACCACTAAATTATGAAATTGCTAAATTGGGAATTGTATTTCAACCCAGAACAAGAAATGTGCTTGAACGGACACTAAATAACTCGCCCAGCTACAGCACTAGGGACAGATTTAGCTGGATATAAATTTGAGGCCTAGTATTTAGGCGCTGGGTGACCGGTATGGATTTAGTGACAGAATTAGACTGGGATATGGCCAAAAAATGAACAGACTATTGCTGGTTAAATGCACTTGGTGTGACAGCTTCACCCTGATGTAGGCTTTAGCCAAAAAACAACCACACCATTGAGGGTTAAATGCACTTGGTGACAGGCGCAGCTTGCCCCTGATTTTGTATATGGCCAAAAAATGAACAGACTATTGCTGGTTAAATGCACTTGGTGTGACAGCTTCACCCTGATGTAGGCTTTAGCCAAAAAACAACCACACCATTGAGGGTTAAATGCACTTGGTGACAGGCGCAGCTTGCCCCTGATTTTGTATATGGCCAAAAAATGAACAGACTATTGCTGGTTAAATGCACTTGGTGTGACAGCTTCACCCTGATGTAGGCTTTAGCCAAAAAACAACCACACCATTGAGGGTTAAATGCACTTGGTGACAGGCGCAGCTTGCCCCTGATTTTGTATATGGCCAAAAAATGAACAGACTATTGCTGGTTAAATGCACTTGGTGTGACAGCTTCACCCTGATGTAGGCTTTAGCCAAAAAACAACCACACCATTGAGGGTTAAATGCACTTGGTCGCAGCTTGTGCTGGCGCACCACAAGACACAAAATGGCCGCCGATCACCCCAGAAAAATGAGACTGACAAACGGTCTGTGCAGCCTAAAAACAGTGAGCAATTGAGGATCAGCAGCTCAATGATCCACAGCTGCAGATCGATCAGTTAATCAAGTCCTTTGGAGGAGTTAATCTGCCTAATCTCGCCCTACTGTCGCAGCCGCAACCTCTCCCTACGCTAATCAGAGCAGAGTGACGGGCGGCGCTATGTGACTCCAGCTTAAATAGAGGCTGGGTCACATGGTGCTCTGGCCAATCACAGCCATGCCAATAGTAGGCATGGCTGTGATGGCCTCTTGGGGCAAGTAGTATGACGCTTGTTGATTGGCTGCTTTGCAGCCTTTCAAAAAGCGCCAAGAAAGCGTCACAAAAGCGCGAAGAAAGCGACGAACACCGAACCCGAACCCGGACTTTTACGAAAATGTCCGGGTTCGGGTCCGTGTCACGGACACCCCAAAATTCGGTACGAACCCGAACTATACAGTTCGAGTTCGCTCATCCCTACTCAAGACGCAATATGACACCAACAAAAAATCAGAAATCTCTATTTATTAAAAACATTCTAAAACAACTAGAGAATATGTTACTATTAGAGATGAGAGACCTTTGGGAAATAGTGTCCCTAGAAAAGTATCTAGAATTTGATATAATCCCTAAGGGTTTAAAAATAGAAAGAGCATTATCAGGAGACATGGGAGACTACAATATAATGGAAGAATGGAAACAAATGCTACATGACTTTTCACGGCAAACAATAGAATTCATAATCAGGAAACGAAAACAAAGATTAATGAATACAAATGACACCATCAAACAATTATTTGAGGACCTACGTCCGTGGAAGGATGACCCGGACATCTCAGGACTAGTAGAAAATATTAAGAGGCGTATTCACAATAGAGAAGATGAAATTAGAGAGAAGAAAAGAAGAAAATTCAATAGAGACTATATACCATATCAAATAGATGAGAAGGAAAGCCAGGGTAATACGTTCCAGACAATAGATGAATACAACTCTGAAGAAGAAAAACTAGAAGAAGAAGCAACAGAAGAAGAACTACCATCCGCTTTTACAATTCACGCTGAGGAGGAAACTAGTCATGACAATATAGAGACAACAATAAATAAATATAAAGAAAATAATTCTAGAATAGAACAGACAAACAGTGAACTTCTTCTAATACCAACAGACAATAGGTTTCATATATTGGAAAATGAACAAAGATCATATACAGAAATAATCCATGACCAATCATCTGGAAATATAAATAATAAAAATAAAAATAAACAAAAACCAGTTGGAGAAAATGTAGAGATAAGACAGGAGAATATAAATTTCGAAGATATTAACCATGTAGAGGAGGGAGAAAACCAAACAGATAATCCAACCGAGATGATAGTGAGACCTAAAGACAAACGAGTACCGGAATATAATAGTAAAACAAGAAGCATTAAGAATAGTAGCAAAAAAACGGAAAAAAAGACTACTCAGCAGGATTTTTTCAGGATATACAAAAAAAACATCCAAAAAGAGGATGCAGAGGTGGCAAACACACCAAAAGACAAAAAAATAATAAAAAAATAACAGAGATACAAACAAAGGAAGAGACCATTACCGATGACTTAGGACAGAAAATATATAACCTGAGTAAACACGATTTAACTAGAGCTGAGAATGACATTCTAAAAAAGGGACTCAAGTTTGCCCCTACTACCTACTTCAATAAATTTGAAGCTTTTTTGGGAATAAGGAAGTTTATGAGGAAACTAGCCCTTAAAAGATATTATAAGAAAAAAGAGAAAAATAATATGGAAAAGAGGGGTAATGAAAACTACAATGATAATAGATTTGTTCATACAGAGCTAAAAATAAAATCCAGATTCGACCCTGTTAATGAATATTCTGTACCTATCAATACTTTTTCAAATCTAGTTACCAGAGAAATAAGAAAAACTAAATACGTCAACAAATATAGAAAAAACTATATGGGCAATATAACTAAGGCAGAGAAAACAGCAATACGGAAAATGCAACAAAACAAAGACATCATCATCCGCCCCGCGGACAAAGGGGGCGGTATTGTTATATTAGACAGCGAAGATTATGAGAAGGAAGTTTTCAACATCTTAAGTGATAAAAAAACCTATAAACGCCTCAAAAAAGACCCCACAGAAATTTATAAAAAAGACCTAAAACAACTAATACAAAAAGGCAAAATGGAAGGTATCCTCAATAAAAATGAAAGTATATTTATAGACATCAAAAATCCAAAAATAGCAATTTTTTATCAAAATCCCAAAATTCATAAAGATACACAGAGACCTCCAGGTAGACCAATAGTGTCTGGGATTGATTGTTTGACCAGTTCACTGTCAAAATATATAGACCAATTCTTACAACCATGCGCACAGACGTTACCATCCTTTTTAAAAGACACTAATCATGTGCTACAGATTTTAAAAGATATAGAATGGAAAGATGGTTTTATAATAGGCACTTTAGACGTAAAGTCCCTATATTCTATTATTGAAAATCATAAAGGATGTGCAGCAGCCAAACACTTTCTATATCAAAAAGGGGAATTAAATAGTACACAAATTGAGTTTATAGACGAATGTATTTTATTTATATTAGAAAAGAATTATTTTAAATATAAGGAGGATTTTTATTTACAGACATGGGGGGCCGCGATGGGGACGAGGTTCGCACCGGGGTTCGCTAATTTATACGTTGGTAGGTGGGAAGCGGACCACATACACCCCAACGGAGAGCTCCGGGCGGGCCTCGTCCTCTGGCGGCGTTTCATTGATGATGTCATTTTTATTTGGGATAAAGGAGAGGATGCACTTAAATTATTTTTAGAAGATATTAATAAAAACGAATTTTATCTGGATTTTACCTTGACTCACAGCAATCATGAAATAAACTTTTTAGACCTCACTATCTATGTCACAGGGGATCACATTGACACTAAGACTTATTCAAAACCAACCGACTCCAATAGCTACATTAATAGAGACAGTTGTCATTTGCCCAGGTGGCTGGACAACATACCCAGGAGCCAATTTCTCCGCCTAAGAAGAAACTGCACTGAAATCAAAGAATATGTTAAAGAAGCAGAAATTCTGGGGAAGAAATTTACAGCCAAGGGATACAATGAAGATATAATGGAAGCTCAGAAGAAAGAAATAAAATTGACAGCAAGAGAAAAATTATTAATAAAGAAAAATGAAAATAAAGAAGAAATAGACAAAACAGAGATAAAGGATAGAATACCACCAATCATAACCCCATATAACACACAAACCCACATCCTTAGAAAAATTGTAAAGAAATACTGGGATATATTGAAAGAGGACAAGATTATAGGCAACCTTATACCAGCAAGACCAGCCTTCATTTATAAAAGAGCAACCAATATAGGCAACAAGATTGCCTCAACTAGCAAAGGAGCAGGTATATTAGGCAAAAAGAGGAATATCCAGAGTAATCTCCCACAGGGCTTCTTCCCGTGTAAAAAATGTGCCCCATGTAAAAGTACAGCAAAAAATACAGTGAAAACACAATACATTAATAACTATGAGGGTAGTTTTGAACAGGAGATAAGGGGACACATCTCCTGCAACACAGAAGGGGTTATTTATGCGATCAAATGCCCCTGTCACAAACTATACATTGGACGTACAAAAAGAAAATTAAAAAAACGGATAAGTGAACATATCAATAATATAAGAAAAAAATCAATAGAACACCCCCTTTCTAGACACTTCACTGAGTTACATGGAGGAAAAATAGAAGGCATGTCTTTTTTGGGCATAGAGAAGATAGAAATGGATGCCCGGGGTGGAGACTATATTAAGAAGCAATCAAAGAAAGAAACAGAATGGATATTCAATTTAGATACAATGTTGCCAAAGGGCCTTAACTCAGAGATCGAGTTATTTGGTTTTGATTAGGAACAACTGTTATGAGGAGGAGGGGAAAAGGCACAGCATGCATTATAAATAATGAGAACATACGTAGTGGGTGTAACGTTCCCTGATGAAGAGTACCGCCCGTACTCGAAACGCGTAGGAGGTTTGACTCCCACTACTACCCGTAGCTCAGTTTGCGGTGACGTCACTTGCTCAGACGTGAGCATTAACCCACAGGTAACGGGAATATTTTTGCCACCGGCCGGGGCTATATTCCCAATACCTATTGTAATATAACTATAATACTAGCCTATGCTGGCCATCCTCTCCCCTTGGACCCGCTTCCCCTTCTGTGCTATTACAGAGAAACACAAGAAGAGGATCGCTGCAGAACATTGCACCTCCACACGTACACGTGCGTTTAAGGTAGGACTTGGACACTCTGTAGCGCGCCTATGGTATCACATGTCTGAGCGGTACATGACTCTGCAGATTGCCAGCTATTTATTTTAACTATATTTCTGTACATTCTAATACAATTAACTGATCTATCGATAGCGCGCAGTGTTACATTTATACTTTTATATACACATTTGGGACCCGTGCAGCTAGTCTGCACAGCATCCTCCATAGCAAGTACGGGACTGCTATTACACTGCTGCGCTTTTTTATGGTGTAGCGCCAGTTGATTATTAGTTAATCTTTAAAAAAAAATCTAGGCAAATACAATTGGAGCATTTTAATGATTTATGAAATAATTGGTAACAGAATAACAAAAGAGTAAAGCAACTCTTTCTGAAAAGCATACTAATCAAGTAGTGCTGGGATCAAAGATTAAAATCAGTCACTGTATTAAGCATGGGCATTAAAGCGTTGCATTTCTTAAGATAAATTGCCTTTTTTCCAGAAAATAAAAAATATTTCTAGAAAACATGAAATTTAAACATCCAGGTCTTTATAGATATGTCAACTAGTGTTGATCGAGCACCAAAGTGCTCAGGTGTTTGGGTGCTCAAGTACCGCATTTTTCGCCCTATGAGATGCACCGGCCTATAAGACACACCTAGGTTTTTGAGGGAGGTGATCTGTGGATGGCACTGTTATGGGGGGTGATCTGTGGATGGCACTGTATTTGAGGGAGATCTGTGGATGGCACTGTTATGGGGGGTGGATCTGTGGATGGCACTGCTATATATGTGTCACCCACAGATCCCCCACCCCATAACAGTGCCATCCACATATCCCCGACCCCATAATAGTGGCATCCACAGATCACCCCCATAACAGTGCCTTCCACAAATCACCCCCATAACAGTGCCATCCACAGATCTTCCCCCCCATAACAGTGCCATCCACAGATCCCCCACCCCATAATAGTGCCATCCACATATGCCCTAATATACCTGTGGGAGGGGCCGGTGGCATGCAAATGCGTCAGGGCTGTTGCGGTCACTGTACTCCGGCCCCACCGCTCACTCACTGCTTTATTGCCTAAACTTTTTATAATAATAGCTTTCATTGAAGTTCCGATCCCCAGCCCCATCTGTACTACTTACTAAATGTCCTGTAGCAGGCAGAGCAGGGTGTGCTGCCGGCCATAACTCACTGACGTCACGTGCCTGCGCCACCTACTTTATGAATGAAGTAGGCGGCACAAGCACGTGATGTCAGTAAGTTATGGCCGGCCGCCCACCCTGATCTGCCTGCTACAGGGCATTTAGTAAGTAGTAGAGATGGGGCCTGGGGATCGGGACTTCAATGAAAACTATTATTATAAAAGGTTTAGGCATTAAGGAAGTTAGTGAGCGGTGGGGCCGGAGTACAGTGAGCCCACCGGTCCTGCCGCAGCTGCATGCTACCGGCCCCTCCTCCCTCCCCCAGATGATACATCACAGTCTGCGATGCTGCAGCATCGCAGACTGCAATGTAAAATGGCAGCATTCGCCCCATAAGACACAGGGACATTTCCCCCCAAAAAGTGCGTCTTATGGGGCGAAAAATATGGTAGATCAATTTGGGAAATGGATGGAAACACCACTGAAATGGTTCAGGAACAGCATGGGGAGGATGTCTGGATGCATCTTGGACTTCCAGGTCGCTGCTAGGAATGATGTTGTCCAAGTAGTACACTTTACAGACTGACAATAATATGCACAAAACCCAAGCTAAAATCGATTTTAGAGGAAAAATTGTTAGGAAGCAATCTTTCCTGTATATTTACTTGTATATGAAAGTGCAAGTGCTGCCAAAAATTACAAGGAAGGGACACTCAGATACAACCTGTATATCACATAAAGGAGTGCATTGTGGTACAATTGCTCAGGTAGTGGGACACCTACACTCATAAAGCCTATGCACTAAGGGAAAAGGCTGCCAAAAATTACAAGGAACCGGCACTCCAATACACCATTTATTACACATAAAGGAGGACATCATACACAGCCTTGAAAATTTATGATTGATGGCCTGCTGGTAACCCTCAAAAACATTAGGAGCAAGGGCCTGCTGGTGACCCTCTAAAACATTAAGGGCGAGGGCCTGCTGCTGATCTGACCATCTAAAACATTAGTGGCGAGGGCCTGCTGCTGATCTGAACATCTAAAACATTATGGGCAAGGGCCTGCTGGTGACCCTCTAAAACATTAGGGGTGAGGGTGTGCTGCTGAGCTGACCCTCTAAAACATTAGGAGGGAGGGCAGCCTAATAAGCATGTTGATATGATGGAGGAGGATGAGAAAAGGAAGATTGAACCATATACCCTTTTTTGTGGTGGATAGGGTGCATGGGATTACAGTGTATTCAATACATCATAAAAGCAACATTTAAAGTGCCCTTATGTTCAGCCGCTTTCCTCTGGTGGAGTAGAGAAGTCAGGGGCAATCCAAGCCTTGTTCATTTTGATAAGAGTCAACCGGTCAGCATTTTCAGTTGACAAGCGGATGCGCTTATCAGTTATTATGCCCCCAGCAGAACTAAATACACGCTCTGACAAAACGCTGGCTGCAGGGCAGGCCAGCACATCCAAGGCGTAGAGCGCCAGTTCCTGCCACGTGTCCAGCTTGGACACCCAATAGTTGGAAGGCACAGGGGGATCACTGAGGACGCTGACACGGTTTGCTACGTACTCCTTCACCATTTTTCAAAAATGTTCCCTCCTTGTGACACTAGGCCCCGCATCAGGTTGAGGGTGCTGGTGGGGTGTCATGAAACTGTCCCAGGCCTTGGAGACTGTTGCCTTGCCTCTGCCTTGAGCCTTTTGCTCAAAGGTCTGGGGTATGGACATATGTACGCTGCGCTGGGACACAGAAGTGGATGTGCTAGCTGATGGTGTGTCACGATCAGTGTGGGGAGGAAACTCCACACTGAACACAGGAGGGAAGGTGAACAGTAATTGGGCCTGGAAACTAGGGAAGAAACTGTTCACCTCCTAGACAACCCTAATCCGTACCCTGACTACCAATCAATATCAATATGAATAGACCTTGAAGGCAGGAATATTCATAAGCATACCTAGGCCCTGATTTCCCAATAAGGCCCTGGAATAAGTATAGGACCTAAGACAACCCATTCCTCCCCAGATGAACAAATGGAAGTCTCTGTCTCAGGCCCAGATACAACAGGGAATATAACAAATGCAAGAGAATGCAACACTTAATTTTTGTAAAGATGGAAGAACAGGAACACCAGAGAGGATATTACACTAGCTCAGCCAAACCCATATGAAGCTATCAACCGCATAGTCAGAAGGGTGGGGTGAGACTATAAAGGGTAGAAGTGATGACCACTGAGCAACAGCTGAGAAAAGGGAAGTGGTCATTAACCCTATCAACACTGAATCAAGAGAATCAAGGAGACTGTTCGATTCCTCCACGCTCAGTCAATCTCCTTGATTTCCTGACATCAGTCACCCGAGGGACCGTGACAGTACCCCCACTCCCTTCTACGGGTGACCTCCCGTTACCCAGGACCAACCTTATCAGGATGGGCTCTGTGAAAGGCTTTCACCAGACAATTTTCATTAGCATCGGCCGCTGGAACCCACATCCTCTCCTCTGGTCCGTCCAGTGGACCAGATACTGGAGGGATCTACGGAGAACTCGGGAGTCCACAATCCTGCTGATTGGAAATTCTAAACTACCGTCCACCATGACAGGAGTGGGAGGGAAGGAGGACGGCTCAACAAGTTCAACACATTTCTTCAACAACGACTTATGAAATACATTATTATTTTTCAAAGCCTGAGGAAGTTCAAGATGGAAGGCTACAGGGTTAACAATGACATTTATCTTATATGGACCAATAAATCTTGGGTCCAACTTCCAAGAAGCTACCTTAAGCTTAATGTTTCTAGTGGACAGCCACACAGAATCACCCACTCTCAGTTCCAGACCATTCATACATCTACTGTCAGCCACACGCTTATACCTGTTGCCCATGTTTTTCAGGTTATTTTGAATTTTCCGCCAAATCGAAGACATAGAAGAGGAAAATTGTTCCTCCCGAGGAATACTAGAAGTTGGAGAACCAGAAAATGTGCCAAACTGCGGATGGAATCCATATGCCCCAAAAAACGGTGACTTATCAGTGGACTCTTGTCAACGTTTATTAATGGCAAACTCAGCTAACAACAAGAACGAAGACCACTCCTCCTGGTTCTCTGAAACAAACCATCTCAAGTAGGTCTCCAGATTCTGATTGGTGCGCTCTGTCTGTCCGCTTGACTGAGGATGAAAAGCCGAAGAAAAGGACAATTGTACCACCAGTCGAGTACAGAACGCTTTCCAGAATTTGGAAACAGAGTCCCCCGATCAGACACCACATTAGAAGGAATGCCATATAGTTTCATGATGTTATCCACAAACACCTGTGCAAGAGTTTTGGCATTAGGTAGAGCAGGCAATGCTATAAAATGTGCCATTTTGCTAAACTGATCAACTACAACCAGGATGACGTTTTTTCCCGAAGAATTCGGCAAATGCATGATAAAGTCTATGGACAAATGCGTCCAAGGTCTGGATGGAATGGGTAATGGAAGAAGAGATCCAGAAGGCTATGTATCACCTTAGCACGAGCACAGGTGCAACAGGCTGACACATAGTCCTCAACACACTTACACAGCCCCGGCCACCAAAATCTCGAAATCTGCGCGAGATGAGATCGACAGTGGATATAATCCCAGGGTATCCAGCCAAGACAGTACAGTGATGTTCCTCAAATACCTTGCGAGGTAAGTGGAACAATTTCCCTGGAAGACAAGAGTCCGGTGCATCCTCATGGGCGCCCAACATCTTAGCATTTAGATCAGTATATAGGGCAGATATGACTACCCCTTCAGACAAAATAGGACTAGGATCTTTAGAATCACCCACCCCCCCAGGAAAGCTGCGTGACAAAGCATCCACATTGTTAACCCCAGGGCGGTAGGTGACAATGATGTAAAATCTGGTGAAAAACAGAGACCATCTGGCCTGCCTTGGATTCAGTCGTTTAGCCGATTTAAGGTAAGCCAGATTTTTGTAATCCGTAATTACCATAATAGGATGAACTGCTCCTTCCAAGCAAAGGTGCCATTTTTCAAAAGCTAACTTAATGGCCAGTGATTCCCTATTACCCATGATATAATTTATTTCAGCAGTCGAGAGTTTTGTAGAGAAAAAAGTACATGGGCGCCATTTACTAGGAGAAGGACCTTGCAACAAAACTGCTCCCACCACTACCTCGGATGTGTCAGCCTCTACAATGAATGGCTGAGACACGTCCGGTTGCACCATAATAGGTGCTGAAGCAAAACATTCCTTCACAGCAGAAAATGCTTGTAATGCTGCCTCAGACCAAACAGAGAAATCAACCCCCTTCCTAGTCATGTCTGTTAAAGGTTTACCACAGTAAAATAGTTCAAGAGGAATTCACGGTAGTAGTGAATCCCAAAAAAAGCATAAGCACTTTTAGATTATCGGGTCGTCTCAGTCCTCACCTGAGGGTGAGAGCAGGTAACCCAGGAATTGCATTTCCTGAACAGCAAAAACAAATTTTTCCATCTTCGCATACAATTAATTCTCTCATAGGATCTGTAGCACCTGTCTCACATGATCCTGATGAGTGTCCATGTCTGGATAAAAAAAATTATATGTCATCCAGATATACAATAACAAATCTCCCCACCAGATGATGAAAGATGTTATTGATAAAGTGTTGAAAAACCGCTGGAGAATGGTTAACCTAAAAGGCATGACCAGATTCTCAAAATGACCCTCAGGAGTATTAAAGGCCGTCTTTCATTTGACACCCTCTTTGATCGTTACCAAATTATATGCCCCCCTCAGATCCAACACCTTGACACCGACAATTTGATTAAACAAATCCGGAATCAAAGGAAGGGGGTAAGGATCACGGACGGAAATACGGTTGAGCTCATGGAAGTCCAGACATGGTCTAAGGGTACCATCTTTTTTTTTTTTACAAAGAAAAACCCAGCAGCCACTGGAGATTTGGATGGTCTAAAATGACCCTTCGCCAAGCTCTCGGTGATATACTCTTGTATAGCCTTTCTTTCGGGCTCCGAAAGACTATACAACCGAGATTTGGGCAGTTTAGCTCCAGGAATAAGATTGATGGGACAATCTCACTCCTGATGCGGGGGTAACTCCTGGTTACCACTCTCAGAAAACACATAAAAAAAATTGGAAATGAACGAAGGTTTGGTTTAAGTAGTGACCACAGAGAAATATGCATTGAGAGAGTTGTCCATGCACTCCAATCACTCCAATCGAGAATCTGTCTCCGTTGCCAGTCGATGGTAGGGTTATGTTTGCTTACCCATGGCAAACCCAAAACCATTGGAGCAGGAAGACCCTCCAACACATAACATGAGACAGATTACTGATGGAAATCACCCACTCTTAAATGGATGTAATTTGTGGTAAGAGGCAACCAATTGCAAAGACAGAAATGCTTTTCTCTAGTGCACTAGCAGTCAATACCATGAATATGAACAAACTGTCCATCAATCAGGTTAACCCCAGCCTCACTGTCGATAAATACCTCAATATTCACAGTTCTGGACTGTAAGTTTTCTTGATCCCCACCCACACCACCAATTGTAATTTGGGGATTAAGCATTTTTCTTTTGTTTACACCTTGACGCCGCATGTACAGACAAATATTTACGAAATGTCCCTTTTTTCCACAGCAAAAACAGACTCCCTTCATATGACCAGAGCTCTTACCAGCATTCACAGGAGCAGCTCCCCCCAACTGCATAGGCTCCTCACAAGGCGTAACCACAGGTGTCTCTTTACCATAAGTGTCAAAAGAAGCTTCCACCTTATTAGACAGTGCATCCTGAGGGAGAGGACCCTTAGATCTCCCCCTCAGGTGTCTATCCAGACGTACAGCAAGGGACATAGCTGCTTCCAATGACTCAGGATTTTTATGAAATGCCAACGCGTCCTGCAGCCTCTCAGATAAACCTTGACAGAACTGTCTACGGAGAGCAGGATCATTACACTCTGTATCCGTAGTCCATCTCCTAAATTCAGAGCAATAGATTTCTGTGGAGTGCTCTCCCTGCCGTAAACCACATAACTTGGTCTCAGCCTGAGAGATATGATCTGGGTCATCATAAATAGGACCCAAGGCTCTAAAAAATTAATCTACCGACTGGAGAAATAGTGATCCGGTCGGCAGAGAAAAAGCCCAAGACTGTGCATCATCCTTAAGCAAATAAATAATCATACCCACATGTTGACACTCATCCTCAGAAAAGTACAACTTACATGATTCCCTCAACCAAATGAAATTGTCACTACCTCAAGAAAATGTGTCCGGGAGGGCAACCTTAGGTTCAGGGCAGGCCTGGTATCCACCATCGGAACCAGCCGCCTGTGGTCTCTGAATCTGTAAGACTGTTGCACGGAGGTTAGCTATCTCCAATGACAGTCCCTGCAGATGTTTGACCAGTGCAGACATAAGATCCATAGCTACACTGAACAAAATGGCGGTTTATATGGCGGTAGATAATGTCACGATCAGTGTGGGGGGGGGGGGGACTCCACACTGAACACAGGAGGGAAGGGGAACAGTAACTGGGCCTGAAAACTAGGAAAGAAACAGGTCACCTCCTAGACAACCCTAATCTGGGCCCTGACTACCTATCAATATGTTTAGGCCTTGAAGGTAGGAATATTCATATGCAGGATACCTAGGCCTTGATTTCCCTATAAGGCCCTGGAATAGTATAGGACCAGAGACAACCCATTCCTCCCCAGATGGACGAATGGAAGTCTCTGTCTCAGGCCCAGATACAACAACAGGGAATATAACAAATACAAACAAACGTGACACTTAACTTCTGTAGAGATGGAAGAACTGGAACGCCAGAGACAACCTCACACCAGCTCAGCCAAATCGAAATGAAGCTATCTACCACATAGTCAGAAGGGTGGGGTCAGACTATAAACGGTATAAGTGATGAGCACTGAGCAACAGCTGAGAAAAGGGAAGTGGTAATTAACCCTATCAACACTGAATAAAGAGAAATCAAGGAGGCTGTTAGATTCATCCACGCTCAGCCAGTCTCTCTGATCTCCTGACACCAGTCAACTGAGGGACCGTGACATGGTGCTTGTGAAGGTCCAGGTGCAGGGCAGGAGGTAATGTTGCTATCACCAGCGGGGAAAAAATTAGACTGAATGTCACAGATATTTAGGATGCGCACACGTTGTACAGGAGATGTAGCTCAAGTAATGTCACTGTCACAAGCGGCAAAAAATTTGACCTAATGTCACAGATATTAAGGATGTGCAAACATTATACAGGAGATGTAGCGCATGTAATGTCGCTGTCACCAGCTGGGAATTTTTTTTGACTGAATGTCACAGATATTTAGGATGCTCAAATGTTATACAGGAGATGTAGCGCAGGTAATGTTGTTGTCAATAGCAGAAAAAAAATTAGACTGAATGTCACAGATATTTTGGATACGCAAACGTTATATAGGAGATGTAGTGCAGGAAATATCGCTGTCAGCAGCAGCGAAAAACTTAGATATTTAGGATGCGCTAATGTAACACAAATGATGTAGCAAAGATTGTGTTACTGTCAGAAGCGGCCAAACAACTGCATGCAATTTAGCGCAGGTTGCGCTAATCATATATATTGCAGCCAGATAAAACAATAGTCCTTAACCCAAGGACTTTTGGGTCTTTACACCTATCAACACTAAACAATTCCTGTCCCTACATTATCTGTCCCTTCTGCTGCTGCTCTCCCTGACTAAGACCGAGCCGAACCTCGTGTCATCGGGTTACGGCATTACAGTGAGGGCCAGTACTTCCCCGCACGTTTATTGGCTGCGTAGCCGAATACTGTGATGTGATGCTCGAGTAAAAATAGTGTTTGGCCAAGCATGCTCGCCCAACACTAATGTCAACCACTCTGGGAGCTATGAATGATTATTATTAGTAGTGTTGAGCGAATCAAAGTTCACAATTCATCCATTTGCACACAAAGAGTACACCACGGTCTGTTCTGGACATCTGGATTGAAGATCCTGATGTCATCACACACCGCGCAATATTTTGTGTTGGACCTTTAATCATGATGACCGCTGCAGACTCTTCGCAAGCAAATTGATAAGGTGAGTATTTTTTAAATAAAGCTTTTTTTTACAGATTAACCCCTGTCAGCCCTCTATGGTCATCTCAGATGCCGCGATCAGCGATGAACGCAGCATCTGAGGGGTTAAATGATGGGGGGCGGCACCATTGAAGTTCCCCATCATTGCACCCACTAGTCACAAAGAAATGAGCTTCGTAAAAAAGTAATTTGTCATGAAGCAAATTTCTTTGTGAAATTTGGCGAAGCAGCCAAATCTAATTTTTTAGAACTTTGCTCATCATTAATTATTTGCACAGCAAACAATCACTTAACACACCAAATTTTTCTTACTGTATAAAGAGTAACTTCCAGTCATTCCATTCTCTATTTCCCCAAATAACTATGGGTTCATTTATGTGGCCTGATACTGAAAGCAATTATTGGGAACAAAATATTTGCTCCCAATCATTACCGGTTCAGTCATCTGCATTTACATCCAGGTATCATTCCCTCTATATGGCAAACAGATTCCCTTATACAGATTCATTGTCTGCCTTTGTCACAAAATGATATGCCACATGAAAGATGCATAAGATTAAAGGGTTTCTGTCACCAGAATGAACCCTATTAAACTAGCTCACATTAGCAATGTGCTAATCTCAGCTGAACCTAATTAGCCTATTCCTAATTTTATCTATGCCCCCGTTTCTCCAGAAATATAACTCCTAGAGGTTCCATTCTCTCACCTCTGGCCACGCCCTGCTACACTAAATTGACAGGGCCAGACAGCGTTCATCTCCAACTGCCGGCCCTGTGCGCTGGGGAAACCTTGCGCCATTCAGTGCAGGCGCAGTGAGGAAGCCGGAAGCTGACAAGCTCCCTTCACTCACTGCACCTGCACCGAATACTGAATGGGACGGCGCAGGCGCAAGATTTACACTGCTGACAGGGCCAGCAGTAGGACAGTAGAACAATGTTGCCTGGCCCTGTCAATCTACAGTCCCTGACAAAAGTCTTGTTGCTTTGTAAAGCCCATTGAGTCAATTTTTGCCAAGACATAAGTGTTGTTGCCTTGTCATATGAGCTTCACCTATGACTAATAATGGATCAATTAGGTCTCAGGTGTGTATAAAAAGAACCCCAGTACACTAGACCTTCACATCAACTGCAACTAGACCTCTGCAAATATGCCTAAGATTCACCCGGAGACTAAAGTGTTGATTATCAGGAGGCTGAAGATCAGATCCACTGCTGATGTGGCAGACACCTTCAATGTGTCTCAGCATCAAGTTCAGAGGATTAAAAAAAAAGATTTGAAGAGACTGGAGACGTTTTGGACAAGGCCAGGTCAGACCGACCCCGCAAGACAACTGCTCGAGAGGACCGTTTGTTGGCTCGAAAATCCAAGGCCAGACCATTTTCCACTGCAGCAGAGCTCCACGAGACCTGGTCACCTGAAGTCCCTGTGTCAACCAGAACAGTTTTTTAGTCGGATTCTGTCTCGAAATGGCCTCCATGGTCGAATCCGTTGGATGCTGGAAAAGTGGCAGAAGGTGGATTTTTTAGATGAATCTTCGGTTGAATTGCACCACAGTCGCCGCAAATATTGCAGGAGATATACAGGAACCCGCATGGAGCCGAAATTTACCCAGAAAACAGTAAAGTTTGGTGGAGGCAAAATCATGGTGATCATGTCAGGGAGATCATGTCAAACAAATCTTATAGATTTTTTTGACTGGGTGACTAAAATAATAGACGGTGGAGGTGCAGTAGACATCGCATATCTAGATTTTAGTAAGGCTTTTGACACTGTCCCACATAGAAGACTTATCAATAAACTGCAGTCATTGAGCATGGACTCCCATATTGTTGAGTGGATTAGGCAGTGGCTGAGTGACAGGCAACAGAGGGTTGTAGTCAATGGAGAACATTCAAAACAAGGTCATGTTACCAGTGGGGTTCCACAGGGATCTGTACTGGGACCAATTTTGTTTAATATCTTCATAAGTGATATTGCAAAAGGCCTCGATGGTAAGGTTTGTCTTTTTGCTGATGACACAAAGATATGTAACAGGGTTGATGTTCCTGGAGGGAAACGCCAAATGGAAAAGGACTTAGGAAAACTAGAAGAATGGTCAGAACTCTGGCAACTGAAATTTAATGTGGATAAGTGCAAGATAATGCACCTGGGGCGTAAAAACCCAAGGGCAGAATATAGAATATTCGACACAGTCCTGACCTCAGTATCTGAGGAAAGGGATTTAGGAGTAATTATTTCAGAAGACTTAAAGGTGGGAAGACAATGTAATAAAGCAGCACGAAATGCAAGCAGAATGCTTGGATGTATAGGGAGAGGTATAAGCAGTAGAAAGAGTGAAGTGCTTATGCCGCTGTACAGAACACTGGTGAGACCTCACTTGGAGTATTGTGCGCAGTACTGGAGGCCATATCTCCAGAAGGATATAGATACTCTAGAGAGAGTTCAGAGAAGAGCTACTAAACTGGTCCATGGATTGCAGGATAAAACTTACCAGGAAAGGTTAAAAGACCTTAATATGTATAGCTTGGAAGAAAGAAGAGACCGAGGGGATATGATAGAAACTTTTAAATACATAAAGGGAATCAACTCGGTAAAGGAGGAGAGCATATTTAAAAGAAGAAAAACTACCACAAGAGGACACAGTTTTAAATTAGAGGGGCAAAGGTTTAAAAGTAATATAAGGAAGTATTACTTTACTGAGAGGGTAGTGGATGCATGGAATAGCCTTCCTGCAGAAGTGGTAGCTGCAAATACAGTGAAGGAGTTTAAGCATGCATGGGATAGGCATAAGGCCATCCTTCATATAAGATAGGGCCGGGGCTATTCATAGGATTCAGATATATTGGGCAGACTAGATGGGCCAAATGGTTCTTATCTGCCGACACATTCTATGTTTCTATGTTTCTATGTTTCTATGGTCTGGGGTTACATCCAGTATGGGGGTGTGCGAGGGATCTGCAGGGTGGAAGGCAACATCAATAGTCTAAAATACCAAGAAATCTTAGCTACCTCTTATATTCCCAACCATAAAAAAGGCCAAATTCTGCAGCAAATTCTGCATCACATACTTTCATCTCCACATCAAAGTTCCTTAAGGCGAAGAAGATCAAGATGCTTCAGGATTGGCCAGCCCAGTCACCAGACATGAACATCATTGAGCATATGTGGTGTAGGATGAAAGAGGAAGCATGGAAGACGAAACCAAAGAATATTGAAGAACTCTGGGAGGCATGCAAGACTGTTTTCTTTGCTATTCCTGATGACTCCATCAATAAATTGTATGAATCCTTGCCAAACCGCATGGATGCTGTCCTTCAAGCTCATGGAAGTCATACAAGATATAAAATTTGGATCTCACAGCACCACTACTTAATTTGCTGACATATTTTTGGATTTGCAGTAAAGTTGTTTCATTTCTGTATAGGCGACAAAACTTTTGTCTTGCCAAAATTTGACCTTTCTGTCTTGATTAAATGATAAATCTGTTTTCAGTTAAACTTCATAAAATTTTCAGTGCATTAAACATCATTTAGGAGGGCTTTAGCTTTTCATATGAGCTATTTCTAACACCAATTGATTAATTAAAAGTTGGGTTAATAGCAGGAGTTTCTACAAAATAGAGAAGCGACAAGACTTTTATCAGGGACTGTAGTGTAGCAAGGCGTGGCCATAGGTGGGAGAACAGAGCCTCTAGGAGCAGGGGCGATGCCTCTCTGCTCCTAGAGGCTACTTAGCATATTATAAAAGTTATATTTGTGGAGTAATGGGGGCATAGATAAAAGTAGGCATAGGCTAGTTAGGTTCATCTGACATTAGCACATCACTAATGTCAGCTAGTGTAATAAGGTTAATTCTAGTGATAGAAACCCTTTAAGTTGATTGTTGGTGATAGCACCTTTACATGGGGCAAGTATAGAGAATGGTTGTTCGTATGAACATTTGTCCCCAATAATTGTCCCATTCCTCTGCTCATAGAAAATTGACCTACATTTACTCATATTGCAGCTAATTTTCTTATTTAATTGTTACTCTAAATCATTATGGAAAATAAAAAGTGAAATTATTTTTTCCCCTTTAAATATAGTTATTAGTAATATATTTTACAGTAAGCAACGTTTTTAGTCTATATTCACACTTGCATAATGGATCACATTCACTTATAACTGAGTTGCTTGCGATTTTTCCATGGATTATAAATGCATATGGGAATATATCATATAAAGAGGGATTTGGAGCATAACAGTATGTGGTTAGCACTGGTGCCTTGCAGCACTGGGGTCCTAGGTTTTAATCTGACCAGGGCCAACATCTACATGGAGTTTGTATGTTATCCCTGTGTTTGCATGGGTTTCCTCCAGGTTTTCCGGTTTCCTCCCACATTCCAAAAGACATACTGATAGGGACCTTAGATTGTCAGCCCCAGAGGTCAAGATTCAGCCGTGTACTTACATCTAAAAGGAACAGGTCACACCTTTGAAGAAAGTCAAGTACGTGTTTTGGATAAGGAGGCCGATTGGTACAAACGAGGCGTGAAGGAGGCCATCTACATAAAAATGGAGAAGCCAAGCTTGAATAGAGGTGGGGTGGGGGGGGTTAGACATCTATTGTCTGCCACGTATAATGCTGTCTTGACACCTTTTTCTGGGAAGTCTTTATCACCTACTGACTCCAATTCGGATAATGGAATCAACACCTTTGACCCAATGCTGGGTCTAATTACCAGATGTGGATTCAGTTACATATTTATCCCCAGAATTTTATCACTCAGAATTGAGAAAGCTCGTTGGAAGAACGAGTGAAACATTTTCAAGAAATCTACAGAACGTCCAGTTGCCTTGATTTATTCTTTACAGATATATACCATGACCTGGATAAATGAGAACCTTCACAGACATAGGCCTGTTAGGTAGAATATTAGAGTGGAGAGCACGGAGCATAGGCCTGTTAGGTAGAATATTAGAGTGGAGAGCAAGTTTGGATCGACAGGATGAGCCGCTTGCTAATATTTCTGTATGGACGTCTGTGGTCAAAATATTTCTGTATGTACTGTGGTCCGTTGTATGGGGGCTCTGTGGCCTGCGGGCACTTGTAGAATGTGGGCTGTAGCTCTGATTTTGGCACCATAATTGTGAGCGCAGCCCTGATGCTTAAGAAGGTGCTTGATGGGCGTGTGTGCCGAGGTTGGGGGCGGGGCTGGGGGGAGAGAGGTGGGCTTGTAAATTCTTTCCTTATGGCATAGTGTGGAGAGCATGGGACAGTGGGCGGCTCCGGGGGCAGGGTAAGGCGGCATAGTGGGCAGAGGGAGGGGGAGGGCAATGCTGCTTCATTTGTATCGCATGCACTGGGATGCGTGAGGCTGGGGCGCCAGGAGTTACAAAGTTGGCAGGCGCAGTGTCAGCTAGAGACAGCGCTTGCGCGGACCGACTGGGAGCGGAGGCTGGGGAGCCCATGTATTAGATAGACCAGAGTATGGCTGTGGATCCATATTAGGGGGAGAGGATCTGGGGGGTGAAGTAGAAGAAATGAGGGCTGATTTAGACTATGAAACGATATGGGGTGTGGCTTCATCATAGGCAAGGGGGGTTAATATCTCATCTGAAAAGGAAAATAATATTGATTAATTCCTGTCGTCTAGAAAAGATGGATGATCATGGATAATCATGTATATCATTAAAGGCAATACCGTCATATTGTGTCAACATGTCATCAAATCGTGAAGAAAGGTGGATAGTCATGCATATCATTAATTCTGTAATCAACAGTGTGTCAACATATCATCAAATAAATCACATGTGTATATTAGATAAAGCTTCTTGGTTTGTACTCACGATTAGGGCCCTTCGGTTCTAGGGTCTGTAGTTGGTGAATCCAGAACGCTTCTCTATTTTTAAGAATTTTACTGATGTCACCGCCCCTCCTAGGGACTCTAACTTGTTCAATTACCTGAAAATGTAATTGGGCGATATTGTGTCTTTTGGCTATGAAGTGCGCTGGGATGGGTAGCAGAATATTTGGGCAGCAGATCGTGGACTTGTGTTTGCAGATTCTGTCCCTGACGTTTTGTGTGGTTTCACCTATGTATGCCAGGCAGCAGGGACATTTTATTATGTAGATTATATTGGAGGAGTCATATGTGTAGAAGTCATGTATGGCAAAACTTTTGCCTGTATGGGGGTGGTAGATTTTGTCTCCTTTATCATATGGGAACATTGTGTACAGTGAAGGCAGGAAAATGTGCTCTTGCGTTGTGTCTTCAAGAATGTCTGCCTTGGTACTTTTGTGGTGGGCCCCTCATCTGCTCATACCAATATATCCCTAAGGTTTTTAGAAAGTCTATTGCAGGGTAGTAATGGAGAGGCAAATACTTATATACCAGGGTAGGCCTTGCGCAGGAGGTGCAAATGTCTGTGTAGGATATTCTGTACCTTGGTCGCAAAGGGGTGATCCTATTCCCCTGATGTCGCCTTGTGTCATTTTTGTCAGTTAGTCCTCCCTTTATTATTTTCTCAGGGTATCCCTTGACTCGAAAGCGATCGGCCATCTCAAGGAGCCTGTTATCTTTGGTTGTTGCGTTATCAACAATCCTGGATATTCTTTTAAATTGTGAGCGTGGAAGGGATTTCTTCATGCTGTTGGGATTGAAACTGGAGTAATGCAGTAAGCTATTGTGGTCTGTGGGTTTAGTAAAGAGGTCAGTGTGCAGGGTACCATCTGGGTCCTTATACACTACTGTGTCTAGAAAATGTACTGAGCTCTGGCTCTGGTGTAGGGTGAATTGCAGTTTGTGCCATATAGCGTTGATTGTGGATGAGAAAGTGTGTAGGGATTAAACACTTCCTTCCCATATACAGAAGACATCATCTGTGTAACGTTTCCATAGTTTAGCATGTTTTTGGAAATTTGTGTCTGTATATATGTGTTCTTCCTCAAACATGGCCATATAGCCATTAGCATACGTGGCGCCATGTGCGCGCCCATGGCGGTCCCGCATTTCTGAACATAGAAAGTGTCCTGAAACATGAAATAGTTCTCCGTTAGTACCAAACGTAGTAGGTGAATGCAGAGGCAAACCACTTTAGTGTTAGTATTGGTGGCTTCCAGGAGTCGCGTAGTGGCTGTAAGTCCTTTAGTATGTGTGATGGATGTGTATAGGCTGACTACATCGATTGTGACTAGAATCGAGTCTGGGTGGACCTGTTTGATATCTCTTATGATTTGAAGGAATGTAGATGTGTCAAGTAGAAAAGATTTAGTACTTTTGATCTTAGGGGTAAGGATTTTTTCAAAAAGTATTCATAGAGATGATAGAATAGAGTCAGATGCGGAGACTATTGGGCGGCCTGGTGGTTGGTTGAGTCATTTGTGGACCTAAGGAAGAGTGTATAGAATTTTCTAGTTTATTGTAAGTGTTCACACAGAATTCACCCTCCTGGTGGGAGGTGACTAAATGTGGTGCATTTTTTATTGGTTACTGAGAAACAATAGCAAGCATTCAATGGGTTAATCTTACACTTCCTTTCCATCAGGCTGACTTAAGAAATCAGCTAACAGCGCTGCTTCGCAGCCCCCTCTCGCTGACATGTACTTAGGGCTTTGGAATGCGCTCCTTTCCCCCTCCCATCTTCAAGATAGTGGGAAAGCTGTGTGAGTGCCTGGTGGTACATCCAAGAAGCAGGATATTTCTATTAAGCAGTGTCTGAGCAGTGTGACACAAGTGTATAGAACAAGAAAGTATCCATACTGTTTCAATAATCCATAACAGTGCCACTACCCAGAAGGGTAACAGAGCATGTACGGACACTGGTCCAGTAGAGAAAGCAGAGCCTCTGTGCTTGCACTTCTACCTGGAGCAACGGAACAGGCTCAAGCTTGTCAGGCCTGGTCAAGATGTTTTGCCCCGTCAATCAAGTGACACAGCCTTCTCAGATTAAGGGACACCCTCACACAGGTGTAGAACTCTGCTTGAAGACACAAATCGATTTTTATCAGACTGTATCTTTTTTAAATATTTTCTTAAAGGGAATCTGTCATATTGAACATGATGTTTCAACTGCAGGTGGCATGTTATAGAGGAGGAGAAGCTGAGCAGATTGATTTATAGTTTTGTTGGAAAAGATTCAGTAAAACTTGTAATTTACACATTTAAATTCCTGCTCATTCTGGGCTTTGAAGTCAAGTAGGTGGTCCTATCAGTGATTGACAGCCTTTCCTCTATGACGCTGTAATAGCTGCCAATCGCTGGTAGGATAGCCTCCTTAACTCCAAAGCCCCGAATGAGCAGCAATGTAAATGAATGAAATGCAAGTTACACTGAATTTTTTCCTACTATTCTATATACAGGTAAAACTCAAAAAATTAGAATATTGTGCAAAAGTCCATTTATTTCAGTAATACAAATTAAAAGGAATTGAATTAATGCAGCTTAAAATTTGAATTTTGTGAAAAGGTTCAATATTCTAGGCTCAAAGTGTCCCACTCTAGTCAGCTAATTAATCCATACCCCCTAAGCAAAGGGTACCTCAAAATTGGGACTTTGGGGTTTCATAAGCTGTAAGCCATAATTATCCAAATTATAAAAAAAAAGGCTTGAAATATCTCGCTTTGCATGTAATAAGTCTATCTCATATATTAGTTTCACCTTTTGTTGCATTACTGAAATAAATGAACTTTGCACGATATTCAATTTTTTTGAGTTTGACCTCTGTTATTCTGCTCTTTAATATGCTGCCTGTAGCTTACATTACATTTTTATGAGGACAGGTTCCCTGTAAAGGGATTCTCCGGCCATTGTACCTAAGTAATAGGATGTGGCTGCTTCTTTTCCTGCTCATCTTCATTCACAACTATAAAGCTGAATAGGAAAATATGGTTGGGACCAGAGCGGAAGAGCTTACAGCACCAGGTGAAGCGGAGGTGCCAGCATTACGGAGTAAGGGACGATAAGTACTAAAAGAGTACTTAAAGAGTAAGTGTAAAAGAGCTTCCATCTGCAGGTGAGTACTAACTAAAACTTAGGTGAATTCTCTAGAAAACCCCTTTAAAAATTGTTTGAAGATTACAAAGTGAAGAAAAAATAAATGTATAGATAAGGAATTTGCAATTGACTAAAAGCAGGCATTCTTCTGCAGATTTGCTAGATTAAATTGATAACAGACATTATTTTGCCATGTTCTACTTAGTACCAACGTTTTCATCATTACCTACAGGATGTAATGAAAAATATTCACCCTGATTGGTACAAGTTACAGTAACAGATTGTTTGTTTAGCAGCTTGGATGGAAGCCGCCACATCTGTTCTTCTAGACAGATAATGTAGCAATTTATTATCAACGAAGCATTTATTATCACTATGGATGACTTAATCACTTTTTTTTTTTAAACTGAAATTTATGTGGCTACTGTATAACATTTCTTCTTTCTCCTTAATTCCAGGTATTCCACTCATTCAACTCGTATTTTGTGGTTATATTGCTGATCATAGCAATCAAACAAAACTTTTGACTTAACCACATCATTAATGGACCATACTTAATTAACATTAAATAAAAACATGCAATTTTATTTCATGTTAGTGCGTACCATTTTGGTCATTATTTGTAACTTTTTATATGAATATCAGACACTTATACAATATGATCATTAGTATGTGGCACCCCTCCCAATTTTTTTGTTAAAATGTTGGAAGGGGAAAGCAGCTAGTAAAGAACTGATAGAAGGAGGCACTTTTCTCTGATAAGTTATATTACAAAGTTTCTTTTAGTCACTATTTAATTTAGTTTTTCAAAGTTATGTGAATAGTGACTGTTTAAATTGCTGTACTGCTAGATTTACTACACTATGCTTTGCTAGAAGGTGGAATTTAACAACAAGCTCTGTCAAAACTACAATCTTTCCAACATGCATGGTGCCATTCAGCAGATCCATTCATGTTGCACAGACTAGCATATGTGGAATGTTGTTTGTGGGGGAACATACAATGAAAAGTGTGGAAGACTTTCCTATATTTCTTTGGTCAATACTTTTGGGAAGAACTTTAATTTACAAGTGGATTTATCCACCTACTCATTATACTAAGAAAGCATTGCAGGCTACATCTCGGGTGCTTAAAGGGGTTGTCTCATCTCATCATTACTAAGGTGAGATGAGATACATTCCCGACCACCAGCTGACCAGGAAACAGCTGAGTGCTTCGGCGCTCACTGTTTTAGTAGCTCCCATAGCAGGGCATGAGAGCTACGGAAACAGCATAGCACATAAAGCTATGGTATGCTGTTTCTGAGTTAAGGAAACACCATAGCTTGCTGTGCTATGATGTTTCCGTAGCTCTCATGCACCATGATAGGAGCTACTGAAACATCGAGTGCCAGAACGCTCTGCTGCTTCCCAGCCAGCTGGTAGTCGGGACTGTGTCTCATCTTGTCCTAGTAATGATTAGATGATATACCCCCTTTAAGATTAATTTGTGCAGCTTGGGTTTATTACAGGTGTTTCTCGTAGTCCTTCGTCATCAGTATTAAGCTGTTGCCACACGTCGTGGAGGTGCTGCATTTTGGTGTGGCTAAATAACGCACCTAAAAAACTCATGCAGTTTTTCCAACAACATACCTGCATTAATGGTGCGTTTTCTTCAAGCAAAGGGAAAACATACAGCAACACTGAATAATATTACCGTAATTACAAAATAGAGTTTCATTAAGGTCATTTAAGTCTGTTGTGTGTTTTCCCTTTAAGAAAAATTCACTATAAACAAAGATGTTGTTGCAAAAAGTGCATGCATTTTTTTTTGTAGGTGCATTTTGTTGCCATATTAAAAACACTGCATACTCGTGATGTGTGGCAGCACCTTTTGTAGTATTAGAGCACTTAGCATATATATATATATTTTTTTACCAGTGTACGTTTGATGTATGCAGTCTCTGGCCTACTATTGGGTGAGTAGACAAAGGAGGGATCCATGCAAATTAGAACTTTATCCACTGTACCCATAACCACCAGTCAAACCATGCAGTGACTCCAAAATGTTTTAAAAGATCACAGTATTGCAGGCTCCAAACCTTTTATTACAGCAGGTACATTTACCACAAAAAAGACTGTGACATTTTGGCAGAAAAAAACTCCTTTATTAATTATATTATTGGGTGATTTATTGTTTATCCCTGTGTGGGTAATTATTGCAATGCCAATCAACCATTTGATTTAATATATTCGTCACATACTAATAATTTAAAAATGTAACTTTACCTTTAAATACCAGAAAATGAAAAGATTGATAATTAAAAAACAGATACCAATAATTATTCTCCAGCTGCAAAACTAATAGATTCTGGAAGGAGAGCATTGTATTTACAATAATTTCTGCATTATAAATTGAAAATCTAGATAATTATAATTTTGCTAATGTATTAGTGGCCTGTACATTGCTTTGAAGAGATGTATAATGCCAATAACAGAAACTCTCTAATTTGGTTAATGACTTACTGTTGTGTTACTGAGCTATACAACTATAAAAATGGTTTGCAATAAAATGCAATGCAAAACAAAAATCATTAGCATTTTTACACTAAGGATTTAGACAGAACAAAAAGTCCTAGAGCAATTATAAAAGTAAACATGAAAGGCAAAGAAGACTTAAACCTTATTCACATTTTTGTGTAAATAAGATAGCAAACCATACATACAATATACATGCATCTATTTCTGCTTTTGCATTGTATTTGGGTGACACATAACTTGAATGACAGCCAAACATTATCAACACCATAACAACAGCCCTTAAACTGAGGTCATGGAGCTTAACCACCACAAGAGCCTCACAATTTTGAGTTTCTCTAATGCAATTGTAAGCTCTGTGGCCTAAATCGGCTATGTCACTATAGGTCCTTGATGGGTTATCCTCTTTCACATAGTCTAATTGAAGCAGGTACTCCAGTGACTTTATGGATGACATTGTGTGGCGTCCATGAGTCCTAGTGGCCACTAAACCACCACCATTTATGAGCTCAGGCAACTTTATAGTGATTCACAATGCTTCCCTGATTCATGAGCACACACAAATTAAAGGTATTCCTTAATAAGGAATTACCACAGTCCATTGCATGGTTATGGTTATGGTTAAATTGGGAACTGTTCCTGTAAACAGAGATAAACAGGCGTTGCCATTCAACATAGCATGGGAAATGCCAAATCCTGGACTGCCTCAAGGTAGACTGGCTACTTAATATACTGGAAGAAATTCCATTGAACTGTTGGGGTCCAGGACCATCTCAGAAGGCACTCTCACAAGACTGCAGGGGTCAATAATCAAGCACATAGCCATATACCCCTATGCAGCTCTGGAGACATCTCTGTTTTTGGGCTACATTGTACATTGTGATTTTGCTACATAATGTAGCAACACATAAAAAAAAAAAAAAAAAAAAAACATAATATAGAATGACCCAGTAAGGTAAACTATGAAGGTCAACATCTGGAACCATAGCCAGCAAACTCAAAACTGCTACAATTTTTCCTACACCAGTCTAGTTAGAAGAATCTCAGGCAACTCCTAGGTGTTAACCAGAGCTTTCTACAAGACCAGATGGATTTGATAAGGCAACATAAAACAGATGCAAGCTCACAGGTAGTGGACCATACCAGATGACCAAAAGGGAAACAGAAGAAAATTCAGATAGGGTTGAGCGAACCCGAACTGTAAAGTTCGGATTCGTACCGAACTTTAGGATTTTTGGACCCTGGACCCAAACCAGACCATTTCAGTAAAAGTTCGGGTTCGGCGTTTGCCGATTTCTTAGCGCTTTTTGAAAGGCTGTATATAAGCTTTAGTCACGTAGCTCTGCACATCACTCTGCTGCGCTTAGTGTAGGGAGAGGATGCTGCTGTGAGAGAGAGAATAGGATAGAATCTATGATCAGAACTCCAATTGAACTCAGCGATCTTCATAGATTTAGTTGTGTGGGTGCAGTGCACAATCTTCTTACCCTGGCCTGAGCCCAGTGACAGAGAAAAATAACTTTTATTTGTCTTTTAGTTAGGTGGGCGGCGGCGGCCGTTTTATGCAAGCTCAGTGTGCCAGCTTGAAATACTGCAATAATAATCTGGTTTAAAAAAAAACAAAAAACTTTTTTGTCAATATCCAACATCTGGTGCCTTTGCAGGATTAGTCAGTGTGCAATTTAACCCCTTAGTGACCAAGCCCGTTTGGGCCTTTATGACCAAGCGTTTTTCTTACTTTTTTCATGGTCTCGTTCCAAGAGCTATAACTTTTTTATTTTTTCATCTATATAGCTTTATGAGTGGTTGTTTTTTTATGGGACAAGTTGTAGTTTTTAATGGCACCATTTTGGGGTACACATAACTTTCTCATTAACTTTTATTAACTCTTTCTGGGAGGGAGATGGGGAAAAATAGCAATGCTGCCACTGCGTTTTTACATTATAAATTTTACGGCGTTCATTTTTCGGTACAAATAACATAATATCTTTATTCTCTGGGTCAGTACGATTATAGTGATACTAAATACTTTTCAACTTTTTTTCCAATAAAACCCCTTTTATTAACCCAAAAAATGAATTTGCATTGCCACTTCACAAGACCCATAACTTTTTTATTTTTTGTGTGAGGGCTTGATTTTTGAGGGAAAACTTGTATTTTGCATTGATATCATTTTTGAGTAAATGCCTCTTTTTGATCGCTTGTTATTAGGTTTTTTTTCGATGGAAACTAAGAATAAATTAGAAATTCTGTCTTTTTTTTTTTTTTTTTTTTACGGCGTTCACCATAGGGGATAATTTATGTAATTTTTATGTAGTCCGGGTCGTTACGGACGCGGAAATACCAAACATATGGTGGATATTTTCTTTTTGCAATATTTTTCATTGAAAGGCGTATTTTCAATGGAAAAAAAAGCATATTTTATTTTATGGAATTTTTAAATTTCATAAATGTGTATATTTTTCTATTTTTTTTACTACTTAAAAGTCCCACAATGGGACTATAATATACAGTATTTTGATTGCTTTTAAAATGTAATGCATTATCTCTATAATGCATTACATTTCAATAGCAATGCTATTCAAAGATTGACAAGCAGGCTGCGCAAGAGAAGCACAGCCGGCTGAAGGTAACTGCAGACAGGCTCGGGGCCCTGATCGGAAGCAAGGTAAGCTTCCCAACACATCAGCACCCCGCAATCGCATTTTTTCGGGGTGCTGATGTCACCACTTTACATGCAGCGGGAGCAATTGTGCCCGGCATGTAAAGGGTTAAACAGCCCGGATCTGCACTTCTGCCGGTCAGGGCTGTTAGAGCAGGGCCCCGGCTCTCATGTGAGAGCCGAATCCGCGCTCCCCGCTGCACGGGGAAGCCGTGCAGCGCTTAGACTGGGCCGCCGTAAAAACGCGGCGGCCCAGCCTAAGGCCCCTTATTGACCGCCGTAAAAAGGCGTATGGGTGGTCACTAAGGGGTTAAGCAAGAAATACAGCTATAATTTTCTGGGTTTTTAAAAACAGCCTTTTTGGGCAAAATACACAATTTTACAGCCCTTGCTGCACCTGCACGTGTGAAATTCAAGCATTATATACAGCTTTCATATTCTGTTACTAACAAAACACCCTTTTTTGGCAAAATACTTAATATTGCAGCCCTTGCTGCATCTGTGATTGTTAAAAACAAGTTTGAAATACTTAATAATTTTCTGGCTTTGAAAAAACACAAATTGTTGGCAATAACCTTCATTTTGGGACTCTGCCGCATTAGTCAGTGTGCAATTTAAGCTAGAAATACAGCTATAATTTTCTGGGTTTTAAAAAACACTCTTTTTGTGCAAAATACACAATTTTACAGCCCTTGCTGCATCTGCACATGTGAAATTCAAGCGTTATATACTGCGTCATATTCTTTTATTTTTAAAAAAAAACACCCATTTTGGACAAAAAACTTAATTTTGCAGCCTTTGCTGCATATGTCATTGTGAGATACACCCTTTAGATACTGATTGTTCTATTCTGCTATTAATAAAACACGCATTTTGGCCAAAAATCATTAATTGCGTCCTAGTTTGCATCTGTACGTGTGAGATACACCCTTTACATACTGTGGTTTTATTCTGCTATTAGAAAAACACTAATTTTGGGCAAAAATCTTTAATTGTGTCCTAGTCTACATCTGTACGTGTTAGATACACACTTTAAATACTGTGGTTCTATATTCTGTTTTTTGGGAAAAAAAAGTAAATTGCGGCCTAGTCTGGATTTGTACGTGTGAGATACACCCTTTACATACTGTAGTTCTATTCTGCTATTTGAAAAACACTAATTTTGGGCAAAATTCTTTAATTGTGGCCTAGTCTACATCTGTATGTGTTAGATACACACTTTAGATATTGTGGTTAAATTCTGCTATTAATAAAACAACCAATTTGGGCAAAAATCTTCAATTGTGGCCTAGTCTGCATCTGTAAGTGTAAGATACACACTTTAGATTCTGTGGTTCTATTCTGTTATATGAAAAACAGCTATTTTAGGCAAAAAAAGTAAATTGCGGCCTAGTCTGGATCTTTACGTGTGAGCTACACCCTTTACATACTGTCGTTCAATTCTGATATTAGAACACAAATTTTGAGCAAAAATCTTTAATCACGGCCTAGTCTGGATCTGTACGTGTGAGATACACACTTTAGATATTGTGGTTCTATTCTCCTATTTATAAAACACCCATTTTGGACAAAAAACATAATTTTGCAGCCTTTGCTGCATATGTCATTGTGAGATACACCCTTTAGATACTGTGCTTCTATTCAGCTATTAATAAAACAACCATTTTGGCCAAAATTTTTAATTGCGGCCTAGTCTGGATATGTAAGTGTGAGATACACCCTTCTTTGGTTCTATCCTGTTATTTGAAAAACAGCCATTTTGGCCAAAATTCTTTAATTGGCCTAGTTTGCATCTGTAGGTGTGAGATACACCCTTTACATACTGTGGTTCTATTCTGCTATTAATAAAAACAACCAATTTGGGCAAAAATCTTTAATTGCAGCCTAGTGTCACGAGGGTGTCAAAAACCACGCCTGACTCTGTTATACCCGGGGTCAGGAAGTCGCAGCGGTTGGCTGCGCGCTCTATGTAGATAGATTGGGCTGTTTCTTTATGGTAGCTTTCTGGGTTTGCTTTGCAAACCTTTTTGGCTCATTCAGGGATCCGTAGCTCCTTCTCCTCAGCTGTTCCTTGTCCAGCACTCCCAACCTCCTTAGTTTCCCCTCTCTCACTTCTCTGGTTGCCAGATATACTGACCCCCTGGAGCTGTGTTGCTGCGTTCTCTGGTTGTTGGTCCAGAACGTTTCCCTCTGGATCCCTGTTGGACCTTTGTGGTCTGCTGTTGTCGCCCACCTGGGTTTATGTGTATGTCTGTATTGTCTGTCCTCTCCCTGGTGTTTTCCTCTTAGTGTCAGTGGTGCGGACTAGCGATTCCACCGGCCCATTCACTACATAGGGCTCATTTTATGGAAAGCCAGGGTTTAGGCACGTGATCGCCGCACGGGTGAGGAACCCGTCTAGGGACGTCAGGGCAGTCAGGTGCCAGCCGCAAGGTGAGTCAGGGGTCACCACCTTTCCCTCTCCCTTGGGCAGGGCTTTCCCTTTTCCCTCCCTGTGCGTGACGCCGGTCATTACACCTAGTCTGCATCTGTACGTGTGAGATACACACTTTAGATACTGTGGTTCTATTCTGTTTTTTGAAAAACAGCCATTTTAGACAAAAAAGTAAATTGCTGCCTAGTCTGGATTTGTACGTGTGAGATACACCCTTTACATACTGTCGTTCTATTCTGCTATTAGAAAAACAC